>NC_091443.1:58905525-59635525 GCF_964237555.1 Oryctolagus cuniculus
GGGGTGGGCTTGGTGGCAAAGTAGGTTAAGGTGCTGCTTAGGATATCTGCATCCCATATCACAGCACCTGGTTCAAGTCTCAGCTGCTCCACACCTCTGATTGGACTTTCTGCTACTGCACCTGGCAGGCAGCGGGTGCTGGTCCAAGTACTCAGGGACCCTTTCACTCATAAGGCAGACCCAGAAGGAGTCCCAGGATCTGGGCTTCAGCCTCGCCCGGTCCTGGGTTTTGCAGTCATTTGAGGATTGAAGCAGAAGATGGAAGATCTTTGTTTCACCTCTGCAATTCGGCCTTTCAAATAAATAAACCATTCTTTAAAGTTCAAAAAAAGTCAAGGAAAGAATACAAATGCAACTTGAATTCTGCTGAAAGGTTAAGATAAGAACAGAATTGGTTATATAGAAATAACTAGTGACCCAATAAAGAGCAAGAAATGGTGAAAGTCTAAGATTGCCTTGGAATTGGTAAAGTCAAGCTTCAATTTGAAGAGAAGCTCAGAAATTAGGTATCAGTTGCAGAGGGATGTGGGGATAAGAGTTTTGTTCTAATTTCCATGTATTTTTTTTAATGGGAGAGACAGTGGAGCGTATATGAATGATGATGGCAATGACCTTCTAGAGAGACATAGAGAAAAACAGAAAAGGTGGTGTTTTTTTAAGTTACCTGAAACACTGAAGAGATGGAATACTGAAAGGATTTTTTTCTACTTTGTAATGAGAAGAAACGAGATGACTGCAGATGTGGATTTTGTAATGGAAGATACATATTTTGTGCTTTCTGTGTTCTCAGTGGTTTTAGTCATTTTATCTGCTGAAAACCAAAATGGGCAGACAGTTCGAGTATGTGGAGAAGGAGAAGGTAGTAAACACACACTGTAATGGTGAACAGGAGATCATGTTAGTCTGTTGGTGTTACTTATCATTTGACACTGGTGACAATGTACTATGGACTCAAGGTACTGTGCTGTGAGATTTTTTTTTTTGTGTGCAGCACCACCCAGTTCTACAGACACTGGCCAAGAGAAAACACATTGCTGGGTTCCTTATTGGTGTTTTCAACAGGAGTGTGATGGAAGGGGAAATGGTCCAGGAAACTGACAATACTACAGAGTCACCGTAAAGGGGAGCTGTGGAATATGAGCTATTGAGGGAGGGAAGCAGTTTCGCGAGGGATGCGCTGGATAGTGATGAATTGATAAGGACAAGAACTTGCAGTTCTGAGGTCAAAGGACTGCCGCGGTGAGCATGCCCCTGAAGGAGAGCTGTGTGATAAGAGTAGTGACTTTCAAAAGAAGGATTTTTCTCACATGTAGTGTTTGGTGATGAACTCTGTATTTCAGTTCTTTGAATTTCTGCGAATTTGTTCTGTGCTATGATCAGGCTATGTAAGAGTAACGTGCTTGGTTGTTTTAGAACATTTGCCTTTGCCTTTTTTTCCCTGTTGGTCAAGCGTACTCTTCCATGAATCCCATGTAGTGTTCCACCATTCTCAGTCGTATCTGTCCCTTTCTGCCTTACTGAGGGATTTCAAGGACCTATAAGTTGAAGAAACCCTGATGGTGAAAACAAATGGCACACTGCTTCACAGGAAGTTAAAGTGTCTTCCTTTATACCAAACTGCTGACATGCCTATGACTGGGTCAGGTTTGTTTCTTTTTTCTTCTGGGCTTTTGTGTGTGCATTTTACTGAAATGCTTTCCTTGTATTCTCCCATGTCTTACTTCAGGGACTGTCAAAACCTTACCTTCTGTGGCATTTCCAACAGGATCATCCCCTCAGTCTTGCTGGTTCTTCCCTCTTTTGTGCCTGAATGGAATAATGGAATTTTATACTTTTGAGGGTTTTTTTTTTTTGTCATTCTCTACTATAATAATTTCTTTCCCTGACTCCCTCTTTACTTGACTATGATTTTTTGAAGGCAAGAAACACAATTATTCATCTTTTGTATGCCTAATTCCTGGCATATTTTAGGTGTTTTTTGTTTAAAAAGTTATCAACTGAATTCTATTTACCTTCTTATAAAGTATGCAGCCACCACTAGCAACCATCACAGTATAAAATGGCATAAAAACAAGCTTGTTTCCTTAATCCTACATGGCTGAATGTCAGAAAAGTGTCACCAAACATACTTTTCTAAAGTAGATCGATAAGCTGGCATTTATAACTCCCGAGTCACTGTGGCTGGAGCATGGCTTAGGAGGTAAAGAGAAAGGGGAGCCCATGCAGTACTCCCCAGTTTATGAGAGGACTTAGGAGCAGAGATAAAATGCAGCATGGCAATCAGATTAAAAGGACTGATGGGATCCTAAAGACCTCTCTGAGGCCACAGGAGAGCCCTGGGGAACGATCTTGGGAAGACTGTAGGCCACTGAGGGGAGGGAACAACTAGACCTCCCACCACAAGAAGAATAAGAGATAAAATGAAAACCACTTATCTGATCTTAGAATTTTATCTGGACATAGAAACCTTCAAATTATTTATTTATACATAGTGATATCAAGCTCTATCTACTGCCACTCCAAGGGAAACTCTTAAGTAATCAAATAAAATGTTAAGATTTCCTGCCTGAGTTATTCTGAGGAAGAAAAAAATAGAAAGGCTTTGAGACATTCTTTTCTAATAAAACTTTAAGTAGAATGATAAGAATTACTTGCTGTTTTACTTAATATAGACTGATGCCCTATTTGTACTGAGCACATCTGTATACATCAACCTATGTTTTTCATTTTGTGTAAGCCTAAATATAACCATTTCTTATGTGGTAAAAATAGAATTTTGTCTAAATTGTCAAATCAATTTTCAAAGACAAGGTTTAATTATATATTTATAACTTACAATAGAGACTCATTTTAAGGTATAGCCATTTAAATTTAGCATACATTAGATGTTTTTAATAATGCCAATATAAAAGTAACACCAGCTTTATTTTGATTTTAAAAATAATCTCCTTTTAAATATAATAGCTTAAATTATTAAATCTGTTAACAGATTCAGGAGAATCATAGGGTAAATGATGGATATTTTCCCAAATAGAGAAACTGAAGGAGACAATTTGATTCATCAGAAGCCACTGCCAAAACCTGGGAAGAAAATATACTTGGTTCTACAGGGCACAAATGCAAATTAATGGAAGCTAATATAAAATTAGCTGTACAGGTTTGCATGCCCTCATACCCAAATGAGTAGATTTTGTCAGTTTCACTCAACTTTACGAGATTCTAGGTTTTGTAAATAAGGGGTATATCGCTTTGTGTGGTTTCAGAATAATGTCAGATTGAAACAGGAACAAGAGGGGAAAGAGTGTAAGAGAAAGACAAAAGGAAATGAGAAGTAGGGAGAGCAAAAAGAAAAGTATAAGAGAAAGAGTTACACATAGGTGGAATTTCTAGGGCTCTTATTTACATGGCCCTAATAAAGAGAGAAAGTAGAAAGTCTCTAGATGACAACCAAACAGGTTTATAAGCTATGTATTTTGACTGTCATAGACTAGTGACGGTATAGATATATATAGACAGAGCCCAGGAGTTAAAAGTTACCTGAAATAAGAGCTAGCCTGAATGGTAGCTAAATATTGCAGGCTGAGAGTCGGAAAGTAAATCTTAAATTTGGTGTGTGATTTTGTTATTTTCCTTTCTCCCCCACTTTAAAGACCTTGAATACTCTCCTGATTGCCATATTCCTGAGAATAGTGGTCAGTTTCCTTGTTTCAAGTTGTCACTTCCAAATTACTGATATTCTACATTTATTGGAACATTCTTGACCTTCTTTCATTGATATGCCATTAGATCATATTGTTTCCATTCTGTGTTCGTCACTATTTTCTACTGACCATCAGGGGCTTGTCCCATCTTCACTGAGAATTAAGCACTCCTTTAGATTTTTTCCCCTTATCTACTCAATTTTCCTGGAAGATGTATACATTACCTTTCCTTAACTTCTTCCCTGATGGTCTTCAGCTTCTCTCCTCTTCAGTCACTCAGTTCAAGGCTAGAAGTTGTACACAGACCATTAAAATGACAAAATATGTGTGTGAGTTACCAAATAGTTCCTGCCAGATTCTCCTTCCCTCTGCATGGATCTCCACTCCCATGGACCCCCTCTACTAATCCTGATAGTCTAGCAAATGAAGAGTTGATTACTCATCATGTAGAGGAACACCAAGCCCCTATTCCAGTGCTAGGAGTATCAGTGCTTGAGCCATGTATAGAAGTCATTAAATGTTTTGAAAATCAGCCTTGCTCTGACCACACACAATTTTATCAACACTTAAAATTATTCACTTCTGAAATGATAAACCTCTAAACTTTCATTTCTCTATCTTTAAAGTTCTTTGCCCCTTTTTGCCTTTTATTTCTCCTTACTGAACTTCATAATTCCCCGAGCATTCCATTTTCTGTTACTCTCTGCCTCCACTTCCCTTTGAAATCTTGGTCTACCGTTGTAACTATTCTAAGGCTATCTTCTTTTAGAGCCTAATCTGTCTATCACACCTATGACATTTGAATTAAATCAAACCCACAATTCATCTTCCATGGTCTTAAAACTACCCAAGCACTGAAAAAACTAGAGAAAATTAACTAGAAACTCAGATGTTTATGTGTCCAGCACTCCTGGTGGCTTTTACAAATCATTGGTTAATTCCTTAGTACCTCGATATTGAATGCAAACTTTCAGTTTTCTCTTACAGTATCGAACCGATATTGCCCTTTCACTTTCATAACAGACTCTACTACAACTTTAGAGAGAAATGATATTCTCTAGCAGAAAATCAAATCACCTTTATATTCTGCTGCCTTGGGTTAATGGATTGTTGACTATTTGTCTTGCCCTTCAGTGGTAAAGCAAAGAAATTTCCCTCCACTGTCCAAGACAGGACTCCTTCATGTTTTCTTCTTAACTATTTCATCCTTTTCCATCTCCTATTAATGATTTTCATCTTCTTCACTGGGTCATTCCTCCAAACTGAATATGTTCTCATGCTCTTCCCTTTTGAAAAAGAAAACTCGCTCCTTCCACACCTGATGACTCTCCTGGCTCTCAGAGTTACCTCTTAACTCCTAATTTTAGTTATTTCCTCAGTTCCCATGAACTCTTAAGTCTCCTAAGAGTTTTTTTGAAATCATTCCAGCCATGTTAAACTCACCAACATTTCACCATTGGTCAGACATAGTGAACGTTTTTTGCTTTTATCTTACCTACTCTTTGAATAGAATGTGACACTGTTGACAACTTCCTCCTTAAGCCATTCTAAACCTAGAGTATCTTCATTCTTTATGAACATTCCTCATCTTCATGGACGTCATCTATGAATGAAAACATTTGTAGTCTGCTGGTTTATCTAATTCCTTGTTTCTTAAAGTGTTCCTCCCCCTCTCTGGAGGATCCTACCTATAAAGGTAATAATAAAATATCACTCTTGTAATATTTTCATCTGTCTATGGAATATTCCCAGTTAGCTAATGACATGAAAATTAATAACATTCATATCACTAACATTTATTAAGCACATCCTTAAGGACCATGTTAAAGTTTTCTCATATTTACTCATGAAAATTTCTGAAAAGGCCATGAGAGTATTTCAGGCATGGAAAGCCAAGACACTCTGGGGAAAAAAAAAAAAAACTCAATGAAAGATCTCCACGAGTGAGATCCCAGTGGAAAGAACGGGTCATCAAAGAAGGAGGTACCTTTCTCTGAAGGGAGGAGAGAACTTCCACTTTGACCATGGCTTTGTCTAAATATGTTCAGAGTCGGTGAACCCAGGGGGCTTCCATAGCCTTGGCAGCTCATGACAAGAGCCTAGGGTGATTACTGACACCATAAACAAGAGTGTCAATTTGTTAAGTCAACAACAGGAGTCACTGTGCACTTAACTCCCCATGTAGGATCTCTGTCCTTAGTGTGCTGTACATTGAGATTTAATGCTATAACTAGTACTCAAACAGTATTTTTCACTTTATGTTTCTGTGTGGGAGCAAACTGTTGAAATCTTTACTTAATGTATGCTAAACTGATCTTCTGTATATAAAGAGAATCGAAAATGAATCTTGATGTGAATGAAAGGGGAGAGGGAGTGGGAAAGGGGAGGGTTGCCGGTGGGAGGGACGTTATGGGGGGGAAGCCATTGTAATCCATAAGCTGTACTTTGGAAATTTATATTCATTAAATAAAATTTTTAAAAAAAGAATTTCTAACTTTCCCTCTAGTTTTACATGTAAGAGGGGAAAGAACTTGCCCATGACAAAAAGAAATTAAGTGGCAGAGTCAGATTTTTAAAGCCAGTTTATATGATTCTAAAGCCCATGACTTTAAACCTTTATTAAACCTTACATTTACAAAACTTATATTCCTCAAGTAATCTTCTAATATACTTTCAATAAATATATAATCATTTTAAGAAGAATCCAAAGGAGAAAACTTGAACTCATCATAGATTCTTCCCTTCTCCTAATAGTGAGTCCTAAACTTCAAGGCTTGCTAAAATTTCCTACCTCTTTATTATCCTTTGGCTACTTGATGAGCTTAGAAATCTTATTTCCTGTCCCATTGGAAAAATTTCTCCACTGTATTTTGCACCTGCTCCTAGCCCTGGTGCCATCCAATTTATCATGCAGGGATTATTTCTTTCCACATCATATATGCTTGTTCTATTTCTGGCATGTGAACATGTGAGTTCTCAGTAGAATGAAGGTTTTATCAATGACAATACTAGCAACATAGTCATGGGAAGTAACCATTGTAAAAAGGCATTCCAACTCCAAGATATGGGCAAAACCAAGTTAGACTTAGGAAAAATGTAATTAATGTAAATTCAGTATGTACTTTATGTGTAAGTGCTAGAATCTCTATACCAACTTATCTGTAGTTGATGACTAATTATTTGGTTGAAAATTCACATAAGCTTTTGGGAGGGCAATTTCACATTTGTTGGCATCTGTACCAGTGAGTATGCCAATGGAAGTGGGGTTCAAAAAGTTATTTTGTCACCTACTAAAAACTCTAGAAAACATTAGCAGGAGTGACTTAATTGAAATACCTACATGGTCTTTTTATACTGAATTTTCAAACTCTGTAACGTCAACAATTCATGGAAGGGATAAATGTAGGTATAATGTTTATGCATTATATGTTAACATAAGCATTACTCTTCAACAATTTTGCATGTAGATGTGTAATACTTCACAGAAAAAGAAAACTATTCAGAGATACTCAGACTAGGGAAGTGACTTGGCTAGTAGGTGACAAATCTGGAATTTGAATCTAGGTCTTTATATGTCCTTTCCTCTGTTAATTTAGGAGTACTTGTGTATAGAGATTATACCTTGATAAGTAAAAATTACTTTAGGCATTTTGCTCTGTGCAAAGTAGAAATATTATGTTGGGTTTTTCCCATTAATAACAATATTACCCACTACATATATTCTCATTTCTACCATTTTTGCAAATTTTAGAAAATAAACTTAAGGATATTTTTTTTAGAGTTTCACTAGTTTCTTTTAGGCTGTCAACAGGATGGAATGAAATACATTGCCCACTAGGGAGGGAGCCATTTAATACTAATATTCAGGTACCAGATTCAGGTACTTTACTAATGGTGATGCAGAGGAAAGCAAAACTATGAGGGTTCAAAGCAAGGATTTCTCCATAACCTTCCTTCCCTCTTCTCTCCAGCATTCACTTCTTTTCCATGGCCCACTACCAGGAAACCGGGACAGCTGGTTACCCATTTCATTCCCCTAACAGTTGCATCTGACTGTCACCAAGCTGTGCATTTGCTAGAACAGTTGATTTTCTTCACAAGACTGAGGAAGAGAAAACAAAAGTAGTATGTTATTATGTTTGTTAAGTTTCATCACGCTGTGTGTGCATGTGTGTGTGTGTGCATGTGCGTGCATGCATACGTGTGTTTCCCACTCTAGGTCAGGGGAAACTATTAGGAGAGAGCAAGATCTCTTTAATGAGCCTAGAGGTAATACAAAATTCATGTGTTTTCACCTGCTGCTGGGTGAAGCGTGGTGCACAAACAGAAGCGGGGGAGGTGAGAAGGGTCTGTTATTTATCATTTTGCTGAAGCAGGTACTCTGGCTGCTACTGGGCATCCTGACCCACTTGTTCATTTTTTTTTTTTTTTGGAAGAAGTGGATACTTTCAATGGGAGAAACTCAAGCATCAGATTTGCTCCTTGGAGCATTAATAAAAGGGCTCAGTTAGCTTCATCTCATTATTTTACTATGAGTATTGACTTTGGCCTAGAGTCATGTATAGATAAAATGGTGCAAGGGCTTGTCCTAAGTGATTACTCAGAATTACAAATCATTTCACGTGTAACTGAATACTGCAGTCTAGCTGGCACCCTGCCCCTTGCTTCTTCCCCCTCCCCTTTCTCTAATAGGAGCGCAAATCCAGCTTTGTCTGAAGAGGCAATTAATCTTATTCACTGAAAGCTGAATTTTAATTCACCAGCATGTGGAGGACATATTTGCCTATCACACAGAATTAGTTTAACAGAGAATTTAGAAAAAAAATTATCGGAGGTCTTGGCATTCTTGGACAGGAAAATATCTTGTACTACATTCCTTTATTAGCCATCTATGTACTTACATATCAGCTTCTTTTTATAATAACTGTATTAGTGTAAACTGGGTTTATTTTGTATTTATAAGTGGCTGATTATATTTTATTTTTTGTAAGGAAACCCATAAGATAATGTGTTTTGGAAGAAAATGAACATAAGGTGAGAAAGATAAATTTTAGTTTTCTAGTGGTTCTAAAAGGCTATTATTTTTAAGGGCACAGTTTAGAGATGATCAGAAAAATAAAGAGACACATAAAAGTCAGAGACAGCCCACATACATCCAAATCAAATCCGATGGAGGGTAAGTGTTCAAATATGAAGTAGACAGTTCTACTGCCTCTACTTTGCGAATATCATGTGAATTCTTAGGCAAATACTGTGTTTCCCTAGTGTTTCTGCTGTGCTGTATTTTAGCAATTTTCCCCTGAGCAAGACCCCAGTGTTTTATCTGAGATTTGTTTCACATGTAGCCAAAATGTAAAAATAAAAAACAAAGCTAAACTTCCTGAAGCAGTTTCTTGGTTCAAAAGATTTAGACAAGAATATAATTTACTGCATGTCCATGGTTACTAGATATCAAATTCCCATAAGGTCAGAAAATAATTTTTTCCCATTTCATTCTTACACAGTACCCCACAAAGACTACACTGTAGTACAGGTGGATATCAAAATAATGTAGCTGCCTCCTCCCAAGTGAGAGAGATAATTCAATTAAACAGAGAACAGATAATCTCTTACGCCAAATAATTATTAATATGGCATAAATATTAAGGTTTATTCTAGGAGGACTCAAAGGTGTTCTTAGCTTTTCTGTAGCTCTTTATCCAGTTTTGATTGTCGAATACTCCTAGAATTACCCCCCAAATATAAGTGCTTCCTCTGCTTTTTCCAGTCGTAGACAAATGAATATTTAATAGCAGGATGAGGATTCAAGGAATCATGGGATGCTTTACAAAATTTGCCCCAATGTTCTGAGAGTCTTTTGACTACTAGTAGATGTGAACTGGGAGTGGGTGTCTGGAGGGAATCAGATTAAGCATCCCTAATGGTCACCAAATATCATGGTATAACTGATTAAACAGGGCAAAAGGGCTTTAAAATCACAAAATTTTATTGCCTTGTCAAACCATTTGCAACCCCAAACCTGGAATTATTCCTAAAAGAAACAATTTAAAATTCAAGGTTTTCACATTATAACCAGAAAATACTGCATTATGTAGTGTCAGTGCCTTAAGGATAGGTTTTTGGAGTCACGGTGTATACTTTGTATTAGCTGTATAATGTTTAAGATTTAACTTGTACAGTACTGGAATTTGGATATTTGAAAACCCAGAAACACATATTTGCAAATCAGCACTTGCAAATGTTCTAAGACATGAGGGAGGCATTGACTGCTCAGTGGTTTTCATCCATTATTTATTAAATAGTTTGTAAACTCTACCATTATACAAAGTACTTAATATTTCGAGACATCCTTTTCTTTCAGAGTCCTTGACTATTTTCTGCTCACATCTTCAGGGCCTGTAACTATTTGACTTGGAAAAAATGCAAGGTAAGAAAATAATGGCAGAAAGTTCGATATTTTTTGTTACCATAGGGTATGTGAAAGTGCACTATCTCCATTCTCAGACATCACGGGAGATGCTCTTTAGTGGAGGCACTGGTTAGTACTGGTCTTGCTTCCTTTCCCAGCTTTGCCGGCTCATCAGTAGCATCTTTTCCAACACAGAGGTGAAAAAGCCTTGCTTTGGTACCTCTTTTTTAGAAGAATTTTTGTTCCTCTATTGTAAAGGAGTCCAGTTCTCCTTCAAAAGATGCAAGATCTTGCTCAGAATTCTCAGCGAGATCTCCAAATAAGTAGGTAAAATTTCCATGCAGATTTATCCCTTCCAACCTCTACTGTTATAACTGGATGGTTCTCATCATTCTCCAGACCTGCCGAATGGTGGTAGGTTTGTCACTGTACAATTAATGAAGGTTTCATGACTATAAGAGAAACTCACCATGATCATGATTAACTGTGTTCCAGGTACAGAACTTAAAGACAGGTTCTACTATCTCTAGCTATGGATGAAAAACAGAAGCCCTATTAGTTGTGTTTGCTCTAGAACTTGCTCAAAATAGAAGACATAGGATTTCAGGAACAGCTTTTTGATTCCAGACTGCATTCTTTAAATTACTTTACTGTTTTTCCTCTTTGTAAGTGATGGAGAATAGTTTAAAACATTAAAGTGATTGAGTTGGAAAGTAAAAAGAGAACTAATATCAGGAAAAGAATTCCTTTATGTAATAAAATAAAAGTTGTAGGGTACGTAAAGGTTTTCAGATTACTCCTTAAACCTTTAGCCAAGCAGCCCTAAAAGTACATTTTGAGAGTCAAAGATAAAAAGATCAATCTTATTCAGTATGTCAAACCAGGTTCCTGGATTCACGGGTGTGGAGCAGGGAGTGATTGTTAAAGTTACTTTGGGGAATATTAGGAGGTTGCAATTCATCAGAAAATTCAAAATACCCAAACTGTATTGTCTTTGTATTTTCTAATATAATGAGAAGGTTGCAGATTGGGCATCTTGGGGTTAGGTCATGCAGTAGTTCAACTGTACTGCCGCAGGTCCAGATTCTACTCTCCCTCCCATGCTGCCATTCTTGACCTGACAACTATTATTATTTGTCTCAAAATAATCATTCAGTTCCAGTTATCATACCTCCATTACCCACACTACAGGGAATGCAATTGCCCCTATTTTGTGTGTCTTGTTGAATAAATAAATATTTATTAGAAGTCTCTCAAACATTTCTCCTTATATATCTTTCATAATTATCTAGAACTTGGTCATCAGCTTACCTACAACTGGTAAGGGGAGTAGAACACATCCCTCTGGTTAACTTGCACTAATAATGATGTGTCAAGGTTATATTGGCTGGGGGGAACAAAGTCAGATCTCTGCCATCAGGGTACCCACAGGGGAGTCAGCTGCACTACATGGCCCTTACACATACCTGCTGTTGCAGAAGCAGGCAGCACATGTGAGTCACAAGTCAAATCCCCTCTTCTTCCATTGTCTCTGCAGAACC
Organism: Oryctolagus cuniculus; assembly: GCF_964237555.1. Lineage (NCBI taxonomy): Eukaryota > Metazoa > Chordata > Mammalia > Lagomorpha > Leporidae > Oryctolagus > Oryctolagus cuniculus. The sequence continues at coordinate 58,917,177 of NC_091443.1, forward strand.
CTCTACTAACAAAGATTATCTAGATGCCCACCTGCTGGCAAGGAAGAAATGTTCCAGTATCACAAGCAGGCATTGAAGGGTGACTTTGAAGAATAAAAGCATTACGTTGATAACTGATACAGTTGGCTTGGCTGAAAAATCACAGCTCTTCAATAAGAGTTTTTTGAGATTCTGACAACAAGAGCACTCAAGAAGGCTTTATGAAAAAGTCTAACATACAAAATATTTAGCTGGAGAATTTACTCTAGAAGTTATGTTGTGGGTCCTGAGAGAAACAGCAAGGTTTTAACTCAAATGTTACAAACCAGTATGATTTAGATATATTTAGCTGTAAAAAAAAAAAAAAAAGAAAAAGAAAAAAAGAAAAAAGAAAAAAAAAAAGAAAATGAAGAGGGAGTAGAAGAATCATTTCCTGTCGAAATATAGGTAGCTTTATATCCAAGCCTAAATAATAACGGGCTCCCAGCATACTTGTGATTGAACAATAGAATGAGAAGAAAAGATAAAAGAAATATCAGTGTTCTGCATGTTTCATTTGAGAGTCTGATATCCTAACACAGGTCCTAGCCCTGTTCCCTTTTAAGTACATCTGTGGAGACAGGAAGACTGGGTGATAATCTAAGGTCACGCATTTACTCCTCCGTCCATCTACTTAGTAAATACTTATCAGATGCCACCATGTGCTAGACATGGTGTCAGAGGGAGCAATAGGGATGAGGGAAGAATACCAGTAAACAACTCGGGAAAGTAAGACTCCTCATGAACCTGTGTCTTTGTCCTGGATAAATCCAGCAGGTTCTGCCGGTTGAATTGTAATGCATGTATATATACTTTCATACATAATGTAAACACACACATTACATATATAGATATATGTGGGGAGGTGGGACTTTTTAGGGAATTCCAGCTGGAAATAGATGAAAGCAGTGTATGTCATCTGTTAAAGTTCCAGGCCTATGACTGAGCGTTCTGAGGGATTGGTTGCCCATTGAGAAAGGTCTCCCTCATTACTTTCTACCCTGTCTTAGAAGGCTTTCAAGGAATAAAAGAATTGCAGGAACAGCTCCTTTTTTGGGGGGTGACTGTGGTTGTCATCAGTCATCCAGTTCCTTATGGGAAGCCAGCCTTCCACTGAAGGAAGGCAAATCCTGCCATACCATCTAAGCAGATCCCTATTTTCATCTGAAAGAAGACTTAACTTTAAAAAGATTTCTGTATAGTAAACTGTATTTCTGATGAGATCTAATGAAGTATTGTTCATCTAATCCATTCTCTGAACTACTTTAAAACTTAAAAAATTCCCAAATGCATATACTCAAATGAAAAGTCAATAAAATATATTATGAGCCCTAAAGAAAACTTGAGACATTCCAATTTTCTTTAGTAGTGTGTGTATTGTTGGAATAAGTAAATTGCCTCTTATTTCGAATATGTATAATTACTCAAAGTGATTGACCTGAGTTACACTTTACAGCAATACCTCACATAAACAAAATTCCATTCTCTGTATATCAGTACTACCTGGCTGACCATGGTTGGAATAAAATATGGCTACTCATAAATTTGAATAAATTAAATATGAAGAAATGAGGAATCTTCCCCATCATCATCTGCAGTATCTAAAAATCAACACAGTTAGTGGTACGTTAAGCCTGTGATTATAAAGTTGAAAGCGTGTTATTGCAAAAATTAAAAGACAGTAGGGGGAGGGAGGGAGAGAGGGAAGTATATTTATCATCAGAATTATATCTATGAAATGCATGAAATCTGTTCTATTAATAAAAAAATTTTAAGAGTGTGGAAGAATAGAAGAAAGAGGAAGTAAGAGATGAAGAAGCAGCAGAAGTAGAAAAAATACAGAGGAGCAACATTATTTGATGTGATATCCACGGGTCATAATAAAAGAGATACAGAATTTTTGTGAAGAGTTGATATACCAGGCACTTTTGATATAAAACTGTTGACAATAAGACTTAAAATGATGTACTTACTCAAACTGCATTGCTTCTACTTCTTCATGAAATATTTGCCACTGGGGATGCAGGTTAATATAGTTTCCTTGATTATTTTTACAACCTGTGGTGAAAGCAATATGGCAAAACCATCTATACTATGGGGCAGATCTTCAGGCATCTCACCAAAACCAAAACCAAAACAAAACAAAAATCCTGTCTTTTCTTAGCTCTGTTTGTACTTGGTGATGGTACTAGTCTGTTTGGGCTGCTATAACAATATCCCAAGGAATGTGGCTTATAAACTTCATAATTTGTTGCTTATAGTTCAGGGCACTAGAAGTTCAAATGCAGGCACCAGCAGTCAGTGTCAGGTGAGAAACCACTTCCTGATCATTGATATCTGAGGACATTGTGAGAACATATTGGCAGAAGGGTCAAAAGGTCTCTCTTGGGTCCCTTTTGTAAGAGCACTAATATCCTTTATGAAGACTCCACCTCCATGACCTAATCACCTCTCAATAGCTCAACCTCCTAATTCCAGCACTTTGGAGTTAGGATTTCAACACATCAACTTTGGGTGGACATAAATATTCAGACCATAGAAATCAGTGGTTCATTGAGAACATAATAAATACTTCAAGAGCTTTTACTGTGCTGTTAAAATACACTGAACATTTAACTACATGATGCTCAGTAGTTGCTGTTACCAATTTTTAAGTATCATTTTGGGAATTCTGATCACCATGTTAGATATTCTGGATGTGTAGGTTTTACACCAAAGTTACACTATTTGGTACACTGTATTTTTAAAGAAGGAATGCTGTATTTTATGGCAACTTTGGGGCTTCAAGAATATTCATTGATATGGACTTCTTATTAGAAAAGCAGTATTTCTTTCCTTCAAAGCTATAGAATTCAAACATAGTACATCTCTGCTGGTGATACCTAGTAATTATTCCATGAGAGTGTACATTGAATTCATTGTATCAGCAAATATAATAAGAACAAAAAATTCAAAGGCCAATCCAAATAAAGAATTGCTCATCTGATAAAAGAAAATAAACTTGCATGTGAATGCTGCTCTTCAGTTATGTAGATGAGTGCAAGGAGTACTGTGACTCAAGCACTAGACAATGTAGGAAGGAGTTTCTGGACTCAGCAGTTTAACGCTGCTTGGGATGCTCCCATTCCAGATCAGAGAGCCTGATCTGAATACTGGCTCTACTACTTCCAATCCAGCTACCCTGGATTCACAACCTGGGAGGCAGTAGATCATGATTCCGGTCCCCTTGTATGAGTTCTGGGTTCCTGGTTTTGGCCTTGTCCAGCACTGACTGTTGGAAGCATTTGCAGATTGAATAAGAAGACCACTATCTCTCTGCCTTTCATATAAAAATTTTTTTCTTCAAAATCTTTTATTTGACCCTTCAAGGCAATCAGTCTGCCAGCTGAGTGATAGCTCCAAGGGGGATCCTGAAGATTCTGTTAGTTTCATGTTTGAAGTAAATACCATGAACCTTTTAAAATGTTATGATTTTCTCTTTAAAAAACCCCTAATATCATAACTACACTAATAAAAGCATAATGTATATTATTAGGTCTGAACTCTTGGCCATGGGTATCTGTGCATTTTAGAGATGGTCTCTGCACCAGTGTCATAAATGACCATTTTATAGATAGATAATGTTCTTAATCCATAATTCTTTATTGCTGATGGTTATTGCATTAGATGATGACCCATAGCTATTAAGAGTCAGTTTTTAATATCACAACCATTTAGAAAGGTTAATGGACTCGGTTTTGTGACTTAACCTTTGGATGCTGCAGGTTGAGAGGTTGTATTTGTGCACTAAACTGCCAGAAAATATCTTCCGATTTTCATTTCTCTATGTACTTTTAGTAGTGTGGTTTTGTACAGTAACTGTTACTTAGCAAGCAAACTGAAAGAAACAGTGTGTGACACATAACAGGTTTCTAGAGCAGTGAGATTCTATTAAAATATACATTTCATATTGGCTTCTTTATTTTTCATCTAGATATAAGAATTCAAATATGAACAGATGTAACCTAAATCAGTTGAATATTTATTATGGCTGTTCAAAAAAGAAGGACCAAAATTATAAATCATAGTTTTCGTGGTTAATTTAGAAAGTTTATAAGCATCATAATGAGGAGCTGGTCACCTAAAGTCATGAATCTGTTGTGGATGATGCCCGTCCATCGTCCAGAATAAAACAAGGGTTTTCTTTGATTTCAGTTAATTCTATTTCATAAGTCTCATTAGAATTCCACAGTGGCCACTGGTCTCTTATTTGGCCACCCGTTATCCATTTCTTTTCCTAATATCAGCTTATTCACTTTTATTCCATTCATTCATTCATTGTGAATAGGCTTTGTGGGAGGAAAATTCCAGGCACTTCACTTTTGTAACAGAAGTGGGAAGCTGAATATGAAAATCATGCACCCCCAGTGAATTATACCTTCTAGGATCCATGCTGTTGTGTGTCTGCTACACATTGACTCTGAGTTTGACCACAGGAATCATTTTGCCCGATGAGATGTAAGCAAACTGATGAAAGTATGAAAAGTGTTCACACTGTGGGCCTGCCTACTCTTGCTTGCTATTTGAAGAACCCAGCCACAATGTGGCAAAACCTAGACTATGATGCATGATGAGACCCTGATCCCATGGCTTCCCTGCAAAACTAATCATCAGACACAGGAGAAAGGCCATCCAGTCAGTTCTTGGCTAATCCACCTGTCCCTGTTGTTTAACCTCTTACTGACTCTCCAGGATTTTTGACAGTTTTCTAAGAAATTGTCACAATTTCCAAAAAATTGTCTAACCTAGCTAGAATTGGTTCCTGATACAACCAAGAATCCTAAGTAGTATGGATTGCTTAATAGAGGGACTTTGAGAATAACACACATCACCATGAACAGACTTAGAATATACGTGAAGGTTAATTATGAGTGAACTATATGAATATTAATTTTGGGTTATAAAATATCCCTTATCAGGTAGTGGTTAGTAGAAGCTGTTATGAGCAAGACTTTGATATCCAACTTAGCCACTTCTGGGGAAGAATCCGAGTTTTACGTCATCTGTTATATATGTCGCACGGAGCTCAGCCTGGGAATTGCTCCAAGAACAGGTACATCATTTCAAGACATTGTATCCTGTTCAGCATTTTCCTTTTAGTTCTTTATTCTCTTGAACGTTTTTGGTTTCTTTTCTTTTATTCTCACTTTCTATCTCCTGTGCCTTAAACAAACGATAATACTCTCAGAAATTGCAACCAGCCCAAGTGCCCTCCAAAGCTATCTCTAACATTTCTGTATACTCTTGTTCTCCCCTTCATGCCTGTGAGATCACCATATGCTCTATATTACCACACATTCCGTGGGAAGTTCATACCCTCTACTTCGTTTCTGACATGAAAACCTCATCTGGTGGATGTTCTATTTATTCACCCAGTGGTGGCAAGTGCTGGTTTTCGAGCAAAAGACTTGAAAGATCATCCCTTACATCAAAATAGTTCCCGAGTACTTAAAGAATAACTCAAATGAATAAAAAGTCCAATTTTGAGGTTAACAAAATATCCCAAGAAATAAGTGTTTCTACTGTTAACTCATTGGTGATACAATGAATAAATTAGCCTTAATGCTTACATTTTGTTCAGATGCTGCTTTTCACACAAGCTGAACCCCACAATAACTGTTGATACATATTCCTGATTTTTAGCACTTTAAGTAAAGAGGCTGAACCTGGTTGTCATTTCATTGCTTCAGTTCTTTAGCAACCCATTAGCACCAAGTCAGAGCTAAACAGTGGTATGTATGAGAGTCTTCATTTTATAGTGTGAAGACACTGGCTCTCAAAGGTGGTTAAGTCATGACACTGCATTATACCTAGATATACTCAATAAATGTTCATTGACTAGAAGTTAAATAAAGTAATTTTCCAAGACTGGAGAATTGCTCTTCATTCTAGAATAAAGAAAGCTATAGGTTACTACCACAGTAAAAGAAATGGGACGATATACCACTCTGATAAATGATAGACATTCAGTCACAGAAGATGAGAGGCCATGAAACAACATATATGAGGGATATGAAATCTAAAATCCAAGAGAAAGAGGGGCCTTGGAGGTTAAGTAAAATTTCCCCCTTCTCCCCAGCATCACTCCACCAAAGCTGTCACAATCCATTCCGAGACTATAAATTTGATATTTTGTACATTAGAAGGTACATTCAACTGACAATACTAGAAAATCCATTTTTACAACTTAACAATTTCTGTCAACATTTAAAAAATATCTTCAGTACCCATTTCTTGGGAGACTCATAAAGCTGGCTTTCCCGAGTGCTGTTGGTTTCTGCTGTTTGTTCAATTCTTAAATTACCTTTTCCTTCCATTTCAAAGAAAACCGTTGGTCACTTTCTCACCTTCTTTGGTTTTGGTTATGATGCTAGGTGATTCAATATAATTAGCTGAGATTTTTATAGGCCCTCAAAGGCTAACAAAATAATAAATGTGGCAGTTGAAATAATGGCAATCATAGTGGGTCAAGCAAAAGAAAAACACAAAACAACCACCACCAAACAAATCTTGACTTGGATTGACAAACCCTAATGATATTAGAATCTGGAAATACATCACCTTTTCTTATTCATTTTTAGTTTTTTAACTTTTCTGTATTGCATCAGAGTAGTCTCATTCTGTCTCAAGTGTTGCTAATTTTTTGCATTTTAATTTTCAGTGGTTACTAAGAAAAGGACTTATATATTACTGCAAAATGAATCTTGGTCCTGAGATTTTATTTATGCCAGACTCTTTCAAAAGAATGCCTATTTCTGTTACTCTTATGCATAAGTGACAAATTTCTTGATTAGTCTTTCCTTTCTAATTTTTAATTTTTTTAAAGAAAATAACAACTGGAAAACTGCAGAGTGGCACAAACAAGAAGGAAATGTCAATCCTCCATTTCTTTCCTAGTAATACTTGCTTTTACCCCTCTCTATCCCTTCAGTGTTTTCTTTATCTTTAGATATACACAATTAGATGACATCCATACAACTGGAATCAGGCTTATTTTGAATAGACAACATGAAATGTAAATTTCTTCATGATAAACAAAATGGTTTATAAAACTTCAAGTAATAAAATTTCAAATGTAATCCTTTGATAATTAAAACATGCCAGAAATCTAATAAATTTCTATATTGTGGATGAGAATACAAATATTCCTCAGGTATGAATAACTCTCACTGTTATGAGAATAGTAAAAAAAAATAGCATATATAAAGTGTGAAAGATTTCATATGGCCCTGTGAATAATGTCCTACAACCCATTTTGATATTTATTTTCTGGGTGAGATTAAGGCTACTCTTCTCGCAATCCTCACCAATTGCACTGTGTCTCATGGGCTGATTTAAATAGGCAAAAATAAAGCTTATGTTTTTTCTTTTGTGCACATAGCTATATTCATTTTTCCCATCAACACTTAGAATCGTGGGTTCTGAAGATTGCAAAGCATGATTTTGTAGTCATAGCCTCCCTTTCTGCTCTGCTCACTGCTAACTCTTTTGTTTGTACAATATTCTTTTATTCTGAGCGATATAACATTTTAGTCCTTGTAATAAATGCCTTCATGTGAAGCAGTGCAGCTAAGAGAATGTTATTAGACTGTGCTCCCAGGCAGCGCACCTCCATCCGATCAATACAAAGCTGGGCCTCAGCTCATTCCCTCTTTGCTTAAATTCCCTGCAAATGTGCAAGAGAAGCAGCAGAGGGTGTCATCAATCACAGGGCACTGTGACATATGCTGAAACCTGACCAGGGCCGAGATGTTTTAATAAGGCATCCATTAAAACCCTCAAATAAATTGCAATTTGAAAACAGAACATAATACCAGCCAAGTTTTCCTCATCCATCTTGTGGCATGTCATGTAATGTAATTGCGTTGTTAATTTATCCAAGAACTTTCTCAGTACAGTGTTTCGTTGGCACTGCTTAATTTCCCTGTAGACTGTGTGTGTGTGTGTGTGTGTGTGTGTATGCACGCACACACATATGCATGGGAGAGAAAGCAAGAGATGTGAGCAAGCAACTGGAGAAGGGGAAAAAAGACCATATTTATTTATGTGTTTGTATGTCTGTATGTCCATTGGTTCCTTGGAGGAAACAGTCCTGTTTCTACTGTGCGTGGCCTGAACCAGAGAGCTCGTCAGAATACTTGAGATCTTTGACATTTTGTCAATGACCCCTGAGTATCCAAAGCTGCCTTACCAGCTCTGGCCTACAGCAGGACCACCTCTTTTCCTGGTTCAGTTTGCCATTGGTTCATGACCTTCCAGAGTGGGATCACTCAGAGTGCCCATGGATCCCATCAATAAATATTGACAGAAGTATTTAGGGGCCACTTAGGATCATCACACAATGACATTCAACAGGACAGTACTGAGTTTGGTTTCCCAGCTCTTGGATCAAAGGTGAAAAGTTTTGACAAGTGTAAGAAAAGTAAGAAGTTATAAATCAATAGGAGAGAATGAAAAAGAATTTCTCAGGAATATTGTCAGCTATTAAATTGAAATATATATATATATATATATATATATAACTATACATATAAATAGTTAAGAGCTTGGAGGAAAGATACAGGCAGGCAGGCACTCTTATAGATTTCTTTGTCTTCTAAGCATAAGGCTAAAAACAAGTAATGGAATTCTTCATGTAGGGCTGCATCAGCAGATTCTTTACCTTTTATTTATGCTTCTGGATTTGCTTAATCAATCTGTTCTCTTATTTTCTAGAAAAGAAGCTATTGAAAAACAGGGTAAATCCACCCTATACATTCCATCTATATCTAGGATGTCACAGTAACCACAGTGCCAATCAAATATTGGTTTAAACCTGTCAAATGTCTTTTCTAGGCCCACTGTTTGGAAGAGAGAAGTTTTTGAAATAGTGACAGTGGAGAGAAGACAGCATGACAAAAGGGGAAGATCCACTATAAATGTTGTTGTAATGGCTGCTATTTTGTTATTAATCACTAACAAACTAGTTATTTGAGATCTGGTAAAAAGGACAATTACATATAAAGCATACCAGTCAGTAAATTAAGTCACCCTCTCTTGATAGGTTCCTATATCTCAAGTTGTGTTAAAGATGGCTCAAGGAGCATGGTGATCATCTAAGGCATCACCTGAAGACAAACCATTCTTGTCCAAGGTTCCCACTTATCACTAGGCAGACTATTAGACAATCACTGGGTATGAAAGGTGCCAGGCAAAGCCAAATTCGTTCCGTCTTTTTGCTAATGGATGACCTTTGTGATTTGGATCATGTGCTGAAATTCACTTAGTGAGAAAGGCAAGAAGTGGAGAAAAGTCCTAAAATCATTTTCTCTCCCTATGGAGAAGATGCCTGACTACCACCTGCCCAATAAACGTCAATTGAGTTATTTTTCAAAAAAATAAAGAAGCCTGACTCAAACACATTGGAAGCTGGATTGAGAGGTACAGGGGAGTAGGACGTAACGGCTGCTTAAAAATATAAAACAACAACAACAACAAAAAGCTGAAACAGAACCATTGAAAAGTAGGTATGAGAATGGTTACTTCCCTAGTTTTGTTAACACCTCTGTTCTGAAGTAGATTATTGAAGCTTTACTAAAATTTGAACTGATTTTAGAAATCATGTTTGGTTTCTTATGGATGAAAATATTTTGAGGTTTAGCTTGAAATTTGTTTGGAACTGGGAGCGTAATATCCTGAGCAGCATTCAAGGGATCAGAACCAGCAGGAAGTGGGATGTACAGAAACAGTGTATCGCTGATTCCACGTGAGCCTGGGTTGCCAGTTTTCTCATGCTTCTAATGTTAGCTCAGGCTTTCTGGCAGGCCCATTGTAAGCTCCGTTTCACAGGCATCCTCTGCTATTTTGGCATTTTCATGTTGGCCTTGCTTCTTTTTATTTCCTTGTCCAGAAATACAGTCATTTCAAAAGCAGCGCAATTATTATTGGATATGCTTTTTCTCCCGAAGTTCCAGCCGGAGATGAATTCTTTCTTGCATCGATATTTAGCTACTATCCTTGAAATGCGTGGAAAGAACGAACACTGAAGACGGAGGACATGGACCTTTCGTTCCTCTTGTGTATTGTAAGGGCAAGAATGAAATGTCAGTTCCCCAGGTGATTACAGAGTGAATGTTGGCAAGAGTGGAATAATTGTGTCCTACCCAGGGTGTGAAAAACATATACATGGGGAGATAAAATTGTAAGGGGACGGACAATATAGGGTAAGCACATGTACAGCACAAAAGAATTCAATTGGGTGGATGACACGGGTCTTCGGCCTTTGTGGAAATCGATGAACTGCTGTTTCGGTGTCTTTTTGAAAGCACAAGGACTTGGAAAGGATAAAGGACTCTGCTCCACTGAGGCTTGCTCAAGTTAACCCTAGGATATTTTTAAGAAAGTTGATTTGTTTTTCTTTATGTTTTCCCTGCTCTCTCCGTTTCCTTGAACTGATTTACAATTCCTGCATCTATCGCTGCCTTTAGCTATGCGTGCCATTATTCCACCACCCTTGTGGTAATGAAATTCTGCTCGAATTGCTTATAGGCCTAACCTCCTCCTTAGCTTCAACCCGTGACCTCTTGTTTCTAAGTTAGTTAGCGAAATTGTATTGGTCACAGGGTGAATAACCTTTCCTGGCTGCTCACATACCTGGGTCTAAACTCAGTGTGAGGTTTCATCTTAACACAAAACTGCCTACAAACGTGCATGAGCATTCAAAGCCTGCTCCGTAAAAATCTTCCAGCAGTATCATTTTAATTTCAGAAGTCTTGTGAGTTGAAGCCATGTGTTATGTTATAAACACCCCAACAAAAGAACTGTGATCTTACCATGTTATTTTTTTTCCACTGTAATTTTATAAATGTTGTTGATTCTGCCTCACCATTTGGAGACTCATGCATGTGTTACTCCTCCAAATTCCCTGTTTTAAAATTCCCTAGAGCCCCATAAATTTTGGATTTCTTAAAGAAATAGGTTACTCTCACTTCTCTCCTCCCGCCTCCCCCACACACGCAGCACTCCTCCAAAAACAATCCTTATACAGGAGTGCCAATAAACTAACTCAGCCACATACAATGATATTGTCAAGAAAACCTCAGGAGAAAACTATTTAAATTTCATGGCATAAATCTGAGCTTTGGCCAAGCTTCCCTTAGCAAGTGGAGAGCACAAGTCTCATGCTAATTCTCCACCAAACCTCGAGTTTTATGAAAGCCACATTTTATCTGTTTGGTTATTTGCAGTCGCTCGAGAGTTGGAAAAGGAATATTAGCACCACTCACATTTTATTGTGGGAGTCACAGTACTTGGTTGACCCCCTTTTCAGGTCCTATTGAATTTCCTATACAAAGGAAATGAAAATGTTTTATATTTAATACAGCACCACATAACGAGAGGCTTAGTTATTACACAGAGAGCTGCAATTTTCTGCTTTTGTTTCAGCTATTACAGTGGAGCTGGAATTTCTAAGCACATTTTTTATGATTTGTTTATTGCTAGTTATAGAGATGACAGTGAGGGAATGCCACCTTTATGCTACCTACTCTAGAGATAGGGGCTCTCCATTTTCACTTATTTATCTTACAAAAGAGCAGTCCAGCTTTGTACTGATGATGCTTGTAGACAGATACTTTTTTCTTTAGGCTGTTTAAAATGTAACCTGGAAATCCTAAGCACATCGCAGTTTCCCAATTTGACTTCCAAGTCTTCACCAGCACGGGGGTCAGAACTCCAGGCTCCTACCATGTGCCAGACCCCAGTGCCAAGTACATCACCTTTATAATCTCATTCAACATGGCAGTAACTACAGCTGAACAACATGTGGGCTATCTTGTTATTACCATTAACTTCTTTTAATGGATGAGGAAACTGGATCTTTGAAAGGTTCTCTAAATGACCCATTAGTAAGTTTTCTAACTGGGATTGAATCCTAAGGTTGTCTGATTCCTAGGATGGAGGAAGCTTGCTTTTCTCCCTTAAATTTGGTAGTGATAGTTATGTGTTTTGTGTTAATTTCTTTAAAAATTTACTTTCTTTTTTTTAACTTTTATTTAATGAATATAAATTTCCAAAGTACAACCTATGGATTACAATGGCTTCCCCCCCATACCGTCCCTCCCACCCACAACCTTCCCCCCTCCCACTCCCTCTCCCCTTCCATTCACATCAAGATTCATTTTCGATTATCTTAATATACAAAGATCAGCTTAGTATACATTAAGTAAGGATTTCAACAGTGCACAGTGACTCCTGTTGTTGACTTTACCAATTGACACTCCTGTCTATGGCATCAGTAATCTCCCTATGCTCCAGTCATGAGTTTCCAAGGCTATGGAAGCCCTCTGAGTTCTCTGACTCTTATCTTGTTTAGACAAGGTCATAGTCAAAGTGGAGGTTCTCTCCTCCCTTCAGAGAAAGGTACCTCCTTCTTTGAAGACCTGTTCTTTCCACTGGGATCTCACTCACAGAGATCTTTTTGCCAGAGTGTCTTGGCTTTCCATGCCTGAAATACTCTCATGGGCTTTTCAGCCAGATCTGAATGCCTTTAGGGCTGATTCTGAGGCCAGAGTGCTGTTTAGGACATCTAACATTCTATGAGTCTGCTGAGTATCTCACTTCCCATGTTGGATCACTCTCCCCTTTATTCTATCAGTTAGTAGTAGCAGGTACTAGACTTGTTTATGTGCTTCCTTTGACTCTTAGTCCTTTCATTATGATCAATTGTGAACTGAAATTGATCACTTGGACTGGTGAGATGGCATTGGTACATGCCACCTTGATGGGATTAAATTGGAGTCCCCTGGTATGTTTCTAACTCTACCATTTGGGGCAAGTCAGCTTGAGCATGTCCCAAATTATACATCTCTTCCCTCTCTTATTCCTACTCTTATGTTTAGCTAAGACCTGGAACCAACCTAAATGCCCATCAACGGTAGACTGGATAAAGAAATTATGGGATATGTACTCTTTAGAATACTATACCGCAGTAAGAAACAATGAAATCCAGTCATTTGCAACAAAATGGAGGAATCTGGAACACATCATGCTGAGTGAAATAAGCCAGTCCCAAAGGGACAAATACCATATGTTCTCCCTGATCGGTGACAACTGACTGAATCCCAAAAAGGAAACCTGTTGAAGTGAAATGGACACTATGAGAAACGGTGACTTGATCAGCATAGCCCTGACTGTTAATGAACAACTTAATACATTATCCCTCTTAGTAGTTTTTTTGTCTGTTCTACTTAATATGACTGGTTTAATTCTGTAATTAATACACAGTTATTCTTAAGTGTTGAAATTTAACTGAAATGTGATCCCTGTTAAACATAAGAGTAGGAATAAGAGAGGGAAAAGATGTAAAAATTTACTTTCTTTAACAGTCTTTTTAAAAGCAGTATAGTATGTATATATCCTTTAGCTGGAGTCACTAATTTTTACAGTTTTTTTCTGTCTCTCCACAGATATACACACTTACATATGTGTACTCACATATGTATATGTGTATTACAAATGGTTCCTGCTAATACATCTAAAATATGTTATAACTGTTACAATTTACCCCTTGAAATAAGAACATTCTCCCATTTAATCACGATATCATTGCCACATCATGGAAAAAGCTTTCAATATTATCACGTAAGATATTATCCATATGCAGGTTTCCCCAGTTGCTCCCAAAATTATGTCTACAACATGTATGTATTTTAAAGATTTATTTATTTGAAAGGTAGAGTTCCAAAGAGAGGGAGAGACTGAGATCTTCCACTTGTGGGTTCACTCCCCAAATGACTACAAAAGGCAGGGCTGGGCCAGGCTGAAGCCAGGAGCTTCATCTGGGTCTCCTATGTGAGTGATATGGGCTCAAGCACTTGGGCCATCTTCTTTCCCAGAAGCAGACCTGCAGGGACATGAACCAGCACCCATATGGGAAACCCACTACACTACAAGGCTGTGTGTGTGTGTGTGTGTGTGTGAACCTAAGATCCAATCGAGAATGAGCCTGCTTGCTGGATTTCCCGACCTACAGCTTCTATAGAATACTGGAAGTAGAGAAAGATCAGTAAAAGTTAAAAAAATTAACTGGGACCAGCGCTGTGACGCAGCGGGCTAATGCCCTGGCCTGAGGTGCCGACATCCTATAAGTGCACCGGTTCAAGACCTGGCTGCTCCCCTTCTGATCCAGCTCTCTGCTGTGGCCTGGGAAAGCAGTAGAAGATGGCCTAAGTTCTTAGGCCCCTGCACCCACGTGGGAGACCTGGAAGAAGCTCCTGGCTCCTGGCTTCAGATGCACACAGCTCCAGCCATTGCAGCCAATTGGGGAGTGAACCATTAGATGGAAGACCTCTCTCTCTCTCTGTGCTTCTCCTTTCTCTGTGTAACTCTTTCAAATAAATAAATCTTAAAAAAAAAATAAAAAAATAAAAATTAACTAAAAACATGGCACCTAAGTTAAGCTATCATATACATTTACATGTTACAGTAGCCTGTATATTCTAAAGCCCCATTTATATCCTGATATTCTTATGACCTAGTGTTCTTTGACTATCTAAAGACAACTAACTGAGCACCAAAAAGGAAACCTGTTGAAGTGAAATGGACACTATGAGAAACAATGACTTGATCAGCCCTTGTCCTGACTGTTGATGTACAACTTACTACTTTATCCCTTTTAGTATTTTTTTGTTCTACTTAATACTATTGGTTGAACTCTGTAATTAACACACAATTATTCTTAGGTGTTGAAATTTAACTGAAAACTGATCCCTATTAAATATAAAAATGGAAATAAGAGAGGAAGAAGATGTACAATTTGGGACTATTCTCAAGAAGAATGCCCCAAATGGTAGAGTTAGGAACATGCCTGGGGATTCCAATTCAATACCATCAAGATGGCATGTACCAATGCCATCTCACTATTCCAAGTGATCAATTTCTGTTCACAGTTGATCATAATGATAGGGCTAAGAGTCAAAGGGATCACACAAACAAGACTAGTGTCTGCTAATACTAACTGATAGAACTAAAAAGGAGAGAACGATCCAACATGGGAAGCAGGATGCACAGCAGACTCATAGAATGGCAGATGTCCTAAATAGCACTCTGGCCTCAGAATCAGCCCTTAAAGCATTCAGATCTGACTAAAAGCCCATGAGAGTATTTTAGGCATGGAAAGCAAAGACACTCTGGCAAAAAAAAAAAAAAAAAAAAAAAAAAAAAAAAAAAAAAAAACCTAAATAATGAAAGATCTCTGTGAGTGAGATCCCAGCAGAAAGAACAGGCCATCAAAGAAGGAGGTACCTTTCTTTGAAGGGAGGGGAGAACTTCCACTTTGACTATGGCTTTGTCTAAATAAGATCAGAGTCAGCCAACTCAAAAGGCTTCCATAGCCTTGGCAACTCATGACAAGAGCCTCAGGTGATCACTGACGCCATAAACAAGATTGTCAATTGTTAAGTCAACAACAGGAGTCACTGTGCACTTACTCCCATGTAGGATCTCTGTCCTTAATGTATTGTTCAATGTGAATTAAGGCTATAACTAGTACTCGAACAGTACTTTACATTTTGTGTTTCTGTGTGGGTGCAAACTGTTGAACTCTTTACTTAATATATACTAAATTGATCTCCTGTATATAAAGAGAATTGAAAATCTTGATGTGAATGGAATGGGAGAGGGAGCGGGAGATGGGAGGGTTGCGGGTGGGAAGGAAATTATGGGGGGGAAAGCCATTGTAATCCATAAGCTGTACTTTGGAGATTTATATTTATTAAATAAAAGTGAAAAAAAAAAGTAGAAAAATAAGATGACTCAGTGATTCTCTAAAACATTCAACAATTCCTTATTCCAGACAGAAATAGTTATGGCTGCTATATACAGCCAGATCCCACCTTACCATTGCTTGGGTAAGTTTACACTGCCTTCAGTAAATACGTCCCTAAAAAGGTGATTCCGGGCATGCCAGGATATAAGAGCCGTTATTGAGAGAAAAAAGGGAGAGAACATAAGAAACCAGAAGTAGAGCTAGAAAGAAGATGTGAAGCTGAAAAGAAAAGCATCAGAATGGTCAACTTAAATTTGTAATCACAATGACATAAGTGGATAAAATATACAGGATATTTAGCATGCCTGACAGAACAGTTTTAAATGTATTTTTATATTCCATTATTTTTTTTCATTTTTTTAGTCAAATTTTCTTAACTTTTTTTGACAGGCAGAGTTAGAGACAGAGAAATGTCTTCCTTTTCTGTTGGTTCACCCCCCAAATGGCCGCTACGGCTCGCACGCTGCACTGATCCAAAGCCAGAAGCCAGGTGCTTCCCTCTGGTCTCCTATGTGGATGCAGGGCCCAAGCATTTGGGCCATCCTCCACTGCACTCCCAGGGCACAGCAGAGAGCTGGACTGGAAGAGGAGCGACTGGGACAGAATCCAGCGCCCCAACCAGGACTAGAACTTGGGGTGCCGGTGCCGCAGGTGGAGGATTAGCCAAGTGAGCTGTGGCACCGGCCAACTTTTATTTAATAAATATAAATTTCCAACGTACAGCTTTTGGATTACAATGGCTTTTCCCCACCCATAACTTCCCTCCCACCCACAACCATCCCTTTTCCTGCTCCCTCTTCCATCCCATTCACATCAAGATTTTCAATTATCTTTATATACAGAAGATCAATTTAGTATATACTAAGTAAAGAGTTTAACAGTTTGCACCCACACAGAAACACAAAATGTGAAGTACTGTTCGAGTACTAGTTATAGCCTTAATTCACATTGAACAATACATTAAGGACAGAGATCCTACATGGGAGTAAGTGCACAGTGACTCCTGTTGTTGACTTAACAATTGACAATCTTGTTTATGGCGTCAGTGATCACCTGAGGCTCTTGTCATGAGTTGCCAAGGCTATGGAAGCCTTTTGAGTTGGCTGACTCTGATCTTATTTAGACAAAGCCATAGTCAAAGTGGAAGTTCTCTCTTCCCTTCAAAGAAAGGTACCTCCTTCTTTGATGGCCTGTTCTTTCTACTGGGATCTCATTTGCAGAGATCTTTCATTTAGGTTTTTTTTTTCTGCCAGGGTGTCTTGGTTTTCCATGCCTGAAATACTCTCATGGGCTTTTAATCAGATCCGAATGCTTTAAGGGCTGATTCTGAGGCCAGAGTGCTGTTTAGCACATCTGCCATTCTATGAGTCTGCTGTGTATCCTGCTTCCCATGTTGGATTGTCTCTCCCTTTTTAATTTTATGAATTAGTATTAACAGACACTAGTCTTGTTTATGTGATCCCTTTGACTCTTAATCCTATCATTATGATCAATAATGAACTGAAACTGATCATTTTGACTAGTGAGATGGCATTGGTACATGCTTCCTTGATGGGATTGTATATTCAATTCTTACAATTTTTTCCCAAAATGAGTTACTCCTCCTCCTCCATTTTATGGAAGAATTATAGAGACTTGCATAGGTTATATGCCTTGTCCAAGGTCACCTACATGATAAAATTGCAGCTGTGCTCAAACCCAACTGGAAGAAGGATAGAACAAAATAAGTAGAGCCAAGGGTTGGTGACATTGGATGGGGTCTCATGGTCGTTTTCTGCTCCTAATGTGCCCGTTCTTTTCAGCATCTCAGTCAATATGATCTGTCAGTGGTTGAGGACTTCACTGTTTCTGCTTCCACTGCCTCTGCTGGAGTTAAGCCAATCAGATCTTACAGGACCTTTTCACAGACTTCCCCGCCACCAGCCTATCCCTTCTCCAATCTCTACACAATGGTCACAGCTCTTTCCATGATCTCTCAGATGCTTTTTTTAAAAAAAATGTGATTTATTACTTGAATGGTAGAGTGGCAGAGACAAATATTTTCCGACTTCTGGCTCACTTTCCAAATTCCTATAACAACCTGACCTGTGCCAATCCTAAGCCAGGAGCTGGGAACTCCATCCATTTCTCCATTACGGGTGGCAGGAATCCAAGTACTTGGGCCATTCATATATTGGTACCCAGGATCATTAGCAAGATGCTGGATCAGAGGTACAGCGTATGCAGGACTCAAATCAGGCACTCTGATAGGTACTGGGGGCACCCTACATGACAGATTAACCAGTACTGCAACACTCTTCTCCCAGTGGTCTTTCTAAACATGTCACTCCCTCCTTCAAGTGACTGTCCAGTAGTTACACACAGATTCTTAACACTCCCACCACTTAAAATCGCCTGTAAGGGGAAATTTAAGAAATATTGATAGCTGGGACCCACCTCAGATTTGATTCCATTGTAGTGGGGCTGCAAAGGAAAAACAAAACAAAATGGAATAGAACATCTGTTTAAATTGAATCTTAAAAGATGAATACTTTTTATTAAAATATGTCAAATAGCATACTGGACATAATTGACTAAATATTTGTCACATATAAAATTCAAATTTAAACAGATGCCCTACATTTTCATTTGCAAAACCTGACTACATGTTTGGGTGTGTTGAACATGAACAGGAGTATTTTTAAGTTTCCCACATGAGTGATGAGTACATCCAGGGTTGAAACCACTGCCTTGTAGGAAAAACAAGTATCTCAATTCCTTATGCAATAAAAGGACCTTCATCATCTGGCCTCAGCCACTTTTCAATCCCAGTTCCTCTTTTCCTCTCAGCACCCAATAGCACCTTCCTAAATGCCTTTACTCTCTTATCTCCACCTCTTTGCACACGTTGATTTCCCAGCCTGACAAGTCCTCTCCTCTCTGGTCTGTAGGATGAGCTTCTAGATACCTTTTAAGACTCCAATGGCCTTCTCTAGTGAAGTGAATTATAGGGGAGTTGCTACTTCTGTAAGACTTGCATGCATGACTACTGTTTTGACTTCTCTGACTGAATGTAAATGCATTAGTTATCTGCTATTTGCAGAACAGTTGAATGTCTCAAACTTTTAGGATCATGGTATATCATTGGCTAACTTTTCAAATCAATAGCAACTATCTTTGTTACATGAAAAAAAAAGCAAAACCTTTCCAACCAATGCTGGAAAGCATACATTTTGAAAAATATAACATGTATTAAACTCCTTAATATAATCAACCTAATGTACATTAGATATAACATATACACAAGCTACATGTTTTGTCAAAACTTTCTCTCCTTCCTATTAGCCAGCTGAATGAAATAAGCAAAAACAGCTAAAGGTTTACTTTATTTGAAAGGCGGAGTGACAGAGATGGGGAGAGAGAGTGATCTTCCATTTGCTGGTTCGCTCCCCAAATGGCCACAAAGGCTGGGGCTGTGTCAGTCCAAGCCAGGAGCCTGGAAATCCATCTAGGTTTCCCACATGGGTGGCAGAGTCCCATGTACTTGGGCCATCTTCCACTGCTTTCCCAGACACATTAACAAGGAGCTGGATCAGAAAAAGGGGCTGGGACTCAAACCAGTGCTCCAAAATGCGATGCCAGAATTGTAAGCAGTAGCTTAACCTGCTGTGGCACAACACTGGCTTTACTGTTTTAAAAACAAGTGTACGTTTCTAATCTCCCAAACTATAGCTTTCTAGTGGTTCCACAATGATGCTTTGGATGTGCCATGTTTTAGCTGTTGTAAAGCTTTATTAAATCTAATTGAAATGTAGCCATATTTGGAATTATGTTTTTGATATTTCATCTTATCTACAAGATTAACAGATCTCATAGTAAAATTCCACTAATTTAGCTTTCATTGATAATAAAAGGTTATGATTCTATGGGGATTGTCTTGATGCTTCTCATTTACAGTCTTAGTCACCTTGGGCTGCTCTAACAAAATGTGATAATCTGGCAGGGCTATAACCAATAGGAATTCATTCTTACAGTTCTAGTCTGGGAAGTCCAGGATCCAGGCACTAGTGCACTCCATGCCTGCTGAGGGTTTGCTCTATGCTTCATAAATGGCACTTCTTATTGTAGCTTCATAGGGCAGAAAGCCCAGCAACTTCTCTGGGTCTTTTGTACACAGGCACCACACCCTCATGATACAGGCACCACCCTCATGATGCCATCACTCTACAAAGGAGCCCACACTTAACACTATTGCACGGGGGATTACATTTCAATATAGGAATTTGGGGTGAGGGCATTCAAACATTCAGACCATAGCAGTACACAAGTTGCCAATGGCTTACTTTGGAGTTGGAAGTAGAAGGAGGAAGGAAGCAGTTTCTGTCGTTTATAATCCCTAGGTAAAAACTTCACAGAAATGGGAGAGAAAAAAACCTTCAGGGAAGATGGAAGTCACCCCAAATGTCTTATTCATGTTTGCAGGTCTCCCTTGCTTGGAGCAAGATGACATTTCCATCTTGAGTCCTGGGCTGACAAAATTATTGATATATGTTGAGTGAACTACCATAAGGGCCTCTTAACCTTTGTTGTAAATTTACAAAGCAACTAAAAAAATTGCCATGTGTCCAAAATTTTTGTCTGTATAGGAATAGTGTGCCACTTACAACAAGGGCAGTAAGTTCCAGCTTAAGCTTTTCTCCTGCTCTTTTTCCCTTTATCATCTGGTAGAGGATGTGTGGACACTTCTCTCTATTCCTAAGTGGGGTCAGGCTTCTTTATCTTAAAACCTTTCCAACTCTGTTCCTTGGCTAAAATGCCTGCCTCTTCGCTAGCTGGTGACCTCCTTAAAGAAGAGACACTGCTATTTACTGTATGTGAGAACACATACTGTGCTTGCCATAAGCTGGGTTTTTAGTATATGAATTTGTCAAAATTATATTTGACATTTGCTGGAAAAGTTCTGTTTTCATGTAACTAACAAAGTTTATTGTTAGTAATGAATTTAAAAATTAGCAAATAATACCTTGCTCGTGTAAATTTGAGATGGTGAATGTCAAGGGCCTACTAAATTGCTTAGCAAAAAGTAGACAGCCTATGCAGATCATCTTAAGGAATAGGACAACAGTCATGAATGAAAACCCTGCAGGTGTAAGGGAGGAAGATGCGGTTAACTAACCACTATCGAAGTCAGATTTGAGAGTTGGAAGCTCTCTGGAAATTCATCCTACAGAACTGAGGGGAAAACTCAGGCTTGGGGATCAGCAGGTACAAAGACATGAAAGTAAGACAAAAGAAGGCTTTTAGGAAGTGTGATGTGATTTATGGTGGGAGAGACAAGTTGAGATTAAAAAGGAGGTAGAGATTTAACTCTGAAGATCCTTTTGTGCCGAGATAAGGGGTTTGGATTCTATCTTACTTATCATTTGTCCTATAAGCCAGTGGCTTCAACCCTGGATTCATACATGGTTGATTAGTTTCTGTTTGTCAGAAAATGATCATTTTCTAGACTAAGACTTTTTCATGACTCACCTGCCAAATATCCTGATTTAAAGATGAACTTGTTCAAAAAATGATGACTATCATTTGCATAGTGCTTTATTCCTTTCACAATAGTTTCCAAAGAAAAAATAATTTATTTTGATCCTCATAACAGTATCATGAAATGGATAGGCAAAATGTTACAATCAAAAAAGGAAGAGTGAGCATTTGGCATGATGGTTAAGATGTCTGCATGCCATACAGGAGTGCCTGAGTTCAAGTCCTGGCCCTATTCCTAATACAGCTTCCTACTGGTGTACACCTTGAAAGGCAGCATGTGATAACTCAAGAGCTTGGGTCCCTATTCACCCACATGGGAGATTGATTTCTTTGGTCTTGCCCAGCACAGGCTGCTTTGGGCATCTGGGGAATAAACAAGGAAATGGGATATTTCTCTCATCTTTTCTTCCTCTCAGGTAAGAAAAAAAAATTAAATGTATTTCCTAAGTCTGTCTTTAAAAAAAGGAAAAAGAGATTGAATTATTTTCTGATTTTTTTAATAGCAAACAAGGATATCTAAAACAGACCATCTTTGGCACTTATTTTTCTAATTAACATGGAATCATAATGCAAATGGAAAGAATATTTTATTCTTGAGGTGGCTGGTCTGAGAATTCCGTGAAGGGGGAAGCCCTCATTCATTGGAATACTTCCATGAGAGTCCATCTGACATGAGCATGATACTCTAAAGACATGTTAAGACAAAAGGTTTCTAAAATGTTTTCTGATGGGCTAATGAGTAACTATTGTTAGAATTTTCTTTTGAACAAAGAAAAGAGATGCAGTTTGGCGTTTACTGGAAGCACTTGAGGTTGGAGATTCTGATATCCAGGAACAAAGAAACAGGAGCCAATAAAACTAGATTATATGGGAAGAACCTACCTTATTCCCCAAACGGACTAGAACAAGAGCTATATCTGAGGCTGATAGTCTTTAAAAAGTGATTCTAAGCCTCTCTTGCATCTCCCCAATTCATCTTCACTTTTATACAGTGTTCATTCATAACTATATGTGGAAGTAGAAATTGAAAATGAAATGATATCTTGTGTTAAGTACCATAACATGGTGTTATAGATTGACACAATTTATATATAGTAGAAAGACCATAGATTAATTAAAACAAATGTGTGAGCTGTGTGTGTGTGTGTGTGTGTGTGTGAGAGAGAGAGAGAGAGAGAGAGGGAGGGAGGGAGAGGGGGAGAGAGAGAGAGAAACAGACACTAAGGAAACCTCGATGTCCTAAAATGCAATGGTCATACCTAAAATGTGGTATAATTTTCCGGGCTAGATGAGTGACAAATGGGCACAAAACCTATACTGAGATTAGGATCATGGAAAACACAGTAAAGTGTGGCTGTACTTTTGGTGCAATTAAACTCATCTGCATTGATGGATTATACAAAGTCACATATTGATGTCAGGAGACCCTTGGAGCTAGAAACTATGGCATACTCTATCTTTAAGCAGAGCAAAGGAGTCTGGATTCAGCGCACCTCTTTGTCATCATCTGCTTCCAACTACTTCAATTGTTATATTTGCTCTACTCATATTTTTAGACAAGGATCAAAATCTCATTTATACTAAAACTGTAAGATGTAAGTATAGGGTACAAGGTTGTGAGGTTACAGGTTACATGTTATCTTCTCCAGGAGCTGAAAATGTACTTTCACATAGATGGTGAAAGTACAATGCATCCTTGAGATTGGAATTTAAGGCATCAAAAGCTTGGGCAGTGGGATTGACCAAGAAGTTCCTGAGTCTTTGAAATCACACCAAGTAAGCAGTCTCTTGCCCTACCTAACACAAGATATGCACTAGTTTCATTGCTAAGATCACATTTAGGGGGACTTAGAGTTCTATAATCTAGTCATCACATGGGGTACATATGCTTGGGGTATATGTCCTTCCAGGGTGTATGTGGCAAAATCATTTTAAGGAATACGTTTCCTGATCTTTGATATCCATATGAAATGTTGTTTGGCTGTGGGTCTGTGGCTGAGACACAAGGCTGGTTCTTCCTACCTCCTCTCTTACAACTGTCCTCCTGCTTTGCAGATAGAATTCTACAATTCAACTCTAGCCCTATAGTGTAAAAACCTCCAGCATGCCAAAGAAGGAATGCTTTCTCATATCATTGGCTATGAGGCTGTCTATAACTAAAGGACCAAAAACAGATTTTTCTACATTTGTGGGATAATTTATATTACTTGAAAGGCATAAAGAGAGACATGGAACATGAATCTCCGTCTGTTGATTTATTCCCCAAATGCCCGCAACAGCCAAGGCTGGGTCAGGCCAAAGCTAGAAGCCAGGAACTCAATCCAAATTTCCCACAAGTGGCAGGTACCCAAGTATTTGAGCCATTATCTGTTGCTTCCCAAGGTGTGCATTCGCAGGCAGGTGGAACTGGCAGTGAAACTGGGACACTAACCCAGCCACACTGATGCAAGATGTGGATGTCCCAAGCAGCATCTTCACAGCTATGCCAAGCATTCACTTCATTTCTCTTTCTTGAACATATGTCTGTTAACCATGAAGAATGAGATCAGGAAGGGAGAGTCTGGCTCATGATGATGTATTCTAATGCAAACATTTGTGATGTGAGTATCCGAACTTATCATTTCATACAAGAACCTTGCCGGCCGGCGCCACAGCTCAATAGGCTAATCCTCCACCTGCGGCGCTGGCACTCCGGGTTCTAGTCCTGGTCGGGGTGCCAGATTCTGTCCCAGTTGCTCCTCTTCCAGTCCAGCTCTCTGCTGTGGCCTGGGAGTGCAGTGGAGGATGGCCCAAGTACTTGGGCCCTGCACCCCGTGGGAGACCAGGAGAAGCACCTGGCTCCTGGCTTTGGATCAGCGTGGTGCGCTGGCCGCAGCGGCCATTGTGGGGTGAACCAATGGAAAAGCAGGACCTTTCTCTCTGTCTCTCTCTCACTGTCCTCTCTGCCTGTCAAAAAAAAAAAAAAATCTTGCCTTCCTTTCTTACCTATTGTCAAAGAATGAATTGTTCCCATTCATTTGCTCTTCAGAGCAAACTAAAGAGAGAACCTATGAGAAATAAGAATGGTAATGGACCTTAATTTCAAGATGATGAAGAAATTAATTATTTATGATAAATCTCCATGTCTGACCTACACAACTACCTTCCTATCTACCCACTACTTACAAGCTTACATAATGTATCTTGGAGCTAGAATTCATGTTATATTTTTGTCACCGGAACACATACTTTTAACTGGAAAATAGCATCAGTCCTTTTTTCTTTTCTTTTCTTTTTTTTTTTTTTTAAACAGGCAGAGTGGACAGTGAGAGAGAGAGACAGAGAGAAAGGTCTTCCTTTTGCCATTGGTTCACCCTCCAATGGCCGCCGCGGCCAGCGCGCTGCGGCCGGTGCACCGCGCTGATCCGATGGCAGGAGCCAGGAGCCAGGTGCTTCTCCTGGTCTCCCATGGGGTGCAGGGCCCAAGCACCTGGGCCATCCTCCACTGCACTCCCTGGCCACAGCAGAGAGCTGGCCTGGAAGAGGGGCAACCGGGGACAGAATCCGGCGCCCCAACCGAGACTAGAACCCGGTGTGCCGGCGCCGCTAGGCGGAGGATTAGCCTAGCGAGCCGCGGCGCCGGCCAGTCCTTTTTTCTATCAAGAGTTAGTTTGATTGGTTTAGACGATGAGAACTGGTTTTGTCAAATAGGTTAAATGGTGAATGTTTTCCAAAAATGGAACTAACTAAATCATCACCTCCAAGTCAAGACAAAACTACATTCAAAGTATGTGAGAACATTTTATTTAAAAATAAATTGGCAAAGATGTATTGAAACTAACAATATTTTTATTATCCCAACCCTCTTTTGAGTGAACCAGAGCTAAGTTGTTTCAAAGAGAATGAGTAGAAAGAATAATTAATACCTATTTGATAGCCTTGGTAAAACCTTCTTGGTATATTTCCCAGAAAAGAGGCTATGAATGACTCTAATGACAGGGTGACACAGCCTTTTGCAAGACTGGTGCTATATAATTTTTTGCTTTCAATAAAGTTGAAAGAGTACCTAGTCAAGTTGTTAGATGTACAGCACTAAAAATAATTTTTGATGATGGATCACCATATGCTACTATAGCATATAACTCAGAGGAACACCAATCGGCAGTGCCAAAACTGTGCTGTTTCCATCCACTTATTTGTGTGAACAAGATTTTTCTGTTATGTCTATAAATGAAAAAGGAATAGAATTAATGCCAAACTCTTTCATCCTGGCAGTAATATTTAACCATAAGCATGAGTAAGTTAAAAATGAAACCATATTCATCCATCTCATTAAGAAATGAATGACTTATGAAATAATAAAATTGATTGTGTATAATTATGGAGGCTTATAACTTTCACTGTTATCATTTTTCACCAATACTAATATTTATGATAACCAAATCTGAAATTTTTTTCTCTAAAGGCTTCTATCAAAAATGAGATTTTAATTTATGCATATTGTTACTATAGAGAAGTAACATGGTAATCAAGAAATTTTAAGGTTAAAAATACATGTATCAGGATAAAATTAGTAAGGAAGTCAGAATATATATGCAATTTGTGAAAAAGCAAAGCTATACTATTTCCAACGGTTAAAGACAATCTTTTAAAATTTTTAAGTAGATTATGGTAGATTAAAATCCCAATGATATTTAGGGATTTTGTTTTTAAATGTAGATATTCCCAGTAACTGTGCAGAGATGGCAACTATTTGGCTATAAAATTTTAGATGTGAACTTAAAATGTATTTTTGTACTTATTCAGGGATCAGAAGAAAAAGTACTGAAATTTATATACTATTAAGGGAAAAATAGTCACAAAGTTTCAATTCACCCTCTGTCTAGTAAGTGAGGTTCTCCAGCTTTGGTCAGATCTGCACCTAACTATGCTTGTACAAGTATCTGTCACATACCTCCTGCTATAAAAAAAGTGCACCTGGATCACTATATACCAGACTTTCTAAAGGCACTAAAGTTGGGTCAAAAGTAAAATGTTTCCCAAAGCAATTATTTTACATTAAGATACAAATATTGCTAGCATAGACACTCAGTCCCCAACTGCGCATTGTTGAAGAGAGAAAACACATTGAGTTATTATGAAGACACTTCCCTCCCCCTATTCCCTTATCATTCTTTTCCAGTGGAACCAAATGAGCATGATTAATATAAAACTTAATGGGGATTTGGCCAGAGTCCAAATATACACTATCCAAAGGGAAAAAGGGATGTGACACTGTGCTGACTCCACAGAAAATTCCCTTGCTCCTATTAAAAAGAGTTGAATGAGGAGTTTAAGGATGGGCAGCTAAATTTTATCCAGATGTATCAGGAATAGCATGTTCATGAATACAGCTGCAACTCGAAGTGGCCAACTAAACAGGTTTTAAAGACTACTACTATAGGCAAAGCAACTGACCAAATGACTATAATTGTTGACATTCTATAATCATTGCTCACAGTTTGAGCTCTTGGAATATATTTTCTTAAGTGCTTATCAAGTGCTGCCCTGAATACGTTACCCACATTCACTAAAGTAAGCCTCAAAGCAAATCTATGCCTTAGATCCATACCACTCTCATACAAATGGGAAGTCTGAGGCACAGGGAAGTTAAGTAATCTTCTAAGGGTCACTCAGCACATAAATGGCAGAGCTGGAGTTTGAGTTCAGTCTGTCTGGTTCTAGAGCACTAAACTTAACCCCTCCATTAAACATCACAGGAACTCTGCTGCTATAGACAAAGAAATTTATACTTTTTGAAGGTGGGTTTTTTAAAATGAGGCAAGGGCAGATGGAGGAGGGGGTTTGGGAGAGTTTGGCCCTCTGCCTAGAATTAAACATTCGTTAATTTTCTTTAGCTCTCTCCTGTTTCTAAGTAAATTGCTCTACACACTTATTTTATTATCATTATTTCTATCTGACATGCTGTGCAAAAACATCATGATTTAAAATATCTTAATAACAACCCAAAGAAAGGGACTTAAAAGTAATGTTCAGAGAGAAAACAGATGGCCACCAAGTACAGATTCTGAATTCTTATATTTTTGTATGGAGAGTAGATGCGGTTGGTAAAAGGTTATGCTAATCAGCAAAATGTTCTTGTATTGTTATGAGCTTATTATTGAAAAATCATTTCTGAGAACTTTAAAGTGTTAAAATAGTAACAAAGTAGATTTTGGCAAAATAAACTCCTTCCTGAAGATGATCTGATTTAAGCAGATTCAGTTAAAAACTCAAAGATTAAATGTTGTCACGAAGTAGAGCAACCTCTGTTCACTTAAGGCATATGCTGTTAGCTCCTCTGAGAAAAAGCTCGACCCCACACTGAAACTATTTTTAAATCTTTGTAAACTTCCTGGGGAAAAGCTTAGTAAATAGGGCCAGGAAACTTGAATCCAGGATCCAGACTCTTGAGGCCTTTCTTGGAAACCTTTGAACCATATTTTGCAGTATGCCCAACTCTCGACTGCTGGCTGGAGTCTCCATTTCATGCAAGTTCATGCCCTAATTCAAGGGCTGTACTGTCCTTTTCTTCACCCTTTTCTGAATGACAACTGTTTCCTTCCGTTTTGGCTGTGGAACTAGTGGTTTGGGACTTAGAAAAAGAAACAATCTCCCAAATTCCATGCACAATTCTACCATAAGGATTTATTCCTATTCTTGGTCTGGCCTTGTTGGTGTTATCCTCCTAATCCAGCTGTAGTGATGTATTGTACTGGCTGCCTGCCACACGCAAAAATCTACCTTGGGACATCCTGCTGGAGGCAACAGGCCAATCTGGCTTGTTTCTCAGCAGCTGGATAGAGAAGCCAATACCCCAAGGACAATGATAATAGTATATATGTGTATATTTAGATCACACACATACTCGCGCGCGCGCGTGTGTGTGTGTGTGCACACAGTACCTAGGCCTTATATGCTGTGAGTCTAGTGTCTGTATATATATATATATATATATGCATTGCTGAGATTCCAGATGTGCTATAAATATCCTTCCCTTAGTCTGATAGGAAATGTGTACGCCTCCAACCTTCCTTTTTGTCTCCCTCAGTCTGAAAAGATGTTACTCACTTTAAACGTGTTCTAAAACCACTACTCTATCCTTTCTTACATTGACATGTTTGCACTTTGGACATCCTTAAAGTGCTAACACACCTTCTGACATGCAAGTTGGCAATGTTAAATATTGTACTTTGTGTTTCTGGGTTACCTATTCACACATCATTCTATTTTTATAAGCAAGTAGAGGAAATACCGATCTGAATAGATATCAACAAAAACCTTAAACTTCCAGGCCTTGAGGTTTAGTGTGGATTTGCCTCTACTCCATAAATCACTGTCCTAGATTCTACTAAATCTAGCTAAGCAAGCTATAACAATATTTTGTCTGACAACACAGACACAGTTTGGAAACAAGTGAAGGAAAAAAAAGGTTACAAGTCCTGGAGATTTTTGGATGTTTCTCTAAATCTCCTATGCAATTAGAGAAAGCAAATTTGGATGGATTTTAACAGATTAAAAAGAGAATTGTAATGAAGCCAGGATTTCTTCTTGAAGCATTTTATTCAAAAAGTGTCTGGGATAACTGTGCACTAAAACAGCAATGTGTACTTTACATGACAAAATAACAGGAACAAAGGCCAGGACCAGATACATGAAGACCATCTAAAATAGATATTTATTAATAAAGACAAGATTATTTAAGCCATTAATGTTTTTAAATATTTTAAGTGTCAAAATAAGTCAGTCAAATATTTTTCAGCATACTATTTGGTTGCAAAAATGCAGTTCAACATGTATGCTTTTTAAAATTATTTTATTGCTTTGAATTTTCCAACTCTTTTTATTTGAATGTATAATTTGATGATGAGCCATTTTGTTCTGAGTTTTTACAGCTAGAAAAATTGACAAGAGAATTTTGGCTTTACTGGGACACCATATTTGAATTTCTTCCATGTGCCCTGGTTTTCACAACAGTAAAAAAATAATAATTTTAAAAAATATACACATAAGCTATCATAAATGGAATTTTATTTGAATAACATTTAAGGTCATTATGCACAGAATTCTCCTCAATTTGATATAGAACCAGAATTAATTGTATTTTAGGGAGAAAAACTTGAACCAATTTGAGCAGAATTAAATGTGAACACAGAAATATACTTTTTGGGAGTACTGTAGAAACACAAACTATAGGGATGATCAAAATAATGAGTTGAGAAACTTAGTTTATAAGATATTGATTTATTTTTAAAGATTTATTTTATTTATTTGAAAGGCAGTTACCGAGAGGCAGAGGCAGAGAGAGAAAGATCTTCCATCCACTGGTTCACTCACCAGATGACTGCAATGGCCAGAGCTGTGCCAATCAGAAGCCAGGAGCCAGGAGCTTCTTACGGATCTCCCACGTGGGTGCAGGTTTCTAAGGACTTGGGCCATCTTCTACTGCTTTCCCAGGCCATAGCAGAGAGCTGGATTGGAAATGGAGCAGCCAGGACACTAATCAGCGCTCATATGGGATGCCGCCACTGCAGACAGTGGCTTTCCCTGCACCACAACACCGGCCCTAAGATACTGGTTTAGACATTGCACCCTAGTGCTCTCCATTCTTTTCTAGGGCAACTGTATGTGAAATGAGAATGCTATCATTTTAATCGTACATAATGAATTAAAATTCGAATGCCCAATGCCAGTTCAGATGTTATTTCCTCTGAAAAGCATTTCCGATCCTCCAAAAGAGGAAGCCATTCCCCTCTTGGTGCTATTTCTGTGCTGTATGATGCAAACATTGTTGCACCCATCACACTGTTAAAATTTGTTGTTTACATGTTGTTGTATAGTATTTAACTGTAAACACCTTGAATAGAAATTATCTGTGACTCCAAAAGCTAGCACTGCTGTCTTACACCAACTAAACGTCTTGTGAACTGATGGATGGATGGCTGATGGATAACAATATTTATCTGAACACCCAACACTGAAAGTAAAAATACTGTGCTGAGACATTCTCTATCAGCTCTTTCACTATGGGTTCACTTAATTCCCTTCTCTCTTCAGAATGCCTGGGTTGGAGTCCTGCCTCTAATTCTGATCCAATTGCCTACCATTCACCCTGGGAAGCAGCAGGTGAGAGCTCAAGTACTTGGATACCTGCCATGCACACAGGGTACCCAGATGGAGTTCTAGCTCCTAGCTCTGGGGTGGCCCAGTCCTTGCTCTTGTGTGCATTTGGAGAATGAACCAGTGGAAGGAAGACTTCTCATATTCACTCTCTATCTTACTTGCTCTCTCAGAAATATAAGCACTTTGAAGAACACTCCTTCTAAAAGTTTCTTTTGCCCTTTAAGTACAATTGAGAGTAAGGAAGGATTCTGAATGGACATTTTCAAAAAGCTTTCTGTTTTTAAACATAAGTATTTTTAGAATATTATGTAAATATGTAATATTATGTGAGAATATCATGAAGTAATTTAAATGATTTTATCTTCCTTACAATAAGCCTCTACAATGAGACAAGGGCCCACCACCGAATGTTAGCAGACAAGTGAGCATTCTTCATGATATTGCAGAATATATATCAGATACATTGTGTAAGTGTTATGAAATTCAAGCTACATAAATGATATTTAACGTATCGACACTATGGTTTCTATAACTCAAATTAATAATCAACTTATAGCATCCACCAAAGGCCAACATTCCTCACTGATATCTAACTAGAATTGAGAAAAAATTATTACTCTTGGTAATTGATTTTTGAAGTGGTATATGGAGTCTTATCAAGGTTAAGGAATCTGATTTTGACCTGAAAGTTTGACCTAAGTAACTGAAATATCACAGTAGTTTCAGCATCCATGTAGATAAAATGGTCTGTTTATTGTAATACACTTATAAAATAGCCTTCTCCTGTTCCCTTGTTTATTGGGTGCAAATTAGAAAAAAAATTGTATTTTACTTGCACAATTCTGGACTGCCAATACTATTGCAATTGACTCTGATAAAAATAAATATTTTGCTCTATTTATTGAACTTTGTTCTACCTAAGTTGTATAGCAGTTTAGCTGCAAAATCAATTAGAATCTAAATCTTCCTTTCAATGAAACATCTTCATTCAGGTCATTTGACCTTCAACTATGGTTGGTTACTTTAAAGATATAAGAAAGTCTGTGCTAGAATATTTTGAATATTCCAAAAATATAGTAAAAAATACTTGGGAATCAGAACTTTATTCATTTCTCAACACTGCCTGCCAGCTCAGCTTCTTATCTCCTATATCACCATTTAAGTTCCTACTCCTTTCCTCAAGCCTGCAATCCACAACCTCTCTTTGCAGAGAATATGCTCCAACTCCAATTCTGCCAAGTCTGCGATCGATCAATCGTCTTATTGCCTTCAACGCTTATCTGATGTAAGAAGGTTCCATCTCCTTACTCAAGGCAGAGGTGCTAACTACCCTGAAGATCCAAAGCCTAGCTCCACACTACGCTACCACTCCCTCAAAGACTTTTCTGTCATAGTCTACAAACTCATCACCAGTGTGTTGATATTTTCATGTGTTTCAAATTAAAAAAAAAAACCCGCTTTGCTACCATTCCACTTATATTCACAGCTAAGATGTTTAAAATAATAGTATCTATCACTGCACCTAGCTTACCACCAATTAATGCCTGAAACACATTGCAGTATGATTTGTGATACTACTAGTCCAAAAGAATATTATTGTACAAACTGGATAAAATTCCTTCTTTAATTACGAACTTCAACTTGCTTATCTATGAAAATGGATAATTCATAGTTTTATGGTTACAAAATGAGATCTATTATGCGTAATTCAATTAAAAGAGTGCTGGTAATCCAGCAGATCCTCAGTAAATAACATCTGCAATTACTACAAGATTTCACTTATGTAGTTCTTACAGCTTGATCCTTCAACAACCAATTCCCAACAATGCTATGTCCTTAAGAGTTTCAGAATGGAGTAAAGATGATCAGGTTTTTGAAAGAAGCTGGTTGATCAGGCAATCATGGACAAAGATGAAGTGGACAGAGAAACAAGAGTCTGGTTTTAAAAAAAAATCTATTCTTGTGGAACAGTGGTCTTTCTACTTTTTACTTGTTGAACATTATGGTTAGTGGTGCATTAAGCCTGTGAGTTAAAGTAAATTGAAATTATGTGTTGTACAGGAGTCACTGTGCACTTACTCCTCATGTAGGATCTCTGTCCTTAATGTGCTGTACATTGAGATTTAATGCTATAACGAGTACTCAAACAGTATATTTCACTTTGTGTTTCTATGGGGGTGCAAACTGTTGAAATCTTTACTTAATGTATACTAAACTGATCTTCTGTAAAAAAAAAAAAAAAAGAAAT
This sequence comes from Oryctolagus cuniculus, assembly GCF_964237555.1. Lineage (NCBI taxonomy): Eukaryota > Metazoa > Chordata > Mammalia > Lagomorpha > Leporidae > Oryctolagus > Oryctolagus cuniculus. The sequence goes on from NC_091443.1 coordinate 58,949,945, forward strand.
TATCAATTCCCAACTTGACTCTCACTGGGATTAAACATGACAATAGGTCTGATCTGATTTCATCATCATTTAAAAAATCATCTATTATTTTTCACTTTATGTTTCTGTGTGGGAGCAAACTGTTGAAATCTTTACTTAATGTATACTAAACTGATCTTCTGTATATTAAGAGAATCGAAAATGAATCTTGATGTGAATGGAAGGGGAGAGGGAGTGGGAAAGGGGAGGGTTGCGGGTGGGAGGGACGGTATGGGGGGGAAGCCATTGTAATCCATAAACCGTACTTTGGAAATTTATATTCATTAAATAAAAGTTAAAAAAAAATAAATTATGTGTTGTAAAATTTAAAGGGAAAAAGGGAGGTTTGAAGGAGGGAGGGAGAGGAAAGTATGGTTATCTTACAATTATAACTCAGAAATACATGAAATTTATTCTTTATATTTTTTAAAAAAATCTTAAGCCACCTTCTCTGTACTCTTTCTTGTTTCTAACCTAGAATTTCAGATAATAGTAATAATAGTGATACAGTACTAATACTCCTATCTTCTACCTTTTTTTTTCATGCATTGCCAGAAAGTGTAGAATAAAGCCAGGTAATGTATTAAGTCTTCTGAAAATATTTTTCAGGATAATGATAGGGAAGGAAGTGACAAGAAATTAGACCTTTGTTGTTTTTGCATAACAAGACATTTTTCTCACACAAAAATCATTAATATCTCTGAACCTTTAAAGGGAAAAGTCAAAAATCCATAAATTTGGTCTTATTAAATCTTTTATTTTTTCCTTTATTTAAGGTATACAAACATAATGCATTTCATAAATATGAATTTAGGAACATGGTGGTTTTTCCTCTCTCTAGTATTTACATCCCATTTGTCTTACCTTAGTTTAGATTGTCTAATACATGAGCTAACAACTGAAGAGTACTTCATCTCATTATATAAAGAAGAAAATTAAAGTTGAAAGACCTTGACCAATAAATGAATAGTACGTTTAATACATATAGGGTTGTGATTTAGTCTGCTATTCTTACTCAGAACCTGTGCTTTCCCTCCTATTGGCCTCCATGACACATCAATTTAAAGGCCTCATTCTGATGTATCCTATTGTTGATTGTGCTGGCTGTTGGTGTGTTGGTGTTCTGTAGCCAGAGGACCAAGATTCAGGCACTCAAGTCCTGCTGGGATTTCTGACCTCTAGTCTAATCTCTTCCCAAGCCTCCTGACAATCCAGTGTTTGGACTGGTCAATTTGCTGCCATGTTTTTTATTTTTATTTTCTGACAGGCAGAGTGGACAGTGAGAGAGAGAGACAGAGAGAAAGGTCTTCCTTTGCCATTGGTTCACCCTGCAATGCCCGCCGCAGCTGGCGCGCTATGGCCAGCGCACCGCGCTGATCCGATGGCAGGAGCCAGGTGCTTCTGGTCTCCCATGGGGTGCAGGGCCCAAGCACTTGGGCCATCCTCCACTGCACTCCCTGGCCACAGCAGAGAGCTGGCCTGGAAGAGGGGCAACCGGGACAGAATCCGGCACCCCGACCGGGACTAGAACCCGGTGTGCTGGCGCCGCTAGGCGGAGGATTAGCCTAGTGAGCCGCGGTGCCAGCCTGCTGCAATGTTTTTTAGTAGCCTTCTGAATCTTGTGCCCTGGTGGCTCTCATTAACTCAGCCATGGAAATTAAACAGAGCAAAGCAAAACAAAAGCAGTCTCTTTATCTCTTATCTGATAGGCAGTTAGAAACTTTTCAATGATAGAAAGTACCATTCTAGAGAGAGTCAGGAGTGCAACACTGGCATCTGTTCTGGGACAGGGCTGCCACAATAGCTTGGCCTCCAGCTCCAAGTGGGGTCTTTCGACTGTGCTTCCTTGAAACTCTCTGGGGTATGGGTCTCCAGGTCCCCAGCTCTACGTCCTCTTGGTTTTCCTGATCTTTGACTCCAAGAGGCCTTGAACTACCTGAACCTCAGCATCCTGAACTCACTTCCTGGTGATCATCTACCAATACACACAGCTTAACCCCTTCACTCCTAATCCATCACTCAATGAGTACATAGGTCACAAATCTGACAGATGTTGAAACAGTTCATTCAGAATTCCAATTCTTAGTTAAGAGATTTTTGTTAAGCTTGTAATTCCTTTGTATTCTGGTAACTTAGCTATATATGGTGACTAGATAACTTCCATATAAAAAGATAAACCAAATTAACATTTATTTTTAAAAGGTAAGTTATACATATTGGACATTTATTTTCAACAACTTTGGTAACTAGAGTAGAATAAGAACTGCATTTCCCTGTAACTACTCTCATAGGCATTGGCAGTGAGACATGGTCATGGAGACACTGTCGGGTATATAGGGTGTTTATTATATGAGGTGCTCCAATGGTAGTCCCTTATGTGTGACTCTAATAATGAATTTTAAGGTTAATGTTTGGGTTTAAAAAAATAGTGAAAGCTGGGCATGGTTTATTAATTGTGACAAAGATACTAATATGAGATGTTACTAAGGGAAAAGGGATGAGGGTTATATAGAAACTGCATATTATTACCTCCCAACTTTTGTTTTGTAAATTTAAAACTATTCTAAATGTAAAAAACCCTTTTATACAAACATTTTATAAAGCAGCACTTCCTAAACACTTTAAAATTCAGCCTCCTGGGTTGGATGCTTGGTGCAGCAGTGTCCTATAGTGCCCAGGTTTGAGTCCCGCTTCTGCTCTCTGCTGAGTTTCCTACTGATGCATATTCTGGTAGGGAGTGATGGATCAAGCACATCGGTCCTGCTACTGCTGAAGAAGATGCAGACTGAGTTCTGGGTTCCTGCTTAAGTCTGGCCTAGCCCCTAGCCATTGTGAGCTTTTGGGAAATAAACCAGGGGATGGAATCAATCTCTCTCTCTCCCTCTCTCTCTCTCAAACATCTTAAAAACTCCTTTAGACATTTTGTGTAGGAAGACTATCAGAAACTCGGTTCTAAGAGCTGTGAATATGTTATCAAGTTGCATTCTGAGAGATTCTTGTGGGTTACAAAACCTCCATGAGAAATGGATGGAGATGTGTTTAAACTAACAATTTGTGTTCTAGAATTTTCATTACTGTTTTTTATTAGTAAAATTTAGAAAATAGTGTAAATCCAATACTTGGGACATTTTACATTTCCAAAGGTAATTTAATATGAGTAGCTTTTGTTTTCTGTCTTTTGCTCTTTAAAGATTTTCTTCAAAGAGCATCCGAAACATTGTAGCTAGATATTAAAATGCAGTGCCCTGTAATGTTTTTTTCACTTTATGATTTGGGAAAGTCTTCAGTTTGGGGTACAAGGTGAAAAAAACTTATAGCCTTGATCTTATTTAGGAAGACAAAAGGAAAACAAAATCTATTTAGATCAAACAATGTCTAGGTGTTTGTTAAAACCCATTTCCATTTGCCCAGCAGATGTTAATAGAAAAAGTCTCTGCAGACATATTTTAGCCACAGTTAGTTATCTGGAATTTAGCGAGTCAGCCAAGACTTAGAGGAAAGGTCTGAGATAATTTCAGAAAAGTGCCAAAACAGGCACATTCAGATGAAACTTAAAAGAAGCAGAAGGATAAGTAAGATACAGAAGGAGAGAACAGGATGAGTTATGAAAAAGTGGAAAAAATAACCAGATGGTGTGGAAGTTGGCAGAATTCATTTGTTTGAAGTACAATGTATAGACTGAACTTTCACTGGCTTTGGTGAGCGCTGTATTGACAGCAGAAAGTTTACTTGATTTGTGAAAAGGTCTCTTTCCCATTGCTTCCAGGAAAAGTGCACTATTAAACACCAATAATAGTATAAGCTTCAAATTACAGGTATGTTCTACATTTCCGAAGTAACACGTTTCACCAAGAGAATGCATATTACTGAGAAGCCTCAATCCTAAAACTCTAAAATGTACCTGGAGAGACAAGAAATAAGACAGAACATTTGTTAAAATCATTTTATTTTTAAGAGGATCACAAGCTTTGCTTTATTTCAGATTCTGAATCATGACTAACCCCCTGAACTTCAGAACAGATACAGGTTCAATCATTCTATGCAATATTTGAATGGAATGAAGCTTGTAGGACTCAAACCTTAGCAACTACATGTCTTAAATGCCTAGTACATATTACATAATGTGCAAACATCAGTTGTACACACATGAAAGATATTAGCATATTTTGAGGCCATCTTTTCATCTGGAAATTTGGTAGGCTTTATAAGGAATCTGCAGGACAAAGAATAAGTGGAGAAAGGGAGACAAGGAGAAAGATAGTTGAGAGGTAAAAATGAACATTGCTTTTTTTGGGAATTGTCACATGCAGGATTTAATGTTATTTCCCTGCTGAGATCTTGCTGTCTTTTATCTCATAAACTCTTGAGTCTATTTTAGTTGCTTTTTCTCTGATGGCCACCCAGAAGTTCTGACCCAGCCAGCAGTTGAGAGAATAGCTGATTTAAAGACCATTTTGGGGAACTCTGAAACAACATGATTTATACAACAGCTTTAGGAACTTGTATCATTTAAATGATGAAGATCATCACAGGTAGGCCTAGACTGTAAATAAACTTGCAGGCCTTCACTTAACTGTCAACTCAACTGCACACTCTCTAGATCAGTAATGAGAAGTGGCTCCAACAGAAAGTTATGTTGGCTGGTGCCATGGCTCAATAGGCTAATCCAGCGCCGGCACCCCGGGTTCTAGTTCCAGTCAGGGCGCGGGATTCTGTCTCGGTTGCTCCTCTTCCAGTCTAGCTCTCTGCTGTGGCCCGGGAAGGCAATGGAGGATGGCCCAAGTCCTTAGGCCCTGCACCCACATGGGAGACCAGAAGGAAGCACCTGGCTCCTGGCTTGGATCGGCACAGTGTGCTGACCGTAGCGGCCATTTTGGGTGTGAACCAACGGAAGGAAGACCTTTCTCTCTCTCTCTCTCTCACTGTCTAACTCCACCTGTCAAAAAAAAATGTTTTTAATGACTTGGTGTAAATTGATGGGTTCTTTGATTTATTTTTCTGAACATGGTAGGGGCAGTATTGAGTGATACTTCAAGGGATATAGCCTTGGGGGCCAGATACCTGGGTTCAAATCCTGGCTTGACCACCTCTTAGCTGTGCTTGGACAAAAAAAAAAAAGCCTCTGTGCCTCAGTTTGCTTAGAGATTTGAGCATTGTCAAGGTGATACATATTTTATAAGTATGCAAATTAAATGTAAAATGCTTTGAACAGTGAAAAATACATAGAGTGCACAATTAACAGTAGTTAATATCACATTGTGTCTTCTGGTCTCTCTCATATATTTACTTTCACGAACATAAGACTTGAGAGTTATAAATGCAAGTTCTAGCTACAAAAGTTTTACCACTTTGTCTTCATGGTTGATCTGAGTACCAAACAACCAGAGAATGAGTAGACTGCTAACATTCTCAAGCTAGTTTGCTTTGCCCAAAAGTAATTGGATAGAAATCTTTGTGGGGAGAAATAACCAAACAGTTGAATACTTTATTAGGTTAGAATGTCCCAAGGAACGGACATTTGCTTTACATATGGCTGCGGAGAAAGCTGGCAGCCGTGTTGAAGCCACTACCAATTCTTTCAGATGGCATCAGATCTCAAGGAAGTCACTGCTGTGTGTTTGCAACAAAATGGATGCAACTGGAAACCACTATGCTTAGTGAAGTAAACCAGTCCCAAATACAAATATCATATTTTTTCTCTGGTACATGATAGTTAATATAGAATACAGAAAATATAGGAATGAAACACTTTATGATTTGATTGTTTTAGCCTGTTTAAATACTCCTGTGGAACTGTGGTCTTTCTACTTTTTAATTTATTCAATATTATGGTTAGTGGTACATTAACCCTGTGATTATAGAGTGGATTGAAATTATGTTTTTACAAAAATGAAAGAATGGAATGAAGGAGGCAGATTGAGGGAGGGAGGGAAGTTATCTTAGAAGTGTACCTATGAAATACATAAAATGTATTCTCTTAATAGTAATAAAAATTTTACTAAAAAGTCACAAATCCAACCACTTCTCACCACCCCACCACTATTAAACCAACTGAAATCTTCAATTTCTTTGTATAAGATTTATTTTGTTTATTTCTAAGAGAGAATTACAGAAAGAGAGAAGGAGAGCAGGAGAGAGAGAATCTTCCCTCTGCTGATTGACTCCCCAAATGGCTGCAATGTCTGGGGCTGAGCCAGGCAGAAGCCAGGAGTGCATCTCGGGTCTCCCACATGGGTGCAGGGACCCAACCACTTGGGCCATCCTCTACTGACTTCCCAGGCACATTAACAGAGAGCTGGATTGGAAGTGGAGCAGCCAGGACTTGAATTGGTCCCCATGTGGGATGCTGCAGACAGCAGCCTAATCCATTGCACCACAGCGCTGTTTCCTTGCAATTTCTTACTTGAATTATTCCAAAGGAATGCTACAGTCTATTCAGCCAAGAGCATGAGAAGAATCCCATCTTATTCAGAAAAAAAATACCCAAACCTCTATATTGACCTGAAAGATCTTATGTGATCCAGCTCCTTTAAGTCCCTGTCCTAATTTCTTACAACTTTCTACATCACAAATGGCTATATTCTTTGTGTTAATATATGCATGTCTATTTTCATTTTTAGCCTATAGACATTGAAAGTTAACATGAAAAAATGCTATAAAGACTCAATCTGACACTAGAAGAAGTCCGGTTGAGGATGATAATTGAGCACGATGGGAAGAGAATCAATTTTTGTACACCTTAAAAATAGAAGCTATAGGCAAGGGAGGAAAAGGACTCATTTAGAGTCAAGATAGAAAAAAAAAAGTAAGATACATCCTCTTAAATCTCTACATTCCATAGTCATTGGGTCTACTATAAAAACGCATGGCTCCTCTGCCACTTAATTCAAACCTGGAGTGAAATGGTACTTCAACATATCCTGCCATCACTCTCAACCTCTTACTCGCTTTATTTTTCAAAGAACTTCTACTTGATTTTACATTTTTCTTAACTTACACGTTTTGCTTCATCCACTCAGATGTCAGCTCCTGGAGGGCAGGGACTTGTCAGTCTTACAAAGGCTCTCCATTGACTGTAAGACTGCCACGAACATAATGCAAGAGTTCAATAAGTGTTACCTGAATGAATAAATGGTCTAAATAGAAACTGCAGGAAGAAGTGGAAAAGACAACTGAGAAAACAAATATTAGATTTCATCTGGAAAGGTTGATCAAGCTCAAATGCTTGCTTACAGGCAAAACTAAGACTAAAATCCACACTTGCTTAACTCGTAGTCCACTGATTTTTATACTATAAAAAGCTGCTGCTCTTTATAGTTATTTAGTATATTGACTTAGAGTAAAATAATGGGAATAGGAGAGGGAGGAGGAAGGATAGGGTTATGAGTGGGAGGGCAGGTAGGGTGGGAAGAATCTCTGTTCCTAAAATTGTATTTATGAAATGCATCTGGTTTGTGTACCTTAAATAAAAGGTTTCTGGGGGAAAAAATCAAAAGTCTCTTTTGCAGTAAATGTCTTTATTTTTAAATTTTGAAGCTCATATTTCAGTGTTATATAAGTACTTGGAATACTTTCATCACAGAATGTCATGGAAGGATGAAATAGAAATCCATAGCTCTCCCCAAAATTACTTTCCTAAGAAAACAATAATGTGAATGATCTATAATGTTATGGCTTCTCTGTAACGGCCAAGAGGATAACAGAGGAAGACATACAAATGAATTAAATTTTTACTGGTCTGAGTTTTAACTCTAAAACTGTAAACTAATTTGGCTATCACCATTATTGTCATCATCAATAACATATGTACTGAACCCTTGTTCATCATGAAGCATTATACTATATGTGTAACAGATGTCTTAGTTTTGTACAGATTAACCAAGAAAATTTAATCTTAGTTTGAATCAGAAAAAGAGATGCTTTTTTAAGAGATGGGTGTTGTGGTGCAGTGGGTTAAGCTGCTACTTGAGATGCCCACAACCTTTATCGGCGTATCTGGGTTCAAGTCTTCCTTAGCTTCCAATCTATATTCCTATTGGTGTACACGCTGGGAAGCAGCAAATGATGGCTCAAGTACTTGGGTCTCTACCGTGCATAGGGGAGACCTGGTTGAAATTCCTGGTTCCTGGCTTCAGCCTGACCCAGCCCATTTGGTGGAAAAGCTTACTTTCTTGCTTTCTCTCTCTCTCCCCTCCCGACTTTCAAAGAAGTAAACAAACATTGAACAAAGTAAACAATGATTTACTTTAAAATGATGTTCATCGCCTAAGTTTACATTTTTTATAATGGTCAAATGCTGTTAAAATCTACTTGCATATTACAAATTTGTGGGTGTTTTATATATAAATACACACATATAATCTGGTAGTATTTCCTAAATGATATAAGGACTACACAAATTAGAATGGTGAATAAACCCACTCAAATCCTCATGTAAAATTATCATTACAGGAAAATTGTGGTGACATTCCTAAGTTCATGTTTGCTTTCCAAAAATAATCATCCCGTAGATGTTAAACACTGGCCCCAACCAAAAGATTATATAGCAGGTAAGAATGCCAAATGCAGTTCACACAAAGCAATTACAGTAAAAGCTGTGAGCTTTACTACTGCTTGGGGAATACTTTACACATTTACTTTTCCTCTATGAGAGAAACTTGTGCTAAGAAACCACCGCCTTCTCTATGCAAATAGAAAATGTGGGTTACCTGAGGAAAGGGTAAAAATGAGTTTAATTTCTACGTAAGCCTGGTCAAATAGTTTAAAAGTCAAACTGATGGTGGTGGTGGGGGTGGGGGGGAATAAAAGCCTTTTCATTCCTGAACTGGCTCTCCTTTGCATTTTGTTCCTTGGATATAATCTGATGCAGAGCAGGAACATACAGTACAGTTAGCATTCAACTTTAATTGCAATGAGGTGACAACATACTGGGTAATGAGTTGTTTATGAGTTGTAGATGTGTTTACAATGAGTTGACAATGTGTTGGATAAAGTGTTCTTCCAAAGTTGTAGATCTATTTACAGTGAGCGGTGGGGGATGTTCATTAGTTGTCGATTTGTTTGTTTACATTGTTTTCGATTTGCAATTGCTATGAAACAAATTGCACACTGATGAAGGATGATTGTTTGTGCGCCTTAATGATTTACTGTAGTAGCTCGTCTGAAAAAGTACTTAACTCTGACTCATCTGTCAGTTTCCACTGCAAAAGCTCCTAGTCACAATAGTTTTATTAGCATAGCATGGACCATTTGTAAGAACATTATGCATCTAAGAAATCTCAAGACTTTGCTTTGCAGCCCATTGTATTGGGGCCAGCAGACCTGAACTGAATTCTTTCTGCTTGGTACATGGTCATATCTTTTTAAGTTTTAACATGATTAATAGTTCTCACGCTACCAGCTTCAGAAAGAATTCTACTAGTACTTTGTAACTCAGGGCAATGCAGTTTTCAAGCTTATCTTTCAGTCACTAACATTTGTGGAAAGGTTTTCTAAAAATCAGACTAAACTGATGGTGATAATATAATTTTTAAAATGTTTTAGCATTTTAATGTTTAACACTTTTTTTAACAGGTAGAGTTAGACAGTGAGAGAGAGAGAGAGAGAGAGAGAGAGAAAGGTCTTCCTTCCATTGGTTCACCCCCCAAATGGCCGCTACGGCCAGCACGCTGTGCCGATCTGAAGCCAGGAGCCAGGTGCTTCCTCCTGGTCTCCCATGCGGGTGCAGGGCCTAAGGACTTGGGCCATCCTCCACTGCCTTCCCGGGCCACAGCAGAGAGCTGGATTGGAAGAGGAGCAACCAGGACAGAATCCGGCACCCCAACTGGGGCTAGAACCCGGGGTGCCGGCGCCGCAGGTGGAGGATTAGCCAAGTGAGCGGCGGCGCCAGTCAGTGTTTAACATTTTAACATTAAAGAACAAAAGAATAATATGGGTATGGCCCTATATTTAAAAATTCACAATTAGCCAGTTTCATCTGCATTAATAGCTACCTTTTCTGTATCTTGGGTATTTAATAGCTTTTATTAATGGAAAGAAAAGAAAGAGAAAGAGAAACTGACTTCGACCCACATTTCACCATCTCAGAAACCACTCTTATGTCACCCTTCATGTGCCAGTAGACCCATGTAAAGGAGGTGATATATATGCCTCATTTGCATTCTACTCATATATCATAATAAATAAAGCCTTCTTGTAATAATTTGACTGGAAAAAGTTAGCGTCAGAGTTTATAAGCCATGCCTAAAGAACTTGTAGTCTTCAAAGCATGGATAATTAAATATTTAAACATTTCAATTGCTAGAATTGCAAGAAAAAACTTTCAGAGATTTGCAAGTGAATAAAGACATCACTAAAAGCAAGAAAAAAATGAGTCTAATAAAATAACAATTTCTAATTTAAAAAAACATGTAACATACAACCTTATTTAATCCACATAAGAAAAAAAGTAGTACATAATTTTATTTTCGGCTTACATGAACACCCACCGAAGGAGAATGGCTTCCTTGAGATTACACGAAGGACATAAACCTAGAGGTGTATCACTATTTTCATTCCCTTTTGGTTTCCTGAGGTCCCAAGTGGGACCCCAAAATATCTATCAATGTTGTCTTTGGGCTGATTGAAGTCATAGTCGAGATCTAGGGATTTTTTTTTTCTTCTACCAGTATGTTGTTGTTTACCATAATACATTTAGTTCCATTTGAGATTCCTAACTCAGAAGAATGGGAAAATTTGATGGAATCCTGTAACTCTTCTTGATCCTTAATCCTGTCTTTTTGAAAACACTTTAGAAAAAATTGCTTACTGAATGCTTGTCGTTGAGGAATATGTTTTGTCTCCTCACCTGAAGTCAGCATCTTCAGCATGGTTCTTCCATGTGTAATGAAGCAAGGGACATTATAATAGCCAAAAAATTTAAATTGACGAGTGAACATATATTTCTAAAAATGTAATCCAAAAGGTCCTATAAGCTAAATTGGGGATTTGAAGACCACATAGACTTCTGTTTACTAACATCAATGGTGCCAATGAAAACAAAGAAAAGATTACATTTTCTGCTCTGACATGCCATTTACCACTGTGAGCTTGAAAAAATAAATTCTTAGTGCTTTCCAACAGGCTGACCCTAAAACAAATCTGTCATTGGAATCTAAGGGAAAGGCACTGGGTGAAGTGCTGAGGTGTTGCTTCCAGAGTCCTGTTAGCATATTCATGTTGGAAAGGATTTCATCTCGGAGGCTTCTGTTCATCTAACCAGATACTTTGCAAGTAAAAACGCATAAAATTTAAACCAGCTTTTCACATGGCCATTTTTTATGGCAGACCATTTCAGCAGTGTAACAGGGGTAGACACCTATAAATGTATAATGTGATGGATTCAATTGTAATGCAGCCTGGATACATATGGAGGTAGTGTTTGCCCTTCAGTGCAAATCCATTTTTATGTCAAAAAGAATCCATTGAAATTAATAGTGCATTATCCAAGCAATAAGTAACAGTGTATACAATGTAAAAATTTCCAGCAGAAAGACACATTTTCTCTAAATAATATGCAAAATAGCAACACTAAGAAATTGTATGGAAATTAGTGCATTAAGAAATGGTAGAACCTCAAATGTTTTAAAATAAGCAAATAGATGACTAAGATCTTTATTGGAATAATAACTACTAGTGAAACAATGTATTTTCTAAAACCACACTTATTTTAGAAGGAGACATACAGGTTATTTTTCAAAATATTAGTGAATGCACCAGTGTCATTGCATATATATTTCAACTATATAATTCAGTTTGCTTTGCTAATTGAGAAATTATTTCATTCATCTATGCATTCATTTAAGAAATGGGTATGCAAACAAAAAATTGTTAAGCAGAGATGATAGCAATAAACACAACATACGTGGTCATTATGTTTATTGTGTTAAAGAGTGAACTTTCCAGTCCTTGAATCTGATTTCTAGATTTTCCTCTACAGCATTACTCTTAATATTGCATAACTCTTTATGAGTCCCTTGACTGTTTTCATATTTCACCTTATGCCCAGCGCCTCCTTAAAATGATGGTATGCTACCATACTTTATACTTCAAATATTTTGTCATTTCCAATTTTTAATGTTATATATGTTCCATTTTCTTCAATCTACAAGAAGAAATTTCTAGCTATAAGGAAGATAAAATGTCCAGCATTCAACTTGTTTATCCATCCAACCCACAATGTGAACTACAAGCTCTTCAATGAAGTGTGCAAAGCACATGAAGAATGAAGAACCAACAAGGAAGGTTGGGAACTGGGGTAGTCACATGAGATCAATAATTCTTCATCTTTGCTGTCTGTTTTAAGTCACGGCAGTCACTAGCCAGAGAGATGGAATGACTAGATCCAGGAGTAATTCAGTTAAAGGAACCTGGCAATGGGCTCTCTAGCAGCATGTGCTCAAGGAAAGAACTATACACATGTGAAAGTGGGAAAGGCTAGTAGCAGCTGGAGGTAAGTAACTGTTGCCACTTTCTGTGGCATCAGAAAGGTGCAAGCAGGAATCATAGTCCCCACTAGGAGATCCAAAGCAAATGAAGGGGCTCCCAAAACATGAATTGGCATAAACAAGCAAGTTGACACAAGACCCGGAGCCTGCTGAGCACTCAATGCAAAGCAAAGATAAGGTCTCTTCTAGCCAACATACAAGAGCTAGCAGAGAACAGGGAAGGAGGGGTAGTTGGAGGTAGATTCCAAGAAGTAAGACAAGAGGTTATCCTGAAACTCAATAAACATTTCTCCCATTTAAGTAAATTATACAAGTTGATGGATGTGATCTACAGATGGAAGGATGTGCCTCACCACCTGCCTCAAAACTGAGTGAGGGCTCTTCCATGAAATTTATGGGATGGATGCCAATGGGCCTCACATATGTAAGGGTTGTACTGGCTGTTGGAAACTTGACCTCTTCACTGGCTTCAGTTGCCACAGGGAGACTTGATGGGAATAAGTTAACTTCCTTCCATTTGCCTGATCTATGATATATTTTCAGTTGTTTTGTTAAGGGGAGATTGCTTTGGGAACCTATAAACTGTAAAATTTGTGGAACCAAATGTCATGTTAATTTGGAGTCAATAAAATAATTATATATTAGGTAAAGCATAAAATAGGTACAGTACTTCTTTGAAAGAGCAATTATGTCACCTGCACTCGTGATTGTGGCCCACTGACTGAACATGGGACCACTGGCTGGTTCAACTAATTAGTGCTCAGAGCCATGTGTTTGTTCCAGCTCTCAGACCTCTCTAACGAGGCTGTAAAAAAAGTTTATGTGGCACTTTATAAGCTACATAGGGCAATTGAAAGGAAGAATGATAATGTTATACCCATCTTCAAAATGTCCATGAGCAGAACAGGATGTTCAAGGACAGATCATTTGCATCGGGCTGAACAAAAAGTCAAGGACAGGTTATTTTGGAAAAAGACAACTTTTTCTTTTGTCTTAAAGTTGCTTTAGCAATACAAGTGGTTTTCTGGGTGAATAAGAATGTAAGCAATTTAATACATGTGGAGAAAAAGATGCAAGATATAGCTGAAAGTTCTGGTAGCCAGAGCATCTGTTCATTGCACAGAGCAGTAGTTTTCAAAGATATTCCCAGATATTACCTTGAGATCTTGTAAAAATGATTTTCTAGTTCCATCTTCAATGATTCTGAATCATTTAATCTGGAATTTGCCTCAAGGATCTTCTTTTTTAAAAAAATTTATATAGAGGGAACAAATTTCATGTATTTCATATAGAGTTTTACGGCCATAATGATAGTATCTGCATTTTTTTAGAAAAATACACTTCTAGTGCTATTTTAAGATGGTGATTTTGAAGATCATCTTGTGAGAAATGCTAGCGTACAGTCTTGGGAATTGATGCAGACTTCCACCAATGAGCAAGGGGGTGCACATTCTTCACAATGGCTTGATGATGTTTTCTAAAGGTCTCACTAACATGTATTGGTATAGAATATCCCTGGTATAGAGATGCCAGATCTCTCTTATGAAGGATCCCAGTAGTAACCACAGAAATATTCTCAAGCAAGTCAACTGTTAAATCTGTTATTGAAAATGGAGTGAGGCTTCCAGTGATAGAAAATTTGGATTAGAGAGAAAAATGAATCTTCCCCTTACAATAATAAAAGCTACCACAAGTAGAATAAAATGGCCAAGTAGACTATTGCAGACATTATTGTTGGGAAAAAAACTAGAAGTAGATAAGTCCAACAGGCTATTTATTTGAATTTTCCTATACTCTTTAAATATCAGCTTTCTCAATGTTACTTTGCAGAGACTCTGACCTTTTAAGAAGTGAAAAGGCACTGAAATGCTATAGACTATATTGAAGCAGTTTATCAAAATGTCACCCAACAGTTGATGCCAATTGCTAACAAGATATTGTGTTTCCTTATTTAATTGGCCAGCTTACCTAATTACAGCTGTCTTTGGCTCTCTATTGATAGGCTCTTGCAGAGGAAGAAGGAAGCACCAGTGGAGCCACTTTCCTATAAACTTATGAAAAAGCAGATATAGTAAGAAAATGCCCCCTAATGAGAATTATTCTTAGATAATAAAATTTACCTGCTTGCTTGAGTCCTTAATTTGTAGAAACACCTTCATGACATATCCAACACAAACTTGGATAATTGCCAATTACCCAAGCTGTTGTACCGTCCAAAAGTTACTGTGGCATACAGCTCAGCAGAAAAATAGGAAGTATCCTGGAAATTACTCATAAAATGTGAATACCACATGTCAGAGGCAGTGAGCTTTGGATGAACTATAAAGAGTTTTCATTATTTAGGTCTATGAAAGCAAAGGAAACAGAAATATATCCAATAATGTAAGGCAACGGAACCAGGAAATTTATAAGGCCTAATCTGTAGATTTAATTTAAAATATTGGGCCAGGTTCAAACTGCTACATTAAAAGCGTTATCCCCAGCTATGGTAGTGATCACTCAGCAGCAGGAAGAATTGGATGTCAAACATCTCAAGGTTTCCAGACAAAGAACTTTTAATGAGTCCTTTCCCTTAAGATTCCTCTTTTCTTCCCTTATGTGGACATAAAAGGCAAAATCTTAATACATTGCATATCAGTCGAGAGGCAACTCCTTGCCACTGATCTTAAATACTATATTAATTTTATTTATTACCCCTAGGCTAAAGCTATAGATAATTAAGTGAGCCTAGGGCAATCCATGCTCTGTAATAATGCTAATAAAGAAATTCCAAATCACAGAGAATTAGGATATTAAAAAAAATCACTGCCCTGGATATTATTACCAATCATTGCTCAGCTTTGAGAGAGACAGGTAACATCAGAGGGTAGAAAGTGATCTTAGATTCTGTCCATCGTGCTCATTAGATTTAGCGGATTAGAAGCACTGTCTCAGAGTTCCAAGGGAGAGTTTGGGTATGCCTACTCTAACGTATCCAGTGATTCTCAGGATTTTTACACCTAGGGCTTGTCTATATAGTTGTGGAGGGTGTGCACTGCTCAACTCCAGGGGCTAAGAAGCATGTGGGCCATGGTGTGAACGTAGCCCTATCTTGTTGTGCAACCACACCCACCATTTTTATTTCATTTTTGAAGCAATTGTGATCCTATGCCCTAAGAAAAAATGAAATAAGGAAACAAAACTGTTGAAAATATTTATGGTGCTAAATTAGCTATGTGTTAACAATAACAACTAAAATAACTGAGCATTTCCTTACAGAATAGAGACATCAGGCTTAACTCTGGGACTACTTTATAGTCTGCCACATCTTCTCTTACATGAAAGGTAGTAGAAAACAATCTAAGAAATCACACTGACTTTTGTGTAAAGTCAACTAAAAATGTCAGTTGCTTCCTGTTTCCCCCTATGAGAGTAGGTACATATAGTTTTCATTATAAGGAAGACAAACATTATTAATTCATTTATAAAACTTACAAAACTTGAGGAGGCTTGTGAACACTACTATAATAAGATGAAAATTTAAATTAGTTAATTATTTAACATAGTTCTTTGAACTTGGCTGGAGTGCAAAATGACAATTATAACATATATATAAAGATTCTCTATGTTCATTTCTTTCCAAAAATCTTTAAAAGTACAGGTAGCTTGCTTGACCATCTTCAAGTATCTAAATTAACCATAAAGGCAGCCTAAGAAATAGCTATTAGAAAATATGATGAAATAAAGAATAACAGAATTAATCTAGCTTATCCATTGGAATTTCAATCCACTGCAGACTCTGAGGTATGAATGAAATGAATGTTAGGGGATAAGAGTGGACCATTTTATGGACTAAGTTGTGTCCCAAATTTCTGTGTTGGCGTCCTAAACTCTGCTATGACTGTATTTGGAGACAAGGCTTTGAGGAGGTAATAAAACTTAAATGAGGTCATAAGAGTGGGGCCCTCATCCAATAGGACTCTCCTTACAAGAAGAGGCACAGACATGGGGGATGCATGCACACAGGAAAGATCCTGTGAGGATACAGCAAGCCAAGGACGGAGGTCTCGGTAGAAACAAAACCTGCCACTGCCTTGATGGTGGACTTCCAGCCCCTAGAACTGTGGGGGGAGTTCTTTTGTTAATGCCTCTCAGGATGCGGCAGCCCTAGGAGGCTAGGGAAGAGTCCATTGATGACTCCCATTTGCTCACAAGTGCCTCTGCTTTCCTCCCCTTCCTGTGCATGGTACCTCACTATCATATACCCAGGGGATGCTTGCTGTGCCTGTGTGTGGATGCTAGGTAGCAGCTACTACTCTTGACTTGTTTCCCAACCGCCTGAATTCTAGACTTCAGGGTAGCTACTGTGATGGCAGAGCAATCACTCTGCTGGGATGCTAAAGCTATTCAAATTTATGGGCTACATTTTGCAACTGGCCCACAGTGGGGCTTCCTGGTGTTTTTTGTGGGAGCAACTCTGAGGATAGCCCTTTTAATTTATCCTGTTCTTCATTATAGCATACCTCTTCCCAAAAATCTGAAAAAATAAGAAATTTTCCAACCTAAGGGTTTTCTTAGTACAGTGTCACAACCAAACAAAATAGCAATTTAAAGTCTCGAAAAAATCACAAGTCTTAATTGAAATGTCCCAGTAAAGGAATGACGACAAAGGGGGAAATTCACATCACATAATGTAAACTACAATAAAATTTCCTAAGAATCATCTATATTCACTTGTGTCCCAGAGTTCTTTTATTTTTTATTTATCTATTTATTTTTTTTGACAGGCAGAGTGGACAGTGAGAGAGAGAGAGAGGTCTTCCTTTACCGTTGGTTCACTCTCCAATGGCCGCTGCGGCTGGCACACCACGCTGATCCGAAGCCAGGAGCCAGGTGCTTCTCCTGGTCTCCCATGGGGTGCAGGGCCCAAGCACTTGGGCCATCCTCCACTGCACTCCTTGGCCATAGCAGAGAGCTGGACAGGAAGAGGGGCAACCGGGACAGAATCTGGCGCCCCGACCGGGACTAGAACCCGGTGTGCTGGCGCTGCAGGTGGAGGATTAGCCTAGTGAGCCGCGGCGCTGGCCCCAGAGTTCTATACAATGTGTGGAAAGTGCCCTGTGTAGAAAAGAGTTGACACAGACTGCTATCCTTACACCTGCTTATGACATTGACTGATGGACTGAGATCTTGGGTTTTGAGAGAAGTCCCATCACTTTAATTAATAAAAATCGCTCAGTAGGCCTAAACTATTTGTATAGACAATGTACTGAGCTTGTTTTCATCCTGGAAGTCTAGAATTTTGTTATCCATCAGGCAGAGAATGCTTGTGTGACTATTTCTTAATATAAAATATTGGCACTGAGTCTGTACTGAGCTTCCCTGGTTGATAACATTTCACAAGTGCAGTCACCATGTGTTGCTAGGGGAAGCAAGCACACTTTCTGAGACTCCACTTAGAGAAGCTCCACTTAAAAGCTCCTACCTTCCTGGTTTCTTCCAGATTTAGTATTAAGCGTCTTTAATTTTTGCTAATTTTGCTTCTTTATCCATTATAAGAAGTCATTGCTATGAGTGCAACTACTGGTGCATCCAGTGAGTCCTCCAGTGAATCGTGAAGCATAGAAATGGTTCTGGAGAGCAAGACACATGTTCCATTCTCTTTTGTTACATCCCTGTTGAAACTCTAGCTGTGCTCTTCAAGTTCCACAAGGCTTTAAAATACAAGCAAATTTATGGAATGGTAGAATAGGAAACTCCAAAGTCTTTGCTTACACAAAAACAATGAATAAGCAAGCAAAACTTGTCCAAAACCGACATTTTGGGGCTCTGGCGTCTAATAACATACTTATTACAACAAGCGAATGCTTAAGGAAGAACAGCTGAATTTTGGTAAAGAGCTCCAATGACTGTAACTTGTCTTGCCACTACCTCCTAGTCTCTAGTTTGGCACTGATAGTAAATCAAATCGAACCCTGGCAGGCAGCCTGCATTGCTGGTGTGGGCTACTGGTCCCAGAAAGAGCAATGAGAAACTCAGGGCAATCTATAATGAGTCAAATTGCCAAAAACCAGAGAGAATCTTGAAAGCAGAGAGAGAAGTAACTTGAAATATACAAGGAATCCCTCATAAGATTAACACCCAATTTCTCATCCAAAAACGCCAGTGGGATTACCTACAAAGCATCAAACAATTCCATATCTGTCTAAATTATTCCCTAAAAATAAAGGAAAACGTAAAGCATTTCCAGATAAAAACTGAAGGAATTCAGTGCTAGTAGACCTTCCCTATATGAAATACTAAAGGAAGTCCTTCAGATTGAAATGCAAGGGTACAAGACAGTGACCCAAAGCCATATGAAAAAACAAAGAACAATAATAAAATTTAGATAAATACAAAAGCTGGTATTGTGTTTGGAGCTTATGAGTTCATAATGTAAAAGATGTAATTTGTGATAAGAATCTAAAGGGTTAGTGGAGCTACTTCAGAGCAAAATTTCTATGTATTATTGACATCTAAGTTGATATTAGTTCAAACTAGATATATAAAGTTTCCTGCATAAGTACTAAGAAAATAATTTTTAAAAGTGACAGAAATAAGAGAAATAAGCATTACACTCAAAGAACTACTAGAACTACTAAAACAGAGTCGATAATGGAGCCTTGAGGAATAAAAAAGATATAGGTGATGGAAAACAAGTAGCAAAATGGCAGAACAAAATAGCAAAACAGCAAAATGGCAAATCCTTCCTCATCACTAATTATATTAAATGTAAAGGAATTAAACACTCCATTTAAAAAGCAAAGATAAACAAAATGAATAGAATATACAACCAACTGTGTACTGCCTATGAGAGATTCATGCTAAATGCAAAGACCCGAATAGGTTGATAGTGAAAGGATGAAAAATTAGAATAGTCAAACATCCATTTGTTGTGTTACCCTACTGGATAACATCCCAGTTGGTGCCTTCTAGGTAATGATGCCATTGGGCTAGAAACAACTCAAATGTCTATCAACTGACTAATGTATAAAGAAAATATTATATCTATAGAATATTATTCAGTCATAAATAGGAGTGAAGTACTAGTATATAATACAAAATCAATAGGTCTTGAAAATATGTTAGGTGAAAAGCCACACCAAAAAACCATCTATTATATGATCCAATTACATGAAATATACAGAATTAAGCATATCCATAGTGATAGAAAGTTGATTAATATTTGACTAGGGTTGGCGTGGCAACTGACTGTTCAGTAGGTATGGGGTTAATTTTGGACTTACGAGAAAGTTCTATAACTAGACAACTGTAATGGTTAACTAACATTGTAATGCAATAAAAGCCATTGAATTATACAGTTTAAAGTTATTTTAATGGTGAATTTAATGTTATATACATTTTATTCAATCTAAATAAACAAACTAATTTAGTCTCTATTGGCTTTTTTGAATTTTCCTCTACTTCCAGTCTAAAACTTCCATCACCACCACGAAGTTATGGAAAACCATAATAATAAGTAACATTTGGAGATACTTACCCTACACCATGCACTCTCATTTTAATACAGTCCCCCAAACCCTGAAGAACAGATCGTAATATCATCTCTATTTGATTGACATTGAAGCCAGGTCAGACAGCTGGTAAGCAGCAGAGCTGGTATGCAAACTAAAGCATAAACACATTTCAACCATTACTATAATAGTCTCTTACTGAATGAGGAAGGATGGTGATAGAACTGTGAATATTTGTATTTCACTATTTTTCATACTGTCAGTCTATGAATTCCTAACACTTGGGTCAGAATAGCCTGAAGAGGAGATGCAGAGGCTTGTAAGAGGTAATCACACCTCTGACACCAAACCACCTTTGTGGTAAGTTTGTCTGGAAGTCATCAAAGCAGCCCTTAGAGTGGGTTCCTTCCCTTGGTAGGCTTCCTCGGACTGAGGTGGCCTTTGTCCTGATGGCTCCGAGACCTCAGTGGTCTTAGTCTTGAGGAATATAATGGGGAAAATTGTAGCCATCTATTGTCAGGTTTAGTATTGTTTTTTCCTGTAAGGTTTTTGGCATTACCACCTAGGAATTTAAGAGTACCACATATAGAATAATTTATTTTTTTAAAGATATGTTAATTTACTTGAAAGAGTTACACAGAGAGAGAAGGAGAGGCAGAGAGAGGTCTTCCATCCACTGGTTCACTCCCCAATTGGCTGCAACAGGCGGAGCTGTGCCAATCCGAAGCCAGGAGCTTCTTCCTGGTCTCCCACACAGGGGCAGGGGCCCAAAGATTTGGGCCATCTTCTACTGCTTTCCCAGGCCATAGCAGAGAACTGGATTGGAAGTGCAGCAGCCAGGTCTCCAACCAGCACCCACATGGGATGCCAGAACTGCAGGGGATGATTTTACCCGCTATGCTACAGCGCTGGCCCCACCTACTTCCTTTTAAAACTGGGTTCTGTACATGTGGCCCTGCTCACTCAGGATGACATGAATGAAATTTCTGTGGGACTCAATCTTAAGAATTTTTACAATCTATACTCAGATTAGAATTCAACACATCAGTTGGGTGCTGATTTAGACAGGACTGAATTGTATGGACATGAATATAATCTCGCTTCCTGAAATTTTTTCTATTGGGCAAATATTCCTAATTGGCCTTCCCTTATGTTTATTCATGAGCCACAGTTGGCACCCATCTGAATTCTGGTAATGTTTCTGTCATTTCAATGATGCAGCTGAAGTGAAACATTTGCTTTGTAGAAATCTATAGTTAACCTCTGCTCACTGCTCTGCTTCCAGAAGGTGTATCCATAGGCTGATAGTGTTGCTCTAAGGCCCTGAAGGAAAACACTTGATGAAGTAAATTTAGAACTGGGACTGGGCATTCGACGTAACAGTTAAGACGCTGTTAGAAACATTCACGTCCCAGAATGGAGTGCCTGGGTTTGAGTCCTGGATCTGCTCCTGATCCAGTCTCCTGCTAATGTGCACCCTGGAAAGCAGTGGTGGTGGATCCAATAATTGAGTCACTGCCACCCATGTAAAAGACCTGGCTTGAGGTCCTCACTCCTGGAACTGTTGTGGGCATTTGGAGCAATGAACCCGCAGATGGGACTGCTTTCTCTCTGTCCCATTTCAAATAAATGAAATACATTTTTAAAAACTAGAATTGCAGTGTCTATTCCTCATTCTGTTTATTTCCTATCCGTGCATCCTTCATTTGTATTGGCTGTAATTATTGCTAATCCAACGTCTATAATCTTTTTGTGAGTCCTCTCTCATACACAGCCTGTAAACCAACACTCCTATTCCATGTCCTTGGAAAGTTAGGAGTACAAATAATCCAACAGTCACATGTTTTCCATTTCAGAATGCTACATTGTTTTCTTAAATAGATTTACTACTTAGTTTTACTTTACCTAGAAACCTACAAATGTTAATTAGCACTGTCTGAAAACCATCAGTAGGATAGGGGGAAAGGGGAATAAATAGATCCCTAATCCACTGTTGGTAGGAATGTAAACTGGTGCAGCCATTGGGAAAGACAGTATGGAGAAATCTCAGAAATCTGAATGTAGACCTACCATATGACCCAGCCATCCCAGGCATGGGATTTTGCCCAAAGGAAATGAAATCATAATGTGAGTTATCTGTACCCCATGTTCATTGCAGCTCAATTCACAATAGCTAAGCTATGGAATCAACCCATACCCCAGATATCCATCAGCTAATGATTGGATAAAAAAATTATGGCATATGTACACTTTGGAATATTATACAGTGGTAAAAAAAGAAATCCTGTCCTTTGCAACAAAGTAGATGCAACTGGAAACCTTTATACTTAGTGAAATTAGCCAGTCCCAAAAAGACAAATGTCTGTTTTCCTTGATCTGTGGTACCTAAACTAATAGAGTATCTAAAATGTAATGTATAGGAGTGAAATGGACATTTTGAGATTCAATGATTGCTTACAGCCCTTGTTTCTACTGTTGAGGAACAGTGTTTTTTTTTTTTTCCCTCATACTATTTCTTGAAATTTTCACTAATTATAGGGTTAATCTTCTGAGTATAAAGTAAACTGAAAACAGATCTTTGTAAAAATTGAGTTGAAATAGGAGAAAGAGGAGGAAGAAGGGTGGGAACATGGGCAGGAGGGAAGATATGGTGGGAAGAATCACTATGTTCCTAAATCTGTATATAAAGTGCATGTAATTTGTATACCTTAAATAACATTAAAAAAAAAACCAGATAACAGAAAATGACAACATGGTTTTAAGGGAAGCAAAAATAAAAAAGCAACTTGAAAGCAATGGAAAATTAAGAAGTAAGAGCAAATTGTAGAGTAGAAAAAACCTCCAACTTTAGTTTCTACGTGTCCACCTTCTGGGTTCTGGTAGTTAATCTAAATGATCTTTCCAGTAGACAACTAAAGTTATATAACCATAAGTAGATATGTTACTAAGCTGAGAGCAGACAAAATAAAGTTCATACAGTATTTCTTCTGAGTGGATGAACTCCCTAAAGCAAAAAAGAGAAGGAATTCCATCAATATGCTTAGGAGTTACCAACTCTCATGGCAAGGAGTAATCAGAGAATAGCGGTCAGAATTTAAGGTCAGGAGAGTAATACATCATGGAAGTCAGGAGCGGAATACAATGTCAAATGCCCAGAAGAAAAAATCATTGGTTTCCAAACAACAGACCATAAATATAATGCAAGCTTCTATTTTTGAAGACTTTGTTCTCTTTCCTGTACTAAATACAAGATTTACTAAATGTTGTATACACATAAAATTCAGCCTACCTAATAATTACCTTATTATAAATATTACAATATTCACAATGGATTTCACATTGTAAAACTATATAATTAGTCTTGGGTAATGACAAATTAATACATTCTCTTTTTAAAGTAAATTTAAAAAGTTGTTACTAATTGAGTCTTAAAGTTAATAAATACAAGAGCTATAACTTTAGATAAGTTTTTCTGCTATGGAATGCCTTATATATTTTAAGTTTTGCTAAGGTGCTTTTTTCAAAAACATTTATTTATTTTGAAAGTCAGAGTTAGAGAAGGAGAGACACAAAGAGATTTTCCATCCACTGGTTCACCCTCAGATGGCTGCAATGGCCAGAGCTGGACATTCATCCAGGTTGCCCATATGCGTGACAGAGGCCCAAAAACTTGGGCCAGTGTCTGCTGCTTTCCCAAGCCCTTAGCACGAGCTGGATTAGAAAGGCAGCAGTCAGAACATGAACCAGCACTCATCCATATGGGATGTCGGTGGCACAGGCAGTGGCTTTATCTGCTACATCACAATGTCAGCCCCTTGCTAAGGCAATTTTAACTATAATTTTTATGTGCATAAAAGTGAGAGATGAGTGTGTTTTAGATCACAACATGGAATATGTTAGGATGTCTCTGCCTGGGAAAAGGTCTTGAACATAAGCAGTTCATTCCTTTCCCAGGGATTGTGCAAAGAATGTTCATTTTCTGTTAAAATTTTTGATGTGTGTTTTTTCTGTGTGTTTTGTTGGAGAGTGGGTTTCTTGTGAGGTTTCCCAGAACAGTGTTGCTATAAATAGTAGTACAATGTAAATGGAATCAAGCTTCATTTGAGAACATCAAAGACCATATCAGGAAGCCAACTGATGTCAGGTTGTGATTCAGGATACTAAACAAACACCCATTGAAGAGTACCGTGAATTAACTAGAATTGCGGCCTCAATGAAATTAGCATGGAAAAGTTAGTGAATATTACTGTCGTCAATATGGAAAATGGTCTAAACACAAGGCTGGAATAAAACTCGTGCCTAGTGAGACTCAGGGTAGATTTAAGTACCAAAATATATTATATAATTATGGGGAAAGCCCAGTTTATGAGCTTTCAAACTTATTAGCTAACAAATATTAATCTTTTCATCTTAAAAACAGATTTAGGGAAGTCAGATCATAAGCCTCTAAGGAAGAGCTTCACGTATAATGTAATTTTCTTCTTATATTTCATAATTGAGAAGCGTAAGTTATTTCTTTACCTAAAGTCATGTATTGTTTTATAAGACATTTACATTCCTTATTATACACTAAAACTGGTTGTGTTTTCTTTTCATTTGTAAATTTGATATAAAACAGTCAAAAGGAAACAAACTTGCCATCTGGAAGACTCAGGATAATTTTTTTTGAAATGAATGTGTATTTAAAATCTTCAAGAATAAAAGCTGATTTCTAATGCCTTATTTGGATTCTATTTTCCATTTTTATGCTTTCGTTGATGTGAGTAGCAAATTTTATTTATAAAGCTAAATTGAAACTTTCTGCAAGTAATGTACACTGATACATCTAGTTTGTAAAGCAATTTTGCAATATATCAAGTATCATAATAGTGTTAATTCTCCTGACACAGAAATTCTAATTCTGATACAATTAATGAAATAAGCCTCAGTTATTAGTTGTAAGGAATTAATCCTAAACATGAAAAATGCTTTATTTGTAGATGTTTATTATTGTTGCATAGTTGTGAAAAACTCCAGAAATAGTATACATTGACAATAGGAAAATTAAGAAAACCAGCATTTATAGAATTGTTTCAGTAACTAATTACTATGAGTTTTAACACTAGGCAATAGTTGGGAAGCACTATGATTTCATAATATTAAATGATAAAATAATATAATCTAGCCCCAAACCAATGTATCAACAGATACTTCTTGGGTAAATGAGTGAATGGATGAAGGAGTTACTGAATGAATGGACTGCAGTCATATGAAGAACACTATTGTTTTCTAGGTCCTTCTTGTATCTGTAAAAGGCACTAATTTGCTGCATGACAGTTGGGAACAACTACCAAAATGACATTTCTATAAAAAGAAAAAAGGAAAAATTGCATTTCTTCAGTTTTGGAGTTAATCTCCATTGCTGGCTATAATTTTTCAAGTATGAGTTAAGAAGTTTTATGCACTCCATAATCAACAAAGAAACTCCATCAAAGGCAGTAATAAAATTTCCAAGATATTGTCAAAATATGTCTCACACCTATTTGCCTAGAAAATAGGCAACTAATAAAAAATTTTCTTTATATATAAAACTTGGTGACCAACCAAAATATCATTTCAACTGCAGCCATTCCATCTTACAACTGAACCTTGTAGTTTCTAAATGGCAGGGTTCAATAGGCCTGTGGAGATCACTGGTAGCACAGGTGTAGAGGCCCCTTAGAAGCAGTTCCCCATCGATGACTTTTGCACTCCTGTGGTATTATTTCTTTAGTTTTCTATGTCTGTGGAAAGCCCTGGTACTTGCTGGATGATACCTGAATCGGTCCAACTGATTCTCACTCTTCCATGAGAAACATGAACACATTAGGAAAACTATCAAGTACTTAGTGTAGGGATTCAAGCAATTCCTGGATACACTAGATCTTTTCAATATTGTATCAGAACAGAATTTAGAGTGAACAGTTTCTAGCAATAGCCATTTTTTAGATTTTGGCATACCATTTTTTTTAACTTTTATTTAATGAATATAAATTTCCAAAGTACAGCTTATGGATTACAACGGCTTTTTACCCCCCATAACTTCCCTCCCACCCGCAACCCTCCCCTCTCCCACTCCTTCTCCCTTTCCATTCACATCAAGATTCATTTTCAATTATCTTTATATACAGAAGATCAACTTAGCATATATTAAGTAAACCTTTCAACAGTTTGCACCCACACAGAAACACAAAGTGAAAAATACTATTTGAGTACTAGTTATAGCATTAAATCACAATGTATAGCACATTAAGGACAGAGATCCTACATGAGGAGTAAGTGCACAGTGACTCCTGTTGTTGACTTAACAAATTGACACTCTTCAGTAATCACCCTAAGCTCTTGTCATGAGTTGCCAAGACTATGGAAGCCTTTTGAGTTTGCTGACTCTGATCATATTTAGACAAGGTCATAGTCAAAGTGGAAGTTCTCTCCTCCCTTCAGAGAAAGGTACCTCCTTCTTTGATGGCCTGTTCTTTCCACTGGGATCTCACTTGCAGAGATCTTTCATTTAGGGTTTTTTTTTGTTTGTTTGTTTTTTGTTTTTGTTTTTGTTTTTGTTTTTTCCAGAGTGTCTTGGCTTTCCATGCCTAAAATACTCTCATGGGTCTTCAGCCAGATCCGAATGCCTTAAAGGCTGATTCTAAGGCCAGAGTTCTGTTTAGGACATCTGCCATTCTATGAGTCTGCTGTGTATCCCGCTTCCCATGTTGGATCGTTCTTTCCCTTTTTTATTCTATAGGTTAGTATTTTCAGACACTAGCCTTGTTTGTGTGATCCCTTTGACTCTTAGTCCTATCATTATGATCAATTGTGAACAGAAATTGATCACTTGTACTAGTGAGATGGCGTTGGTACATGCCACCTTGATGGGATTGAATTGGAATCCCCAGGCACGTTCCTAACTCTACTATTTGGGGCAAGTCAGCTTGAGCATGTCCCGAATTGCACATCTCTTCCCTCTCTTATTCCCACTCTTATATTTAACAGGGATCACTTTTCAGTTAAGTTTCAACACTGAAGATTAATTGTGTATTAATTACAGAGTTCAACCAATAGTATTAAGTAGAACAAAAAAAATACTAAAAGGGATAAAGTATTAAGTTGTTCATCAACAGTTGGGGCAAGGGCAAGGGCTGATAAAGTGAAATGGACACTATGAGAAAGTGACTTGAACAGGTTTCCTTTTTGGTGCTTGGTTAGTTGTCACCGATCAGGGAGAACATATATTTGTCCCTTTGGGACTGGCTTATTTCACTCAGCATGATGTTTTCCAGATTCCTCCATTTTGTTGCAAATGACCGTATTTCATTGTTTTTGACTGCTGTATAGTATTCTATAGAGTACATGTCCCATAATTTTTTTTATCCTGTCTACTGTTGATGGGCTTTTAGGTTGATTCCAGGTCTTAGCTATTGTGAATTGAGCTACAATAAACATTAATGTGCAGACAGCTTGTTTGTTTGCCAATTTCATTTCCTTTGGGTAAATTCCAAGGAGTGGTATGGCTGGGTTGTATGATAGGGTTATATTTAGGTTTCTGAGGAATCTCCAGACTGCCTTCCATAGTGGTTTAACCAGTTTGCATTCCCACCAACAGTGGGTTGGTGTCCCTTTTTCCCCACATCTTCACCAGCATCTGTTGTTGGTAGATTTCTGTATGTGAGCCATTCTAACCGGGGTGAGGTGAAACCTCATTGTGGTTTTGATTTGCATTTCCCTGATTGCTAGTGATCTTGAACATTTTTTCATGTGCCTGTTGGCCATTTGGATTTCCTCTTTTGAAAAATGTCTATTGAGGTCCTTGGCCCATCTCTTAAGTGGGTTGTTTGTTTTGATATTGTGGAGTTTCTTGATCTCTTTGTAGATTCTGGTTATTAATCCTTTGTTGCATAGCTTGCAAATATTTTTTCCCATTCTGTCGGGCATACCAATATTTTAAACTAATAGTACTCTTAAAAATTATTATGACCAACCTAGAGCATCCCTAACTTTTGGAATTTTAATTAGAATGACCATGTAATGTTTCAACCAAACCAGAATACTTTTGAGAGTGAAAGGAGAGACAATTATTATTTGGATATAATAACCATAAACTGAAAATGGTCCAAGAAAATAATGGCAAACGGTCATTTTATTTATGATGGTCAATATAAATGTCTTTAGAGAAAATAGTTGGCTTGGTTATTTTTAAAACTTTGGGGTTATGTTGACTAATCTACAGTGAAAATAGAACCTTAAAGACCGAACACTTTTTAAGCATCACTTTGGTTTAATCATTTGTTATATCTGTGGTTGTGATTATGTAGAGAGCCCTATGTGAGTATATGAAAGCAATTTTAGAATCAGATAATGAAATTTTTTCCAGTCATGACAATACACACTTAGCTAAATCAAAGAAAATACCTTAGAGCTAATCTGGTATAATGTTTTTATTTTCAGATGAAAAAATTTGAATTCAGGAAGACAAATATAAATTGGCCTCATAGGTGCTCCAATTCTGTTAACCCTTACCAAACCTAATCTATCAATTACTTAGTATCTGTTTCTTTCCTTTTAAAATGACATTTAGGACAACTACTTATGAGCAGAATAGGGTGGCTTACACCAAACATTCTCATTGAGAGCCCTGGAAGGGCCATGCACACTGAAAAGAAAAAAAAAAATCTGTTCAAAGCATCAGACTGCAACTGACACAGCTAGGATGAGAGAAGTCGACAGGGAAGCAGAAAGGATCAGCTTACATTCTATAGCCATTTCTCTTTGGGGACACTTGTTACGTGGGGTGAAAAATTGAGACTCTAGTTTCTCTCCAGACAGAGAGGCACAGAGAAACAAGCATTCTTACAGGACTTGAGAAACACCATTGGTAACTGGAGGGTTTAGGATCACAGTGAGAGGAATGTTCAGAAAGTAGGCCTAACACGTGGCTGCTTTGCCCCTCAAGATATTTGCTCAGTTTTGAAGCCACAAGTTAAAGGTGCTCTGCTTGGCTTCCTATACTCCTTTAAAAAACAGAAAGGGAGTTTTTGAAATCTCGTCTTACTGAGAAAAGTATTGTGTGTACTCTTAAGAGCCCACAAAAGGGAGTCCCGGTCAACTGTGCCATTTCCTAAAATGTAAACCACAGAGATCTATACTGTAAGACCAGTGGTGAACTACAAGTGACGTAAGTTTTACTAAACCTGCAATCCTGTCATAGCTCAGTTCAATGCTAGGTAATACATCTCTATTCACTTTCCTAATAGAGGGAACAGTGACCCTTTCTGAAAGAAGGTATTATCAGAAGGCTGTATAATTTTTTAATTTATAATGTTTATCATTCAGTCCAAACTAATTAGTCATGCCAAGAGAAAGAGCCATACAATAGAAAAATAAAATCAAGAGGTGATTCAGGTATTTGAATTAGCAAATTAAATTTAAACAAGGATATGTTCATAAAACAGAGAATAATAGAGATAATATGAATGGAAAGGAGATAGTGTCACCAGAAAAAGTAGAAAAATCAAATGGGATTAAATAGAAATTATACAATTAAAAAATATAGTAACTGGGAGCAGGCATTGGGGCACAGAGAGTTAAGCCACTGCTTGAGACACTAGCATCCCAAATCAAGTGCCATTTAGAGTCCTGACTACTCCACTTCCAAACCAGCTTCCTGTCAGTATGCCTAGGATGGCAGTAGATGCTGGTTCAAGCACATGGGCCCCTACCACCCATGTGGGAGACCAGGAGAAAGTTCTTGGCTCCTGGCTTTGACCTGGTTCAGATTGGCTATTGAGATCATTTGAGGAATGAACCTGCTGATGGAGGATCTTTCTATTCATTCTTTCCTCTCTCTGTGTGTCATTGTGCCTTCCAAATAAAGCTTAAAAATGTAAAATACAATAACTGAAATTAGTGCTCAGCTACTAAACCTATTTGCTGAGCACTTAATTTCATAGATGAGCAAAAATATCCAAAATAGAACACAAAGAGAAACAATATTGGGGGAGGAAAAAGCATAAGAGACATATAAAATTGTTGTGCATAAGGGATCATAGATTACAAACTAGAAGCACAAAAAAAATATGGGGAAGTGGGCCACACAGAATAAGGGAGAATGAAATAATAGCTAAGATTTTTTTAAAAAATTATTTTGAATAACCAGTCTGTATGCATGTGAGAACAATGCACATTACAGATTTACTCTAACTGTACAGGAATGCTAAATAATAGCATACCTTCTTACTGGACTAAAACCTCCTTCCTTAAGACCCTTGCTTCTTATGAGAATAGGTTTATCAGACTCCTTTTGCCTGAGTGATAATCCATGGCAATCCACATTGATCACTATCAATCTTTGTATTGCCATGCATCCAGTGTCCAAACAATTTTAAAGGTTTAACAATCTCCCTTTCTTCCAAGAGTACTTATAATTTCACTTTCAAAGTTATGCTGGTGAGGATGTGGAGAAAAAGGCTCCCTAATCCACTGTTGGTGGGAATGCAAACTAGTAGAGCCATTATGGAAGACAGAATGGAGATTCCTCAGAAAGCTGAAAATAGAAATGACCCACCCATGTCACTCCTGGGAATTTACCCAAAAGAAATGAAATCAGCATGTGAAGGAGTTATCTGTACACCCATGTTTACTAAAGCTCAATTCACAATAGCTAAGATATGGAATAAATGCAAATGCCTATCAACCAATGACAAGATAATATGGTCTATATATACTATGGAATATTACTCAGCCACAAAAAATGAAATCCTGTATTTTGCAATAAAATAGATGCAACTAGGATCTATTATTCTTAGTAAAATAAGCCAGTCACCAAAAGTCAAATACCATGTTTTCCCTGATCTGTGGTAACTAACAATACAAAAACTGTGACATATAATTATTTACTTTGCAATCTGCATAAAATTATTCATGTGCATAAACTGAGAGGAAATGGCTGAAAGTCTAAGAATTACAAATAATTTCTGTACATCCCAAAATGTGTTAACTAGTTTGCCCCTAATTTGCTAGTTACATTCTTTCATTGTTCAGGATTTGCCCTCCACCCTTCCCTGCTCTCTTCTGTGTCCTAAACTGTTCACAGATTGACCAACAGATTCCTGCAATAAAGGCCCTTCTCAACAAAGCACCACCCATAAGAACCCTTATTTCTCACAAACCCCAAACATACCCGGCAATATTCCAGGTCCGTGTCTTCACTCACACAGTTCTTTCTGCGTAGTTCCCTCTTGAGTCATATCTATGGGCCAAAAGCCACTGGACGACTAGAATTTGTTTCCATCACACCTTTTCCATGAAGGTTTTTTTCTTACCTCATTACCTAAAGTTAACGTTCTCCTTCTGCAATCTCCTTGAAGAAATTTGGGAGGTTGTAGAAACTTTATCTCTGGAATTAGGCAGAACTTAGTGTAAACCATGGCTTACAAGCTGTAAGACCATGATAAGTACTGAATGCAAAACATGGGATACCAGGACGAGTACCCAGCACATCCTGGGAGGCAGTAGGAGTCCAGGAAGACTGCCTGGAGGACATGATGCTTATAAATTGATTCCTATAGATCAGGTGGAACCTGCCCAGCGAAGAAAGAGATATGAGGGGGCTATTCATCCATGAGTTGATTGCTCCAGTAAATGTTCAAGGTGTTTGCTATGTAAAAAGCAAGTGAATCCCATAACCTAGTGATGAATTGTCGCTCCCCCTCTTCATGGAGGAACGACACTAAACCCTGCCTAGGCTTCATATCCGAGTCACGACACCATTATGTTGCTCCCCCTCTTCGTGGAGGAACGACACAGGACCCTGCGCTGTTCTTTCGTCTGCTCGGCCCTCCCCGGGTTTGCTGCTGGTTCTTCCCGGGTTGGCTACTGTCCCTTCCACCTCCGTGGAAGGGCGGTTCCCCCTGGCCACCTTCCCCACTTCCGCGGGGGAGCGGCACACCGCCGGCCGGCTCTCTCGGGGGCTACACAGGTGTTCCTTCAGATAGATGTTCCTCTTAGATGTTCCTGGTGCATGCCGTCTCTCTCCTCCTTTATAGTCCTCCTCCGCCAATCCTAACTCGGCTGCCCACATGCCGAGTACGCTGCTCTCCTCCAATCAGGAGCAAGATCAGCTCCTGCAGCTCAGTCAATCAAGTTGGTGAGAGGCAGCTGCGTAGAAGTTGTTACTCCCTTCTCAGCGCCATATTGTGGGAGAGCAGATGCATAGAATAAGTCTTAATTCCAGTAACTCAGTCCAGTCCGAGTTGCTCCCCACAATGAATATTAGATATGTACAGAAGTCATCAGTCATCTCAAGAAGACTTAACGTGTTAAAAAAAAAAAAAAAAAAGAGGAGAAAGATATCGTTGAGATAGTAGGAAGCAGATGAGCACGACCACACAAAATGTTCAGTGTACTACAAGAACTCAAACACCAGAGGCCTCATCTCTGGGGCTGTGCTCTCCATTTTAAGAATAACATGATAAAAGCAGAACTATTTGGGTAGGTATTAGAATAAGTGAATGACTGAACTTGCATAATATTTTAAGAGGTTGAATTAGATTCTAAAGCATAAGATAAATAGGAGGAGAAAAAACAATCAGGAAGATATTGTGAGCGTTATGAATAAGAGTTTTAAAACTAAGCGTGCCAGAATACCTATAACCAGAGCAGCAGGTAACTTAGATCTAATGTAGAAAATAAGACATTAGAAAGGAATATCCTCATCAGGCTATAGGAAAAGATGAAGATTAGTGTCCTGATTTTTCTTTATACACAATCCCATACACCCATCCATTCTATGATCTCCTCTTCCCTGTTCAGTGCCCAGCTAGCTGATGTGTATAGACTGGGCTTCCTTGGCCTTGGACTTCTGGATGGGTTCAATCAATGAGAAACACCAGCAGAAGAAAACATTTGGGATATTTCTCCCCTGCTCCTCCCATAACTCTTTGGCACCTCTAGAAATAGTTACCTCCTTCCATGGCACCAACACACTCTCTGAGCCCCAGTGAAACCATTTGTGCCCTGCTTCTTGAGCCCTGAAGGAGGTGTGTTGCTGGTTTCTGGGTTCCTCATCATTCTTTTCATTCCCTTAACCTTAACCATGTCCATGGAAGGGATACATTCATAAAAGTCCGCTTGAATGATCTTGGGAAAGTTGTTTAGCATTGAGAATCAGGATATATACAATGAAACAGTGATAGACAAACTTAAAGACTTACAGGAAAGAAATCAAGTCATTGTGTAATACTTATTTGTAAATACAGCAAGACTGTCTACTGCTGTTTTAAGTATAAGGGCTACACCTGAAGCGGGAGGAAACACGCCACAAAGAGCAAAGGCAAACAAGAGTGTGGAGGCACAGGCGAGAGGAGGGAGTAGGCACCCAAAACTAACTTTTGCCTACTTCATGATTTTCCTCAGTGCCACTTTGGCCCTGAGCTGCAGCTGCTGATTTTGAAAAACAATATGAGAGAGAGGGATACAGGGAAACCTGTGTTCCTGAGTTTGGCAACCCTGGTTGCCTGGGGCAGAGTGATGGATCGGTGATCACTGGATACTCTGGGGGATGGGGTAATGCACAAAGCTGAAGATCTTATCTGTTCTATAAAGCAACACATACCCACAACTCAACTCACTTACACTGTTGTGATGGTGATGTAATCTCTGAGACCCACATTTTCCATATTAACCAAAGATCACTTAGCATTAAGTAGATATTCAGTGGCTGCAGAAATTTCAAAAATAACCTATTTTAACTTGATATATAACTTTCCCCTGCTTTCCCGGTCATGGCAGCATGAGCACTTAGGTGCCAGCTTTTGTCCCTATTGACATCTATCTGTATCCTCCGCTCTGTGGCAACTTCCTGCACTTGGAAACCCTGCTTAGCAATCCAGAATACAGTCAGCAAATACTCAGGATCCCAGTGATGGTCCACCCACGGAGACAGGTTACTTCGGACCAGAACCATCTGGGAAGTGTAGAAACTCCGGGCAGAAGCAGCAAAGACCTCCTCCCCTCAAGAAACATTAGGGAAAGACTTTTACCCCCGGAAGCTTCAGACCAGGGGTAAACTTCACAGGTTTTCTCCAATTCAGGCGTGAAGCACTGAGAACATCACGTGCTCCCAGGAATCTCTGAAGCCATCTCTGGGCTCCAAAAACAGCCCGAGAAACAAACGCTGTTCCCAAGTGGCTGACACAAGAAGCACTTGCATGCTCCTGCACCCCCGCTCTGCTTCAGGTCGGGAATGGACAGCATCCTTGCTGCAGACTCTCCCCTGGCTCCGCGGCTGGATTTTTTCCTCCATGATCAGCATGGGTCTGATAAAATCTGAGAACCCCCTCTAATGTATGCCAAGCACATTCAGATTCATTTGCATATAAATCATCACAGATGATGCTTTATACAGATTTCTAAGATGCTTCTTAATAAGCATTTTCCAGCCTCTTTTATTTTTCGGTAAACATTCTCTTTAATCTGAAGCTTGAGAAGGTTTGAATTTGGTTTGAAATGGCAAGCCCAGAAATTTTGAGCTGATTCTGACAGGCCCACGCTCTCCCAGTCCTACTTTTCATCCATCAGCAATCAACTCAGAATCCCCTGGCCAGACGGGTGAAGAGTCCCAGCTGTCAACTCGCGTCTCCCACTGGTACTTTATACTCACTGGTTTTAAAACAAGAGTGTTTTCATGTTTTAAATGCTCATTTACAAACTGTTTCTCATCTCTTGAGTCTCTGCAATGTTCCCTCAGGGGCCTCAATGCTCCCAGGGGAATTTTCTCTGGTTTAGGAATAAATAGGAAGGGGGGGTGAGGGGTGGGAATACAACTCTCTTCTGAGAAGCGGTCCCAGCTGACAAGGCCTTCTCCTCACCCACTCGGATCAATGAACATTTCACAGGCTTACCCAGTTTACCTACATGGGAAGACAAGGCTGTTATGTAGACACACAGACACAGAGGGACTCAACACTGAAATTGCTTCCCACAGATTTCAAATAGGAAAAAAATGTGAGTTCCCTACATAATACAATTCCACAGACATACCTTTCTCCTCACACAATTGCTCTTTAAAGCCATAACTCCTTTGTAATTGTTTCCTTATGAGTTTTCTAAAACACATTCCATTAAACATCTCTTTAGCAGGGCCCTCATTTGTCTTGTATATTTTTCTGTTGTGTATATATTCTATGTACCTCAATACAGATCAATACATGTACATCAACAGATCAACACAATACATTGGGATTCTCTTTAGTTACATATATACATATACACATGTATATATGCATACATGTATAAGTTCCTATGAAATTCAGTTTTTTAGGATCAGGATTTTGTTAACTTTTTGTGATATGTACTCTGTCAGGGCCTTCTATATGTAGTCTGCAAATATATATTGAATGAATGCAGTATTGAAATGCTCCCTGATTGTTTTATTTGAAATACCAACAGAAATGCTTTTTTCAGATCTCTGAGCCAACCAAACACAAATTAACAATGGTGATATCAGTAAGATGGTGATTATGATGCAGCTACACTTTATTGTCTACAAAGCTCTTACATACAGTGTATTTCCTACAGTCTCATTTTTTCATCCTGAAACATTGCATGCCATATTAGTTCCATGGTATCCAGACATCTTTTGCTACACTTTAGTGATGTGATTGTTTCTATTGCTTACTATTTAGTGATGTGAATTATTTCCTTCCAAACCTCTCCTGCCAAAATATAGAAGGTAGCTGAGTTCATCACTTTAGTATACTTGCTTGTTCCTAATAAAACGTATATTGAATGCCTCCTCTTCTCAATACCAGCATGTTATTTAGAGCACAGGTCAAAATGCTGTCATAAGTAAAGACGTTGAAAAAAGACTGCAACAAATAGGTAAGAGCCTTTATCACTCTTGGGCAACAGTCCAGAGAGGAGCAGTCCCGAGCTGGAGGCTTCATTTTCTTCAAAGGATCTGTAGTGCCCAGGCCGCTGCCTCCACTCTGCCTCACTTGATACACGGCTCCCGTTTGCAGGTCAGTGGCTGCTTCTCCAGCTTCTCTCACTTCCAACCCAGGAGAAAGGGTCAGGGGAGAGAGAGGAATGTGTGCAACTGTCCTTAAAGTCAAACATTAAAAAGTCACTTCTTTAAAATATATGTTTATATACAAATATATAATTTATTTGAAAGGAAGAGTTAGAGATCTTCCATCTGCTGGTTCACTCCCGAAATGGCCACAGTGGCCTGTACTGGGACAGACTGAAGCCAAGGACCCAGAACTCCAACCAGAGGCCCAAGCACTCAGGCCATTGTCTGTTTTCCCAGCTGCATTAGCAAGGAGCTAGATCAGAAGTGGAGAAGCTGGGTCTTGAACTGGCACTCATAGGGGATGCTGGTGTCGCAAGTGGTGGCTTAACCTGCTGCACCACAATTGGGCCCCTAAAAGTTACTTCCTGATAAACGAAAAAGGGGCAAGTGGACATGGGGAGAAATTAGCAGTCAGCCACAACTTGGGAAAACTGTATGTGTATCTTGGTAAGTCCACACAGAAGATTCAGGATGAGCAACAGAAGTAGCCAAAAAAACTGTCCCAGAGAAAACCAAGGGCAAAACCATATACCACAGCATTTCTCCACTGTTGAAGGGAAGGATCCATGTGAAGACAACACAGAGTTTGCCAATGACCCATCTTTTCTAGCTTAGCCTCTATGCCCATGTGTCTGAGTGGTCAGGAAAGACAAACCAAATGTTGCAATGAGAAACACAATTTCTGACTCAGTAGCAGTAGGCATGGTGGGGAAAGAGCAGTGCAGAGAGCCCTTTCCAGGTAAGGATTTTCCTAGAGGTGGTTCTAACAGCAACACTTGCCTGAGTGGTGCCAAAGCAGGGTAAGTGGCATCAGGATCAGTAATGGCTTAGAGTTGGCATTGGCAGACATGAGGACACATGGGCCAACTTTAGTGTAGGAGAGTAGCAAGAGAGAACCCACTGGCACTATGTGCCCAGCCCCATTCTCAGAATCATCTGTTGGAAGATGAATTCTTCAAAGGAGCCTTCGGGAGAGAAAGCTCTGAGTGAGAGTAGCTGGTTCATGTGATGCATTAGAAATGTCTATTTTTAACTATAAAACAACAAAACAGTCTTTTCCTGTCTCTTCCCCACTAGAAGTGTTGACATGTGGGATAGCCTCCCTTATTTTATGCCTAGACATTAGTTTTATACATTCAACAGCATATGGTGATCAGATACAGAAAAGGCAAAATAAAATAACATTTATTCAAATGACTATTGACATTACTTAATGGACAATGTATAAAATAATTCAAGGTAAAAATCTTAAACCACATTCATCAGCTATTTTTCCCTAAATTACAAATATACAACTCAAAATTGTCTTCTAAGATTATCATAAAAAGCAAACAATATGAAAGCTGCTTTGCCTCTATCATTTTTTACCTCTCAATACACAGTAACCATATCTTCAAAGTGACAAAAGATGCATCTTTATGTAAATACTTTGAACCGCATGTAGTACAAACTTCCACATAAGAATCAAATTAAAATTCATTGCACGTGTCCTGAAAGTATAGTGTTCTACCAGATGAGTTTGGGTGGATACAGAATGGTTCAGCACATTTGATTTTCCACTGACTTGATGTTTACATTGGGTGTTCAATTGTTTTAAAGCATGACTAAAAAGTGTAAAACACTATAGGAACTCATGGGTCCAGAAGAATTCTCAGCTTGGCTGAATCCCCTGAGATACATTATGTATTTTCTAGACCTATTATTTTTTTCTAAATCATTTTGAGTGTTTTGGGATTGCAGCAATTGAGGAAGATGGTCATCATGAATAGCAATTTTCTATTTAAAAACCTTTCAGCAAAAATGTTTTTTTTCCTTCTCAGAGATTTAAGATTCCTCAAAAATTCTAAGGAAAAAAAAAGTGAAGAAAAATGATTCTCCAGGAGGCAATGAGATGTCTCAGGGATGTACCAATTGACTCATATTTTTTTCTCTCTCTCTTAAAGCCAAAGAAAATTTCCAAGGCTTGACAGTACCTAGGGTAGAGGTCAGGGAGGGAGCAAAGTTGACCAATGTGGGATAGATTCTTAGAAGTAACTGGCATTACTTCTGATTTAACTCTGAAGAACGCTGCAGGAAACTCACAATTTTATTGCTACTTTTTACTGTTTTTATTCGGTACTGGCTTCGCCCTAAAAATGTCTAGCCTCCTTCACTCGCTGTGATCTTCTCCAGCAAGCAGGTGAGCCCTGCTGGGCATATGGTCAGCCCTGGATAAGTCTCAGGGTTAGTCAAGATTTTCACTTTCCTGTCCCTTCACCTCCCCCTAAGACTATGAGGTTCTCACATTGTAATTTCAAGATTTCTTTTTTCCTTTTTTTTTTTTTTTTAATGCTGGCAAAACCTGCTTTTCACTTGTATTAAAACTGTCAAAACTGCCCAAAGGGAAAAAGTATATGTTTTCCCCCTGGTACTGAAAAGAGTGTAGAAGCATATTTTGGCAGTTTCAGTGTAGGTGTGAAATTCTTCACACAGCTCTACCAGGGAGGTACACAAGTCTGGCCCTGTTGAAGCATCTGATATTTCATGGATGGCAATTTCTTTAAAAGGTATGGCCTAGGGCTAAATTAAAAGATGGGGATTTAGACTAGAAATGATAGCATTCCGTTGAAACAATTGTCAATTATGTGAAAGATGCTGTTGCATATTTGGAAAACAAATGGTGCCCCTTTAAATTTCCCCCATGGCAAGTTTTATTGTAAAAAAAATTTTGAAGTTATACATCAAAAATATATTTTAGCTTACAGAACCCATAACATAACAATGCAAAATCTATTAGAGTGTGAGCTATTGATTTTACATGAAAGCATATCAGTTAGTGAAATGCAGAAACCAATAAAGCATCATCATGGTTGGGTGGGATATTTCTAGATGCAATTTATTTCTACATTTAAAGCAATTACTGGCTTTTCTCCATTTCGAAGACATGGCATGTATTCAGTTTTTACTTCAATCAAATGAGCTACATCTATGTCAGATTCCATATTAAACAACAGCCTTAGATTTGACACATTTCAGTGACTACCACATAGTTCCAAAGCTGGGTTAAATTCTCTGGATTTTCTTCAAATACTCAGATGCCCAAACATGAGCCTAAATATTACTTTTATTTTCACATAATTTATAAGCTAGTTCATTGCTGATTTTAATTCTCAAGTTGGTTGACAATGGAAATTTATCAAAGTAAGATTCATGACACATCCTCTGATTTCTTCATAGCTGTAGAATATCCAGTTAAGAACTCATCAGATTCACAGAAAGAAGGACTATAACTTTTTTAATCAAGTAAGATTCAGGTAGCTAATCCTTCAGACATTGGGAATGGCTAAATTCACTACGATTTTATTTTAGTTCATTGAGTAAACCTAAAAACTTATGATCATAGAATAAGTATTTATTTCAATTTGTAGAAGATGTCTCTCTTCAGTCTTCTCACATTCGATGATGCTGGTCATCTTCACAGATTTTATTTCTATTGCAGATTCTCTACTTGGGATATGAGGAACCTCCTCTAGTAGAAAAATCCCCCCTTAATTTATCATCTAGTCTTTGCTTAACTGTTTTTTAGAAAAGGCAATTACGTTTCATAATCACTCAAATTTTGCAAATAGCTTCTAATGGTAAAATGAAATCCTTTCCCCCATGACTTAAATTAATTCTGTGTTGGAGACTTATGGAATAAATCTCCATATGATTACAGTTTACATATTGTGAATGCTTATTCACAATTTACCTAGGCCTTCATTTCTCCAATTTTAAATTTATTTATTTGAAACGCAGAGTTACAGAAAGATGGGGGGTGGGAAATACAGAGAAAGAGATCTTCAATCTGCTGGTTCACTCCCCGAATGGCTGCAACAGCCTAGGATTGGCCAACCTGATGCGATGAGCTTCTTCTGGGTCTCCCACATGGGTGGCAGGGGCACAAACACTTGGGTCATCTTCCACTGCTTTCTCAGGCTCATTAGCAGGGAGCTGGACTGGAAGTAGAACAGCCGGGACTTGATCCAGCACCCACATGGAATGCCAGCACTGCAGGTGGCAGCTTTACCTGCTATGCCACAACACAGGCCCTCATTTCTCCAGTTTTAAAGCCCTCAGTTTCTTTAGTCTGTTGGCCTCAAGTGCGCAATCTCTTATCATAGACATTCATCAACTCTTTCCTTAACATTCTGAGTTTTATCCTCATTTCCATGTTTCTGCATTAATAATTTCTCTTACCAAACTTTCCATTTGTTAGAGGCTGTTTCCATAAGGAATTTGAAACATGTATTCTGATCAAGAAACCAGATAAATTTGAGGAATGGAATTTTTGACGATTGCACGAATCACAATTTGAGCTCCCCCAACACCAAATTTCCCAACACTATGTGTGCAGATGCTCTCATTGTGATCTCAGCATTCACCCCATGCAACCATCAAACCAACAGCCTAAGAACCAGGCAGGGAATTTCTCAAATGCTCCAAATAGCTGCACATCACTACAGATTATGACTGCTTGGATTTAGGGAACATTTTTTTTGGCTGGGAAAACATTCCAATGGGATAGATTAATCTATGTAAACCACATAGCTCAGCTGAAACTACTGTTTGGCATTCTAAATTGCCAGCTCTGTCTCCTTTCTGCACAAAAATGCACATTTCTTTCTATAATAAAGATATTTTATAATAGCAATAAGGCAACTCCAGGGTGTGTGGTTATCACGAGATAATCATACCCTAGAGGGATTATAGACACTTGGCTGTGCCTCATAACACCCCATGTGTGTGTTTATCTCATGATAACCACACTCGCTTTTGTATCTTATTGCCTAATTATCCTCTCCTAATGCAAAATACTAATTTTTTGTCTGAAACAATATGTGCAAGGATGCATCGCTAACAATCACAGGAGGACATTGACAAACAATGTTCCTGTTACTCTAGATTCCCTTCCCACAAGGAAACTGATGCAGAAGCAGGAACTTTGCTGAGTGCTATGTGAAGATTTGTCCCCCTTTGAATGATTTGCCTCTTAAAAGAACTACATAGAGGCCTCTTTTATAATCAGCAGTGCCATAAGATGAATTACTCAGATTTTTTCTCTTTTATTACAAGATTTTTAAATTATAATGGAAAACTAAAGAGTGAGCAGGAATTTCAAGCCTGGAAAAATGAAGACACTAACGTCATTTGCTTCCAAAAAGTTAATGGCCAAGATTGATTTTGATTTATTGAGTTATATAATTTGAAAAGAGTATCTGTATGCTGCCTAGTTACTCCTCTACATATATTTCAATGTCAACCTTTCAAATTGAAAAATATATATTCAATTTTGTACCTTACAGTAACGTGATTCATACAAGCCCATCAATCTTGAATCATTTTACTAATTTCTATGAAGTGAAATTTATTGCATATATAATTATCTCAATTCTACATAGTAATATTTATTATTTTATATTGATTATATAAAAATTAAAGCCAATAGTGGTTACATGTGCAGATTTCTTATGAATTTGATCTTGGAAAGGAAGAGTTTCAAGGTTTGTTTTCTAAGGTTTTTCACTTTTTGTAGATCTTTGAGCGTATTTAAGACTCTGAAAGACCATGAAGAACTTTCTTGGTATTTGTTATTTCAATTGAATTTAAATTATTCAAAGCAAAATGAATATCTAGTTTTTCAGGATTTTTACAAAACAGTAATGGTTTATTCTTAAGTTCATTGTGTGCATACACAAACATTTGTGAATATACACCTATTTGCATAAATACAATATTTCACAAGCCATTTTCATTGTTGAGAAACTTTTTTCCCTTTTAAATCTTAAATTAATGAAACATTTTTCCTGCACCCAAATGGCACCTGTGTTTTTTATAAGTGCTGCTGCAGTGCTGTTTCCAAAGACCATGACTATTACTTTCAAGGCCATTCCTCGTATTTGCTTAACCTTACAAACTCAGTTTCCTCTTCCTGGATTCTAACTTCATAAATATCACCAGATTGAGTTTGCTTCGATTGAATAAACCTATTCTTTTTGAACTGTCTG
The DNA here is from genome assembly GCF_964237555.1 of Oryctolagus cuniculus. Lineage (NCBI taxonomy): Eukaryota > Metazoa > Chordata > Mammalia > Lagomorpha > Leporidae > Oryctolagus > Oryctolagus cuniculus. The sequence continues at coordinate 58,992,051 of NC_091443.1, forward strand.
GGAATGTGCTCCGAGAGGAGCTGTTGCTATGTCCCTGGAGTCTTATTCCAAGGGTACATTCTTGAACTTTGACTTTAGGTATGACTTATCCATGTACATTTACTAACAGACTGCACCAAATCTCAATCCATAAATGACAGGTAGATCCAGCAATAATTACTGCTAACGTGATGGCAACATTAGATTGTTGTTAAGGGTGTACAAGATATTTTACATGCTACTACTTCATGAACAAAGGACACATATAATATTCACTTAATTCAGTTATTTACCAGCAAGTAACTCATGAGTGATCTTATTTTCTTATTTCTAGAAACAGGTATATTTTCTTAGAACTGAAAAACATCTTAGAATCATCTATTTCAAACCTCTTGATAGAGCCAAGAAAATTTGTAACTACCATCTATTCTGTTCACTTGTCTTTAAGTGGCTGAAAGGAAGATCTTTTACATCCATATGCATAATTGTCTACACCAAAGATGGTGAGAGCCTGAAATTAAGCAACTTACCTAAAGCAAACCTTTTTATACTAATACAATTAATTATTCCATTATTTTGTAGCATATGGTTGGGGAACAAGAAGGAACAGAGTAGCCTGAATGGGTGAAAATATTGGATACCATATGGAACTTTTTTTAAGCAGAGATTTTTAAAAAACAATATTTGAGAGGAAGACACGAAAAGACAGAGACCTCTCCTTGGATGGTTCACTTTCCAAATGCCCATACTAGCAAGAGCTGGACCAGGCAGAAGCTGGGAGCCAGAACCTCAATCAAAGTATCCCATAAGGATGGCAGAAACCCACTTAATCAAACTATCAGCACTGCCTCCCAGGGTCTGCAGGAAGCTACAGTCTAGAGCAGAACCAGGTGTGGAAACTAAACACTCCAATGTGGCAAATAGGAATTTTAACCTCTAAGCCAAATACCCATCCTATATTTTTGTTTGAATTAGTGAATTCAATAGATTCAATAGATGAAGAATACTGCTAAGATTTACTAGATGTTAAGCAGATGTTATGAAAGGCCCCAGTGTCAGGGTTTTCGGGATTTATTTGTTTTCTAACAAAAATACATGTTAGTGCATTGCTGAAATCACATGGAAGAGAAATTTTCTTGGTATCAATAAGTAATAGAGATCTTATTTAAGTAAAACAATTCGTGGGAAAAGTTCATGGAAAATGCATATTATAAAAACTATCATGGTGTTTTAAAATTTTTGACACTAAAACAAATTTATCTTTTACATTCCTTTTTGCATGAATATATTTTGAAATACACTCACACGTAAGTAAATATAAAGGAGCAAAGAGCTGAAAGTAGAGTAAGAGTGATGAGATGTAAAAAATAGCAAAGAAAATGTTGCCCTTGGGCTAAGTGCTAATCCTAGTCCTAGAATAAGTATATTTTAATGATAATTCAATTTAGTAAGATATTACTAATTACAACATGAAACTGAAAAGAACTTTGGAAATTATATATATAGTTTAAAATAATGGCATAAAGAAATAAATAGAATGGAATTTGGGAAGCAAAAAAGTCTTATCTCAATGATATTTAAATTGCTATCTAACAAAATTTGTAGTATGCAGCAAAAGTGAATGTTTGGAAGATATTTATAGCCCAAATTATGTAATTGAAAAGATAATTAAGAAATTAGAAAAATAACAATGAATTTAAATATTGTAGATAAACCTAAAAATAGAAAAAAATGATAGAATTCTAAAGTTGAAGAAAAAGAAATAAAAAGCATAAAAAGTAGTGTTGAGGATTAGCTCAAATAAAAATTTAAGAAAACAAGATAATAAGAAACAGAGGGAAATGATGCATAAATAATACTACAAAAAGGTTAAAGGCAAATAGAAAAATATTGTGAATATCATTATGAAAATAACTTTGAAAACTTTGAAAAATAGACATGTCTCAAAAGTGTAACTTATAAGAGAAATGAAAAGACAACTAAAGAGTATAATATTAAATCTTAAAATTCTATATTTAAAAAGCAAAACCATATGTCTTATCAAATTCTACGAACACATCATTTTAACCTTACATAAATTCTGAGAGGAAATAAAAACAGAAGCATCAAAAGTCATACTATAAGACTAATACATCAGGGCTGGCACCACTGTGGCTCACTTGGTTAATCCTCCACCTGCGGCGCCAGCATCTCATATGGGCACTGGGTTCTAGTCCCAGTTGCTCCTCCTCTGGTCCAGCTCTCTGCTGTGGCCTGGGAGTGCAGTGGAGGATGGCCCAAGTCCTTGGGCCCTGCACCCGCATGGGAGACCAGGAGGAAGCACCTGGCTCCTGGCTTCGGATCAGCGCAGTGCACCGGCCGTAGCGGCCAATTTTGGGATGAACCAAGGGAAGGAAGACCTTTCTCTCTCTCTCTCTCTCTCTCTCTCTCTCTCTCTCTCTCTCACTGTCTAACTCTGCCTGTATATAAAACAACAACAACAACAACAACAACAACTTAGCTCAAGGAAAAGAGATAAATACCAATGAGGCTTATTATATAGGTTCAATGATGATTTAATGCTGAAAACATACAAGTGTAATTCTCCATACAAGCATATTGAAGGAGGAAACAAATTATTTCCTCATCAGATAAAAAACATTTGATAAAGTTAAATGTTAAATGTGGACTTTTAAGATTCTTATCTATTTATTTGAAAAGCAGAATGACAGAGAAAGAGAAAACTTCCCTCTTCTCATTCATTCTTCAACAGCAAGGATGTGCCAGGCTAAAGCAAGAATTTCATCCAGGTCTCCCACATGGCTGGCAGAGTCCATAGTACTTGAGCCATCATAAACTCTTTCCCAGGGTGCACATTGGTAAGAAACTGGATTGAGAGAGGAGGCAGGACTCCCACCCCGGGACTGCAAAACTGGATGTGGGCAGTCCAAGCAGCAGCATAACCTTCTGCACCAAAATGTCAGCCCTTTACTAAACTTTATGAAAGGGACAAATGCGAAATCTTTGGCTAGTAAGCAACAGACATCCACTCACCTAGAGCAAACACCATTCTCAATTGTGAAACAGCAGAATCCTAAGTGTTAATATCATGACGGTGTCCACTAATACTGGTTGTGCATTACCTATTTAATTAAAGGAAGAAAAACAGTATGAATTTGGAAAGGAAGCAGCATAATTTTATTTGTTGATAAGAGGTTTCTCAATATAGACAACCACAAACAATATACAGAAATTTTTGGAAAATTAGATATATTACTAAAGTTGCTAGATATATAAGATCGATAAGCAAAAACTCATAATTGTATACAACAGCAACAGGTGTTTAGCACAAGTAAGGTTATACTGTACAATGACAAAAAAGATGCCTAGAACTCTAATAGAAATGCACAACATTTTTGTGGAAAATACAGAAAAACCATAAAGAAAACCTCAAAGGAGAAATACCACATCCATGGACATAAATGTCTCAAAAATAACTGAAAACTTCCTATGTGGTCTTCACCAAATTCACAATAGGAATTTCTAAAGGAACTTGACAAATGGATTCCAAGATATGGATGAAAGAGATCACCTCTAACAGAAACCAAGCAACTCCTGAAGGAGAATAAAAGGGAGCTTATTCAGCCAGATATCAAAATTTATCATAAACTCATGTCTTAAAATGATATGGCACTGATGCAGGACATAGAAAAAGACATAAATGTGACACACAAAGAGCAACCATAAGCAAATGCATGCATGTTTAGCAGCTTGATGTGACAAAGACAGTGTTACAGGTCATGGCAAAATATCATGATACAAATTAACGGCACTATCACAATTGCTAAACCATACAGAAAACTCAGCTCAGACTTTATACAACCCAAAAATAGAATTTAAATAGATTAGAATTAAATGTATAAGTCAACACTTACAGCTTTTAGAATACAAGTTAGGAGAGTTTACTTACAAGCTCAATATCAGAAAGCTTTTCCTCAGTCAGATGCAAACACACACCCAAACTAAAAATGAAAAAATTCTTATGTATCGGATTTTGAGATTTAAAGTTTGTTTATCTTTCACCTGCTGGTGGTACTATAATAAACTATAACAAATTGGAAAGATAAATAATCAATGAAGATTAACACCTGAGTATCAAAAACTTTAAACAAATCAGCAAAAGAACCTAATAGGAAAAATCCACAACATGTAACTAATAATGAGAAAAATATGAGAAATTCTAATAGATTTTCTACAAAATGTCTCACCAGTCCCCTTGAAACTGTAGAGATAACTAAAAGGAATTTTGAGGAGCTGTCAGAACCAAGTGGAGACTAAGGAAATGATAACCATCTGTAATACGTATTCTTAGATGGGATCTTAGAAAACAAATGATATTCAATTCATATGGAAATCTGACTCTGAGTTATTTAATAATAATGTGTCAATTGGTTCAAAGGTAACAAAGTTCTCACTAAAATGTTAAACATCAAGGAAACTAGGTAAAGAACATGGGAATCTGTATTTTCTTAATTTTTCTGTAAACATGGAATTTTTATCAAATTAGGTATGTGGGTAAATAAGGAATCTTCAAAAAGTTCAGAGAATATATAATAAAAATGTGTAGATTTCAAATATTTTGCACCTAAACAAACATTTTTTAAATGAATTATTTATTTCAGAGACAGAGTTGTCATCTCCCAGTTCATTCCCCAACTGCCCACAATGGCTGGGACTGTGCTAGGTAGAAGCCAGGAGCTGGGACTCAACCCAGATCTCTCATACGGACTCAATCATTGAGCCATCACAGCTCCCTCTGAGAATTGCATTAGCAAGAAGCTAAAGATGGGAGCTGGAACTTAGACTTGAGTCTAGCACTTCTACATGGGATGCATGTGTCTTAAACACTAGGCGAAATGCCTGCCCCATATAAACTTATTTTTTAATTTCATTTTACCAAAAACTCTTTGAAGTAACTTCGTCTATTCATTTAAGAGACTAGAACACACAAATAACACCAAACATTTTTTTTTTTGGGTAATCAGGAATATGTGTATTAAGATCACACAGTAAGATAAAATTTTCCACCTACTTTATAGAAAAATATATTTGTTCTGATGACAATGTTAGTGAGGTTATAGACAAATGAAAAGTCCTGTACTATACTGTTGAATATACATTGATATAATCACTGTACAACACAATTTGGCACTATCTTGTAAATCTGAATATTCCAAACACCAATAATCTTAACCCTAATTAAAACTATAACTGACTCTTGCACATATACATGTGTATATGTGAACACAATATATGTAGCATAATTTCTATATGTGAAAACTAGAAATATGTTCATAAACAGAAAAAAGAAATAAATTTGGGTATATTGACATATAAAATGTCACAAAGCAAAAAAAATCCACCTGCAACTACTAAAACTATGGATGAATTTTAGAAATATGATATGGACTTGAAAACAAGTATAACATTTTCAAATCTCAAAGACCTGAATATAAACACCATTTTGTTTTAGTGATACACACATGTGTGACAAAATATATAAAAAAGCAGAGGAATGATAAATGCAAATTTCAGAATGGCGACTCTCTCTGTGAGAAAGCATAAGGTAGGCCCAGGAAAGAACCCTCCAGGAGATGCATAAATGTGGTTTGTAGTCTATGTCTTGGTTGTGGGTGGTGGGCTTCATGGTATTCATTTCGCTACTGTCTTTCAGAACATACATATTCTCAACTCTGCCTCAAACACACTGAATAACCGAAGAATCTAAGACTGAAGGCGACTTCTTGGCTGGATGATTGAGAGCGTGATGGCACAATTTACCAAAATGATGACGTTCCGAGGGACAATTTTATTTAAAAGGAAATGAGGGTTTTTGTTCCTTATGACTTTATGATTAAGGCAGACTGTGAATCGGTCTCAAGAGAGACAACAAATTGGTGGACAGGTACAGAGTGTGGGAAGGAATATTTGCTTAGACTGGTGTCCTGGGGGAGGGTTCCAGGGAGCTGCTGTTCCAGCCACGTGTTGCCCCCAACTCAGAGCTTGCTACTCTGCCCATAAACTCCATCTCTGCCCCACCCACCCGCCCCAGCCCTTTCTGCAGCACCAACTGCCTTGTTCTCCTTGGCCTTGCCTTCCTCCATACCTCACAGATAATGAGAGTTCAACTTTCACTTAAGCATTTGATGGCTAGCTAACATGCATTTTTCCAACTGCATCTTTACCCTGTCATTATCTTTGCCCTTGTCAGCTTCCTTTTATTTTATAACTCTCTGCTTGATTTGGTGAAGAGGAAAGACACAAGTCCTGTGTCCAACAAGCCCTGAGTTACTCAAAATCCTGTAATTGAGACTTCTCCCTAAATTTTCAGCATACCATAATCAGTTAAGATACACTCTGAAAGCTGTAGTCTTTGGGTGTGAATTTTGACTCCAGCACTTACTAACTGTGTTGGGCAAGATAAATTATTTGATTTCTCTTAGCTGACTTTTTTTTTTAACATATATAATAAGTTATTTTTATTATGCACTGCACATAAGCATTGTAAGAATAAAAGAACGTGAGTAAAATTTGTGGATTACACAGCTCCCGCACATCACCTTGCTGCTCTCCCCCTTGTAGCATAGGAGTAATGCCTGAAGCCCGATCCTTGGCTGTACCCAGCAGTGTGTTTTTCCTGGCTCTCCTGGCCTGCTTTCATCTAGAGAATGAATGTCCTTCCCCAAGGGACATTTGACAGAGGACTGCTGTTTTCGTGGCAAGCTTGGACTGATTGATCATTGAGATATTTCCCTCTAGAGATTCTGATTTCACCCTTCCCTGGGGTTTTGCCTTTGCTCGGGGAGCACTAACAGCAGCAGCAGCATTTAGCCTAATTGGAAAAGCTGGAGTCCTGGACCCCTTCCTGGTACTGCCTTTGAATATCTTCCTGAAGATGCCCAACAAGTTGATCTGATCTCTTGTCTCCAACACGCCAAAGATGATCATCTTAAACCCAGATCACTGCTTTACAGTTTTTCTGTTGGGGAAAAAAGTGGCAAGAGCTTGGCCAAGACGATTTGGGCTGGTCTTCAATGAATATGAAACTTTAGAGAAGGCCAAGCTCATAGTGAGAAAATAATGCTGGCATTAATCCACTTAGAATTGCACAGTGTTCCCGCCCTCCCTACCTACAATGTGGATTGGTTTAACACCCTTTGTTGGTGTTATTTGGCCATTCCCTTCAAATGCTAATGACCAGCTAGTTTAACATCGTCCCTTCAAGTGTGAATGAATAGCTTGCTTTGTTTCCATAGACAGGGGAGCCAAATAACTTCAGGGCCCAGAAGCAAATTATTCCTCTGGTATAGACCCACCCTGAATGATGAATTGGGTACTATGGTGGCTGTTTCACTGAAGACTGGGATTTCCCTACCCATCGCAAACCAGGCCAAAAAGGAGCTAAACCATTTTCTCCTCATTATCACCTCATTAAGCTCCCCAAGCCAGTGCATGGCTGGGTAGAGGCCTGCTACAGGTAGCTTAATGAGTTTCTTATTTATAGGCCCTGGTGCCGTTATGTAAAAGCTTGTTATTCCCAGGCCTGGAGTATGGCATTTTCTAAAGGGACTTGAGAAATGCAATTATCAAGCATCTCAGTATGGGCCTCACATTGCTTCTTGGCCACTTGATCGACAATAAAAAAAATACATTTGCTAGATTTGTAGAATTTGATATTGTGCCATGATGTTTACTCCAATTTTCTTGTTTTCTTCATCTAAAAACACAGAACAGATGCTGTCCCAGATGTGAAAGATGCAGATGTTTGCCAGCTCCAGGAATACTTCAAACCCATAACTGTGCATGGTGTTTGCAGATTCCTCACTTTGATTTTTTTGGGGGAAAACTACCTCCTCACATGTTGCTTAAATATTTTTTTCCTGCTTTCTGTGTGACTTGGAGGTCATATTTAACTGAGAAGTGTAAAGCAATCTTACTTTACATCCTGACATACAATTATTAAAAATAACTGTCATTCATATGGCAAATGTAAAAGATTGATCAATGCTCCATATTTAGAATTTTCAGAAATAACTTACTAAAAAATCAGATACTGAACATTTATTAAGCACTGATTGTGTGTCTGACAGTGAACAAGGTACTGCCGGCACACAAAAAGTTAAACACACAAATCATTGTCATAGATTCAAAGAAATCTATCATCTCAGACTCCTAGCAATCAGAACATAAGTATGTATAGCGATACATATGTTTATTTAAGTTTATGTATATGAATGTTAAGTAAGTGCTTCATAAAGATGTTGTATATATGAAGGAAGTATAGAAAAGTTTTAAAGCAAATTAAAAGTTGACACATACTGAATAGGCTAAATAATAGGTGTAATATCTGTTATGTAAAAATACAAGTAGTGGCTTAATGACATCAGAGAAAAATTAAACAGGCCAGATTAAAAGAATCAGGCTTATTAATACCATCAAACAATTCAGGAAAGCAATGAAAATAGTTCATATATTTGAAGGTGTGTACTAGGTGATTTGGAGTTTAGGAAATGAGCTTTATAAACCCTCTCCTCTTGTTTATAAGCTTGTAAGCAATATAATATATTACATAAAATAACTTTAAGAGAATTTAAAGAAAACGTTAAAGAAATGTTCATAGGACTCTTTTAAAGAATAAAAGCAGAACAAATTACTTGGATATTGAATTATCACTTAATGGGATGGCAAGGTATCAAATGAGTGGTAGTTTAATATTTCCACATGGGGCAGCATTTGCTGAGACAATTGAATATCAAGAGCTTCATTCAAAACAGATCTTCCTTGAAGTCCTAGTTTGAGGATGAGCTCTCTGTTTTCACATGGGTTTTGTGTATTTGGGGTGGCTAACTGGCTGGCAGATGCAGATAAGGAAGTAGCTCCTATTCTGCTATTTCTAGCACAAATCTTAGCAAAAATATAAGGTAGAGAAGTACAGGTTACATTCAGAAAATGGAGAATTATTTTTCCTGGTAAGAACGTGGGGTATATGCATCAGAATAGCAGAAGATAGGGGTTTTTAAAAGATTGGAGAAAGAAGGTGTAGGCAAAGAAAGCAGAAAAGGTGGATCAATAAAGTCAGGTAATGAGTTTCAGGCTTTGCTCTGCCGGCAGTAGGAAGCATTTTTCTTATTTGGTTTTTCCAAGCAAAGAATGAAATGACATATGGAGGATGTAGACAGACGTGGTGTGATGGATAGATTGGCAAAGCCAAAGACTAGAAGTAAGGAGATTGTTCAGAGGCCTATTCAAGGGTTCAAGTTTAGGTGAATGAGTATGTCCAAGAATAAAAAGACAGAAATGAATTCAAGTCATAGATTAGAGTGACAATGCTAAATTTAATAATTGCAATTGAAACACTTTTATACTGAGAGCTTGCATAATTGAGGGATAGCTAAGATTTTTGAATCTGGATAACAAAGGAGAACATCAAATCCATTGACAAAAATGATTTTGCTTTTGAATTTGGTAGTGAGAGAGTTGATAAAACCTTAGTTTGAGAATGATTTATACAGCTTGACCAGCAGACAATAGCAAAGTTAAAGATGTTTTTTGAAAGATAACTGTTGCCATAGAATAGATGAGAATATTAGAACATGCTAAGAGCAGTTGGGGACTGTAAAATCCATATGTACATGGTATGTAGGAAAGAAAATCTGAACAACAAATGGGGAATTGAGGCTGGGAATTGTGAGAGCAAAAATTAGTTTGGTTTCATAGAAGTTTGGATAAGAGGAATGTTCAAGAAAAAGTGGATGGCAAAGTGTCAAACTTAAGAAAAGGTTATTGGATTTATTAACTAGAAACAGGAAATGAACTGTTTAATATTAATCTGAGAATTTCTAAACTAATTTGAGCAGAATTACCACTGCATTTACTACAATAGTCTTTATATTAGTTTGAAGAATATATCATTTTAATACAAGAAAAATTAATGAGAATTTTCTATCTTCTGAAATATTGACAAGACTTCAAAATCATCTTAAAACTTAGCTCAACTTCGGATTTTTAAAATTTCTATCTAATAAATGACACTTTGACTAGCATTACTTAATTATATTTTGAGTGAGCATTAACATTAAAATAAAAATAAGATATAATTGAAATGATAGATCTTTTGATTTCTAGGTCATTGCAAAGTCTGATTATATAAATGTTTAACACTCTGAGTTTCAAATGTGAATGTAAACTTATTTAACTCCAGGGACTTTCTAAGAGCTTGACTCTTCCTAAATGTATGGTTTTCACACACAACAGCATCTTGAAAACATCTGGACTTCACAGAAACTTCAGAGTAGCCAATAATCCTTCAAGACTAAAAGCAACCACATTCCTATTGGAGCAAGATGACTTTTTAAGCAAACATTTTATTTTCCTGTAATGACAGCTAAAATGTAAAAATAAATAGTCCTTCTAATGTATCTATCTGATCTTTGTATACCTTTGGGAAAAGATCAGGTCAATATCCTCTCTGAAACTCACAAACCAAAGACACAAACTCAAGGAGCATGTGATAAATAGACAATGTTTTGGTCCATGTAGGTGTATCTGAACATCAATGGAAATTTAGAAAGTGTAACAGGATTTATTTTTGTTTATGATTTAAACAGTATTCTTTCATGTCTCCCTGGTGTCTCTCTGTAAGCCTGGGATAAATCTGAATGTTAGGTTTCTGATAAAATCTACTAATATAAGACAAATAAAAGGAGAATAAAGGCTTGTATAATAGAAAATCAAAGAATTAAAATGAAAAAAATCAGGATAATTACTAGAGTAATCTTAAATCTCGATTTTTTATAAGGCCCACAAAGCGTTTGAAATCAGATTTGTGGGATATTTCTTGTGTAAGCAGCACTGATTCTGCCCTGTCTTGACCTACAGTGAAGTCACAAACTCACACCATAAGGGAAACATGTGCTCTATTGTTGCAGTTGATTTCTCAACAATGTTGCAGTGGATTCATTTCTGAGAGGAGGAGTGTGGTGGGGACAAGAGGCACGGAGTCACCACACAGACCCCGGGAGTCGGGTGAAAGCAGGCTTGAGGCAAGCAGCCCGCAGACTAGTTTATTTCAGTTGGTACAACAGCTTATATAGCCAAGACCAGCCAATCTGGTCAAGGGGCAGTCTATGCCCCAACCAATCCCAGCCTGTTGCCAGGCAGTTTCAAATCCATCCAATCACAGCCTGTTGCCAGGCAGTTTCCAAAGCCATCCAATCACAGCCTGTTGCCAGGCAGGCTCTGTTGCCAGGTGGGTTTCAAAGCCATTCCTGAGTAACTGACGCTCGCTTGCCAGTGGCTACCTTGGCATGGCCTTCTCATTCCACCACACTCTATGCCTTCGGTTTAATATGAGCTTTTAGTATTTCCTCACTGTAGTGAGAAAGACGTCAGAGGAAAGGGCTAATTCAGCACATTTGTAGGAAAAAAAGCAAAGGTTTCCCATTCAAACTGAATCAGATCTTGATGAAAAGTTCATGAGATGAAAGTCTGAAGACAACCAAACCTGAAACAGATTCAGGGAAGCAGATGTCAAAAAGGCGTTTCTCACCGCAGTGTCTGCTGCTACCTGCACAACTGGGCAGACGCCATTCTTACCAGCAAAGCGGGATTCAGGGACCCAGGCAGAAGTCTTGCTCTACCAGTTATTATAGAAGATTAGTCAGCCGTTTTCCTACCAAACCTCAGTTTCCTGAAATTCAAAAATTAGAGAAAACACCTGACAAATTTACCTTGGGGGTTTATTTTGAAACAAAAATTATATGGATGTGGGAGAACTCTTCTTTATAAATTTTATCCTCATTTTTGTCTTTGCACACATTAATAGTATCATGGCACTTCCAGGACAGGACAGGTCATCCTCATGTAAAGAAGAATATGATGATGTGGCCGGTGCCACGGCTCACTTGGCTAATCCTCTACCTGCGGCACCGGCACCCCAGGTTCTAGTCCCTGTTGGGGCGCTGGATTCTGTCCCAGTTGCTCCTTTTCCAGTCCAGCTCTCTGCTGTGGCCCGGGAGTGCAGTGGAGGATGGCCCAGGTCCTTGGGCCCTGCACCAGCATGGGAGACCAGAAGGAAGCACCTGGCTCCTGGTTTCAGATCGGTGCAACGCGCCAGCCGCAACGCACCAGCCATAGCGGCCACTTGTGGGGTGAACCAACGGAAAAAGGAAGACTTTTCTCTCTCTCTCTTTCTCACTAACTCTGCTTGTCAAAAAAAAAAAAAATGATGGGAATCGGGACACTTGGGAGGAGTCTTAATTCGATTACAAATTAGTGCTACAGGACAGTTGGTGTAGTAGACACGTAGGATGCAGAGATGGAAAATCACAGGTCTTTGTTATTTTTAAAATGGAAAATATGGACTAAATAAGATCCACTAATATCCAGAGCCACTCCATATGAGAATTATTACACACCCCAGCTTGCAGAACTGGAGCTGAGCCGCGTGGTTTGGTTTGAACCAGAAATGTGAGTGGAGGTGATAGTGATGTGTGTTCCTTCCACACTGAAATGGTAAGTTGGAGTGTGGGGGCTTCCTTGCTCTCTCTTTTTAATGCTTCTCATCTTTATGAGAGCATGTGCTAATCCCTCAAAAATAAAAAAGGACCAACGTACATATGGCCTAAACAAAACTGCATTTTGTATCATGCATCCTGAGCTTTTATAATTTTTTGGCAGAATAATCAAGCTTATCTTTACTGATAAAACAATGAAATGAGGTTTTTTCCACAAAGTTAGTTCAATGTAAAGGTTTGGATGTACTCTCAATTTATACTCCTCTTATATTTATAAGCTGTGATAAAATTTCTTTCGTATTCCAAAATGTTGAAATTACACAAATATAAAAGTTACTTGATTACAGTCGGAGTATACTACATGATTGCTGCTTTAGGAGAAAACAATGATCAAGATAACTGCTAAAGTATGCCGTCAACAGACTTGCCAGTCAAGCCTGATTCTCTAGTCATTCTGACTTTCTAGCTGAAAATGCAGATCAAGTTCTGGGTTTCACACTGGGAACCAAATCAAGACACATCCCTTAATAGTGCAGTGACATAATTCTAATGTGATGGAGCAAAGATGAAGTGCACCAAGCAGCTCTCCTTGCTACAGTAAGACATTTCAAGCCATATTACAATTTATTTCTTCCAAACATCTGCCCAAGTATTTTAAGTGGTGTGAACACTAGACTGTGCTTGCTATATAATTAAATGGCTTTGATCAAACACAAAACAGTCCAGGACTCAAGCCTATTTGGAAGAGATTCTAGACTAGAAGACCCAAATGTTAGAAAAATGAAGTAATTTCTAGAACTGACATCCAACTGTCATGGAATGAGCAGTTTCACTCACTAAGAGGATTGGTTCAAGGCACGGAATGGAGAGGGACAGTGATGACGTTAAAAACTGTCAGCCTGGGTACATCTTGGCATTCGCCAATTCAAAGTTATGCTGATCTCCCACTACATGAAGTCCTGATGTGCCTTTGCACTGCTAATTCTTTCGGTTTTATTTTCCTTTTAGATGTCTTTCCAGTATAGATAACAAAAACCAAAACAAAATAAAATGGTCTCCAACATACTAAACAGCTGTCTGCAGGATCAGAAGACATCAGAAAAGACCCTAAAGAGTTGTCTAATCCCAGAGGAAGATCCTGCTTAAGCAGAGAAGTGCTTGCAGCGGAAACATTGGAAATTTCAGGGAGTGGAATTTTATTGTCAGAACTTTCAATAAAAGTGCAGCCACAGATCCTGGAAGCATTAAATAAAAATTACCAACGAGCTGTCTTACCTGTGTGCACTCCACTGAAAGGAAGGGCAAACATGAGCAAGTACTGCTTGTACATCAGTCAAAATCCTGACAGCTGCCCTGTGAAGTCTGACGAGCTGGCATGTGCTAGACTTCCTAAGACACTCTTAACTGAACCATAAAAAGACAAATAAATTAGTAATTGTATCCCTCCCGTCAATGTCCTTTTTCGTGAACTCCTCAGGCTGTTGGTTAACATTGTCTGGAATGATTTATCAATATATTGTTAGCTTTCTTAGGAAAGACAGATACATTTGATTTTCTTCCAAATTGTTTTTTGAATTGATTTAAGAAAATGATACAGATATTGCCAGTTTGTGAGCCTGTCTTTTTTCTTCCTGCTCTACCCCCTCCCATTAGGACATCAAACCAATAAGATTAACATAATCTTTCTTAGAATTGACTGTTCTTTTTAAATAGATCCCATGATAGACATGTGTAAAAATCAATAACAGGCTCCTCATTTGTCAAAGCTAATGACTAAACTCATTTTGAAGTTCAATAGTGGTTACTGAAGAGTAGCCACACATTATATATCTAATCCTGTATGTCTCTCCAGTTATTCTGAAGAACAGAGTGAAAAGAAGGCTTTGTTGCTTGAGGCATGATATGAGGCTGTGACTTCATTTCGTTTGTACATATTCATTTTTCCTCCCAACTATGGCTATTTCTTCACCGTACAAGCTGATGTGTTAAGAAAAATGAATCTCTTAAAATTCGTAATCTCTCCCTTTTTAAAACCAATCTGACTATAACCTCCTTCAATTATATTCTAAACTCCTTGGGGTTGTGGACCATGTCTTACATATTTTTAATATCCCTAGAGACACTAACATCATGGTTGGGTCACAGGTTAGCAGGAAATAAAGATTGGGTTGAATTAAACAGAATTAAATTATCCAATATCTTGGACCATAGCACAGCGGTTATTTTAAACCAGACTTTTATATCCAGTGTAAAGTGCAAAAGATGCAACTTTCCAGCAAATTCCTCTCTGATAGATGCTCTGCATCTCAAAGGTAATTTAAGTGGTGTTTGCTTCAGGTATTCATGCTGCCTTTCCCCGGAACTGCAGAAGAGTAAGAACTGACAGGCTTGAAATAACTTCCCCCTCCCTTTTAAGTATCCCCTGACTACAGGTATAGACTAGCAACAAAAACATCTTAAAATCCTGAATAGAGAAGTGGATGCAACACAGGCATTACATATAGCCCTGAACTCACTGAAATTAGATTTTAAAGTGATTACTAACGACTTTAGACTTTTCACAGCTTTTTCAATATGCCTTCTTCACTTTCTAACCTGAAATCAAAACACTTAATAAAGTATTTCTTTCATTTCCCAAAAAATTCCAAATTGTGGTTTATGATTCTTCCTTCCACATTCATCAGTGCATTGCCTTTTTTTTCTGAACTCCAGGTTGTATATTGTATTGCATGCCCATTGGACATGGCCATCTCTTGGAATCAATAGGTCAGATACAATTTGAAACTCCCTAGGTAATGGATTTTCAACACTGCTTGAGGGTGGGGGAAAGAGACAGGAGGAAAAAGAATCCACAGGAACAATAACTGAAGTGGAGTGATACACTCATGATGGGAGCTGGAGAACTCCTGTTCTCTGTAATAGCTTCTCAGGGGAGAAGCCGCCCTTTTCCAGCAAAAGGTATCCTGGGAGAAGCTGAGCCACTGCCATCTCTCTTTTGATGAACAGAAACCTTATCAGTGCAATTCCCCTTGAGAGTTGAGGGGAGAAGGAAGGAGTTTAAAGACTTTTGAAAAATTGGGGTTGCGAGCGCAGGAAAGCCCAACAGTCAGGTTGTTCATCTGGAGTATCTATCTCTGGTGAAGGGGAGGGGATTCTGCCAAATTCAGGACCCTCTCAGAGCTCACAGGTGCTGACAGCTGACGTAAGCTTGGTATAAGAGGTGGTTCTTGCCAGGGGAGAGAAGCAGCAATAAGTGAAAAGAATGCTGAAAGAATTAAATACAAAGTGTAAAAACAAAAATGCCTGGCTCCACTGTAAAATGTGGTCATATCTTCAACTGCAGCTAGGCAATGAGCACATCAAAGCATCAGTCATTAAATAATAAGCAACCAAGATCATTTTGACTTAAGAATAAAACACACTGTGCATTTGGCTTTTTAATTATTTTTGCAAGCTCTAAGTATATTCTGGCTTTGTCTCTCTGTTATAAGCTTTATGAGGTTGGAAAAATAAATCAAGAAAGTGGATAAAACACAATTTTATCATGGCATAATTTTCAAAATATGCTTTTTTTTTGCAACTCAGACTCTTAATTATCTGCATTTAGGAAAAACTCTGGGTTTATAGTGAAAAGCATCGTTACATTGTTAACACCTACGTTTGCACTGGGTTTCTGTATTTTTTTAAACAGTTTCATGCTCACACTACATACTCATCATGGGTTGTTGAGCCCCACTGTAACACTTTAATGACCACTGCATCCAGGAAAACAAATAAGATGACTCATATGTTTACTCCTAAGGCATCTATCAGAAAGGGAGGTATAATCAGTTCACTCTCAGTTACCAAAATTGATGTATCATTTATATAATCATTTTAACATGGGTTGATTTTTTTTGTAAGTTTGAAGTACTATGAAACTGTCACCTCAATCCAATGCTAAATTTTTTGACATATTTTTGTTTTGAAGAATAGAGGGAGAGAGAATGAGAAAGAATCAGCGACAGACCAACCAAAATCTTCCATCCACTAGTTACTCTCTAAATGCCTGCAAAAACCAGGGCTAGACCAGGCTGAAGCCAGGAGCTCAAAACTCAATCCAGGTCTTCCATATGAATGGCCATCATCTGTGGCTTACCAGTATACACATTGGCAGGAAGCTGGAAAGCGGAGACAGGACTCAAACCCAAGCATTCCAACATGAGATGCTGCCCTAGATGCCTACTCTGCTGCCCAATTTTAGAACATTTTTATCACCCTGAAAAGATCCTACATACTAATTTGCCATGTGTCTCCTCTACTATCCTAGGCCTAGGTACTCAAAAATCTATTTTCTATCTCCATAAGATTTTCTTTTTCTGGACATTTAGAGTAAGTAGAACTGAATCATAAAATGCATGGACTTTTTCATCTGGCTTCCTTCACTTAGTTTCATGTCCTGAGGTTCACCAATTTTGCAGAATGTATGAGTAGTTGCTCCTTTTGGTTGCTGATTAGTATTCCATTGTACTGATATGCTTATGTTTTGTTTTTCCTTTCACCAGTAGATGGACATTTTGAAATGCTTCCACTCTGTGATACTAACTTTGCATACAAGTTATTGTATAGAAATATTTACTTTCTAAAATCAGGTACTGAACAGTGTAATACAATGGAGAAAATTTCATTCTTCATTAACTTCCTGTGAGGACACAATTGTCTTTGAGAGATGTATGAATGAGTGCTAAGATAGAAGAGACCCCATATTCACTCTTCACGGTAAGCCCTCTGATGGGAAGCACCAAGGCTTTCTGAAAAAGAAGGAGTTGGAGAATCTAGACATTTCCTCTGGAAGAGTCTGAAGGAGATACCGGACACAGAACAGTTAAACAGTTGGGATTTTGCTTTAATACATCCATTGTACTATGCTTATTACACAACTATATCTATATCTTTCCTTGGAGCCTTTTATGGAGGTAGGTTCTTTGCAAGGAACTCCTATGGTCACTTCGCCTAGATGGATGCAGTAGACCTTTCTGGTTATTCATAAAGCATGTATCCTTTGCTGTCCTTGCATAATGATGCCCAGATTTTCATTCAGTGGTTCATGCTCTCAATCACAGTTCTTGTGCTTGAAAAGGGTGACCACATCCACCCATTCCAATTTCCTCTCCACACTCATAGTTTTCTAAAATTTCGAAGGAATTTTACTGAAAATTTGAGGAGAAAATGATCTTTCATGTGAATGAGGATGAGGAGAAATGCATCTTTGGTTTCACTGGATGACCATGAAAACCAGATGACAGTGAGGTGTCACTGAATTAACCAATCCTTATCTTGTAATTTCATTCCCTATCAGGTAAATTAGTCAAGTCCCTTTAATGCTACCTGCTTTATTCCAGTTGGAATTCAATTGGAATTATTTTATTAAACATAAAGATTCCAAACTGACATACCATATAGGAAGCAAAAGTAAAGACAGTATAAGGTTGGGAGAAACCCTAAAGACCTGGAGATTGTAGATTGTAGAAATTAACAGATATCATAGACTTTGGAATTGTCTGGAGTCTGGGCCAGTTATACCCTGAAATCCAAAGGGCAAGAAGGTCCCAGCTGATCTATAGGTTCCATTCAAGTCTTTTCCACAATGTTTTTGTAACTAATATATACTGAACAATAAAAAGCTGAAAGTACTTTGACCTATACGTGATACTTGGGGAGATTTGTTCTATGATACTGCATTGTAGTAGGGACCTTTTAAATAGAGAAAATAAAAATGTGCCATATTATGTTTCCCTCCCCAACAGGCTGACTAAATGGATCTCAGCCTCTTCAGCTTATTGGAGAATCCTATACATCTCTCTATGGTAGCATTGAACACATTGTACAGATCACATTTATTTGTGTGTCACTTGTCTGAGATATTTCTCCTCAAAGATAGTTCTAATACTCTCTCTAAATATTTGGAGTCTAATATGATATGCACACATTAATGTGGTACTCAGTAAATTTTTTTACAAAATTAGTCTGCATGCTTATATTTTTCCTTCAGAACCATAGGTTTTCTTACAAGAGAGAATCCTTTTTTTAATGGAAAGAAAAATACAAAAACCTACCACTGGTAAATCCAATGAAGTTAGATAATGGCAACGTTTGGAAAAATAAAAGTGATATTCCTGGAGGGTTGCAGGTGGGAGGGAAGTTATTGGGGGGGGAGCAACTGTGATCCACAAGCTGTACTTTGGAAATTTATATTCATTAAATAAAAATTTAAAAAAATGAAAAAAAATCTGTAGTTATCAGGGAAGGTTCCCCCCCCCCCAAGACTTATATATTTCCAAGGCAGAGTGATAGAGAGGGAGGGAGAGACAGATATCTTACATCTGTTAGTTCACTCCCCCAATTGGCCACAATGGCTGGGGCTGGGCCAGGCCAAAGGCAGAAGTGTGGGACTCCATACAGGTCTCCAACTTTGGTTGCAGGTACCCAAGTACTTGGCTCATCTGCTGCTTTCCCTGGTGCATTAGGCGAGAAATGGTTTGGAATCGGAGCAGTCAAGACTCGAAGTGTCACTCCAATGTCTGATGCTGGCAACACAGGTGGCAGCTTAACCTGCGATGCCACAATGCTTGCCCACATCAGGGAAAATTTTGAGTTCATAACTAGCGGGACTAAAATCCTGAAGGGAGAGAGAAATCCCTAAGGTAATCCCAACATTCTGCTTGCTATTTTTCTCCCTAAGACACATGCCAGTTCTTAAGTAGTAGAGGGGAAAAGGCTGCCAAATCAGATCAGAGTAACTGCTAAGAGGAGACATATCAGCAAGTTTTGATGAGCTTCTGAGACTAAAGAGACAAAAAATAAGTTTAAATATTCTAAGATAACCAGGATTTTAGGGACTAACATCCTGGAGAAAAGAGTACAGAGAAGTGAGGCTGATACTCCACATCAGTTTCCCTTTTGAATAATCTGCCAATTCTAAAGCTATGTGATGTGAAGCAGTTGAAAAATTCAACAGGGCCTTTGGTAGCTCCCAGTGTTTTGAAGACAAAGATGTGTGGTTCAGGACCTTACAAGGAACAGATGCCCTAGTATATACCCCAAGCTCTCATTTGGGTACCCTGGGGAATTTTTACCCTTGGAGTTGAGGCGAAGCAGAAGTAGGATTGATATTATGAGCTTAGAAACTCAGTCTGAAATCAAATGTGCTCCCGAATTTATGCATATACCTCTACTTAAGTAGCTTGCAAGAAAAGAGTTTCTGTTGTGAGAGATAACAATATTTGTTACCTATATTTTCTTATACCCCTAGTCTGGCATTCAATTGGTCTTGCCCAATGTACCAGAGAAAAAGACCCAAAGGAAAATATATAATAGGAATAGCCTTCAGGTGATGAAGATACAAACTTAGCATAACTGTGATTAAATAAGCTCATCAAATGGGTGAGGGAGCAGGTGTTTGGTACAGTAGTTAAGACACCACATGGATTGCCTGCAGCCTTCACAGGAGTGCCTGGGTTTGAATCATAGCTCTGCTCATAATCCCAGCTTCCAGCTAATGTGCATGCTGAGAGGCAGAAGGTGATGGCTCAAGTGGTTAGGTGCCTGCTACCCATGCAGTAAACATAAAAAAAAGGGCTGCTATAGAGGAATATCCAATATGATGGAAAACAGAAGTTCATGAGAAACTCTTTGGAGGGAATAGAAGAATCAGGCAAAAATATAATTTTAACTGCGAGGTAAAGAATAATTAGAAGTTTGCAGGTGAAACAGATCATGAAACAGGAAAGAGGTGTCCTACAAGCAAGCACACAGAGGTCTGGACATATATAACATATGCAAAGACTGAGTTGTGAATTTGCAGTGGACACAGTATAGGATGAATAAGAGGAAAGAAGTGTAGAGTATATGTGTCAAAATCCATGCACAACATGAAACATCCATGTTTGGATGTTATCCTGTAAGCAGAGAAGAGTCAATAGTTTTTTGAGTGGGAAAGAATAATGATTAGATCAAATTGTTCTAGCAGTGATTTTGGCCTCAGTAAGAAAAATAGAGTGAGGCAAAATTTAGAATTATGATTTATGAGTAAATGTCAGAAAAGAGATATAGGTTTATCTGTAGTACTATTCATAATAGCCAAGAAATAGAAACAACCTAAGTGTTCATTAACTGATAAATGGATAAAGAAAACATGTTACATACATAAAATGGAAATACTATTCATCCATAAACAGGGTGAAATCTTGTCATTTGCAATGACATGGATAGAATTGAAGGTCATTAGGATAATAAAATAAGCCAAGCACAGAAAGACAAGTGCTGCATGAACTCACTCACATCTGGAATCTAAAAAAAGTTGATGGCACAGAAGTTTAAAGTACAATGGTTTTCACCAAAGGCTGAGGAGACTAGGAGAAAATTGAGAAGTGGATAAAGGTTATTTAATAGACACTAAATTATAGTTAGGTGGAATGATAAATTTTAGTGTTCAGTTGCATAATATGGTGGTACAGATAAGGATAATGTGCTGTGTATATTTTTCAAAACTTAGAAGAAAATATTTTGAATATTTTAACCATTAAGAAATGATAATTGAGGAAATATATTTACCATGATTGGACACTATGAAATGTAAACATGTATTGAAAGAACAATTTTATGTAATTTATGCAATATGAGCAATGACATTCAGAAAACAGAGAAAGGGAGAGATTTTGGTATTAAGGCATTCTAAAGTAGAACTGAAGAAGTTGGTGACTAAATATGATGAATGAGAAAAAGGGACCAAGAATAATGAGGATATCTCTAGTGTGACCAACACAGTGAATGGAGAAACTATTAAACAGGGTGGAGAATCTAAGAGAAAGGGGAGTTGTAAACAGTTTTGTGTCATTAAAAACTTATAACTGGGATTTATTTTTAGAAAATAATGAAATCCTTTTCACCTATGCATAGTCAGTAGTCATTTTAATGGGTTTGGAATCATATGAGGTTCATACTGTGATACAAATAACTTTTAAATGTTTGTAAAATGACAATAAGATCAAAATTGTAGAGTGGCAAATCATTGGATTATAAATCAGAAGTCATAACTTACATTGGCTACCTGGTTAATCATGGGAAAAATTTTTTTCTCTATAGATCATTTCATAATTCATGAAATAGAAGTAAAAATGATTTGCCTTCCTCCTCCCACATTTTTCTCTCATGTTTATAATAGCTCAATTCATAATAGCTAAGATATGGAAGCAACCTATATGTCCATCAAGTGATGGCTAGATAAAGAAAATAAGGTGTGTGTGGAATATTAACCATAAAAAGAATAAAATGGATGCAACTGGAGATTATTTTGCTAAGTGAAGTAAACCAGGCCTAAAAAGATAAATATCAGCTATTTCTCTTACGTGTGCTACTTAATATACAGAGTACAAAAATAGTGTAGATGTCATATCACTTGTTATAAAAATATTGCATCATTAAACTATACTATATAAATTACAGTGTACTCTTTTTTTCCCACATTAAAAAATAAATGGAGAAGGTAGAAATAGTGAGGACCCTTGGGGTACTAGTAACGTTTGTTTTATTCTTAATTTGGTTATTAGTTATGAATGTGGTCAGAGGGCCAAAAATCACTTGTCTGTATACTGAGGTGCACTTCTTGGTATATGCACTGTACTTCAATAAAATGTTTAAAAAGGGGTGTCTTTTTAAGCATAATGAGTACAGCAAAGTCCAGTGTTAATGACTTGGGTTGCATTTAAATGTGTCTTTTAAGTTTGGTAATTAAATCATCTTGGTTGAATATAATATCCAAAATAGTCGCAGGTAAAGGGATCTGAGTTTTATTGCAGGTTTTAATCAAAGTGGGGCATTTCTTTTTATCTTGTACAACAAATTTCTGCCTTCCCCAAACATTAAATCCATGAGGCTACAAATGTAACATTACACATGGTGTACATTGCAAAAACAAACCCTGAAACATTTGTCTGGGGCAAAATAAAAGAAACTGAAAAATTGAAGATGTCAAGCATTTTTACTTAATGTAAGATATTCCCATTATTTCTTTTCCTTTTAATAAAGTTCACACTTAGTTGCTCTCTTGAAAACCAATTCTTCCTAAAGCTTCTCTCTTCATCTTTAATATGACTCTTCTAAAGCTCTCATTTCTATCCAGGCAGCATGATTACATATCTTAGAAGATCGAGCACTAGAGATTAATCACATGTGAAGAACATCTGAGGGCTCTGGGGTTTCTTTGGGTAGGAGTGAAGGCTACCCACTGGTGTAATAAAAGCTGCGTAAATTTAATTAAAATGTAGCTGTTTCATTGCCTCTACTATGCAAGTAGGGCCTTTGGTTTTCTGTAAGACCAAAAAAAAAAAAAAAAAAAAAAACCACACACACACACAGAATCTTCTACAGAAACTAAAAATTTAAAGTTAAAGGAGCAAAATACACTGTAGAGAATGACAGGCTCCCAAAGCAGCCCAGAGCAGAGGATGGAGGATGCTACCGGGAGGGAGAGGGTCCCTGTGTGATAGTCACTGTCCACGTTCTCCAAGCCCCTGCTCAAATGCTTTCATCAGAAAATTCCCAGTGCACCTCTCTTCCCCCTCTTGGCTATCTATCCAGAAAGTTCCAGGAGATGGTTCAGACACTTCGCTACACCATGGCTATTCATTGATATTTAATCGTCTTAAATAGCCAAATGAGCCTTCCACCCCTACTTCTCTGTCGTTTCCCAAATATTGAATAAACTTGGACAGTTTGAAGGTCGAATTCAAAATCAAAAGTCTGACTAGGAGACCCATACCCACAGCTTCCAAGCTTTTGTTTACAACTTTGAGGATTAGGTCAGGGGATTTGATTTCTGGAGGGACAATCTTTTCCAAAAGTCCTGGAAAGCTGAGTGTTCTCCCCTCCTCTCTCTTACGCACTATATTAGTATGGGTAGCCACAGTGTGATCTGAAATTGGAAAGTGGACAGCTTATTAAATGACTTCTATAAAGATAGCACAGGAATTATGCTAATCTGCTTGGAGGTAGTATGGGATAGCAGGAACGACAATTGTATAGTAAAGAGTAAACACTTATTTCATGTTACTATCTGCTGGGAGATAAGCATATATCATTTACAGCACTCACACAGTCCTGCAAGGGACATATCAGCATGACACACATGGTTTGAATGCTGGCTCACTCTGCTCTCTGAATCTGTTTATTTATCTGTAAAAATAACAGTTGGCTGTAAGGCCAAAAGTACTGCCTATAAATGAGTGACTATCTATGAAACCGTAACCTCATGTCTGGTACACAGAGAGAGAGTTCAACAGTATTCCCCCCATACTAGTCTTCAGTGAAACTAAGTGGGTCTCAATATTATTTCCTAAAAATTCTCCAAATATGGAGATTTTGTGATTCTTCATTGGTGGCAGCTTCTACAAGTGCCAACTTACTTGTGTAATATAAATTTCATCCCATATAGTATGAATATGTGCATGGGTGAAACAAAGTTATTCTATATGAGATGAGTCAATGTTTATTTCCTCTTATTTGACATGGCTTACTCTGCATTAGAACATCAGTTGAGGGCCGGCGCCACGGTGCACTAGGCTAATCCTCCGCCTTGTGGTGCCGGCACACCGGGTTCTAGTCCTGGTCGGGGTGCCGGATTCTGTCCCAGTTGCCCCTCTTCCAGGCCAGCTCTCTGCTGTGGCCCGGGAGTGCAGTGGAGGATGGCCCAAGTGCTTGGGCTCTGCACCCCATGGGAGACCAGGATAAGTAGCTGGCTCCTGCCATCGGATCAGCGCGATGCACTGGCCGCAACACGCTGGCCATGGCGGCTATTGGAGGGTGAACCAACGGCAAAGGAAGACCTTTCTCTCTGTCTCTCTCTCTCACTGTCCACTCTGCCTGTCAAAAAAAGAAAACAAACAAACAAACAAAATCAGTTGATTCTAGTTTACCTTGGTGCATATGAGTAAAAATAGAGAAGGTGGAGACAATTAATATTTAACCAAGTCTTACCATGAGATTCGCTTTTGACCAGAAATATCTTTGCCTAGGATATTTTGTTCCTTTATTCTTTCCACCGCTATGATCAACTCTGGGAAGTCGTGTATTCCCTCTGTCTTTTAGCCTAGGTTTAAGACAAGGCAATCCTGATGAACTCTCATTCTATATAAACCCAGGGACAGACCAAATTTTGAATAACCTGGCATGAGAGTTGGCTGTGTGGGAAGAACTGGAAAGATTTCCTTTGGTTTTACTATAGCCATTGGTATATTTGTAGAAATGTTAAATTCCTCCGATTTATTTTCTGTAATTCTTACTTCCTCATCCTTGGATATTTCATTTTTCAAACTTATAATGTCTCATTTACTCTTTTGAGACCATTTCTAAGTAATTTCTATCTCAAACTTTCGTCAAGTTATGTTTAGACCATCTGAGCCAATGGTGAACACCAGGAGATATCATCTACCATTGGAATGACATACTTAGACCACAGAAAGCTAGTTTTAGCTTTTTCTAAATGAACTTTCAAAATTCACAATGAGACTCTCCCAGTGAAGCTTACCATTTGTAGAGGGCACAAGAAAGCTTTCCTTCATCCCTAATAAAAGTCACATATGGAAAAAGTTAATTAAAAAGGACACATGCAAGGCATACTCAGAAGAAAATGGCTTCCACAAGTCTTACGCAACTATAGTTTTTCATTAGGGTATCATTCCTTTCATTTAAGAGAGTTTGAAAATACAAATGTTTTCTAAAGAAAATCACATTTCAAAGAAAGAGTAGAAAGAAATACAAAGCAGTGAATCCACAAGCCTGCCATCCTCCCAGGGTAGAAGCAGGTAATGGTGAGTAGAATATAACATTTTACCTGGTAAACAAGATGGCTTAAAGTCAAAGCTCTTTAGATCATGACATAGCACTGAGAAAAGATGCTGAACAATTCTTATTAGTATGATAGACACATTCCTGCAACAAGTGGTCAAAGTAGTTCAGCAGTGCATTGACTGGATCAAAATTAATCTTAGCATTGTCAAGGGACAGAAACCCACAAAGGCCACTATATGTTCTGGGTTCTAAATTAAGACTCCTAAGTCTGGGTACATACTATGCTAAAATGTACAAGGCATAGATAAAGGGAGCAAACAACAAACCAAGTAAAATTCCTCTCACAAACCAAATTCCGAAACATGAAAACATCTAATGCTGTGACGGCATTATCGATCTCCTTGCAACTCCCTCCTTGCTCTCACTACTTCTGTGAGTGTTGTGTTGGTCTAACACCTACATCTCTTTGTTTTCCTGTGGGTATTGAAGCCTGCTTTGTCCACTTGTCTGGCATAACAAAAGTGATGGAGAATTAATTCCCTTTAGTAACAACCTCAAGCCAACTCAAGGAAATTGGTGCATAAATATTCCCTTGACTCTGGGTGGGATAATTCTGAGAGATTTGTTGCACACTGGCTCCCAGAGTTTCCCTAGTGGAATTGACCTCCAGTTACACACAAAGGTCACCGGCTCAGTGACACACCCTTTACTGGCTGCTTTCCTTCTCTGTCTACTTCCTCCATTTTCCTCTTGGTGCTGCCTTTACCTTCCATATAACATACTGTGCTCATATCCTTCACTCATGGTCAGCTTAATGGAGAACCCAAACTAATGCTAATAAATACAGGCAAAAAAAAAAAAAATCAGCAGAAGGAACACACATTTTCTTAGGAAGAAATCAACATGAGAGAATAATCCAACAAAGCTATAAAATATTGAGTGCTCAATTTAAATGAGCGAGCTATTTAATTTAATTAAATATAAATGTTCTATGAAAGAAAAACAAGGACCAGTGGAAGAGCACTATGCAGAAATGAAACAGCTAACAAGATAAGAACGGCTAACAAGCCAATTAGAAATCTTACAAAGGAGATACACAGTTCCAAACTCAAACCCTTGAGAGAGGTAGTAAACTTGCTGTTGGACAAAGTTGAAGAGTCAATTAGTGAATTAAAAGGAGGAATTCCTTCGGAATACAACATGCAACACAGAGAGGGGTGGAGGGGATAATGAATCAATGGAGCCCAGATCAGGGATTGTGCAGCCCTCACTTTTACCACATGATGGATTCAGATGAGAATGGAAAACTGACAGAGAAGTATTCAAAGAAATGAGGATTTTCCAAGTGTTCTAAGACCAAATGTGAATTCATAGTATGAAGCAGGATAAACACAAATATATGACTAAAACAAACTTAGACACAGGTAAGTTAAAATGGAAAACTAAAGAGAAATTAGCTTAAAAGCTACCAGAGAAAAAGGCAGATACTTACAATGGAAAAGTATTTGGACAGCTAACTTCTCATCAGAAATAACAGATACCAAATGACTATGGTGAAATATCATAATGCTAGGCATCCAGTTATTTAAGACTATAAAAATAAAAGTGCATGTGAAAGCCATTGTTATATAAGGGTAGTTTATAGGCAAAAATTTATAATCAGAGTCATCATATTTATGTGTGCCCAGAAAAATCCATTCCATCGAGGGGGTTGGGCCAGACACATCTTGAAACATGCCTGGTTGGGAAAGAAATTCTTCCGTAGTTCGTTTAGACCCTGTGTTCTGTTGTGCCAGCTCTGTTATGCTAGCTCATTGCAAAGTAAGTGCACAGGTAAAAGGAAAGACCCACCAAAGCCACACATGAAATCCAATCTAGTCTACACATGCGCATACAAACTAAAAGATAATTTAACAATGTGAAGATCTTAGGCAGTTGCCATTCATACATCTCTGCTGCAGCATGGTTCCCCAAGTGCTCTGATCTCCTCCTCCTATTGACATTTACCTAAATGTAGTGGTAATTTCATTAACGTTGAATACAATGGTCACCTAATAAGAATTCTCAAGGCAGGAAAGTATGTAAAACATGAAAAAGAGTAAGAGAGGCAGAGTGCATTCGCTAAGTTTTATTTGGAGAACTTAATAAGCTCTGGTCATTGTAAGCTTTAGTTTCCACGTCCTTAAGCACCTGCAGGATGGGGGTATAAAGTTTGTCTCAGATAAACAGTACTGTAGGAGACATTCCACGCTCCTAGATCTGAGACAATGAAAGGCTGCACTTTGCATACAAAGGATGATAGGAAATAAATTGACATGCCTTTACCTATCCTCACGTGGAGACAAATAATAAAAATACAAGTTGAGAATGGATGTTGAATGAAAATCTTTCTTACTCCAAATCCACACTCAAACTTTCTTCAACTTCTAAATAGTGAAAACAATGTTCCCCTCTCATAACAGCATTTAAGAATACAAAGAGGGGCTGGCACTGTGGCATAGCAGGTAAAGCTGCCACCTGCAGTGCTGGCATCCCATATGGGCACTGGTTTGAGTCCTGGCTGCTCCACTTCCAATCCAGCTCTCTGCTGTGGCCTGGGAAAGCAGTAGAAGATGGTCCAAGTGTTTGGGCCCCTGCACCCGCGTGGGAGACCCAGAAGAAGCTCCTGGCTCCTGGCTCTGGATTGGTGCAGCTCCAGCCATCGCGGCCATCTTGGGGAGTGAACCGATCGTCCGATGTCTCTCTCTCTCTCTCTCTCTCTCTCTCTGACTCTGCCTCTCTGTAACTCTACCTTTCAAATAAATAAATCTTTAAAAAAAAAAAAGAATTCAAAGAAAAAAATACAGATGGCAAATAAAAATAATCCCAAAGAAAACATTTGCAGCTATGGTGGTCATACCAAATAGTCTTTCAGGCAAAAGCAAAATAAAATGATAAAAATTCATTTTAGGGGGTTGGCATTGTGGTAGAGTGGGCTAAGCTGGCAGCAGCTACACTCTGGCATCCCATATCAGACAGCCAGTTCAAGTCCCAGTTATCTATTTCTGATCCAGCTTCCTGCTTAAGCATATGGGAAAGCACTGAAAAACGGCCCAAGTATTTGGACACCCCTGACACCCACATGGAAGACGGGCTGGAGTTCCAAGCTCCTTGCTTTGCCCTGGCCATTACAGTCATTTGGGGGAATGAACCTGAATGGAAGTGGATGGATGATCTCTTTCTCTTCCTCTCTCTCTGTCATTCTTTCAAATATATAAATCTTTTTTTTTAAAGTCCATTTTAAGAATTCAATTTAACCTAGTGTTAAGGATGCCTGTGTCCCACATAACTGAGTGCCTGAATTCAATTGACAACTCTGTTCTAACGCCAGATTCCTACCAATGCAGACTCAGAAGCAACAGTGATGATTCAAGTAATTGAGTCTGGTACCCAGATTGTTTTCTGGGATCCTGACTCCACGCCTGGCTGTTGTGGACATTTGAGTAGTGACCAGAGGATGGGAGCTCTGTCATTCTGCCTCTCAAATAAATAATAATCTTCTAAAAATTTCACTTTTAGCATAAAGATATAGCAATTATAAGCTTTACAAATTGAATAACAAAAGGAAAAATACATATTACAAAACTTCTTAAAACTAAGGGAATATGATAAATCTAAAGGGTGGATGCTTTTAAATTTGTTTATTTTCATTTATACTTAAAAGGCAGAGTAACACACACAATGCCAGATGAAGAAAGATCTTCCATCTGTCTACTCCCTAAATGCCTGCAACATGTACTCCCTAGCCAGGCTGAATCCAAGAGACAGGAACTCAACTAGGTTTCCCATGTGAGTGACAGGGATCTAAGTACTGGATCCATCACGGGCTGCCTCCCAGGGCACTCATTAGCAGGAAGCTGAAATGGAAGCATAGCAGCCCATACTCCAATGAAACACTCTAGTATGGGATATGGGCATTCCAAGAAGTGACTTAAACACTGTGCCAAATACCTATCTCAAGAGTTGAAGGCTTTATTACACATTTCTCAGTAGTTAAGAAAAAGTAGACTATATCTATACCCCCTATCTATTTAGATATCTATATCTATCTATCTATTTATCAATCTGGGGGGTGGATAACAGGTACTACATCAGACTTAGATAAAAGGCATAAGTTCCCAGTGTTACACAGCACAATAACCTATTACATATTTTCTAGGCAAATACATGAGCCCGAAGGTTTCATTTGCAAAGCAATGACAAAGAAGGGAAAATCAATTACACTGATTTATTCAGTACACATTGTATACATGTATGGAAACATCACATTGTACCCCATAATTATGTACAATTATTATTTAACAGACTTTTAATGGTTTAAAAGTATTTAGTAAATATACTCAAAAACCACATTCCACAAAGAATTTTATACCAATATATATGTATATATATATACCACTTCAATAGTGAATATCGCTTCCAAGCATATGTAAACATTTACAAAAAGTGATCACAACATAAAGAAAGTCTTAACAAATTTGTCTAATCAAAACAGAAGGAATTTGGACTTGATAAGATGATAGTAATAAAAGAAACCCCAACAAAATCTACATTATACATTTAGAAATTAAGAATCACATTTCTAAATAACTTACAGGTTAGACAGATAGTATGGTGGAAGATAAAATATTGTCCTTCATAGTTAATGAAATGTAGCTGTAATTGTACTTATTAACAAAATAAAAAAGAAGACTGACAATGAATTAAGCAGTCAACTAAAAATTTAAGAAAAAGGACCACAGTTTGGGGTGGAAGAGAATATGAAAGCCTAATACATAGCAATAAATAAATATAAAATCTAGTTCTCTCAATGTGAAAAAATCTCAGATAAAATGGTTAGCAAAAGAAACCAGGTATAAAAGTTTTCATACTGTATATGATTCCATTCTATGAACTTCAAAAACAGACAAAACTGATTTGTAGGAATTCAAATGATAGAGGTTTCCTTTGAGGATATTAACTGGGAAAGGGAATAAGGGAACAGTCTTCATTTGTATGAATTCATTGAGCTACATATTTAAAAATCTGTGTACTATACAGTTTAAATGTTATATCTCAATAGAAGTTTTAAGAAGGTAACAGAAATGAAAAAAAAATGTACAAACTACAGCCAAATAGACTAATGAAATACACCCAATTTCATGTGGAATTATAAAGAAAAAAGAGATAAGGACAAATAAATGTTAAGCAAAAATTGATAATACTACCTACATAGTGCAAAGATTTAAAAGACAAGTGAATATCAAGAATAATCTTATCACTGGTGAAACTGATTTCTAGACAAAATTCCTGAAATTGAAGAAATAGAAAATCTGAAGCAATGTATAGAGGTGATCCAAAGTTCATTTTGGTAAAATGCTAAATTTTAAATATTAATATAAAAATTCAACCAAAACAAAAAATCATTAAAGAATGAATTTCTATGACAGCACTAAAAATAAAATTTGAAAGTTTTTAATAGCAAATATATTTTTAAGTAGTAAGTTATGAAACTTTGACATTGTTTTGCAAGAACAGTAATTCCTTTCTGTGCCAGCAGCTACATTTCTACAATTCCATTATATTACATTCTTTTTCAACAGGTATATATACTTAATGCCACTAAATTTTGTGGTTGACTGAATATAACAAGAAAAGTTTTCTATGAAATATTTTCTAATAATAAATTTGTATTTGTTATTCAAACCTGGATCAATATTTTTTGAAAGCCCCTATATTTTTAGCTACTAAAATTAGTTTGATTCAATAGCTACTACTTTCACAGGCAGTGTTTACTTGTTGGCCTTCATAAACCAAGAATTATAGTATTATTGTCAAGTCTATTATTTCTCATTTGATTAGCAAGAAGGAAACTCTAGTATATTATTCTCTTCATACACTTAATTACGTGTGAATTTAATATAACATCATTAATTATGATTTTGGAAATTTCTTCATAACATTTGTAGCTGATAACATTGTATAACTCATCATACACAAATTATGCTATATAGAAATATACTATAAAGATGAATTTTTAAAGAATTGCAAGGTTAATAAGAAAGTCAATTAAGATTATTCACCAAATAAAAACATTAAAGGAGAATAGAAGACATGACACTCTTAATTGAAAACAGCAAAATAACGATGAAATTTAAAAATATAACTTTTAAACCAGAAATTCATTATTTTAAATGTTAAATAATTTCCTTTAATATATGGAAAAAATAAACATCTCAGCCCCTGTCTAATGGTATTCTTTAGTTCTTGCCAACACAGATATAAATAAAAATATACTTTAAAAAATGAAGTATTCAAGGGAGAAAACTGGTATTTTTCACAGATAATATCATTGTAAGCATGAAAATCTCAAAGGCATAGATATGATTTACTGGAATTGGAAACTGCTTAGAAAATTTCTTGGATACTAAATTTCATTTCTGTACATAAATTGCCAATATTGAAATTCACAAAACAGCAACTTTTTGTAATAGCATAAATATGTAGAATACTTAAGAATAAATATTATGAGGCATGCACATAATATCTTGGAAGAAAATACAAACCTTGTTGAAAAAGGTCTAAAATTAGAGACTAATAGAATGTTTTGAGATGATATTTCCAATGAATTCCAAATTGATGTATGGATTCAATTTAATCCCAATCAAGGTTCCAAAGATCCCTCTGTGTGTGTGTGTGTATGTGTGTGTAAGAGACCAGGGAGGGGGGCTTGGAAATAATTGAAAAATGATTAAAATTTAAGAGGAAGTAGACTGTATAGTAAGTATGTTATATCTAAATAGAAGGTTTAACAGAAGGTTTAAGAAGGGACAAAAAATGGCACATTACTCCCTCTACCTCTCTCTCTGTCTTTCAAATAAACACATTTTAGGTGCTGAATAATAGGGAAAATTGTATTTCCAATAATATGAAAATTGAGAACCTCTGCTTCACAAATGTATGCCACTATCTTAGCCCATTTTGTGCAGCTACAACAGAATATCATTCAGTGGGTAATTTACAAGGAACAGAGATTTACTCCTTACAGTTCTCAAAGCTGAGAAATCCAAGTTCAAGGGGTCTGAATCTTGGCAGAATCTTCTTGGTGCATCATCCCATGGTGGACGTTTGACCCTCTTTTGCATTCTCATTCTAACACATTTTGTGTCTGTGTAAAACTCATTTCAATAACAAAACTTCTCTCATGATAGCAAACCTACTCTTGAAATAGTCTTAATTAACGCTCAAGTGTGTGAGCACTCTACAGTGTTGTATTAGGGATTAAATTTCTAACACATGAACTTTGGGAGGCATATTGAAATCAAAGCCTTGAAATATATATTTATATCCTAATATGTGCAAGAGTGAAATGCCAGATTATCTTTAAAGGATCTCCAATTAGATTGACAGGAGATTTTTCATCAGAAACCCTACAGGTAAATGGAGAAACACATTTATAATCCTTGAAAAAACTGTCATCCCAGAATATTGTACCCAGAAAAGTCCTCATTTATCAATGAAAGTGAAATAAAGATCTTCCAGAACAAACAAAAATTGAAGGAATTTGCCACCACCTGGCCAGACTTAAGAATGATACTTCAGGATGTACCACACACAGAAACAGAGAAAGATAACAGGCATCATAAATGAAAGTGAAGGCAGAAAATTTCCTAATAATAGTACAAAGGAGATCCAAAATAAATAGGGATATTTATGGGAAAGTGGCAGGAATAAGTCATTACTTAACAATAATTTTTAATATAAATGAAATAAACTCTCTAGTTAAAAGATACAGACTTGCTGAATGGATTAAAAAGCAAGACCCATTATTTGTTGCCTACAAGAAATATATGTCACCAACAAAGATACACACAGAACAAAAGTGAATGGATGGCAAAAGATATTCCATGTGAATTGAAATCAAAATTGATAACAGACAAAATAGACTTTATGACAAAACTGTTGAGAGACAAAGAAGGTTATTATGCAATGATTAAGGGATCAATGCAGCAAAAAACTATGACGAGTAAATGTATATGCACCCAATACTAGAGCACCTAGTTATTGGAAACAAATGTTAATGGATCTAAAGGGAGACATATGCCCTTAAACAATCAAAATGGGAGACTTCAACACTCCAATCAATGGAAAGATCAACTAGGCGAAAAAATCAACAACAACAACAACAACAAAAAACAACAGAGCTAATCTATACCATCAGACAAATGGATCTAATTGATATCTACAGAACCTTTCATCCCACAGTCACAGAATACACATTCTTTTCATCAGTGCATAAAACATTCTCTAAGATACACCATATGCTAGGCTATATAGCAAGTCTTAACAAATACAGAAAAATTGAAATCAGACCATGTATCTTTTCTGACCACAATGGAATGAGGCTAGAGATTAATAACATTAGAAAATACAGAAATATAAGGATACTAAACAATATGCTCCTGAATGAACAGTGGGTCATAGAAGATATCAAAAGGGACATTTAGAAATTTATTGAAATAAATGAAGATGACAACATATCAAAAACTTATGGCACACAGCAAATGCTGTGTTAAGAGGAAAGTGTATAGTAATTAGTGTCTACATCAAGAAATTGAAAAAGCATCAAATAAATTATATATCAATACATCTCAGACCTAGAATAAACCACAAACCAAAAATTGGGAGGAAGAAAATAAAAATTAGTGAATAAAAAAATTGAAATAAATGGCTAAGTCAAAAGAAGAGCTGACTTTTCGGAAAAAAAAAAAAAAAAGCAAAATTAATAAACCATTGGCACAACTAACCAAAAGGGAGAAGACCCAAATTAATAAAATTAGAGAAGAAACAGGAGTAGTTACAATCGATGCCACTGAAATAAAAAGCATCATTAGGAGTTTTTATAAACAAAGTCAAATTGGAAAACACAGAAGAAACAGATTTTTGTACAGATACAATTTACCAAAATTGAAGCAGTAAGATATAGAAAACAAGTCTCGGCCAGTGCTGTGGCTCACTAGGCTAATCCTCTGCCTGCGGCGCCGGCACACTGGGTTCCAGTCCCGGTTGGGGCGCCGGATTCTGTCCTGGTTGCCCCTCTTCCAGGCCAGCTCTCTGCTGTGGCCAGGGAGTGCAGTGGAGGATGGCCCAAGTGCTTGGGCCCTGCACCCCGGGGGAGACCAGGAGAAGTACCTGGCTCCTGCCATCGGATCAGCGTGGTGCGCTGGCCGCGGCGGCCATTGGAGGGTGAACCAACGGCAAAAGGAAGACCTTTCTCTCTGTCTCTCTCTCACTGTCCACTCTGCCTGTCAAAAAAAAAAAAAGGAAATCAAGTCTCTGTCTTAGCTATTGGTCTAATCAGTAAGAAAGACCCTCCAAACAAAAGAAAAGCCCAGGACTGGATGGCTCCACTGTTGGATTCTATCAAACTTTTAAATAAGAACTAAGCCAAATTCTTCATAAACTAATCAAAAAATTGAAATGGAAGGAACTCCTATGAGGCCAGCCTCATATTAAATCAAAACCAGGATACAATAGTGAAAGAGAACTATGGACTAATATCCCTAATGAACATAGATGCAAAAATCCCCAACAGCACACATCAAGTCCAACAACAAATCAAATCTAATAATGCACCAACAAGATCATTCACCTGGACCAAGTGGAATTTATCCTTAGTATGCAGGATGGTTCAATACATACAAGTCAATAAATGTGATATCACATTAAAAATTGAATAAAAACCATATGATAGACGCAGAGAAAGCATTTGATGAAAAACAATATCCTTTCATGATAAAAACCTTAAACAAAAAGAATATAGAAGGAACTGATCTTTTTTTTTTCTTTTTAAATAAAATTTTTATTTAATGAACACAAATTTCATAGGTACAGCTTTAGGAATATAGGGGTTCTTCCCCCCATACTCACCCTCCCACCCCCACTGCCGTCCCACTTCCTACTCCCTCACTATCCCATTCTTCATTAAGATTCATTTTTAATTAACTTTATTTACTGAAGACCAACTCCATGCTAAGTAGAAGGAACTGATCTTAACACAATCAAGGTAACATATGACAAACCCACCACAGTCAACATTATACTGAATGGGGAAAAGTAGTAAACATTTCCACTAAGATCTGCAACCAGACAAGAATCCCCACTTTGGCCGGCGCCGCGGCTCACTAGGCTAATCCTCCGCCTGCGGCGCCAGTACCCCAGGTTCTAGTCCAGGTTGGGGTGCCGGATTCTGTCCCAGTTGCTCCTCTTCCAGTCCAGCTCTCTGCTGTGGCCCGGGAAGTGCAGTGGAGGATGGCCCGAGTGCTTAGGCCCTGCACCCACATGGGAGACCAGGAGGAAGCACCTGGCTCCTGGCTTTGGATTGGCGCAGCACCAGCCATAGTGGCCATTTGGGGGATGAACCAACAGAAAGGAAGACCTTTCTTTCTGTCTGTCTGTCTAACTCTGCCTGTCTCAAAAAAAAAAAAAAAAAAAAAAAGCCCACTCTTACCACTGCTATTAAATATAGTTCTGTAAGTTTTTTAGCTAGGGAAACAAATTGGAAAGGAGGAAGTCAAATTACCCCTGTTTGCAGATGACATGGCCCTAAATATAGGGGAGCCAAAAGACTCCACTAAGAGATTATTGGAACTCTTGAGAAAGTTTGGCAAAATGGCAGGTTATAAAATCAACAAACAAAATCAATAGTCTTGGTATACCACAGACAATGTTATAAGAAAGATGTCATAAGATCAGTCACATTTGCAATACCTACAACAATTTAAATACCTTAGAATAAATTTAACTAAGGATATGAAAGATCTCTATAATGAAAATTACAAATCATTAAAGAAATGGAAGACAAAATAGGAAATCTCCCATGTTGTTGTTAGAAGAATTAATACAATCAAAATGATACTACCCAAAGCAATTTACAGAATCAATGTGATCTCAATAAAAATACCAATGCTTTTCTTCTCAGATCTAGTAAAGACAATTCTAAAATTCATATGAAAACAAAAATGATCCCCCAAAATTAAAACAATCTGAAATAACAAAAACTATGTCAGACTCCCAATCAAAAAACCATAACATTCTTCTAAGGTTTAGTAAAAACAATGCTAAAATTCATGTGAAAACACCAGTAACTCCAAATAGCTAAAGCAATATTAAACAACGAAAAGTCTGAGGCATCACAATACCAGATTACAAGACATACAAGACATACTACAAGGAGGATACAGTCAAGACAGACCAATGAAACAGCACAGAAATTCCAGCAATCAATCCACATATCTAATAACCAACTTGTCTTTGATAAAGGAGCAAAAATCAATCCCTCTAGAAAGGACAGTCTCTTCAACAAATGTCAGGAAAATTGGACCCCTACATGCAGAAATATGAAATAAGACCCCTAACTTACACAAAAATCCATTCACATTGGATTGAGGATCTAAGCCTGCAACCTGGTACCATCAATTACTAGAGGAAAAGATTGGGGAAACTATTCAAGACATTGACATAGGCAAAGACTTCTTCACCAAAACCCCAGAATCACAAGCAATAAAAGCAAAAATAGACAAATGGGACTACATCAAGCTAAGAAGTTTTCTGCACTGCATAGAAAGCATTTGAACAAAGTGAAGAGGCAAGTGACAGAGAATGGGAGAAAAGATTTGCGAACTTATGCATCTGATAAAGACAATATCTAGGACCTATAAAGAGCTGAAGAAACTCAACAACTAAAAAGAACATGAACAGGTATTTTCCAAAGGAAAAGATACAAATAGCAGCAATATGAAAAAATGTTCAGGATCACTAGTCACCAGGAAATGCAAATCAAAACCACGTAAGGTTTC
This sequence comes from Oryctolagus cuniculus, assembly GCF_964237555.1. Taxonomy (NCBI): domain Eukaryota; kingdom Metazoa; phylum Chordata; class Mammalia; order Lagomorpha; family Leporidae; genus Oryctolagus; species Oryctolagus cuniculus. The sequence continues at coordinate 59,029,285 of NC_091443.1, forward strand.
ATCTCACCCCAGTTAGGATGGCTACCATCCAAAAATCAAAAAACAATGAAAGATGGTGAGAATGTAGATAAAAAGGTACCCATATACAATGTTGGTGGGAATGTAAACTAGTACAACCATTATGGAAGACACTATGGAGATTCCACAGACATCTAAAAATAGATCTACCCTATGATCCAGCCATTCCACTCCTGGGAATTTGTACAAATGGAATGAAATTAGCACATCAATCGCTTCTCAGCCTTTTGGCTAAGATCAAGTGAAATTAGCATATCAAATAGTTATTTGTACCCCCATGTTTTTTGCAGCTCAAATCACAATAGCTAAGATATGAAATCAACCCAGGTGTCCATCAATTGATGACTGGATACAGTATATATGGTACACATATACACTATGGAATACTACTCAGCCATAAAAAGAATGAAATCCTGTCTTTTGCAACAAAATGGATGTAACTATAAGCCATTATGCTTAGTGAAATAAGCCAGTCCCAAAAGGACAAATATATACTTTCTCAGATATGTGGTAGTTAATATAGAATACCAAAAATATATAAGAATGAAACATACCTTATGATTTCATTATTGTTTTTACCCCTTGTCTATATTCCTATGGATGCTTTTGCAAAAATTAAAGCAAAAAAGAAAAAGGAAGGAAGGAGAGGAATTGAGGGAGGCATGAGGAAGGGAGGTCTGGTTATCATCTTAGAATTATATCTATGAAATACGAAATGTGTTCTTTATATTAATAAAAATTTTAAAATATATATTTACAGATGTATATAAATCAAATGAATAGAATCTAGAACATTTACAGAACACTTATTAATCACTAAGTAAAATTCAATCCAATGAAGGACGGGCAAAATATCTGAACAGGTACATTCTCTAAAGAGGAAAGACAAAGTTAATCTACTTTATAAATAAAGGAAAAATATATTAAAGTTATGCTCTCCAGATTGACAAATCAGTTTAGTGGTAGATGTTGTCTCTGATGTGAGTGAAGGGATAGAAGTATACTCCTGATAGAAGTATAACTGAGTACAAGCATTTTGGCATTACCTATTGGAATTGAAAATGACTGTCACTTGTGACTGAGAAACTCCATTCCCAGGTATTTATAATAGAGAAACTCTCACATGTTAATTATCAGAGCACATATGTGGGAAACATTCATAGCAGTATTTAAAATAGGAAAACTGAGACAGTCACAAATATTGTATTATATTTAAACAGTGGAAAACTATCCAGCAATGAAAATATAGGCAATGATAGTACCTTAGCAGAATAGTGTTGAGCAATTGTCAATCCCAGAAGAATATATACTATGTGACTGAAAGAAGTACACATAGTAAAATATGCATTGCTGCCTCTGAAGTTCAAATATTTGCAATGGTAACAGATTATTTAGGATAATTATATACATTATAAAAATCATAGAAAAGGAAAAAATTGATAGAAAAGTTAAGAGTAATTAATTCTAGAGTAGAAAGATTTAGTATAGGTAAAGAACACAAAGAATACACAAGATTCATTTTCAATAAAGTTAATTGAAAATTTTAGTGGAGAATGGGACTGAGAATGGGAGAAGGAGGGGTGAGGGTGGGCATGGTGGGAAGAATCACTATATTTCTAAAGTTCTACTTATGAAATGCATGAAGTCTGTATCCTTAAATAAAAGGTCTCTTTGGGGAAAAAATACATAAGAGCTTTATAAAGTCATAATACTGAATCTATGCCTAATTGCTTGACACAGATAAAATACTGGTAAGTTGAATACACAATTAAAAAAATCTTTCAGTGAAAAATTAGTGTAAATATAAAAATACCAACAAACTGCAAAATATCTGCAACATGTATCACAGAGAAAGAATTGGTATCTCCAATAATTAGCACATCTTACAACTCAAGGGAAAAGAAGATTAAAACAAAAGAGAAGACAATTTTTAGAAAGATATTAAAATTGCACAAGCATATATGGATAAAGAGCGAGACAAACTTATAAAAGAAAGCAAATTAAAATCCAGACTCCTGGTTTTCCATATATTAGATGAGAAAATATTAAAAAGCATAGCAGCATACTCAATTAGAAAGCCTGTGGTGAAAATTAAAATTAGTGGTGGAAATATCTGTCCCTCTGATGGAAGAGAATTTGGCAATGTCTACAAAACTATTCATATTTGACCCAGTAATGCTACTTTTAGAAATTTAGCCAAATATACATCCCTGCATACATTTAAATATATATATATATATATATATATATATATGATCAAATGATTCACTATTATTGCTTGCTACTTACAATACTACAAACATGAATCCCTATAGATGGGATAGTAGTTGAATAAATTATTGTACACAATCTTCATAGAGTACTACATAGATGTATAAAAGAATGGATAATATCTATTACTTTAAATAATAAAAAGGAAACAACAAAAAAGATTTGTAAGAAAGGAGGTGAGGGGAAACAAGGAGATATGCCTGTATCTGCTGACATTGCTAAAACAAAGAGCAAATTAATGACTAATGATACGAGATAGATAACTGTGAGTAAACAGGAATGAGCAGCATTGGCATGTTAGAGATGGAAAAAAGATAACAGACATTTCTCTGTATAGTTCTGACTTTTGGAACCATGTTAAAAATACAATCAAGAAATAAAATTAAAAAGGATATGGGGAAATCCCTAAAGTGAAATACACATAGCGTCAAATGAAACAGACTAGATTTCAGTTGAATAGCATAACCACAATGAAAGGGAGGGGGTGACCAATACAAAATTTCTGCACCAGTATTTGGATTAAATACCCACAAGCTGAAGGCAAAAAGAATTGTAAACAAATTTGAACTCTGATTGTAGTTTTATTTTTCCAAAAAGATGTATGAGTAAGCAATTTTGAAATTACTTTGTGTATAATCTAGGATTTAGTAAAATAAGTAAATGTACTGTGGATAATGAAAGACAGATTTCCCACTATCCAAAATGTATCACAAATATGGAAAGAGAGAAGCCTAGAATGAACCCTTTGGCATTGGTTTGGAATTAGTGCAATCAGAATTAACTCATGATAATGTGTGTTTGTGTATAAATATACATATACACATACATACCATACATGCATAATACATATACCCGAATGAAATATTTGTATGTATGGACAATGGACCATATACTATATAAATATATATATATAATCAATCCATACACATCTATATTCTATTTCTCTTCCAATCTACACATATTCTATGTTTTAATTGATATAGAAATAGATATAGATATAGATGTATGTGAGTAGATACACACAAAAGTGTGTAAGTAGATATGTCTCTATGTAGGCATATGTGTGTATACATACATATATTCCCAGTTCCGTTCACTGAGAAACCCAGCAATAATCAGTAGCAGTGAGCATACCTTGTGCCCAGATCATGGGTTCTAAATAGCATTCTCCACTTATGAAGGCTGATTCCAATCCTGAAAAGTACAAAATGAACCTCCACTACAATACTGAAGGGATCAAAACTTATGGAGACATCAAGAAGTCATATGTAGTATAGTTGAAGCACATAGTCCAGCATGGTTTAGCTATAAAAATGATAGACTCTTAAATAAATCTAGACTATTCCTGTTGTGATTTTTTCCACTTCTAACACACAGGATCTTGTCATACATCTGAGATTGACAGTAGTCCAAACTGAACTGATGTGATTAACAGGTAGAAATAGTTTCTATTCCGAAATGAAAACCAGAATTATGATTTTAGCATTAAGATCTAGAGATGTCCTAGGAAATTAGCATTCTTAACTGTTATACAGAATTAGTGGTGCCTCAGAACCATTAGGGAAGTGGGGAGTGCTTGGCTGATTGGTTGGTTGGTTCATTTTTTTTTTTTTTTTTTGACAGGCAGAGTGGACAGTGAGAGAGAGAGACAGAGAGAAAGGTCTTCCTTTTGCCGTTGGTTCACCCTCCAATGGCCGCTGCAGCCAGCGCACCGCGCTGATCCAATGGCAGGAGCCAGGTACTTCTCCTGGTCTCCCATAGGGTGCATGGCCCAAGCACTTGGGCCATCCTCCACTGCACTCCCTGGCCACAGCAGGGAGCTGGCCTGGAAGAGGGGCAACTGGGACTAGAACCCAGTGTGCTGGCACTGCAAGGCGGAGGATTAGCCTAGTGAGCCACGGCGCCGGCCGGTTGGTTCATTTTTATAGAGTTATTCATTCTCTCAATGCCTAGTACCCTTCACTTATTTCAATAACTTTCATTGCCCCCCCCCCCATTTCATAGGAAATAAAATTTAAAGATGGTACTGTATCTAAATTTATATCACTAGTTTATGTCAGAGCCTTAATCATTAGGAAAAATATATATAAAAAACTGAGAAAGGAATGGCTCCCTCACTTGGAGCCATTACCATGGGGTTATTTGGTTACTTCTGCTACCAGCACTTCCTCTGTTTTGTAGCATATGTTCTTTTTGAGAAAGCCAGAAAAGGTGAATGATGAGATAAAGCTGATAGAAAGAGGAATTTTGAAATTCTTATGTCTGAGGCACATATAGTTCATGTATACATTCATAATATAACAAATGGAATCATGAATTTTCAAACTAGGAAACCCTGAGTCAAATATGTCTCTTTTATGCATAATTGTGTCTACTTGATCAAGTTATTTGACTTCCCTCAAACTAATTTTCTCTGCGAGATGTTCAATATTTTCTTACCCCCTCAAAATTGTGAAGTGACAAATATTTACTAAGTTAATTTTCTCTTTACCCTCTCTTTATCCTACTCTACTAGGCTTATGTGAATGTGAGCTTTAGAGAATGGCTTTCTAAAGTACCAAAATTATGTCACCAAGAATCTAGCATAGTATTTAAAACCCTGAACCTCTTCCCAATTTTATAGTTTTTGTTTTGTCTTCATGTCTCTTCTCATTTCCCTAAATCGAAATCTTTGTCATTTGTGAGTCAACAAACATCTGAACATCCCCAGAATATCACTCTTAGAATTGGAAAATAAGGTATGTTCTTTGACCATGAGTGAGACAGGTAGCTATTATATTGTCCAACATTGCTATTTGCATTCCCCTAAAAATTAATGAATTCTAATTTATCTTAGTTCTCCTCAATTCACATAGTTCATAATTATGAGGCTGAGCATACTATAAAAACAACAATAAAATAAATACAAAAACAAAAAATTAAGGTCAGAGCCCCAAGTTTTTTAAAAAACTTCAAGAAAGAATCATTTACACAAAGGCTTGGTTCTCCTTATGATAATAAGATTTTCTCCCTCAACTAAGCTAATAAATTAATACCATCAATATTTCCCTCAGTTCAGCATCAAAGTATCTTTATCTTCCAATTAACCTATAATTATGTGCTTTAATATCTGACATTCTCCTGGATTTTGGGCTAATCCATACAATGCCAATTTTTAAAGATGAGGTCCCTAGGTCAATCAGCTAGAAACCATTCCCAGAAGTTGATGCTAATCAAATCTGTTCATGCAATTCAGTGAGTAAATTGCTATGAAAGGTTTTGAACAGATGTTTTATACTGAAAAAAACTCTTTATGGTAGAATTTAAATCCCTTTTGTTCAGTAATGACAAAGGTTATTAAAATACACTTTTTGGGAGGTGACCTAATTAAGTCATTCAATCAAAAACAAACAGCATCCCCCAGATAGCCTTCCCAAGTAGGAAGTTTTCAACCTCTCAAGATAGCTCTAATGAAAGCACAACATGAAGAATGGATAAAATTATGATCTCGCCTGAGAAATTAGCCTTAAGCACTTGTTAATAAAGGCAAATATAATTTTACAAACCAACATATAAATTTTGCAAATTTTTTTTATTGCTTTCTGCACCGAGGTAAAGTAGATTGATATGATTACCTCCTTTATATTCTTATTTAATTCATTCTGAAAAATTTTGTTTGATGACAGGAGGTCTAAAAATAAGAACAAATTGTATCTGGCTTTTCTTGTATCTTGTAGCTGTTTGATCCTTGATTAAACAAGTTTTTCTCCTAAAAATTAGCTAAACACTTGGCACTCCCAACTCTCATGATTTTTCCCAGAATATTTCTGTTTTGAAGTGAATAAAACACACACGCAATTTCTTCCTTCAGTGTCCAAGAATTGTCACTTTATTGAACTAGCTGTTTCATGTTTAAAGTAGCCTTTGAAATATACACAAAATAGTTGAATTTGTTTCTCACATAATTAAAAACGAAGGAACACTAAAAAAATGGTCCACAAAAGCATCTTTCTACAAAGATAATGCTTCCTTCACAATACCCTAAGAATTCTGCTTTTGATTAAATTATTTTCTGTTTGGAAAATGTTCCCAATTCATTCTTATTTAGAAATTCTAAGACTGCTAAATATGTATCATACTGTTACGATACAGTTTAAGTGTATGCACATTTTCTATTAGAGTTAACTTTTTAATGTACTTTTAATTTCAGGTTTGAATATTTATTAACAAAATAACTTCTTGGTACAGTCAGAATTTTTTTAATATGACATATTGTACAAAACTTCACTGGGAAGCCGATTACCGCAAAGTTATTATCAGGTTCATCACAGCTGCTTGTAACATCACAAATACAAACTGTCATATTATCTATTACCACTGGAGAACTGTATTTCCCTACATGATTCACCTCCTTTCAAGTAGGTCTGAAATACTACAATAAAGCAATTTCAGTAGCAATCTCCATTGTGAGTCCCCATGGTGAAAATCAAATACAATTTTTCACTAAGCAAGTTCACGACACAAGGACACTACTCTCCTACCATCTCCTTTACAGAGTATGAACCAGAACTGCTTAACTAAAACTGTTAGAATGTATGTGAAAGAGCTGTCCAGTAGGACATCTGTGAAAAGTGAAAATGGGCTGTATCAATTAAAGTTTCTTGACCACAGGTCACTCTATCTGATTTCCAGGTAGTGCTAAAACTCATCAATTCTTTCTAGGTTAGTAATGATGCAAGTGACCTCCTTACACAAGCAACCTCAAGCTAGCTTATGTGTTAAATGAAAATCTCAGGATAAGAGTGAAATCTGTATCATTAGTAAAAACAGATCTTGTAAAAAACAACCTCGTAAATGAACTGTAGCTTTGAAAACACACCCTTGCCTATTCCTAAAAAGAATCTTCTCAAGATCAGAGGCCTATTAAACACCAGAAATGTTAGACATCTGTTGCTGTGTTGCATGAAGGCAAACACAGAGATATATTAGTACCATATGTGAAGGAATATGACTCCTAAATCCAGCTTTGCTGATATTTCCCAAAATACATTGCCAGGATTATAGAGTAAATAAAATCAAAGATAAATGGCTTTTAAAACAACAACAACAGAAGACTCATCTGAAAAGTTAAGCCATCATCTATCAAAAAATATATCTTGATATATATATAACATGTTATAATAATTCTCCTCAAGTGGCTTCTTGAATCATATCACAGTTACAGGTACAGCACAACCTACATCCAAAGAGAAACATGTAAGAAAACTCCTCATGAAAAGTAATTCTTAGGTCAGATGCTTAGGGGTGAGGGAAGGTGGGAAATAAAGGTGAAATTGGATCTCATTTTGTTTGTCCTTATGCTAGCAGTTCCTGATCCTTATAAAGTTCAAGAGTGATTACATTTGCCTTACAAGGAAGAACAGAGCAACAATTTACTCCATAGTACCCTATGTGTAGGCCGATAGATGGAGTACTGATAACAGGCCACAGTGTTGACTCTACTTGGATTGTGACTGAGAGTCTGGTGGCTGCAAAAGTAGGAAAATGTCCAAAGGGAAACCCAGAGGTTTGAAGAATGAGGTCTATTTTTTTCCAATACATTAAGTATATCATCAATTCTTTTGGGAGAGGGCAGGAAAAATACCAACCTTCACATTCACAACTGAGGGATGGGAAGGAAGGGTGTCACATTTAGTAATAAGAATTGGATTTTCTTAGTTAAATGTTGTTTTCTTTTCTTTCTTTTTTTTTATTGGCCTGGCTGTGCTCAAAATGAGGAAGTAGCTAAGGCACTATCTAATTTAGGAGCGCTCACTAACCTTGTAAAGCATTGATTAATCTAACTAATCTTGTGTAATCACATTGTTTCTGAAGTAATAACTAAGCCTATCTTTAAGAAAAGCAAGGGTGGTTTCCTTAATCAGTTTATAGCTATAATTTCCAAACAGGAAAATAGTCTTAAGGGGCAAATATCTCAGGGAGTAGATACAGTAACTAGATCCAGAGTCAGTAGAAGCAAGAAGTCTATACTCATGAAATTAAAGCCAATATATTACCAAGGGACTCTCTTTGGAAATGAGAAACAAAAGGAGGAATCTCTGCCTGCCTGGGCTGGTGTGCATAATTCTCTGGAATGGAAAGAGAAGGTCTTTTGAGAAAGCTTAGGTCCTCAGGATTTTATAAAATTCCATCTATTCTCAGGAATATGGAATATATTTCACTATCAGAAAATTTACAGGAGAACCCACTTGTGAAGATTTTGCAAAAGGAGTTACACAAGCCATATTCAATGTTGATTCTCCACATTCATCAGAAGATGAAAAAGTGCACCAAAATTCCCTTTATTTTACACTGGGAAAGAAAAATAAACTTTAAGGTTCAATGTGACTAGGTGTATATGGAAGATAACAAGAGAAAAGAGAAGGAAGAAATGGACCTATTCTCCTTGATTAATTTCCTTGACATGTTGTATGGTGTATAAGTCAGCTTTTTTAGACTGTAATGAGGTTACAATACCCTCAAACCTCAGGGGTTTACAACAACAAAGTCTAATGATAGCTAAGTTCAATGTGGAATGGAGACAGCTCATTTATTATTATACTCGCAGCACCTAGTTGTTTTTAAGTTCAAGAGTGATCAAGATTTGCTTCAGAGGGAAGAAAAGAACAACAATTTATTTAGTGGTGTTCCAGTACAGGAGTCCGGTTAACAAGATGTGGTGTTGACTCTGCTCAAGATCTGTCGGCATGGATTGGTGCTGAGTCAACAGCTTTGCTTGGAATGGAGTCTTCTCTCTGGGTCCAGCTGAAAAGCAGCTCTTTTTGTTGCAGTGGTCCTTAAGGCTTCTGCTCGCATGATACTGTCTAAGTTTCATGGCCTAATCGCCTGTCAGGTGGAAGGACACTCCCACCTACAGCAGGTACTGTAGGTCACACAGCAATGAAGTTGACAGATTACATCTTCACAGAAAGGATAGAGAATTTTGAGGAACAATAATGCAATCTAATAAATAGAAATCTTGGGATGATCAAAAAAGAAGATTCTTGGTCAAAGACATTTCCAAATGGATAACACTTTTAACCACACTAAAGACCAAACAGAGTTGTTTCTTGGCTGTAATCTATTAACATATTTTAGTTGGGGGTATGTGGGAGTTGAGCAAAAAAGCAACAAACACATCAGAGACAACTTGTTTTTCTATGTTTTAAAACACCTGAGGAGTCAACAAATAACTTGTTTTACTGTTGATAATTATGCATATGCCATTGAATGGTTGATTCTGAGACTGAAGATGTACAGAAGAAATATCAGGTAAGTTCATGTGAATTCTGGTCAACAAGCCAAGCTGCTAACTTAGACCAGTCATGATGCCTAATGGTACAAACTTGTGCCCATTAGAATGTAGTGTACTAGGAGATTAACATATGTAATAAAAGCATAACTAGGTAGGGCTTTATAAGTTGAATTACTGAGTAACGTGAGTAAACTGAATGAGAAAAGTAAAGAACAGCAAAACAGATATGTTAACAGTTGGAATATTCTGTTTTTGCTTTATTACGGCTTCATCTAAATCTCCCCCATCTGCACTGGACTGGATGGTAACTTACACGGTAACCCGCTGCCCTCCCCTGAAAGGGGATCTCCTCAGTGATTATGAATCATGTACTTATTCAATATATATTATTTTACAGAAGAAAGTAAGCTGGCAGAAAATTCAGGGATCTGCTTCATGGTGCAGCTAACCCTTGAAGTGTCCACATTCCAGGTTGGTTCTAGTTCCAGCTACTCTGTTTCCCATGCGACTTCCTACAGATACAACCTGGGAGACAACTGGTGATGGCTCAGGTGCTTGGGTCCCTGCTACCAACATGGGAGACCCAGATAGGGTTCCAGGAGCCTGGTTGTTGCAGACATTTGGGGAGTGAATTGGTAGATGGAAGCGTTCTCATACTCTCCCCTCTATCTCCCTCTCAAATAAAAATAATGCTTTAAAAACTGCTGAGTAAATACTACTTAAAGATAATTCCCTAGCCCCCTTCTGCATAAACTTCTGGAAGTAATGGAGTTTAGAAACAGTTATTTTCATTAAGAGAGAAAAACTAACCTTACACATAAAATGTGAATGCATTTAATGAACACTTTAGAGACACATTTTTATGTCTGAAGTGATTCTTCTCTAATCTAGATTCAATTGATGGCTGAGTTGGGTACATACTTACTTTTGTTAGAAGCATAGTCAAGGAAATTCAAGATAAAGATCCATTTCTGGCCTCAGAAGACTCAATCAATCTGGGACAACACTGAATCCCACGTGGTTCAAGTCCTGGCCACTTCCTGCTAATATTCCCGGGAGACCTGGATGGAGTTTCTGGCTTTTGGCTGGAGCCTGGCTCATCCCTGACCATTGAGGTCATTTGGGGAGTGAGCCAGCAGACAGAAGATATACCTCTCTTTCTCCTTCCCTACATCCCTCTCTCCCTCTGCCTATCACAGTCTGGTCGAAGCTGACCTTTAGGACACAAACTGCTCACTAGAATAGGACATCGAATCACTTCCAATTCTCTAAGTCGCTCAAGTGCTCTCACAACCAGAAGTATCCTGGCTCATTAGCTCTGAATACAAACACAATGGGCTTTGATTAATAGTCTTCACTGATTTCTGTGTTATAAATTCTCCCAGCATGGCTGATTTCAAGCTATCAACTATTTAAACTGGCTCTAAAAATTCTTGAATATTTATTTAACAATCCTCTTCTGAGGGATCACAGCCCAGAAGGCTGCTGGTACTAACTTACCTTAAAACATTCTTTTCCTACTGGCCTAACTTCTATATAAAATTTAAGTTCTCATTGATGCCATTTGCTTCACAAAGTTTTCCCAAAAATCACTTAGTCTGAAGCTTTGGTTTTCTGTCATTATTTTTTATTTCTTGCCCAGGACATTGGATTTCCCACAGTATTTATCACACACTATAGGGAGCACTTATGAGTTTCTTCCTCTGCCTCTGCCAGGAAGTTGGAAAAAACATGAATTAGAATCTGGGGCCAGGTGCCTCAGCTCAATAGGCTAATCCTCTGCTGGCGGCGCCGGCACCCGGGTTCTAGTCCTGGTTGGGGCACTGGTTCTGTCCCGGTTGCTCCTCTTCTAGTCCAGCTCTGCTGTGGCCCGGGAAAGCAGTGGAGGATGGCCCAAGTGCTTGGGCCCTACACCCGCATGGAGACCAGGAGAAGCACCTGGCTCCTGGCTTTGGATCAGCGCTGCACACCGGCTGCAACGCCAACGTAGCGGCCAATTGGAGGGTGAACCAATGGAAAAAGAAGACCTTTCTCTCTGTCTCTCTCTCTCTCTAACTCTGCCCGTCCAAAAAAAAAAAAAAAAAAAAGAGAATCTGAGACTTACTCTAATACCTCATTGCTCACTTGGCCTAAGTTCTCACTTGTTATAAAACAAAGTTAACACATGCATGAAACTAAACGTCCATGGTGATTCATACAAAATGGAAAAAAAACTGGTCATATTAAACATATAGCACATAACATGGAACTTAGACTAAAAAATGGGTAAATTTTCAATTCAGAGAGATGGGAAGGTGGGAAGAATGTTCCATGCAGAGAAAGTTGTATGAACCCAAAGCTCAAGGTAAAGAAGCTGGGGTATGTCAATGGCAAGATGGGTCATCTAGTAAGAGAAGGGAGCAGTTATGAGGTAGGGACAATAGTGGGAAGTTAGTCTGGATGAGGTATAGAGCCCAAGATTCTGAATGCCTGTAAGAACCTACATCGGATTTAGAAAGCAATGGAGAACTACAGAAGGTATTTGAGGCTGTGAATTATATAATCAGATCTAACTTGCAGGAGAACTATCCTGACAGGATAGTTAAAAGCACTGTTATAACAAAAGAAAAGGTAGAAAAATGCATGAAAAATGAGAAGAATTTAAGGAATTTTGTTTGGTATAAATCCGGGATGGTGAATTTGAGAGATAAGACATAGTTAGAGCAGAGATTTATTAGCTACATCTTCTGCCTTCAAACAAATAAATAGTAAGCAAACAAAGCAAACAACAGCAATAGAGCAATGAATCTGTAATAGATTCTTGGCCTTCAAATGCTCTTTTCTTCCTTCTTCCTCCCTTTCCTCCTTTTTCCTTTCTTTCAGTTTTAATAAGCTTTTAGCTCTGTATCAAAAATGAAAAATTCTTTCCCTACTACAGAAGTGACAGTAATAGTCAATATTACACTCTTTACTTCCAATATTTTTGCCAAGGAGTCACGTATATTCTTTATATGAGAGTGATTTTTAAATTTAAAGAAAAAAATGGTTTACATAACTACTATGTTTTTCATGTTCCAAGTAGTGTGAAATAAATTTTTCCATCAGCTCTTTAAAAGCATTATATGAAACAATATATCATTATATATTGGTGAGTCTAAAAATAAGCTTATAAACAAAAATCAGAATCATGTATCCAACTCAGGGTTATAAAAGCCAGATGACATAAGTAGTAATTCTCCTGTAGCATACCATGTAATTACAAACTCTCTCTCTTGGTTTCATCACGAGCCTGCTCTTCAAAGCATATTTACATGCCTTATTTTGGTCTTTAATGGATGGGTCACCTCTGAATTACAAAAATCCCAAGCAATACTTGTTCTATGGCAATTCTCACCACAATGGCATCATTCTCTGGTTTGGAGAAAATGAACATATATAGGTTGCCTGAATTTTCTCCTGTCAATTATTTTAATTTTTTAGGTTTAGAGCTTTGTTTAAAAAAATTATTTTATTTAGTTGAAAGGAAGAGTTAGAGAGGTCTAACATCTGCTGGTTCACACTCAAAATGGCTGCAATGGCCAGGGCTGGGCCAGGCCCAAGCCAAGAGTCTGGCATTCCTTTCAGATCTCACATATGGGAGGTAGAGGCCCAAGTACTCAGTCCATTTTCTGCTATTTTCCCAGGCCCATTAACAGGGACCTGGATCAGAAGTGGAGCAGCTGGGACTTGAATGGGCAGCCATATTAGATGCTGGCATAGCAGGGTACAGCTTAACCAACTGTACCATAATTCCAGCCACTGGGTTTAAAGTTTTTGATAGCTCACAGGCAGATCAAATAAATTTATGTTATAGACCTAAGATATCTATCACAAATGATCTTCTGAGTAGACCTATACATTAACTAAAATGATTTGAATAAAATGATTTAAAGCCTAACATTTTTATACAAAGCTCTGCCTAAATAGAGATGTATAGTTCATTGCAATTTGGTGACAATATAATTTCTATCAGTTTATCTTTATTTCCACTATGCAAACACAATGCAAATAAATCATCATGGATCTCCTTCTGATCTAGGCCTTTTTCAGTTTTTTACCTTCTCTGTAAATTCCTTTTTTTACAAGATTTATTTTATTTATTTGAAAGACAGAGTTACAGAGAGGTAGAGCCAGAGAGAGAAAGGTCTTCCATCCAATGGTTCACTCCCCAAGATGGCCACAACAGCCAGAGCTGGACCGATCCAAAGCCAGGAGCCAGGAGCTTCTTCCAGGTTCCCATGTGGGTACAGGGGCCCAAGGACTTGGGCCACCTTCCACTGCTTTCCCAGGCCATAGCAGAGAGCCGGATGGGAAGTGGAGCAGCCAGGTCTTGAATCGGCGGCCATATGGGATGCCAGCACTGCAGACCATGGCTTTAACCCACTATGCCACAGCGCTGGCCCCCTCTGTAAATTCTTTATTACAAATCCTACCTTGTAACAATAAATATTTGATAATAAATAAAAAGAATTTTAAAAAGTGGCAATTGGCACAGAAGTTAAAACACCCTGATTCCACATCAGACTACCTGGGTTCAATACTTGGCTCTGACTCCAGACTCCAGCTTCCTGAAAACGTAGAACCCAGAGGCAGTGGTAATGGCCCAAGTAATTGTGTCTCTGGCACCCATGTGGGAAACCTGGATTGTACCCTTGTTTCCTGCCTCGTTCCAGCCACTGTGGGAATCTTGGAAATGAACTAACAGATGAAATTTTTATTTCTTTCTGTTTCTCAAATAAATTAAGAAAAAATTAAAATGTTGTTATCCTATGTATCAGATTAAATAGAAATGATGTACTAGCTTATCTCCACTCAAAAATAATGGCATTATTTTTCATCTGTGTTTTTCCATGCCTTAACCAATGCCTAGACTACCACATAGTAGGTCCTCTATAAATACTTGTTGAAATGAACTAATCTGCTCCCACATTGAATTTTATACACATGTTTAAAATAGTTAATTTTGTAGCCCATTTCCCACAACTTCTAAGGAAGAAATATTAGCCATTTCATTATGAAACCACAAGTGCTCACTACTAGACTGAAGAACACTTGAAATTCAACAACACAATGTGAAATGTGGCCATAAACAGATATCATCTTCTTAATGCACAGCTTAGGTGTAGAATTTTTTAGGTTAACCTAAAAGCTCCTTTCATTGTATACAGATGAGATGGCAATGGTAAAGAAATGTGCCAGTCTTTTAAATAATGCTATTCAAACACATGACTGTTAAATTGCTGCAACAAGCTAATGCTATAAAAATGTAAAGTTTCCATCTGACATAAGACTCTCACAGGACAGGACTTAGTATATGCACAATCCAGACAGCTATGCTTTTAACCACAATAGGTTGTGGGGAAATAATTTTTTTTTCAATTAGTAGGACAAACACATAACTCTTCCCAACAGGGATGTTGACTGTCAAGCAAAAGGAGAAAATAAGGAACAAATTGGAAAGTTAATCAGTAAATGTGCATCTACTGAAAACATTAGTTGTTATAAGATCAAATATATAAAGATATCACCTTCTAAGTGTGTTCTGAAGATCCAATAGCTAATACAGTCAAAACTATTTCTCCACACAGTTTTAGCTAGTAGGGTAACTGGTCACCCCATTCCAAAGGCAGCCAAGTTGCCCACTAGTTATCATTCAAGGGGGAGCTTGAGAGAGGAAAAGATTCCCCCTTTATGTATAGCTTCCACATGACAATTTATTTCTGTGGGCTACTCATTCACTTCTAGGCTGGTATTCAAATCACCATCCTTAATTATAATTGTTGGCTGCAGTGAATAATCTGTGGATGGTTTTGAGTTGCTGCCAAACATCATCTATCTTGGGGTAAGAGGGGGTGGGAGAATGAGCTTTATGGGAAGAGAAGTTCTTTTCCCATAAATGATGAATCAATCCATTATATTTGTGATAATCAATGCTCTGGATCCTCTTCATGTCAAGGTAAGGGGAGGTAAAACCATAGTGAAGTGGTCAATCATTATTAATTCATTCATTGTACTAATATTAATCAACAGGAGTAATGTGAAATTAATATGACTATAATGTAGGCTTCAACAAGAATTTCACTCTAAAATAGAAACATGGTAAAGATCTCATTTTCTGACTTAGATATCTAACAAGTGCTTTTAAAAGATTTTAAGGGAAGTAGAAAATGTCTTACATGCTTTATAGTTGAGTATGGAACCAAGGAAATTATATTGAGGGCTCACCCGTAAATTTCCTAGTTGGTCCAAGGGTTGTCTGTGAGGCAGTCAGCACTTTTGACGGTGAAATGTTCTTCCAGGAATTATGTATTGCTGGGGCACGAGTGGCAGTAGAGGCGGGTTTCTGGGAATACAGTCTTGTCTCTAATGGTGCCTGTCATTTCTGGAAAGAAATTTGAGGTAGATGTACAAGTAAGACAAAGCTTGACTTCTGATTTTGAGTTTGAGACCCTTTCAGGAATGATTTTAATCCAATCTCTTCAAATGTGTAATGAGTACTCATTTAAAACACCTGAAGTAAACAATCTCAGTACAACATATCCAATGCTTCAGTAGTCAAGGAAAAAGTAGGTGATGTTCATTCCGGATGCCTTCATTTTAGTTCAGGTAATAGGGGGAGCTCTAGAGGCTGTAAAAGCCTATGGGTCCATTATAATCTGATGATAACCTGTGTTGCCCGCTCATATCTTGCTGCTCATATCAGACCAAGTATCTCAGAATTCCTCACATGAACTGCATTGTTTCTCATCTCCCTGCTTTGTTTGTGTATAATTCTCTGCCCAGATTCTCCTCCTCCCATCCTCAAACTAACCTTTTCCTCATGTTTCAAGATTTAAGCCAAGCATTACTTCCTCCAGGAAGTCCTCCCTGTTACCCCCTTCCCTTCCCTTGCCTCTGTGCCCTGTGAAATTTCTGGGCCCTTGCCGTATAGTTCAAATGATCATTTTGAGTTTCTCCCACCCATTGATCAAAGTAAGCTCAGAAACTGTAAAAGAATTTTTGAGAACCTAGGAATTGCAATTTGGGCAACACAGATTCAGTATTCCCAGGAAGGCCGGGAAAGTGAGAACTTCTATCAGTAAGCAGTGTTGATTTATTACAAAGCAGTAAAAATTCTTTAGTAGGAATCTTCTTTGAGAAAGTACAGGGACTGGGTGACTGGTAGAGGAGAAAAATGTATATTTTAAGTGAAAAGCTATCCATAAAGCAAGAATCTGATAACCTTTTGACATGCATCTGGAGTGTCTGGATGCAATGTAATTATCTGGCCCTTCCACATCTTAGCAGTCCAGAAGTGTAGCTGACCAAAGCTCACATTCCTAGGCGGCAGCTTGAGACTTAGGTTGGCCTTGCTTCCTAAAGGCTCCCAGTTTCACTTTGAAAATATCTTTTAATGTTGCTTTCACTGTGATCTTTCCCCTTTCTTTTTACACACCACGTCATGAATTTCTCAATCCTTGAAAGGGTTTCTTATTCATCTTTGCATCCTCAGCACTTAGCTGAGTACCGGCCATAAAGAACAAAAAAAACAAAACAAAAAGATAAATGGAAAAATTACTATTCACATGAGCAAATGTTAGCACATTTGTACATAGGCCTCCTATTAAGTTCACCAGTATGCACACACTTAATTCTTTTCCCGGCACACTTCTTCCATTTGTTGGCTGTTTAACAAATGGTTCATCCTTTTTATTCTTGGTAATCAATCAATTCTGTTGCCTAGCCTAATTTATACTACCATTAATTTAATCTGTTGCAAAAAATATTTCTCCTATTGATTATCATTGCATATATTTGGAAGGGAAAACCTTGTTGCCATGTCTGAACAGTACAATCCATTATTTCTCCATCTCTAAAACTAAAAAAAAAAAAAAACAAAAAAAAAAAAAAAAAAACACCCAAAAACTAATAATCATCAACTTTAAGTCTTTGATTACAAATGATGTGATAGATAAAATGTTAGAAAATCTCAGGCCTTTTCCTTCTCCATGCCTCAGACAGATACTGATAATACCTTAGAAAAAGAGGGCTCAAACACACTTCCTCTTTGGTCAATGATTTCCCTATTTCCAAGTATATAAGGATCTGACCTCCTATAAATTTATTTTTCATGGATCATCTTCTGGCTCCTTAAACTTGACATGCTTTAAACACACACACACACACACACACACACAGGAGATTTTCTTCAAGAATATTTCTCATTTCTATTCTCTATTTAGGCCAGTTACTCTAGTGTTTCCTTAGTAGCTGAGGTCTGGAAACCATATGGTTATCGGTGATGGCTTAGCAATGCTCACGTTTGGTCCAACACCTGTAGCTAATGCTTCGAAGTTGCTTTACTTTCCCCACTTAGGCTAGTATGCAAGGCCTTTGTCTAATCTACTGCCCAAAGACACTTCAATGTTCCTTTCATGCCACTGGAAACTCACCCTTCCTTCTGCCCACACAGGGTTGGAGCTGCGTTTATTTTCCTACTGAGAAGAATCTCAGAAGGCAGAGAAGAAATATCTGGAAGGGAAAAGGTTATGCTGGGATTTTACACCTGTTATCTTCTCTTCTTATAAAAACTCCATGAGGAGATTGTAATTACCTCAGTCTTAATGATAAAACTACGGAAACACAAACCTCAACCTAAAGTATTCCATTCCGAAGGGGAGACCAAGCATTCAACTAGAAATCTGTCTGTCTCAAGGTCTTTCCAAGACAACATGCGGGTTAGTGTTCTTCAAAGTGCTATTTAGTCACAGTTGTGTGATCTCTCAAAGGGCTGTCTTGTTTCTGAGATGCTCTTGTCCCCTGTGGACAACCTTTCTATTTAGTGTTTGGTACCCAAATTTGATTTGATTGCTTTTATGAAACTTATTCCATCTTTTTTCTCTTAATGCTTCACAAATAAATCTGCTCTTTAGCTTATGCCTTTCATTTGCAATTGTGATTACCAAACTTAGCAGGCTTCAATGGCAAGGAGAGTAATTACTTAGCAAGTTCTATATACATGTTATCTAATAGTTCTAAATACTATAACCTTTAGCTACCCAATCCAATATATTTATTTCATTTCTTTGTGAAAGCAACAGTGGATAGCTTTTGTCCTTGGACCCCTGCCGCCCATGTAGGAGGACTGGGTGGAGCTCCTATCTCTTGGCTTCAACTTGGACCACTTCCAGCCATTGCAACTATTTGGAGAAAGAACCAGCAAATAGACAATCTCTCTCTCCCTGTCTCCCTGCCTGGAAAATAATAAATCTTTAAAAAAAACCTATCTGTTATAACATCAAAAATGATGTATTTAGGGATAAATCTGATAAAAGACTTGTATTCTAAAACATTGCAGAGAGAAATTAAAGGGAACCAAATATTTAGAGAAATGTAACTTGTTCAAGAGTAGGAAGACTCTATATTTCTGAGATATCAGTTCTCCCCAAATTGACCCAAGGATGGTTGTGTTCAGTATTTTGACCTAGTTCCTCATTTCATAAGCATGGCCATATATCAAAACTTACCAAATTGTACACTTCAAACATGTGAGTTTTTTGCATGTCAATTATAACTTAACAAAGATTTTTTTTGACAGGCAGAGTGGACAGTGAGAGAGAGACAGAGAGAAAGGTCTTCCTTTTCCATTGATTCACCCCCCAATGGCTGCTGCGGCTGGTGCTTTTCCTGGTCTCCCATGGGGTGCAGGGCCCAAGCACTTGGGCCATCCTCCACTGCACTCCCGGGCCACAGCAGAGAGCTGGCCTGGAAGAGGCGCAACCGGGACAGAATCCGGCACCCCAACCGGGACTAGAACCCGGTGTGCCGGAGTCGCAAGGCAGAGGATTAGCCTAGTGAGCCGTGGTGCCAGTGCAACAGAGATATTTTTAAAACAAACAAAAACCTCCTTGATGGCTCCCTTTAGCTTTCATGTGACAAAGTTCAAGAGTTTTAGTATGAAAGTATAAGCTTTAGAATTTTCCTACCAGCTAAATCACTTCAAGAAAACTTACTTCCACTCTGAGTTCCTCTATCTACTGAAGAGAAGCAATAGAATCTTGCTAAAATGATTGTTGTTGTGGTTGTTGGGAATAATTATAACATCCTATTTGAAATGCCTAGCATAGCACTCATACCTGGTAGTTAACATGCCTTAAACTCAAGTGAAGCAATTATTAGCTATTACTTTCAAGATTACTCTTTAAGAGGAAGACGGCTTAAAAGAACAACTTCTCTTAGTTCACATTTTGCCTAGAGCTTATCCTGAGTTTATGTCACTAAATAATTTATAGAATCTCATGTCATACAATTTAAAAACTTGCAGATGTTCACAATGACACCATGATTTGTTACCATTACCTGTTTTTTGCTATACTTATTTCAAAAACTTTGTTTATATAATCACAGCTTTATTATATTTAAAAGTAACCCTGTTGCCAACAGCTTTTCAAAAATTGATGAATTACAACCTAAAGCAAATATAGATAAACCATACATGTCATTTGAAATGTATAGTTGTCTTTCTTCTATAACAAAAACATATTTATCCATGAACTTTTGCTTTATGACCATGGGCAAGATAATAATCATCATAGATCCAAGTTTCTTAGTTTTTATCGAGGAAGGCTTAGATTGCATGACTTTAAAGATCATTACCTGCTTCAGCATTGTATTGCTGGGATAGTATAAGATTACGCAGATACATTTTCAGTGCTGTAAGTGAAATAATCTTTAATATCTGGAAGTATATTGTTGAATGTTCAACTATTGCTAAAATGCACACATGTTTTATCATTGTATAAAATGTAATCATATTTTTTCTTGGATAATTTATATCAGCAGAAAATTCCAAATTCTACAATTTTGAATCAGGCAAGTCTCCTCATTGAAGTAAGGAATGCCTGGATCTCCTGCCATCAATTTCTAAAACCGAAAGATTATGTTGCTCAAAAATGAATGTCCATTCTGAACTCAGATACATGGAAAAGTAATGAGAAAAAATGTAAATGAAAGGGGCCAAAAGGTATATGGGTGGGTAAATATATTAAATATTATCTTAATGTTTTTTACAACATAAACAACATTCAATTATTCTAGTTTAGTATACCTGGAATAAGCCTCAGAATATTCAGTTTCACTCTTCAGAATGTGATGGATACAAATGTACTCTTGTAAACAGGCTTATCAATAGCAACATTTTGTTAGGAATTGCAAAGCAGGGAGAGAAAAGTAAGCAGGACTGATTAGTGCAAGTGTGTGTATACATGTGCATGTATAGGTGCTATTGCTAAGCTTTAAAGAGAAAAAAATTTTGATGGATTCATTTACCTAATTTTTTATGTTTAAACAATAAAAGATAATGTTTTTACCATCTTCTTGCCTAATTCACATTTGTGTGTATATTTGTAAATCCATACAAATGCACCTTACTGAATATATTACATAGAATTCATAATAGAAATTTTAAATTTAACAGTGTCTTTATTTTTTAAAATACAAGATCAGAGATAATGAACATGTGTGTTATTAACTATCCTATACATTTATATATGCACATGTGTATATATACTCTCTCACTCTGTGTGTAGAGGGAGAGAAATGCCTACAGATACACATATATACCTAAAAATATTTTAAAAGAAACTTGTCAAAATCACAGAAGTTGAGGAGAGCATTCACAAAATCTGCAAACCTCTAGATGATACTCAGAATAATTTTTTTAAGAAATGGAAAAATAATTATAAAATATATTGTGTTAATAAATCAGAAAAGGCGCTTGAAATAATCTCATAAAATGTTATAGCTTAAATAATGCCCTTCATCAGTATTCTTTGTTTAACATTTTATGTTTATTGATAAATGAAGATGCATTTAAATAATTCAAAGAAAACATTAGCTGCAAGCAAGGAATTAATAATTGATAGGACTGGAAGGACTCTTTTCACTTGGGAAATAGATAATATTAGCTTAATGTGGGGCTGTAGGAACAGAGGAAATGTAATGGATCTGCTTGCTTTAAACTGATGATGGTTATTGTGGTCTAAAACTTGCTACAAAGGCAAAAGCGGGACAGCTCGGCAAGTGCAATAGATTTCACTCGGAGGAGCTGACAGTGCAAATTGTGGTCTGATGTGCCAGATTTATACATGGGAAGAGTCCTAATGATCGTGACATAGAGTAAGGAGATGGAAAAAAATAAACTCAATTTCATCATAATTGGGAAATGGAAAGAAGAACATATCAAGATGATAAAAATGAACACATTTTACTTTTTTCCTTCACTGTGCTTGAGGCCAGGGGCCAGGAAGAACATGGCAGCCTTGTCTGACAAACACACCCATCAGGAGGGTTGATTAGATCCACCTGCAGTTAAGCCAGTGGCTCCAGCTGTATGTTAGCTATGGCAGCCAACTTATTTCGGGAGTACCGTGAGGGACAGACACTCACAGATACACACACACATTCTGGCTGCTTTCTTCTCACCTGTAATTGTCCCTCTGAAAATATGAGAAAAAAATTGTGCCAAACTCATCTGGGAGTTCCAGAGGTCACTCATTTTGTCCTGCCTTCTCCATTTCCTTCTCCTTGACTCCCACTCTCCAGGCAAGACCGTTATTCCTCAGAAAGCCCAGGGCACGTTAAAACTAATCTCTGGTAGATTCATCTTTGCCATTGGGAAGAACTGTTTAATTTCTAATCTTACATCATTTAAAAATGCATCTTTAATAATGATGCTTAACCCATCCCCACCAAACACAATCACTAAATACTAACAGTCACTGTATAAATTATCTTTGAAAGTCATCACTTTTTATCTCAAGCAATAATTTCCACAAATGCAGGTACAGAATTAGCATTGGGAAAATAACACCTTTGCTCAAATTTCAGTTAAGCAAATGCACAACTAAAAATGTCATAGATGTATGAGGGTAGAATGCTAGAGTAGTTTATGGACCTTAAGCCGAAGCATGGGTAGAAGCTGACAATGCTTCAGTAGACTACACACGTTAACAAAACTTCCTTGTACTCTCCTTTCACAAGGGCACTAGGATAGTTCCTGGCCACATCGATGTGCAACATATTATTGTCATCAAAGTTTATGTAGTTTTATAGCTTATTTTTTACTCTTAGCTTCTTAGCTGAGATGAATCAAATTTTTATCTTTTTTTTCACTTTGTAAACAAAATTCTATAATTGGCTGTTAGTTTTTAAATCATTTACCTCTGGGTCACATATTCATTATCTCAAGCATTAAAATGCAATTATGGGTGCCAGCTTACTTAGATTACTACATAAAACTTGTAGAATACCTATAGTGTCTGTGCTCAAAGAAGCTGCATTTTAGGTAATAGATACTGAGTCTAAGGTTTACTTCTTTAGGCTCTCAAAATCTCTAAACCAGTCTTGAGTGTACCAGAAAAGACAGACTTACATGCTCCATGTAGATTTTCAGGTAACATATTTGGCTTTTCAGCCTCATTAATATCTTAGCCTGCACTGATAGAAGACAGCTTCTGTTCCAACATAATGAACCCAAGTAACATTCAAAGCCTGGGCTCAGGACCAGGATTGGTAGTTATCTAAGCTGGGGCAGGCTAGGAGTAGGAGCCAGAACATACACTCACAGTCATGAGATCAAGTCTCAGAGTGAGCAAATCATAGTCAGAATAGGCCAGGGAGAATCGGTAGACTCTGTGCAGATCCAAGTCTTTCCATTCCAGCCCTCACAATTCTCCCTGACTGCTGGGTTTTACTTCTTCTCTGAAAAAATTTCCACTTGTAGGAATCTCTGTCCTGTGCCATAAAAAAGCAGAGCCTGACTTCTGTCTCTAGAATTTTCCCACTATTGACTATCCAATAAAATTAGGACACCAAATGTGGTCTGCTGATGGATGCTCCAGAAGCATACTCATTGAGGGCACCTACTTACAAAGTGCACATACCATATGGTAAGAACCACAGTTAAAATGTGTTGTAAGAGCTCCTATCAGTAAGTTAGCAGCTGGAAATTAAAATATCTTAAATATTAAGTACTCTCGATCCAACATGGGAAGCGAGATACTCAGCAGACTCATAGAATGGCAGATGTCCTAAACAGCACTCTGGCCTCAGAATCAGCCCTAAAGGCATTCGGATCTGGCTGAAAAGCCCATGACAGTATTTCAGGCATGGAAAGCCAAGACACTCTGGCAAAAAAAAAAAAAAAAACCTAAATGAAAGATCTCTGTGAGTGAGATCCCAGTGGAAAGAACAGGTCTTCAAAGAAGGAGGTACCTTTCTCTGAAGGGAGGAGAGAACCTCCACTTTGACTATGACCTTGTCTAAACAAGATAAGAGTTGGAGAACTTAAAAGGCTTCCATAGCCTTGGAAACACATGACTGGAGCATAGGGAGATTACTGATGCCATAGACAGGAGTGTCAATTTGTAAAGTCAACAACAGGAGTCACTGTGCAGTTACTCCTCATGTAGGATCTCTGTCCTTAATGTGCTGTACATTGAGACTTAATGCTATAACGAGTACTCAAACAGTATATTTCACTTTGTGCTTCTATGGGGGTGCAAACTGTTGAAATCTTTACTTAATGTATACTAAACTGATCTTCTGTAAAAAAAAAAAAAGAAGAAATTATCAATTCCCAACTTGACTCTCACTGGGATTAAACATGACAATAGGTCTGATCTGATTTCATCATCATTTAAAAAATCATCTATTATTTTTCACTTTATGTTTCTGTGTGGGAGCAAACTGTTGAAATCTTTACTTAATGTATGCTAAACTGATCTTCTGTATATTAAGATAATCAAAAATGAATCTTGATGTGAATGGAAGGGGAGAGGGAGTGGGAAAGGGGAGGGTTGCAGGTGGGAGGGATGTTATGGGGGGGAAGCCATTGTAATCCATAAACCGTACTTTGGAAATTTATATTCATTAAATAAAAGTTAAAAAAAATTAAGTACTCTCAAAATGTCATGTTTTGAAAGATAAATAGATTGCTCCTATCATCATTTCACCTGCCAACTTACTAATTAGAAAACATATAAATATGTGAAATGATTAGAAAACAATAACAGAACAAGAAAAGGTCACTTCATTAAGATCCAATAAAAGAAGCCGGTGCTGTGACATAGCAGGTAAAGCCACTACCTGCAGTGCCGGCATCCCATATGAGCACTGGTTCGAGTCCCAACTGCTCCACTTTCAATCTAGCTCTCTGCTATGGCCTGGGAAAGCAGTAGTAGAAGATGGCCCATGTCCTTGGGGCCCTGCAACCCCGTGGGAGACCTGGAGGAGTCTCCTGGCTCTTAGCTTCAGATCGGTGCAGTTCTGGCCATTGCGGCCAATTGGGAAGTGAACCAACAGATGGAAGACCTCTCTCTCCCTCTCTGGCTCTCCTTCTCTCTCTGTGTAACTCTGACTTTCAAATAAATAAATAAATAAATATTTTTTAAAAAAATCCAATAACAGTTTCTACTCATTGGAATTTCTCTGTTGCAGAGTAATTTGGTGCAGAAATAAAAATAAAACAAGAATTTCCATTCTAACTTGCCTACAGTAAACATCAGAAAGTGGTAAAATTGTGAAAACATTCTAACCTCAACCTTCCTTGCCCCAGAAGTTTCCAAACTGATTAAAAGTGGCCGGTTTAACATTTAATGAAACTCACATTTCTGAGATTCCCCAGTTTGAATTTTGTTTTTTCCTGATGGAATAAATCAAGACCTTTGAGTTAATTAACTGTTAGAGAAAGATGAAGGATTGTACACTAAATCTAAAAAGCAGAAATAACAGATCCATGGGAACCCAGTTAACCAATGAGTGCAGCTAAATCTCTTGTAGACAGAAGGGTTTCACCATACTGAACAGACAAATGGTGGAGGTGAAATTGCAGAAATCTCCTACGTTTGGAACTTCATGTCACTCACTCTCGCTCACAGCTGCACATCAGAGCTCCTACATTCTGTCACAGATGTATACAACACCGGACTTTGGGAATTGCAGTGGTAGAAAGCAACTTTTTCCCCAGCCACTATAGTCCCTCTCAGCGTGACATTTAGCTAGCTGAGCCGCAGTGACACACGTGCCTGGCAAATTGTTTTTAAAAATTATATGTACTGCTTTTAATAGCATGATTGCAGCTGTTCAGTAAGTGATGCCTCCAGACTGAAGAGGCTCGAAACAATAAGCAGCTCAGGCAAGAGGGCGGGAGCAGCTTATTCTTGGTGTTATTGCCAAATAGTGGGGATAGAACATATGGTCACTTTACAAAGGTGAGTTACCAGCACATAAGCAGGAATCCCAGCCAAGTGTTTCCCAGCCTGATTTTTTTTCTTTTGCATCTATTTACAATTTCCTCTGTTAATTTTTTTTAATTTGGTCATATTTTATTTTTAATTTTTTAAGGGTTTATTTATTTGAAAGTCAGAGTTACACACAGAGAGAAGGAGAGGCAGAGAGAAAGAGAGATCTTCCATCCTCTGGTTCACTCCCCAAATGGTCGCAACAGCTGGAGCTGCGCCAATCCAAAGCAAAGAGCCAGGAGCTTCCTCCCAGTCTCCCACGTGGGTGCAAGGCCACCTTCTACTGCTTTCCCAGGCCATGGTAGAGAGCTGGATTGGAAGAGGAGCAGCCAGGACTAGAATCGGTGCCCATATGGGATGCCGGCACCTTGGGCAGAGGATTAACCTACTGCGCCATTACGGCAGGGCTTTAACCTGCTACACCACAGGGCTGGCCCTATTTTTAATTTTTTTTGAAGATTTATTTATTTGAAAGGCAGAGCTACAGAAAGGCATAGGAAAAGATAAAAATCTTCCACCTGCTGGTTCACTCCCCAAATGGCCACAATGGCCAGACCTGGACTGATCAGAAACCAGGAGCTTTTTCTGGATTTCCCACGTGAATGCAAGGGCCCAAGGACTTGGGCTAATCTCTACTACTTTCCCAGGCTACAGCAGAGAGCTGGATTGGTGGTGGGGATGCTGGGTTTCAAACCAGCACCCATATGGGATGCTGGCACTGCGGGTGGCAGCTTTACCTGTTACACAATGCTGGTCCCAATTTGGTCATATTTTAGATTGATTTTTAAAAAATATTTCTATTGGGAGTGAGGGTTGAAAGGGAGAGGGAGAGACAGACACCCCCCACCCACTGGTCCTATCCACTGATTAACTCCCTAAATGCCCACAATGGCCATGGCTGTGCCAGGGCTGCTGCCAGGAGCTAGAAATCTAGTATAGGTCCCCCTGTGTGGGTGGAAGAAACCTAATTCCTTGAGCTATCACTGCTGCCTCCCAGGATGTGTGTAGACAGGAAGGTGGAGTCAGGAGCTGGACTGGGAATTGAACCCAAGTACTGCAATGTGGGAAGTGGAAACTTAACAGCTAGGGTAAATGCTCATTTCTGGATTGGTTGTTATGTTTTTGTTTTTAATTGGGAGTAGAAATATATGAAGAAACTCATTTGTACCAGGGAAAATAACTTAAAAAATACATTATCAGAGTAAAACAGTCTATAACCTATGAACAGTGAAGAATTGGTAATAATTAACACTAGAACAGGGAAAACTGATCTCAAATTTTGATTGCAATGGTTGGTAACTTGGTGGTCAGATGCAAGTCACGGGATCTCATTTTACCCAAGAATCCTCAGCTATAACATGGACAAGCACCATCTTCAGGTTTGCAATAACAAATAAAATGGTAGAAGCAAATAGGCCAACACTGTACCTATATTCAAATACATTCCTTTGCTTTTCTGGTAATAAAATGGAGCCAGGGAGAATTTTTGACTGAAAACAAGGTCCTGAAGGTGAATATGAGTCATCTCTAAAATGGAGAGAGGTTTATGGATTACACAAAATAATCAAAGCAAAAACACCCAGTACATTTCCCATTGTATCATATTTGGCAGATACAAATATCTCATTGAGATTCTAAAAGGTAACTTTTCCTATGTGTGAACATGTGATATGGACTTAAGAAAGCTAACATCACAAGCACTGTAATATTCTAAGTGAAACTGTAACGGGGAGAGGCATGCTAAGAATTTTAGAGTTTTTGTTCATCATCTCTTGATCATTTTTTAGCCTATTTAGGCAAAATAATAAAAAAGTCTACATTTATTACATCAAGGTACTTACCAAGGACACATATACTACAAGGAAATATTTTAAAAGGTAAATAAAAAATAAAGAAAAATGTAGGGTAGAAACATAAGATGAAACTATAAGTAAATTTAGAGAATTTACTTTCAAGTTACATACACTGGCAAGCAGCAGGCCATGGGACCTATTATGAGCAGGATTATGAGGGAGTAGGGCAGCTATATTTTAGCCATACAGATAGTTTTGCCCTTTCCATGTTTGGTCTTAGAATCTGATAGCATCAAAGCAAATATCATTATCTTTTCAAAGCAGGACACAGTCAACAGAATTTCTGTCCATTTGGCTGAAAGCTTCATGGTGTTTATTTAAAATTATTCCACATTTATTAGAAAAGTGAGGTTACCGGCCGGTGCTATGGTTCACTAGGCTAATCCTCCGCCTTGTGGCACCAGCACACCGGGTTCTAGTCCTGGTCGGGGCACTGGATTCTGTCCTGGTTGCCCCTCTTCCAGGCCAGCTCTCTGCTGTGGCCCGGGAGTGCAGTGGAGGATGGCCCAAGGGCTTGGGCCCTGCACCCCATGGGAGACCAGGATAAGTACCTGGCTCCTGGCTTCGGATCGGCACAGCACGCCAGCCGTAGTGGCCATGTGGGGGCTGAACCAACAGAAGGAAGACCTTTCTCTCTGTCTCTCTCTCACTGTCCACTCTGCCTGTCAAAAAAAAAAAAAAAAAAAAAATAAGTGAGGTTACCTTTAGACTAGGAGGCATACTCCAGTGCCCCCTAGAAGGGGTTACAGGAGAGAACTGAGAACAGCTAACCAGAGAACACACCCCTTGAGCTGCTCTGCTTCACCCAATCTCGCCCCATCAAAAAGTGGGCCCACTGTGGCTGGCACTTGTTTCTCAATCTTTCCCTTTCTGGGTATTACTCTGCCCAGCTTCTCAGATCCACTGAGATCAGCATTTACAAAACAATGTACCTTTCTAGAGGATCATTTCTACTATGAAGTTTCTTAGAGCAGTTGAAATAGTTCTGATTTGCACATTTTTGCTGAAATGTTCCTGTGTCAAAGTTTTTTTCATTTATTTATTTATTTATTTATTTATTTATTTATTTATTTATTTATTTTTTGGACAGGCAGAGTGGACAGTGAGAGAGAGAGAGAGACAGAGAGAAAGGTCTTCCTTCTGTTGGTTCAGCCCCCACATGGCCACTACGGCCGGCGTGCTGTGCCAATCCGAAGGCAGGAGCCAGGTGCTTTTCCTGGTCTCCCATGGGGTGCAGGGCCCAAGCACTTGGGCCATCCTCCACTGCACTCCCTGGCCACAGCAGAGAGCTGGACTGGAAGAGGAGCAACCGGGACAGAATCCAGCGCCCCGACCGGACTAGTACCAGAGGTGCCAGCACCGCAGGCAGAGGATTAGCCAAGTGTGCCACAGTGCCAGCCAATTTACTCTTAAGGTAAAATACAAAAGTTTAAAGGTTTGTCTTTCTTTGGGGGAACTACTTCAGTCTATGATTCTAGAACTGGGTAGTAGATCTAATAAAAATAAACGCATACATAGATATAGGATATAATAAAGTTAAAATTTCAAACAGAAGAACAAACAGCATTATAGAAAAGAATAGATCTAGAGGAAAAAAAATTTTTTGAGGATGCTATCTGTCAAAAATTACAAGATTCCTACCAGGGCCTGCACTGTGGCACAGCCAGTTAAAGCCCCTGCCTGCAGCACCAGCATCTCAAATGTTTGCTGGTTTGAGTCCCAGTTGTTCCTCTTCCGATCCAGTCCTCTGCTAATGTGCCTGGGAAAGCAGCAGAGGATGGCCCAAGTCTTTGGGTCCCTGCACCCATGTGGGAGACCAGCTCCTGGCTCCTGGCTTCAGATCAGCTGAGCTCCGACTGTTGCAGCCTTTTGGGGAGTAAACCAGCAGATGGAAGATCTCTCTCTCTCTCATGCTCTCTCTCTACCTCTCTCTGTAACTCCATCTTTCAAACAAATAAAATAAACCCTTAAAAAAAGACCCCTACCAAGAGCTTATATTGGTAGTGTACTTCTAAGTTTTAGATTGGTTTCCTTTACAGGCTTATGAAATGACAAGAATGAATGGTTTATACTAGAGTTCTGGGATCATAGACTGAAGTTAGACTGAAGTAGTTCCCCCAAAGAAAGAAAAATCTTCGAACTCTTACATTTTATATTGAATTAATGCAAAGATCTATGACACAGCAGCATTTTAGTAAAAAGGCCCAATCAGAACTATTTCAACTACTTGAAAAAAACCTCATAATAAAACTGATCCTCTGGAAAGCTACATTGTTTTTAATAAATGCTTATTTATTTGGAAGGCAGAATGAGAGAGAGGGAGATACAGAGAAAAAGATCTTCCCATATGCTGGTTCACTCCCAAATAGCTACAAAAGGCAGGTCTGGGCCAGGCCAAAGACAGGAGCCAGGAACTCCATTCTGGTCTCCCACATGAGTGCAGGGGTCTAAGTACTCAGTCCATCATCTGCTCTCTCCCCAGGTGCATCAGCAGGAAGCTGGATTGGATGTGGAATAGTCAGGACTTGAATCAATACTCCAATATCAGATGCTGTGGCCACACCAGTGAATTCACCTGCTGAGCCACAATGCTGTCCCTCGAAATAGAATGCTTTTACCCTGTGGTTTCAAGGATGATTCCTTGCTGCTTAATACTCTCTAGGGTAGATGTAGCCCATTTAAGAGGTGTGGTGTTACACAAATTCCTTACAAATCTCATATTACCCTTTATGTGGAAAATGAATAAGAGATGTTCTTGTTCTCACTTAGCAGATTATAAAAATTAACCATGACTGGAGCATAGGGAGATTACTGATGCCATAGACAGGAGTGTCAATTGGTAAAGTCAACAACAGGAGTCACTGTGCACTTACTCCTCATGTAGGATCCCTATCCTTAATGTGCTGTACATTGAGATTTAATGCTATAACGAGTACTCAAACAATATATTTCACTGTGTGTTTCTATGGGGGTGCAAACTGTTGAAATCTTTACTTAATGCATACTAAACTGATCCTCTGTAAAAAAAAAAAAAAAAAAAAAAAAAAATTATCAATTCCCAACTTGACTCTCACTGGGATTAAACATGACAATAGGTCTGCTCTGATTTCATCATCATTTTAAAAAATCATCTATTATTTTTCACTTTATGTTTCTGTGTGGGAGCAAACTGTTGAAATCCATACTTAATGTATACTAAGCTGATCTTCTGTATATTAAGATAATCGAAAATGAATCTTGATGTGAATGGAAGGGGAGAGGGAGTGGGAAAGGGGAGGGTTGTGGGTGGGAGGGACGGTATGGGGGGAAAGCCATTGTAATCCATAAGTCGTACTTTGGAAATTTATATGCATTAAATAAAAGTTTAAAAAAAAAAAATTAACCATGAGGAAATAAAGAGCTTAACTCCCACTTCTAGTTACTGATGACTCCGGGACTAAAATCCAGCTCCTTTAATTCCATGGCTTTCTCCCATTTGGAAATTCTAAATACATCTCCTTTGGGCCACTACTTCAGAATCTGTAAATGTTCCTAGAACTTTAGGGAGTATACCAATTCTTAGAGATGAAAAATTTTAAATAATTTCAAGGCATGAGACAGTTCTGTAAATGCTGATTAATTCTAAAATTGTTGTATTTATTTCTGAAAGAAGAGCAGACAACATATTGAATGGCACGGATTTGATGGGCTGAGAAGTTCTGCTTTGCCTTGTATTTGCTGTCTGATCATTTTGCTCACCTACATAAGCAAAGGAATAATCTCTTTCGAGTTGCACTGACCATGTTCATAGACAGTTGACAACAGGAGATGAAAACTGGCCATGCTTTCCTGGATGGCTGGCAGTAATTGGAACCACCTTTGAAAGGTGCCAACTGTTCTGAACTGACGATGGTTTCTTGAAAGAGGCTTTAACAAATGTTTGTCTTATGAAAGTGTAGTGGTTAGGGACAGTCCACAACCCTGTCCAAGAGGGAAGGTGGGTTAGTTTAGACCGACTCTGTGTAAGAAGCTTGGTTGTGGTCCAGCTGGCAAGGGCCTAAAGCAAAATAATTATTTGAAACTAAAAGGAAAGAGAAGAGAAAAATAAATACTGTATTATACTGCCTGGTTACTTGGGATTCTGGCCTTCTTTTGAATTAAAATCATTTTAGGGCCAAGAAAAAAATTCCACAATGTCCCATGGAAAATCCCACTCTACAGTGGATTGTTGTATTAATAGTGTTTTCATGTTTTTCTTCTGGAAACCTTTATCTGAATCATATTAATTAGCTAAGTCTCGAGTCCCAGAATCTATATGGAATCGTGTGTAAGATGAGTGAACACTTTAACTAAAATGGCAATTGTGAAAGCACAGTCCACTTCATAAGGCAGATTCTATTTAAATATATAAGGTACATTATCTCCATAACACTGCCTGTGGGGGTGAAAGGTGAGAGAAAGTTACTGGCAAGTAAATTTATGTAAGTCAAGTAAGCAGACCCAAGATTGAACTGATATTGTCATATTGAATTTATTTCACCTTTGTATAGTATTTAAGGAAACAGAAAGGCAAATACATAGTTCACTATCTTAAAATATTTTAGTTACAAGGATGTAATTCTTCATGAAAATATTCTCAATACTTAAAATTTTGAGATTACTGACTATAATGTTAGTATAATCATCAGAAGTTGACAGGAAGGTTTTATGATTTGTTCAAATTATCCATCCCAAGTTTATTTCATAAAATGTGGTATACTAGGAATTTTGGAATTTGGCAAAATTCAAGCAAGTTACAAAAATGCAGGCCACTGATGTTAAAATGTTTTGAATATATCAGTTTTCCTCTCAACAATTATCCTTCCCAACCTAACCCCTTCTGTTTTTTTTGTTTTGTTTTGTTTTGTTTTGTTTTTGACAGGCAGAGTTAGACAGTGAGAGAGAGAGAGAGAGAGACAGACAGAGAGACAGAGAGAAAGGTCTTCTTTTCCATTGATTCACCCCACAAATGGCCGCCATGGCCGGCGCTGCGCTGATCCAAGCCAGGAGCCAGGTGCTTCTCCTGGTCTCCCATGCAGGTGCAGGGCCCAAGCACGTGGGCCATCCTCCACTGCCTTCCCGGGCAACAGCCGAGAGCTGGACTGGAAGAGGAGCAACCGGGACTAGAACCCAGAGTGCTGGCGCCGGAGGTGGACAATTCGCCAAGTGAGCCATGGTGCCGTCCCCACCTGTTCTTAAGCGTTAAAATTTTGAAAAACATCTTGCTATGTAAAATAACACAAAGTATTTAATGTCCACCAAAATGCTTCTTATAGAAACAGACCTCTAGAAAATGCACTTCCACCTCTTTAAGTAGTTCTGAGTAAATACACTGCAAATTACTTAAGTAAAATCCACCACTGACATTCTTTTAAGCAGTAGTTTGTACTTTATAGGCATAAAGCTGGGGCAATAATCTTGCCTCACTCACAGCTGGTAGGCAAAGAGAATGATTGTTGGGTCAGAGAACATAAAGGAGAGTTTCAGAAGGCATAAGCCCATTTGAACACACAACATGTCCATTAGCTATGCTTCTACATAGGACTTAAGATCTTACATAGTCACAGACACTTTCTATACAATCTTTATCTCCCTACACCATTTAAAATGTTTGAGGGGTAGGGAAGGGTCATTTGTCCTGGCAGTTTAGATACAGGTTAAGACACCTGGGCTCCATATTGGAATACCTGGATTCAATACCTGGCTCTTTTTATTTCAGCTTCATACTAATATACACTGTGGGAAGCAGTGATGACAGTTCAAGCTTATTCCACAAATGCCCACAACAGCTGGTGCTGGACCAGAACCAAGTCATAAGGACTCAATCCATGTTTCCCAAGTAGATGGAAGGGACATCAGTTTTTGAGCTATTACCTGCTGCTACCAGACTGCACAGCAGGAAATTGGAATGAGAAGCAGAGATGGAATTCCAACAGATATGGTTATCCTAAGTGGTTTCTTAACTGCTGCACCAAATGCCTGCTCACTTCTACTTTTTAGGTTTTGAAAATGCAACATATTCCAGAATTCACTTTAACTTGTGGAATCTTTTTTAGATAAGTAAGGGAAATCTGTGTCCATTGTAGTAAAGAGCAAACTGAACGTAGAAGATGGGAGATAACAAGCAAAGGGCCTTGCAAGACTGGCCATATCTTCCTGCCTTCAATCAGAACCATGTGTCCAAATATTTAACAACTGGGATTGTCTAGAACTGCTTGTTAAAGACAGTAGCCTATGACTACATGTGGAGATTTAAATTTGATATTAAACTAGGAAAAAAAGTAAATGAAGTTTAGAAATACATGTGCTCCATTTCACTGGCTACATTTTACTTGTTCTACAGCAACATATGGCCAGTGGCTAGCATATTACACAGTACAGACAGTTCTACTTCTTTGCAGAGAGTACTTTAGGTAGTTCTGATCCATAGCTTATTATATATTATTTATGTTAATAAAAATAAAAACATTTCATCTCCCCTTTCCAGGGAAGAGATAATAACAGACTGTCTTATTTTAAAACCTTTAGGTTTCAAAAAATGATTGATGTGTTTTCCCTTGTGTACTTTTGACCAAGCAATTCTTGGTCAAAATTTATTAATAATAATTATATAATATATATAATATACATTATTACAACATACTGTGATTTTTCTCAAAATTTAAAGTTTCCTTGCCCTTTTTGTGTTTCATTTCAAAACTATACTTCTATAATATGAATCTTACTGAATATGTCATACCATGACTCTAGAAATTTTTAGATAATTTTCCATTAAAATTAATGACATTGACTTTTTAACCTCCTTTCCCTACCCTCAAACAAAAAATTATCTTAATTCTTGCTAACAGTGTTCATATTATTTTAGACAAACTGATATTCAGATAATTTTCTTGTACTGCCTAAGTACAGATTTATCTAGAACAAGCAAAGGCATTTGGGCTATGTTCAAATTTTCCTCCACTCTATTCCTATGGTTTGAGTGAATAGACATTTCTAACGTACTCATAGACAATAACATGAGTGCAGATCACAACTTGTTCTTCACTCAGTCTTTATTTTTATTTTTTGACTAGAATACTGTTCACTACAACAACCCGTTGAAAAGAAGGGAGGAAATCCTGTCCTTGATCTACATGATACCAAGCTCAGGTAAGATCAGGAGCTTTATTGGACCGTGTGATTCTTTTGGCAGCACCTACCTGTGAAGACATGTACTTTGACAACCAATCATCTTTTAGTTTTCTCATTTGTTTCTTCAGACAACACAAGGGACAATAGAGTCCTTGTGCAACAATTTTATCAGTGTCCTTTGGTTCTACTACCTGATGTAGAAGGAGCTGCCTCTAAGTCAAAACTTCTACACTTGATCTTAGCCAAAAGGCCAAGAAGTGATAAGGCAACAGTTCTAAGATGTGAATTTAATCCATGTGCCCTGAGACTCTGGCAGACAGAACTGCAGATTGGGGTGTGTTTTTATAGTTTTGTCCTTGGCCTTGATGGGGGTTATGCTGGCACTGGATTGCGTATGCTATTGAAAGGATGTTTTCTCCAAGTTGGCTGGCATTCGTGTGATTGTATTGTATTGATGCAGTATTTGCGTTGGCATCTTCATTGCTATCCTCATTTTAAGGGTTGATCTCAAGGGTGTAAATTTGTGTTTATTTTTGCAGTGTTGGAACAAAGAACAAAAATTCCCTGATGCTTACAATCTACAGGACTCTATGCCAGGGCAGATTCCTGAAAGTCATTTTCCCTAGAACATGCATGAATTTCAGCTTAAAAAGTAAGTGTTATAGATCTTTGTTGCTTGCATTAAGTTCTGCTTAAAATAAAAATGAGGTAGGAGGTAAATTATATCAATTCTATTTACTCAGTTTCTGGAAGGTAACTAGTCTATATAGCTCAGCCATTTAAATTTTGTTCTGTTTTGGTTTGTGACTTTAAAAAAAACTATCATTTCTACAACATTCGTAGAATTGCTAGAAAATCTTTATTTTAATCCTTCAATTTTCTTCTTGAGCCAAGGATCCTAACCTAGCCATGCTGTTCCTGAAATACATCCATCACAAGCCTCATCAAGCCTTTTACAGTTTAATTGTGTTTACAGACAAAAGTAAAGGCAATTTAATCAGATTCTTCCATGTTTTGAAAAGAATATAAATTTAGCTTGAGAGACTACAAAGTGTAAACCATTGCTAGCACATGTATGTCAACAAATCAACTGCCAAATTCCGATGATTCTCACTAGTGAATCTGTTTCCTATTCTTGCATTGTCTTTTTCCTGGGTCACTATAATACCTTCTCAAATAGTCTCCCCAAGTAGGTCTCTGTATTCATTTGTCTATGAGATTATCTACCTACATTTCATTTCTAGTCATATCCCAACATGAATCCCTGTCTAAATCTTCAAATGGTTAAGTATTGTAAAAATCTTAGTCTGGAAGTCAGACCCAAATCTCTCCCTGGTCGGGCCTCAAACAGCTTTTCCAGTCTTACCCTCCCTGATCCTTGAAAGAAGGGCCATGTTTTATCATCTCTATTTAAACAATGCCATGGGCGTTGCTTGGCACACAGATAGTTTCCAGGAAAATGTGTTGAAATTTTCTATCTTACCTAAAGTTGTTGGTTAAATAAGACTCCAGCAACCTCTCTACTCTCATTCCCCTATATGTATTGCTATTATTCCCTCATCTATGAGGTCTTCTTTTCCTTTCTCCTCTTTATACTTTCCAACCCATTCATTTAAAAGCCATTTCAAATTTGTTTTTTTACAAAATCTGATTTTGAAAACTGAATGTGCCCTCTTGGAAAGTCTTAAGTCCCTTTCAAAGCATTTATAGCACATACTGCAGTCTGCTTTATGTCATACCTATTTGTCAGCTTTTCTTAATTACCCTGCTCAATTCTAAGTTCCTTTGGGACTAGAAATTATGTTATAATCATTTTTGTTTCACCTACAGTGTTTAATATAATATTATTAATCAGGCAATAAGCAAACTCTGTCCCCGTTTCAGCACTAATTGTATTAAGAGGCTTATTATGTAATAGATAACCTAGAAGAATCAATCAAAAGAAATCCTATCATGTATACTTTGTGTCTTTCACGTTTTTATGTCCTCTCACATTATAGTATTTCAAGTTCAATAATATGTTAAGCTAAACTCTTCATGAGAACATTAAATGCAAATCGGTCAACTTAGATGAACCAAAATGACAAGTATCTTTCCATATAAAATTTATTAAATTCAACTTAAGAAAATATCTATACCTAATTAATTCTTATAATACAGACAGGGACCATATTTTGTCAATAATAATTCCTTGATAGAACATGGTGTTCTTCCTTGGTCACTCTTAGAGTCAGGATCTAATCCCTCTCCTTGTCTTTTTACTTTTCTCTCCTTCAAATACATTCTTAACTTCACTGATTTAGTAGTGGGTCTCTCGTATGCCTTCAGGGTTAACTTATCAGTCAACTGATACGGTGTATGGGCTTTATGTTCTCAACTCCATAACATGTGATTTTGTAGCTTATTTGAATAGTTTCTGGCTGTTTCTCTTCACACTTGAACAATTCATAGGTGGTCAAATGGATTCTTAAGAGCACTTAACTCACCAACATCCTATTTGGAGGGCAGTCCATTACAGAAAACAGAATCTCCTTCTTCTGTCAGGGTTATCATCTACTTCACACCAAATATATGAAATCATAAATGGTTATATAATACACTAGATCATGGTAAGAAGTCACGCATTGTAGTCAGTTGAAATTGGATTAAAATCCTGTCTCTGTCACATCCTGACTACATGATCCCAGACATACAACTTTTTAAAACTTTTAAGTGGGAGTAAGTATACCTAAGGTATTATGTATATAACATTTAGTTCCATACTTGGCAGAGAGTAGATATCATTTTTATTGTTATTAAATATATAAGGTTGCATTTGCAGCAACAAGGAAGAAATAGTCCAGATCAGGAACCAAGATTGATGTTATCAGAATTTGAATAAGGATGAAAAAGTCCGATAGATCTGGAAAAAGATCTTTGTTAAGATGAGAAACCACAACAACCCAGGATATTTTCCTAAGAAATTTGTAAGTTTTTTTTTTTAACAAAAGAGATGTAAACTGGTGCCCTGAAGATGGTAGCAAAGTGTTTTAAATGCTGAGGACAGGTAGGGAAGAATCTGAGGTAGGGAGAGATTAAGGCTAGGCGGCCTTTGGCAGCGTGATAATAGTTCAACCAGTTACCCATGAGGATATCTGCTCTGTGAATCGGGAGGTGGTGTTTAACTAAAGTGGCACTGACAAGAAAGAACCAACAGAAATCAACCGGCAACTTGTGAAAGATGGGGAAGGATATGGGCAAATCAAATAAGACATTTAGAGAATGGTGGATCTACAGATAAAAAAATGGCAAATGGAGAAGCAGTGTTATTTCTGCAATGGGATTATGTTCAGTTTCAGATAATATCAGCTTGAGTTGCAATAAAGAGACAGTTAATGAGCATTGCCTAGGTCTGGAATAGAGAAATATCTTGCTAGAAATAAGTTTGATTATTCTAAAAGGAAGGAATGTTGTGGGATGAGTACCAACAATTAATGCTTCTTGCTCCACAATTCTGATTCAGATTCTCATTAATTTTTGAACTTTTCTGAACCACAATATGGAAAGTTGAGCTGCAAAAATTCCTCTCTTGGAAAAGCTTAGTACCAATTTTACTGCTTTATTAGTCCTTACAGCCTCAAATAGTATAGTAATGGAGGGGCAACAACAATGCTTCCCATATTTTTTAAAAAAGATTTATTTATTTGAAAGGCAGGCAGACAGAGAAATCTTCCATCTGCTAGTTCAGTTCCAAATGACCACAACATCTAGGGTTGGGCCAGGCTGAAGCCAGGAGCCAGGAACCCCATTCTGTTCTCCCACATGGGTAGCTGGGATCCAAGTACTTCGGACGTCATCTGCTGCCTTCCCAATTGCATTACCTGGTAGCTGGATCAGAAGCAGAAGGACCAGGACTCTGATATGGGATGCAGGCATCCTAAGTGGCAGCTTACCCCACTATGCCATGACTGATCCTCCACATTTTCAAGAGTCATAAGATAGATTTGCTTAGGGAAAATTTCTACCTTTAGATGCATATACCTTAGAACATTGCTACAGTAATATTCACTGTGGAACTCAACTTGAAAGATTGTGAGTTCAATGAAAATGGTAGTTTTAGGCCGGTGCCCCGGCTCACTTGGCTAATCCTCTGCCTGTGGCACCAGCACCCCAGGTTCTAGTCCTGGTTGGAGAGCCGGATTCTGTCCCGGTTGCTCCTCTTCCAGTCCAGCTCTCTGCTGTGGCCCGGGAGGGCAGTGG
This sequence comes from Oryctolagus cuniculus, assembly GCF_964237555.1. Classification (NCBI taxonomy): domain Eukaryota; kingdom Metazoa; phylum Chordata; class Mammalia; order Lagomorpha; family Leporidae; genus Oryctolagus; species Oryctolagus cuniculus. Next base: position 59,068,386 of record NC_091443.1, read on the forward strand.
AGGATGGCCCAAGTGCTTGGGCCCTGCACCAACATGGGAGACCAGGAGGAAGCACCTGGCTCCTGGCTTCGGATTGGCGCAGCACGCCAGCCATAGCAGCCATTTTGGGGCTGAACCAACGGAAAAGGAAGACCTTTCTCTCTCTCTCTCTAACTCCTCTGCCTGCCCCCCCCCCCAAAAAAAAGTAGTTTTAAACTGGAGTTAATTTTGCTGTCACTTCCAAGGAGTTTATGAGCAATGTCTAAAAGGATTTTTAACTGTCACAACTGAGGGAGGGGCTATTGGCCTCTCCTGGGTGGAAAGCAGGGATTCTATTCAGTATTCCACAATACACAGGATAACCAGCCACAACAGTGATACAGCTGGCCCCAAATGTCAATATAACTGACATTGAGAGACCTTGAATTAGAATGACTTTCAACAAATATCCTGTAATGTTATTTCGTATACTTCTTTCTATACCCAACGTATTTTACAAAGAAAATATTTATTAATTGTTGGTTTGTTGGTTGGTACTTCCAAATAAAATCAGCACAAAAGGTTGTTTTTCCTCAAAGTTTCCCCATGGCAAAAATGCAAAGGCAGTATTTACTCTGCTTCTGGTTCTAGACATTGGCAATCTTGAATTAAAAAAATTAAATAACAAACTTGGCAACATCACTTTTCTACCCATAAGTACAAAGCTAATATTTCTACTTTCATTTATTCAATAGGTTTACATTTTTAAAAAATCTTAATAATTTTAAGGATCTTACGAAGAATGCTGTGCCCTGAATTCCATTGATGAAAAGGAAAAGAAAAAAAAAAGAAAAAGATTCAAAATGTCAGTTTGCCCTTAAGTGATGTATTAGCTACAAGAAATCTCATTACAATTTGATGCCTGAATCCCTTCAAGGAAAGATCTTATATTGTAAAGGTAGCATATGTGTCATGTGATGTGAGTACTTACTTTTATTGAATAGGTAAGTATATAATAGCTAAAAGCCCCATAAATCAGCTAAATGTTCTCTCAATTTATAGAGAATATTTGATCTGAGAACATTACTGTCTGCTGAACGACAGGAGGGAAAGGAGACACAAAATGCAATAGAGATGGATATGGTGACTAATTCCTTCAGATTCAGAGTATCAGATTCCAAGTCACAAATGGACAACCTGCACTGCTTCTGTACTGTCCACAGACAGCCCAGGCAATTTTAAAAATTTAAGACTTGCATATTAGACGTGGTGAATGGGGAGTTACATGCATATAACCAAATCACTCCAGAGGGACATCCAAAAATAACGGCAGAGGATAGATGTAGGGTAGATCTATTTGAGGAAGTCATTTTTCATTGGACTTTTTATTTAAGCAAATTGAATGGTGATGAAAGAAAAAAGCAAGTATATTTGGTCAATACCTGTCAGAGACCCTTGTTCATCAGCAGGGCAGAGAAATGTCCTGTCTGGCAGCTAGAAATGAAGAACAGATTGAAACGGCGCAGGGGTGACCTGGCATTTGCCTAGAGGTCGAATGCATGACCGTGATTACTTTCTGCATTTCTCCTAGAGGTCATTTTTGTGCTAACTATGGAAATTCCTCAGCTCTTTTCTCTGCCAGCTTTTACTTTCTGATGTGTACAGGTTCTCATTAACTGAAAAATATCACCTTTGGCCCTTGTTTTGCTTTGTAATTAGCATCTTACTTCCTTTGTTTTCCACTGCCAAATGTTTGAATGAGGTATCCAAATCTACTGCCTCATCAACCCCCTACGCCCCCTGTAATCTGGCTTTCATCCGCAGCACTGATACCACTACCTAGGCACAAGAGGCCTCTCCAGGCAGCAGAAAGGAGCACTGCACATGGTGGATGAGAGCCTGGGACCAGGCAGGGCAATTCCAGCTTCAATCCTTGCTCTTGTCTTTATAGGGTGTGACTTCAACTTACCATGCCTCAGTTTCCTCGCTTGAGTGACACTAATACTAGGACCATCAAGATAAACTACCAGGTTGTTTATAAAATCAATATCGTAGTGAAAGTTCTCCAAAGAGACAGAGCCAATAGGGTGTGTGTGTGTGTACAGGAAGGAATAATTCTTTCACTCAGGGGACAGTGTAACTTTCTGTTCTTTTCGAGCCTTCAACTGCCTGAATGAGACACACCCACATTAGGGAGGACCATCTGCTTTTCTGTCTACCGATGTAAATGTTCATCTCATCCAAGAATATCCTCACAGACACACTCAGAATAGGCCTTACGCAAAAATCACACCTGTTAGCCCTCTGTCCCTGGCTTTTCACTTATGCATCATAGGCTACACTGAGCTCTTCAGTTTACAACCCTGATTTTATTCAAATGCAGATATATTTTCTTATTCATCATCATCATAGATAATGCTGAAAAACTGAATAGCGCCAGAAACTCTCCTAGTTCTTTAAATTCCTTATACTTCTTTCTCCTGCCCTACTTTCTAATGGATCCTGTGACCCAAAATATCCTCTTGAGTTTCATTCCTCGTCATCTGCTAAGCTCTTCAGGCTTTGGATTCATGTGTAAAGAAGCTTCGGACACATTACTTGCCCTCAAGCAGTTTATAATTTAGCAAGAGACACAAACCTACTATGGAAAACAAAAATAAAGTCATCAAATAAATCAGTGCAAAAGCGTTGGAGAACTCTAATAGCCTTTAACATAACAATATAAAAATAACCGGTCATGGTTTTATAGAGATGTTTGAGTGGGGGAACGACTAAATGAATGAAGAGACTTGGTAAAGAATTGTGGATAAGAAGCCAGAATTAAAGTTGAAGAAGTCAGAGACGATTTAGGTCAAGTACATGAAAAAAGATTTGAATCAATCTTGAAGAGAGAACAGAACACCACGGTGGCTGAAGGAGGAAACTCTTCTGTGCAAAGGCAACAGAATAAACAAACGTTTGGAGATAAAGAAGAATGGATTTTTTTTTACATTCTCCAATCTATAGTTTTCTCATCTGTACAATGGGGTTGATAATACAAATGACTCTGTAAGAGTGTGAAATTAAGAAAGTTAATGTTTACAAAGTGTTTTAGTGACAGACACACAATAAACATTCAGTAAGTGTTCTATTATAATCATTATATTTGGAGGAAACAGAAGCTAAATATATAATGAAAGCAGCTATTTACTAATATGAAAGTGTGCATAGCTTTATTATTTATTACTCTGAGGAATATTTGAAAAGTGCGGAATCATTTTAGGATACAAGCGTGTACTTTAAAATACTGTGTTCTTACCTGTTGATGCTTGCCTTCAATAATTTAAAGTATATATTATTTAAAAATGCTGCTCGCATAGTAACCTATACTATGATAAATTTGGGTATTAGCTGCTTCTGAACTTTTGAACCTGTTGTGGGATTGAATCCACAACCGATACAGAAATGTTTCTTGTCATTTTATAATTCATGAAGTTAAATATCTTCTGCTTGCTATGGTTATTGAGGGAAAAGGTATTGAACTGGTAGGCCTGAACTCCAAATGGATCTTTCACATACCTAGAAAATGTTGATTTGTGAAAGCTCTGTTGTACATCTTCTTGGGTTTAGCACCAGTGAGATTTATATTGTGGCAAAAATTGCAATGTAGTCCAGGCCTGCCCTCCAATTCTGAGGCCTCGCTGTTCACTGGGACTATTTTCTTCTTACTGATTCTTTTTTCCCTGCATATTCTCATCCCCTAACTAATTTAACACATTTACATCCAAATCTTTAAAAATTAGATTTCCTCAATTAGATTTTTTTTTTTTTTGCTCCAGAAGATTGTGAAACCTCACTTATCATTAATTTATTTATTGGAGGCATACTGTATCACAGACATGTGCTAGGTGCTAAAAATATAAACACAACAATGATCGTGACCCTAAACTCAAGGATACACATTTTTGTGGCAGAGATAAAAGGATAAATTATATGACCCAGTTAGAGTACAGATGCTGGGAGAGCCAGGAACGACTCCAGAGAGAAGCAGGCATTTAAGCATAGGCTGAAGAATGGCAGGTGGGAGGACATGTGTCTAAAGACTGGTAGCAAAGAAGATATCCCTCGAGAGATTGGAGGGAAATGGAAGAAAATGAGGTAGGAGAAGTGGGTAGGGTTAGAGACGAGGTTACATATATATAAAAGATCTGGTGTACCTGGTCAAGAAATATGGAATATTTTTTTAGAAAGCTGAAATTTAAAAAAAAAAATCACCATTTTCCCAAGCTTATTCTGTTTGTTTATGAAACTTTTATAATTCTATTATTATACTCAGCATACTCATTCTTCAGGTAATATCAAGTACTTTGTAAATAACATCTGTATTTTATTAAAATTTGTTCAGGCTTTTATTTATCCTATTGCTAAATTTTAAGACATTTTAATCATCAGAATGAGGTGAAAATCGAAAGTTATGACATTTCATTTCATTCATAGGAGAATAGTCCCATGACCACCTTGACTTTCATTTGAGCATTGAATGTTAAAAGTAGAAAAAATGTTTATATGTTAAAGAGATTCTATCAATTTATTTTCACAGACCTTCCAATTTCAATCTCTATTTTAACTCAATTTGATTTATGGCTCTTTTTATCCAGCCAAGGAATTTTCTTTCCAATTCCAATGTTCCTCATTACTTATTTTTCGATTCCTACTTATACTCAACTCTACATTCAGTCATTTGAGCTATGTGCTCTCATTTATTGGTGTATCACTTTTGAACATCCTCCCTTGGGTAGGCTGTGCCTAAGTTTAATAAGGGATAGTGGTGTTCTCAAGAACTTTATGGCCCATAGGAGGAAGTAAATATGAAAGAATGAGCCCAGGAAAGAGTTGTAGAGATCCACACACAAGACAGGTGTAGAGATTCCAAAACTGGTCTTGTACGAGAGTTTTGAGTTTTACAAAGTGCACAGGCTTAGAAATGCTGGGTTTGCAAGGGATGAATGTGCACAGTTCAACAGCACCTATGAAGATTGGAGTCCTTTCATAAGAGGCTCTAATTATTAAATGTTACTCAGAGCAAATATGACTAGAACAGACACTCATGGCAAAATTCCAAATTAGCTATCTTTTAAATTGGGCCTTGGCTATTCAAACTTCCTATCCAGTAAGTATTGCCAGGTTCCCAAGAAAAACGAAAAAAAAAATATTAATGGTCATTTTACAGCTACATGTGTTTTTGTAGACCAAATTTATATTCAGAGAAGAAACTAAAGAGGGAGGTAGATTGGACAAAATAAAATAATGTTCCCTAAGGTGAATTCTTTATCTGTTCTTTCACTGATTTGAGGTCAAACGTATGTGGGGGAAGAAAGAGAATATAGTATAATATAGATTGGCATAGTTAGATCTAAAGGGATCAAGGGATCTTAGTGTCTGGGCCCACTGTCTTCTAGATTTTTCTCTCCAACATCTATCCTAAATTCTCTTAAACTGAGAGGGCACGGAGAAGAAGTGATAGAAAAACATTTTCCAAAAAGCCTTCAAAATAATCCAAGAAGCACTTTAACTAAAAAAGACAAGTTTCACAGAGTAAGAACAACCATTTTGTGAATTCATGGCAGAAAGAAAGCTGGATTTTTGTTTTCATATATCTTATACAGACTGAAAGGAAGAAAGTTTCATCACATTTAATTAATAACTATGGTGACATCATAGATATATTTAGGCCCAGGATTTTTTCCTAATATTTGTAGAGCATTTTTGGTATGGCAGGTACTAGAATAAACTCCTTTACATACACAATCTCATTTCATTTTCACAAAAATTCTATGGGTAGATAATGTTATCCATAATGAAGATCCTAAGGCTCGTTAGGTTTAGATAGAATCTTAACTAAGGGCACATGACCAGTGACAGATCTCGGACCTTTGCTTGAGAGTATTTTTCAACATGTTTTCTTCCACCCCAGCCAACTACCTTTACTGTAGACTTATATTATTTGCCATATTCTCTGAATATTTCCATTCTGCACCCACGATTATAAATATTCACTACCAAAAGTACATACATTTACAAAGTTGGGATTTGGTTATTCTACTAACCAACTACTAACCAATCAAGAAGGCAAATTTATTTTAGATAACCAAGTAAGCAAAATGGATTGTATATGTATACAACACCACACATATAGAGAGAAGAAAATAGTAAGGCATTCCTTTAATAACAAATCAGTCTTCACATTTATTGGAACCTAAAGGACAAAGTGATGCAAGACGAGATTGCCTCTCCACTAACTCCAAGTGAGGAGCCCTGTGTGCTCCTCAGCTGAGTGCCATCACTCTGGCAGGAAATGGGGCTTTGGAAGTGACTAAAATTCTGAAGCACTAGGTTTTACTAGAGAGCCCATATTTTCCATTTTATAAGCCTATGTTTCAACTACCCATTGGTGAAAAACATATTTGGATCATACTGAGAATGCATTTGGGTTAATGCTGTGTTTTTATTTCCATGACCAAACTAAGCACTACGTGTGATTAGGAATGCTTGGAAGGAAAGAGTCCTATAGGTCGTGGGGCAGAACAAAGGGAGGCACCATGGGTTTTGGCTTCAATACATGATGTTAAGAAAAAATTTTGTGTGAATCTAAGAAAATCTACATTTTTGTAAGAATTTACATGAAATTTCAAGAAGAGTGATTATTTGCATTCCAAAATAGGTAAACAGCTAAGGCTTTTAAAATCCTTGCCCCTTGTTTCATTTATTCTATTAGCCTCAGCTCACTCGTCTGCTCTGTGACGCCTACTATAAACTTTCATTTGTTAAGTTTGGTGGATTCAGGAACTAGAGAAGGGTTTGAAGGTTGGAGAAGGAATTTCATCTTTTCTGTTTCTCTTGTTGGACCTGTCTGAGCTGCCTAGGAAATGGCCCTTTGTTCCAGCACCAGGCTTCAGAAGGAGCTTCCCTGCACACCCACAAAGATTAGCAGCTCCACAGGAAAAGCAACTCTTTGTCAGAGGCTGAGCTGCAGCTGTCCAACAAGCCCTTCCAAAAGCCCATGAAGCTGAGACCCAGGATCTCTGGTGAAACATCTATTGTAATATATATATATATTTTTCTTATCAGACACAGGTTGATGAACCATCTTTAGTGAATTTTAGGGAAAAGTTTCTAAAAGCAAATTCAATGTATTATAACTATTCAGAAACTGTTTGATTTTGTATGTCTCAAAAATGAATATAACCTTTGAATGATTAGTATTTATTGACTACTGATATGTAGAAATAGAAGTATATGAGGGGCCAGTGATGTGGTACAGTAAGTTAATCCTCCATCTGCGGCGCCCACATCCCTTATGGGCACTGGTTCTAGACCTGGCTGCTCCAATTCCTATCTAGCTCTCTACTATGGCCTGGGAAAGCAGTAGAGGATGGTGCAAGTGCTTGGGCCCCTGCACCCACGTGGGAGACCTGGAGAACTCTGACTCCTGGCTTCGGATCAGCCCAGCTCCAGCTGTTGCAGCCATTTGGGGAGTGAACCAACGGGTGGAAGACCTTTCTTTCTCTCTCTCTCTAACTGTACCTCTCAAATAAATAAACCTTTAAAAAAAGTATATGAAATATATGTCTATAGCTTAATTATAAACTATATTTGAATTAACCAAATCATTTTCTTCTAGTGCCTTTTGTCCAATAGATAATCCCTGATCAGTGACAACTAGCCAACCACAAAAAAGGAAACCTGTTGAAGTGAAATGGACACTATGAGAAACAGTGACTTGATCAGCCCTTGTCCTGACTGTTGATGTACAACAGAATTTTATATTTATAAACAAAGACAAAAAAAAATTTCTAAACATTAACTTACATTTACAAAACACTAAATAGATAGGTTAGGTGTTAATGAGACAAAATATACACACTGCATACTCTTTAAAATTTTAAATAGGTTGGTAAGAAAAGAACTGAAAAGCACAACTGTAAAACTATGTTTTAGGTTACACCAAAGTAAAAAATTTGGGGGAAAATAGGATGCTAATTTGGATTCACTAAAATTCACAGATGAAAAGCAGTCAAAACTGAGCCTAACTTTCTCTTATGGCTACTTTGGTCTCATTCTTCTTATCAACCTTCAAAAGAATAAAATAAATGATGAGCAGTTTAGATCATCTATGAGATATAATCTATTGGCGAGAATTCCATAGCAGAAGTAGAGAACAGATGTTTACCTCTAATATACCTCACTCATAGGGCAAGCTTTCTACAAGCAGCTTTTATCATTGACTCTGCTGCTAGCAGGCCCATGTGTTATGAAACGAAGTATCATGCTCCGAAAATATGCAGTAAGGTAATTTAAGAAAACTACAAACTACTTCCTTTTCAGGAGTTCTATATTTTAACTTAAGTTTTCAATAAGAAAGAATGTTTTCTCCAAATATGGCTAAATGTTCCCTAAATTCCTATCTGCAACAGAAACTTTATATTTCAAGATTAGTCTTAGCAGAAATTTTTGTCAATAAATCCTTGGAGAGTGACATGAGATTTGTGTTTTTCAAAGTAAATAATGTATTTCTTTAATCTTTTTATAAGTCACTAATCATTTGGTTTTGACATGCTTGGTTTTTTAAAATAAAATTATAAGTATTTTAACTAAGATTTGATAGCAGTAATAGCAATAAGAATTTAGATTAATTAATACTGAACAGACTATATTGTAAGAATGATCTTGGTGATAAGACCAGACAAATTAAAGTACACAAATTGTTATACACCATTAGTAAATTGCAAACATGTTGAAGTAAAATGATTCACAAAAGAAAAGCGTGATAAAACAGTTAATAATAGTACATAATGTCAGCATCATGTATTATGCTAGATTTTTCAATGACTCTCTTAAGACAAATTCCAAAATCAAATGAATAGAAATTATTAAATATTGGTTTTATGTGCCTTCCTAGACTAATTTTCCCAGTAATCCTATACCCAACCCTTTAGTACTCAGAGCAAATCTGACTTTTGTGTTCTGATGTGGTGATATGAATGCTGTAAAAAGAAATGTTGTCCCAGAAAATGTTTTTTTCCTAGACAAGTCTATTTTTCTTATGGCCAAATATGAACAAGAGTACAAAGAGTGAAAAAGAGGATTTTAAGATTCCACCACATCCATGTGTACTCAAATAGAAGTCCTAGTCACTCCACTCCCCAAATCAATGACAAGATAGCCTTACATCCCCACTACTGAAGAGATAACAGTAAGGTAAAGATTGCTTTGCAGGGGTTGGGACCATTCCTTCAACTTATTTTCCACGTAATGAAAATGAGGGTGAGATTCAAACAAGAGTAGAGAACAGAAATGAAAAGCAGCTTTCTATTTCTTCACTTCATTCCTTCATCCATTTACTTGGTTCACAATATGCTAGGGAGTATCTTCCATGAAGAGTGAATGGCTTTCTTCTAATAAGCATGATCTGAGTGCTTTCTGTGTGTCAGGGACCTCGCTACAAAACAGCATGGAAAGTCTAACTTGCTCTGCTGACAAGGAGATGATCGTTTGATGAACTTTTCTATCACCTGTTACTCTTTTCCCTTTATCCTCTCTTACAGCAAGAGGTACCACTACGTTAATGCAAGCCTCAGTCCTATGATTCCATTATGTGCAATGCTCTGATGAAAAGCAGTTTAGATGTAACAGCCACAGCTGGAACCCCAGTGACTGAGCCTTTGCCCACAAAACAGGTGCTCACCTGGCAAGCATTGAGAAGGGAAACTCCTGAATACATGTTGAATGTTTAAGAATAAAAAGAAATACAATATTTATGGGAAAATACTCCTTAGCCTAAGAGGATGAGACTATAAAGATAAAAAAGGCAAAAAGGGGAAAAATAGAGAAAAGCTTTAAAAAGAAAGATGAAGAGAAATGAATAAAAAGTAGAACCAGGAGAGTAATGCAGATAAATTTTATATACTCGGGCTGAGAATGATGTTAAAGCCCTCACAAAAGACCATTCTACCTTGGTCCATAATATCTCAAGTTGTACTTCCACACAAGCATAAAAGAGCAAGTCTTATTTCATTTCTATCATGAGAAACCTAAGGTAGCTTTTGCATTATATGATCCTCATCACTCACTGACATGGCCCTCAAGTAAATAATGATCTGTTCTTCAGTGTGACGCTGCCACCAGTAATGAGCAAATAACAGTGATGTATTAGTATGTTAAATAATGACATGCAAAGTTACAGTCTATATGTTGATGCCATGTAACTGCTAACCTGCTACTTGCACTAAATTTGTCATTCTCAACCTAATTTGTTGTTCCAGATGGAAAATTTAATTTTGTCTTGCTTCCTCCACTCACTTTCAGCTCTGGATAATCACAAACCTCTTTGGATTCTCCCCTTGCTCCCTCCCTTTGCCACTTCTTTAATCACTCAATCACTAAGGAAACCAGACACGTCGCTGGCAATGGTCACACAGATGGAGAAAAGAAGAGCCTTTTCCTGGAGACCTCACACTTACTTTGAAGTCTGCTCATCTGGGAGAAATCCAGGTCCAGAACCATATTTATATTTGTTATGCAGGCATGGCAGCAAAAGAACTTAGAGTGCAGGGACGAAGGAACATATGGGAAGGCTGGCTATTCCGGGTCCCTGGTGGGGTGGTGAGGCATCTCTGATGGAATGAGATTTCAAAGTCATCAGGAACTACAACACAAGCAGTATGCCACATGACACCATCTGGAAAAAGGCCTTCATAGTTCAAAAGAAAGGAAAACAATTTAGCATTCAGTCCACAACTAACGTTTAAATGATCATGGAAAGTTGCATGCTTAAGATTAACTATTGAGTGATCAAAACTGCTTTGTGGAGGTTTTCATCAAAAGAAAACTTCTAGGGCTCTAAGTCTATGAGTTCAATACATGCTGACTAAAGTAGATGATGAGGGTCTTTTTGTTCTTATATGAGGATATTATTTAGCTTATCACTTCATTTTTTAAACTTATCTTTAAATCTCATTTTTCTTTATAAAATTGTTTTATTGCCATAATAACTATACATATTTCTGGGGGAACGGGTGATAATTTGATATATATATATATAAATTATGTATTGAACAAATCATGTAATTAACACATTGATTACCTAATATATTTGTCATTTCTTTGCAGTGAAAGTATACCAAAGCCTCTCTTCAAGGAGTAAATGTTTGGCTTAGCAATAAAGCCACATCAGAGTCTCTGGGTGAACTTCCAGTTTCACTCCAGATTTTAGCTTCCTGTTCACGCACAACCCAAGAGGCAGCAGGTGATGACTCAAGTATTTGGGTCACTACCACCCACTGGAGAGGCCTAGACTGAGTTCCTGCCTCCTGGTTTCAGGCCACTGGCCTGAAGGTGTAGCAGAAACTTTTGGAATAAACCAGTAGAAGGAAGTTATATATTTCTCTGTCTCTAAAATAAATAACATTTTTTAAAAAATTTAAGGAACAGGAACAAAAAATCAAAATAATCTCTCTTCCAAGTATTATGGAATACATATTACTTATTATATTGATCCTACTAGGAAATTAGAACTTTGTTAACTAATTTAAAGAGATAGGAAGAGTGTTAAACAGTTTTATTGAGAATTTGTTACTTTCCTCAAAATAACATCGCAGCTCACTTGGCTAATCCTCTGCCTGCGGCGCAGGCACCCTGGGTTCTAGTCCCAGTTGGGGTGCCGGATTCTGTCACGGTTGCTCCTTTTCCAGTCCAGCTCTCTGCTGTGGCCTGGGAAGGCAGTGGAGGATGGCCCAAGTGCTTGGGTCTTGCACCCGCATGGGAGACCAGGAAGAAGCACCTGGCTCCTGGCTTCGGATCGGCGCAGAGCACCAGCCGCAGCGCACCGGCCATAGCGGCCGTTTGGGGAGTGAACCAATGGAAAGGAAGACCTTTCTCTCTGTATCTCTCTCTGTCTAACTCTGCCTGTCCAAAAAAAAAAAAAAAAAAACACATCTTTGAGGATCAGATACAAATTTAATTTACATATTGTTGATCTCATTTTCAAAAATACTCATTGTCACCCAAAGAATTTTTTGTCTGTATGAGAAATACTGAAACAGAAATATAGTTATAGCAACATTAGGAAATTTGGTATAAGCAATCTGTTTGTAAAACAACAAAACCAACATGGGATGTGGATACAGCATGCCTGAATTAAACTTAGGGCGGGTGTTTGACCTAGTGGTTCAAACAGCATGGGCCATCCACATCGGATACTGGGGTCCCTGGTTTTCAGCTCTAGCTCTGCTGTGGATTGTAGCTTCCTGCTGATGCAGACCCAGGGAGGCAACAAGTGATGACTTGAGTAGTTGGGCCCCTGCCACCCACATAAGTGAACAGTATTGAATCCCCAGCTGCTGCCTGGCCCAGCCACTGTTGTTGTAGGCATTTGGGACATGAGCCAGAGTGTGGGGAGCAAACCGGACTAGACTGAGTTACTGGAATTAAGACTTATTCTATGCATCTGCTCTCCCACAATATGGCGCTGGGAGAGAAGTAAACAGCTTCCGCACAGCTGCCTCCAGTTCAACTAATAAACTGTAGGACTTGCTCCTGATTGGAGAGCAGCGTACTCGGCGTGTGGGCAGCCGAGTTAGGATTGGCGGAGGAGGACTATAAAGGAGGAGAGAGACGGCATGCACCAGGAACATCTATGGGGAACATCTAAGGGAACCCGTGCAGCCCCCGAGAAAGCCGGCCGGCGGTGTGCCGCTCCCCTGCGGAAGTGGGGAATGCGGCCAGGGGGAACTGCCCTTCCACGGAGGTGGAAGGGATAGTAGCCAACCCGGGAAGAACCAGCAGCAAACCCGGGGAGGGCCGAGCAGACGAAAGAACAGCGCAGGGTCCTGTGTCGTTCCTCCACGAAGAGGGGGAGCGACATAATGGTGCCGTGACTCGGATATGAAGCCTAGGCAGGGTTCTGTGTCGTTCCTCCACGAAGAGGGGGAGCGACACCAGAGGTGGGAGTTCACTCTATCTACAATACCCCCACACACTCAAATAAAATTATATATAACAATTATAGCCCTCTTCCCAGTATTACTGTTATCATCTTTTAGCATTAAAAATTCTACTAACTTTAATCATACAGTTTTATGTGGTTCAGTGTGATGTGTCAACACACGCATTCAATGTGTACTGATCAGTAACAACTGTGCCTCGGTCTCCCCTCTGCCAGCCATTCTGCGCTCCCCGTTCTCTGATCCCAAGCCTCACTCTACTGAATTGCCTTAGGATAAATGTACTTCCAAAGGCGTGTACCGTTAGGCACTGCAGAGTTGACTGACAGTCACACTGGGGTTTATTAATGTAGTAGCCACATACTTTGTGCTGTGGGACACAGGCGAGCTCCATCTTCAGGTCCCACAAGGCAAGTATGAGTAATGCCAGGACTTGTGGCATTGACAGCCACAGTCGTGGTACTGTGGGGTGTGAACAGGACTTTTCTCAGGTCATACTGGATAGGTGTGGGTGACACCAAGACTGTGTCATCAACAGCAATAGCTCCAGATCTGGGGGAAGTGCAAGGGACCTTACCTTGGTCACACTGGGCAAGTGAAGGTTATGATTGTCAGTCATGGGTCTGAACATTGGAATGTAGTCTGGCCTTCCCAGTTCTCAATAGGGTGAGCCTGGGTGTCCTCAGGATTTATAAAACCAACAGTCACAGTCTCGGAGCTATAGGACATGGAGGGCACCTTCCCCAGGTTCCAAGGGGTATGTGAAGGTTATGCATAGAGTGTATTGGCAGCTGCAGAATTGCAGCTATGGGGGTGCAACTATGTACTCCCCTAAGTCCCATTGGGTGAACATAGGTAACCGTGGGAACAATAGCATGAACAGCTAAAATCCCAGAGAAGGACACAGTGGTAGTCTTACCCAGTCTCAAGGGAGGAGGGCAGATTATGCTTGTAATTGTGCACTGACAGCCACAGGCTGGATCCGTGGATAGAACTTTCCCCAGGTACCATAGAAGTGAGTGCAGGAATCCCTGCAGCTTATACAGCTAACAGTTCTTGGAGCTGCCTGGTGCAGGTCTTGTATAAAGAGTGTAGGTTGGGCTGTGACAGGCCAGAGATGTATCACATTATTTCAGTTTTGCAACAATAACTGAGTTGGGTTGAAACTTTTGTATTCACTTAGTGATAGAAAAATGAAAGCAAGAGATATTCAAGACATTATACAGTTATTCAAAGAGGGAAACCAAAATGTCTTGTTTCTTCAGTGATTTTTCTTCTGTAATATTTGATCTTGCTGTTTTAGAAATGAAGTGAAGCATGAGCAATTGTAAACAAAGATAATTTTCAAGATATTATAAATTAAAAATACAGATCCCCACACCATGTACAATATTCTCTCTGGACAAAACAATATGCACTAAATCGTTAATAAAATGAATTAAAGTATAATAAAATGAATTTCAAGTTACATAAGCACACTATATTTGATAAGGCAGCAGGACTGAATCATCAAAAGCTGTTTTCCTGGAAGTTTTAGACTAAGAGCTAGTAATATGTTAAGAATGAACAACTTATTTTTCAAAAAATGTGAGAGACGTGTACTAGTAGTAAACTAGATAGTGTGATTTGGGGGGGCAGCATAGATATAGAGTTGGCATTAAATAATGTTGATTATCATAGTAGTAAATCTTGGTTTTTGTTTCTTTTTAATGCTTAAGTTATATTAAATGCAAATTCCTAGTAGTGAAAGTGTTCATATCTCTCTCCATGTTTGAGTCAGTTCCTTCAAAAAATGGATTCAAGCTTCAGTCTCACAGCCTTCAGTGAGCAGTCACTCAGATACAACTTATTTTCTGATTTCATATTTATCGCCTATTTTGAGCAATACTAATGTTGAGTTATAGCAAAGATATAAATTTTCTTTATAAAATACAATTTAAAAAAGGATGCTTAAAAATATTTAGGTAGATCATTACACAGTATGGCACTGTTTTTGTCCATTTCTATGACCTTAACTAAAATACCCAAGAAGAGATTCTTGGGAAAGATGAGATTCATTTCAGCATACAATATGGAGATTACAGTTCAGGATCAAGTGGCTCCTTAGTCTAGTGTCTGTTGGAAGCTCATCACGCAGGTGTAAAGAAAGAATCACACAGTAAGCCACAAAGGAGAGAGGAAACAGCTAGGCCAAACTAGAACTTAAATTATCAACATTTTTGTGAGAAATACTGAGGGCACATCCCCAGTGTCCTTAAGGACCTCTCTCTAGACCTACCTATCAGATGCCATAATCAAATCTTTGCCCTGAATTCATCAGGTATTAGGATATTGAGCTTTTGGGGCCGATACTATGGCATAATGGCTAAAGCCGATGCCTGCAGTGCCAGCATCCCATATGGGCACTGGTTCACTGCTTCACTTTTGATCCAGCTTTCTGCTGTGGCCTGGGAAAGAGTAGAAGATGGCCCAAGTTCTTGGGCCCCTGCACCCACGTGGGAGACCCGGAAGAAGCTCCTGGCTTTGGATTGATGCAGCTCCAGATACTGCCATTTGGGAAGTGAACCAGCAGATGGAAGAACTCTCTGTCTCTCTCTCCTTCTGCCTCTCTGTAACTCTGCCTTTCAAATAAATAAAATAAATCTTTAAAAAAAAGGTAGAGCTTCAACATCTCAACATCTTGCATGTGTTTGTGGGAGGTTAAGTCCCAATTCACCCCTAACAGGCACTAAATAAAGTTTGGGAATTCCTGGTGTCGGTGTAATTTTGACTGGAGTTTTACTTGGAAGAGCTTGTTAGGGATGCCCCCTTTGCCTTCTAAGTATTAACATTTGAGAATGAGAAACAGAGAAGGAAAGCAGTCATTGGCAGCCAGGACATGGCCTGGAACTATCAGTTGTGCTGTCAGGAGTTGTCCTGGAGCTCACAGTCCCTAGTGTCTTGTAGTTGGCCATCAACAATTTTGTTGAACAGCGGAATCAGCAAGGCCACCAGGAGATGATAATGAATCAAGTTGAATCAAGTCTGAATATGGTTTTACAGAAGACCTCACCACAAAAATGGCCAAACATCACCCTAGCCTGCCTGATAAAATCAACTGCTGCTTTAGTTTGGTTTGATTGCTTTTCCCTTCTAGATAAGTCTTTTAAAGACACTCAGTCACAGAATCATTCCACTTCCTGACAGCATGCAATCCATTGCAAAGCCCTGCTTCCTTGAACCTGCTCCCAAGCCACCTAACACAAGCTGAAGTCCTAGAAGGTGTTTCTAATTCTGTCATTCCCAGAGGCCCTGAAGATCTCCTCAGTGTTCTCCTTCCTTGCAAAGAACCCATAAACTCACTTTGTTCAACTAGAGGTCTCTTAATAGTCTTCAGTTGAAGGGCATTGACACATTGAAGCAATCTTGTTCAATGACCTACACTGAAATATTAATTCCTCTCATTAGTAAACAGTTTCAAATTATCTCTAAGCAGAAAAAATAATAAACATTTACATTTGCAATCTTCTTTTAGTCCAGCTGGTGAATTAGAGTACTTCAGAGGGCACCATCACCACTCATCATGTATGCCCAATCCACAGTGGTCACTTTCCCTCTCAAAGCATTCCCATTGAAATGTGAATAATGGTATAGATATCCCCTTATCTCATATATTGCTTACCACAACTCACTGAAGCGTTATTATCTCCATTGAACAGATAAAAAACAGAGGCTGTCAAAAATGAGTAGCTTGCCCCACCTAATAAAGTGACATAGCAAAATCTGATCTAAGATCTGAATGTTCTCAAGGTTTGTGCTTATTCCATTCTCTTTTTCTATCTCCTAAGTAAGAAGGTCAAGCTCAAAACTCAAAACTGATAAAGGGTAGAAAGCACTACTACATGTTGACTTAAAGTCTTAATGTTGTTTATACTAGCATCTTCCTTATAAAGAGATAGAAATTGCTTGTGGTCCAAGAGATTAGACACCTACAAATAAAATGGTATAAACTATTTATCAGATAAAGTTTATTGCTAATATTTAGAAGAAACATTAGTGAAGAAAATTACCCAAGGTAAAAAATTAATTGATGGCAAATAATCAAATTATTGACTAGTGAGTGATTTTGCTTTTATGAACCTCTTATATACTTTTTTTGTGACCCTTCTCCAGTGGATTTTATTAGTTTCAGGAAGCTATCAAGTAATCCAAATTAAATGTCAACTATTTTATCTGAATAGGGAAAGCAAAACCGACACAAAACACTTCTTCATGACTCAAAATAATCAATCTTAAAATAGAACTTCCACTTTGACCATGGCCTTGTCTAAATATGATCAGAGTCAGTGAACTCAGGGGGCTTCCATAGCCTTGGCAGCTCATGACAAGAGCCTAGGGTGATTACTGAGGCCATAAACAAGAGTGTCAAATTGTTAAGTCAACAACAGGAGTCACTGTGCACTTACTCCTCATGTAGGATCTCTGTCCTTAGTGTGCTGTACATTGAGATTTAATGCTATAACTAGTACTCAAACAGTATTTTCCACTTTATGTCTCTGTGTGGGAGCAAACTGTTGAAATCTTTACTTAATGTATGCTAAACTGATCTTCTGTATATAAAGAGAATCGAAAATGAATCTTGATGTGAATGGAAGGGGGGAGGGAGTGGGAAAGGGGAGGGTTGCGGATGGGAGGGACGTTATGGGGGGGAAGCCATTGTAATCCATAAGCTGTACTTTGGAAATTTATATTCATTAAATAAAAGTTTTTAAAAAAAGAAAAAAATAACAGGTTATTTTGTTTTGATAAACATGTACAGAGAAGTAGGTATGCTCCAGAACTATGCTGGGGTATATGTGTGATTTATTTTGTCTCCCTCAAATCCCTATGATACAGGAATTTCATACCCATTACAGAGCTTCCAAACACTAAGCAGTCTACCCACTGTCATACAGCCAGTAGAAGATCAGGACAGGATTTGAAGCTAGAATTTCAGATGAGAGAAGCTGGTAGGTGGAGAAGTAGGTAAGGTCCTCAGAGGCAACTCTACTTGCTTGTATTTTAGGGTGGTCCTGACTAAATGATGTGCAGAGAATGTATGAGATGAGATCCAAACCTGCTCTTACTTCATATTATTCACCCTATGACCTTCATTGTATTGTAAGTGGTGTGGTTGATGTACAACAAAGCCAGAGAAAGAGTAACTTAAAAATACACAATACAAAGCTCAATGGAACAATAAGCCCTAGTTTTCCTCATCTTGGCATATGGGAACTATATGTCTTAGTGCTGACTGGCCAGTCTGTCTCAATGCCAGGAAACCTGAATATGCATCCCAGAATATGTTTGGATCCATTGCAAACAAATGTCAGAGTAGGCATTATACCCCCTGTTAATGTACATTTGCAGGTCAAGAGGGTGATGCTGGAAAAGATTAATCCCTTGCTGAGTATTATCCATCAGAATGCTTTTAAATGTTGGCATAGAAGCAGCTAATAGATGATATACCATAAACACAGCTGTTGGAAGAAAAACTGCATCCACAAGTCATACAATTAAAATCTCTAATCTTCAAAGGTACTAAAATAAAACATGGGGGACAGACTTGGAAGGTTAAAAATAGAGGTTCTTTTCTCGGAAAGGCCTTGATGGTACACTTCTTTGATTCCCGTTGAAAACAGGAGCATTCTTATTGAACTCTGGCTACAGAACCTCCAGAAAGAAATTCCTCTATATGAGAGACATATGATAAAAGGAAGACAGATTGAGAAAATTGGATTTCAACTTTTTTTCCCATAAAAATTATATATTTTGTGTTTGTTTGAATACCACTGGCATTAAAAAAACCTGTCCATATCATGTATATTTTACTATCAAATTAATAATTATAAATAATTATACAGAAATATATCCCTCAGATAGAAAAACATTGAATATTTTGATAGAGGTTTCCAATTTTTTTCTAAATATTTTACATAAATATATGTTTTCCCACCGAAGTCCAACTATATAGTTCCAGTATTTACTTATGTATGGCACAATTTATGTTACAAATTCTATATTGTTATATATTTCTAATTATTTTCCTAATTTTCAAAATTATGAATGACTATCCTTTCATGGATACATCTCTGATTACTTAAGATATAGAACAGAATTACTAAATGCTTTAAACATGTTTTTTCATAATTTAATTCATAATAAAAATAGCTTCAGAATCATTAGTGGGCACAAGTTGGAATTACAAATAATAACTATTTGTAGTTAATTACATAAGTTAATCTTAAATTCAATAAATTACAGAAATTAAAAATTACCTTAAATTCTATAATATATTTGTGTTCAGTATTATAATTTTGTTCACCACTGTCTAGATTTCAGGTGGCCAGACTTGTTGTTGTATGTGTGAAAGAGGTACTTATGAAAAGGTACTTTTTAACTTGCCTTTTTTTTTTTTTCTTTTTTTTTTTTTTTTTAACTTTTATTTAATGAATATACGTTTCCAAAGTACGAATAATGGATTACTATGGCTTCCCCCCCATACCGTCCCTCCCACCCACAACCCTCCCCTTTCCCACTCCCTCTCCCCTTCCATTCACATCAAGATTCATTTTCGATTATCTTAATATACAGAAGATCAGCTTAGTATACATTAAGTAAGGATTTCAACAGTTTGCTCCCACACAGAAACATAAAGTGAAAAATAATAGATGATTTTTTTTAATGATGATGAAATCAGATCAGACCTATTGTCATGTTTAATCCCAGTGAGAGTCAAGTTGGGAGTTGATAGTTTCTATTCTTTTCTTTTTTTTTTTTTTTTTTTTTTACAGAGGATCAGTTTAGTATGCATTAAGTAAAGATTTCAACAGTTTGCACCCCCATAGAAACACAAAGTGAAATATATTATTTGAGTACTTGTTATAGCATTAAATCTCAATGCACAGCACATTAATGACAGAGATCCTACATGAGGAGTAAGTGCACAGTGACTCCTGTTGTTGACTTTACCAATTGACACTCCTGTCTATGGCATCAGTAATCTCCCTATGCTCCAGTCATGAGTTTCCAAGGCTATGGAAGCCCCTTGAGTTCTCCGACTCTTACCTTGTTTAGACAAGGTCATAGTCAAAGTGGAGGTTCTCTCCTCCCTTCAGAGAAAGGTACCTCCTTCTTTGAAGACCTGTTCTTTTCACTGAGATCTCACTCACAGAGATCTTTTGCCAGAGTGTCTTGGCTTTCCATGCCTGAAATACTCTCATGGGCTTTTCAGCCAGATCTGAATGCCTTTAGGGCTGATTCTGAGGCCAGAGTGCTATTTAGGGCATCTGCCATTCTATGAGTCTGCTGAGTATCTCACTTCCCATGTTGGATCACTCTCCCCTTTATTTATTCTATCGGTTAGTGTTTGCAGGTACTAGACTTGCTTATGTGCTCCCTTTGACTCTTAGTCCTTTCATTATGATCAATTGCGAACTGAAATTGATCACTTGGACTAGTGAGATGGCATTGGTACATGCCACCTTGATGGGATTAAATTGGAGTCCCCTGGTATGTTTCTAACTCTACCATTTGGGGCAAGTCAGCTTGAGCATGTCCCAAATTATATATCTCTTCCCTCTCTTATTCCTACTCTTATGTTTAACAGGGATCACATTTCAGTTAAATTTCAACACTTAAGATAACTGTGTATTAATTACAGAATTAAATCAGTCATATTAAGTAGAACAGACAAAAAAACTACTAAGAGGGATAATGTATTAAGTTGTTCATTAACAGTCAGGGCTATGCTGATCAAGTCACCGTTTCCCATAGTGTCCCTTTCACTTCAACAAGTTTCCTTTTTGGTGTTCAGTCAGTTGTCACCGATCAGGGAGAACATATGGTATTTGTCCCTTTGGGACTGGCTTATTTCACTCAGCATGATGTGTTCCAGATTCCTCCATTTTGTTGCAAATGACTGGATTTCGTTGTTTCTTACTGCAGTATAGTATTCTAAAGAGTACATATCCCATAATTTCTTTATCCAGTCTACCGTTGATGGGCATTTAGGTTGGTTCCAGGTCTTAGCTATTGTGAATTGAGCTGCAATAAACATTAGGCTGCAGACCGCTTTTTTGTTTGCCAATTTAAATTCCTTTGGGTAAATTCCAAGGAGTGGGATGGCTGGGTCGAACGGTAGGGTTATCTTCAGGTTTCTGAGGAATCTCCAGACTGATTTCCATAGTGGCTTGACCAGTTTGCATTCCCACCAACAGTGGGTTAGTGTCCCTTTTTCCCCACATCCTCGCCAGCATCTGTTGTTGGTAGATTTCTGAATGTGAGCCATTCTAACCGGGGTGAGGTGGAACCTCATTGTGGTTTTGATTTGCATTTCTCTGATTGCTAATGACCTTGAACATTTTTTCATGTGCCTGTTGGCCATTTGGATTTCCTCTTTTGAAAAATGTCTATTGAGGTCCTTGGCCCATCTCTTAATTGGGTTGTTGGTTTTGTTTTTGTGGAGTTTCTTGATCTCTTTGTAGATTCTGGTTATTAACCCTTTATCTGTTGCATAGTTTGCAAATATTTTTTCCCATTCTGTCGGTTGTCTCTTCACTCTCCTGACTGTTTCTTTTGCAGTACAGAAACTTCTCAATTTGATGCAATCCCAATAGTTAATTTTGGCTTTGACTGCCTGTGCCTCCCGGGTCTTTTCCAGAAACTCTTTGCCTGTGCCAATATCTTGAAGGGTTTCTCCAATGTTCTCTAGTAACTTGATGGTGTCAGGTCGTAGATTTAGGTCTTTAATCCATGTTGAGTGGATTTTTGTGTAAGGTGTAAAGTAGGGGTCTTGCTTCATGATTCTGCACGTGGAAATCCAATTTTCCCAGCACCATTTATTGAATAGACTGTCCTTGCTCAAGGAATTAGTTTTAGATCCTTGATCAAATATAAGTTGGCTGTAGATGTTTGGGTTGATTTCTGGTATTTCAATTCTGTTCCATTGGTCTATCCTTCTGTTTCTGTACCAGTACCATGCTGTTTTGATTACAACTGCCCTGTAGTATGTCCTGAAATCTGGTATTGTGATGCCTCCGGCTTTGTTTTTGTTGTACAAGATTGCTTTAGCTATTCGAGGTCTCTTGTGCCTCCATATAAATTTCAGCACCAATTTTTCCAGATCTGAGAAGAAGGTCTTCGGTATCTTGATTGGTATTGCATTGAATCTATAAATTGCTTTTGGGAGAATGGACATTTTGATGATATTGATTCTTCCAATCCATGAGCATGGAAGATTTTTCCATTTCTTGGTATCCTCTTCTATTTCTTTCTTTAAGGTTTTGTAATTTTCATCGTAGAGATCTTTAACGTCCTTGGTTAAGTTTATTCCAAGGTATTTGATTGTTTTTGTAGCTATTGTGAATGGGATTGATCTTAGAATTTCTTCCTCAGCCATGGCATTGTCTGTGTATACAAAGGCTGTTGATTTTTGTGCATTGATTTTATACCCTGCTACTTTGCCAAACTCTTCTATGAGTTCCAATAGTCTCTTGGTAGAGTTCTTTGGGTCCCCTAAATAAAGAATCATGTCATCTGCAAAGAGGGATAGTTTGAGTTCTTCCTTCCCAATTTGTATCCCTTTAATTTCTTTTTCTTGCCTAATAGCTCTGGCTAGAACCTCCAGAACTATATTGAATAGCAGTGGTGAGAGTGGACATCCCTGTCTGGTCCCAGATCTCAGTGGAAATGCTTCCACCTTTTCCCCATTCAATAGGATGTTGGCTGTGGGTTTTTCATAGATTGCTTTGATTGTATTGAGGAATGTTCCTTCCAAACCCAGTTTGCTTAGAGTTTTCATCATGAACGGGTGTTGTATTTTATCAAATGCTTTCTCGGCATCTATTGAGAGAATCATATGGTTTTTCTTCTGCAGTCTGTTAATGTGGTGTATCACATTGATTGTCTTGCGCACATTAAACCATCCCTGCATACCAGGGATAAATCCCACTTGGTCTGGGTGGATGATCTTTCTGATGTGTTGTTGCATTCTATTGGCCAGAATTTTATTGAGGATTTTTGCATCTATGTTCATCAGGGATATTGGTCTGTAATTCTCTTTCAGTGCTGCATCTTTTTCCGGCTTAGGAATTAAGGTGATGCTGGCTTCATGGAAAGAATTTGGGAGGATCCCTCTTCTTCAATTGTTCTGAATAGTTTGAGAAGAATTGGAGTTAGTTCTTCTTTAAATGTCTGGTAGAATTCAGCAGTGAATCCATCTGGTCCTGGGCTTTTCTTTGTTGGGAGGGCCTTTATTACTGTTTCAATTTCTGTCTCAGTTATGGGTCTGTTTAGGTTTTCGATGTCTTCCTGGTTCAATTTAGGTAGGTTGCATGTGTCCAGGAATCTATCCATTTCTGATAGGTTTCCCTGTTTGCTGGCATACAAGTCCTTGTAGTAATTTCTGATGATTCTTTTTATTTCTGTGGTGTCTGTTGTTACATTTCCTTTTTCATCTCTGATTTTATTGATTTGGGTCTTTTCTCTTCTTTTTTTAGTTAGTTGGGCCAATGGGGTGTCAATTTTGTTTATTTTTTCAAAAAACCAGCTCCTCGTTTGGCTGATTTTTTGTAATGTTTTTCTTGATTCAATCCTGTTGATTTCTTCTCTGATTTTAATTATTTCTCTTCTCCTACTAGATTTGGGTCTGGTTTGCTGTAGGTTTTCTAGATCCTTGAGGTGAATAGAAAGCTCATCTATTTGGTGCCTTTCCAATTTCTTGATGTAGGCACCTATTGATATAAACTTTCCTCTTAACACTGCTTTTGCTGCGTCCCATAAGTTTTGGTATGTTGTGCTGTTATCCTCATTTACTTCCAGAAAGTTTTTCATTTCTCTTTTGATTTCTTCTATGACCCATTGTTCATTCAGGAGCATGTTGTTCAATCTCCATGTGTTTGCGTATGCTCTAGGGATTCCTGAGTTGTTCATTTCCAACTTCATTCCTTTATGGTCTGAAAAGCTGCATGGTATGATTCTAATTCTTTTGAATTTGCTGAGACTTGCTTTATGGCCTAGTATGTGGTCAATCCTAGAGAAGGTTCCATGTACTGCTGAGAAGAATGTATAATCTTTAGCTGTAGGATTGAAAGTTCTGTATATATCTGTTAGATCCATTTGGGCTATAGTGTCGTTTAAATCTACTGTATCCTTGTTGATCTTCTGTCCTATTGATCTGTCTATTTCTGAGAGTGGAGTATTGAAGTCCCCCAGTACTATTGTATTGGGGTCTAAGTCTCCCTTTAAGTCCGTTAACAAATCTTTTAGATAAACCGGTGCCCTGTAGTTAGGTGCATATACATTGATAATTGTTATATCTTCCTGTTGAATTGATCCCTTAATCATTATGTAGTGTCCCTCTTTGTCTCTCTTAATGGTTTTTGTGGTAAAGTTTATGGTGTCTGATATTAAGATGGCTACGCCTGCTCTTTTTTCATTTCTGTTGGCATGGTATATCTTTTTCCAGCCTTTCACTTTCAGTCTGTATGGATCTTTGTTGGAAAGATGTGTTTCTTGTAAGCAGCAAATAGATGGGTTTTGTTTTTTAACCCAATCAGCCAAACGGTGTCTTTTAACTGGACAGTTCAGGCCATTCACGTTCAATGTGACTAATGATAAGTGGTAACTTTGCCCTGCCATTTGCCAAAGATAAGTTCTAATATATGCTTTGAATTCCCTGTGATCTTTGGCTGTGAGCTTTCCTTCCTTGGTTTCCTTCCTTTACCTTCTTTCATATTGATGACCGTGTTTCTTTGTTTCTGTGTGTAACACATCTTTAAGCATCTTTTGCAGGGCTGGACGAGTGGCAACAAATTCTTTCAATTTCTGTTTGTTATGAAAAGTGTTTATTTCACCTTCATTCACAAATGAGAGCTTGGCAGGATATAATATTCTGGGCTGGCAGTTGTTCTCTCTTAGTACCTGGGCTATATCTTGCCATTCCCTCCTAGCTTGTAGAGTTTCTGATGAGAAGTCAGCTGTGAGTCTGATTGGAGATCCTCTGAGAGTAATCTGACGTTTCTCTCTTGCACATTTTAGGATCTTTTCTTTATGTTTCACTGTGGAGAGTTTAATTACAACGTGCCGTGGTGAGGGTCTCTTTTGGTCGTGTTTATTAGGGGTTCTGTGAGCTTCCTGTACTAGGATTTCTCTGTCCTTCTCCAAACCTGGGAAATTTTCTGCTAATATCTCACTAAAAAGGCCTTCTAATCCTTTCTCCCTCTCCATGCCTTCAGGAACTCATAGAACCCGAATGTTGGGTTTTTTAATAGTATCCTGAAGATTCCCGACAATATGTTTTAGATTCCTAATTTCCTCTTCTTTTCTTTGGTCTGACTGTATCCTTTCCTGTTCTCTGTCTTCTAAGTCCGATATTGTCTCTTCTGCTTCTCCCATTCTGTTTGTAAGGCTCTCTATTGTGTTTTTCATTTGATCTATTGAATTCTTCACTTCAGTCACTATCCCAGTTTCCTGTTGTACTAGTTGTTTCGTTTCATTTTGATTCCTCCTTAATATTTCATTTTCACGAGAGAGATTTTCTATCTTGTCCATTAAGGATTTCTGTAGTTCAAGAATTTGTTTTTGAGAACTTCTTAATGTTCTTATCAATTTTTTGAGATCTGCTTCTTGCATTTCTTCTATGTCATCATCCTCATAATCTTGAATTGGGGTGTCTTTTTCATTTGAGGGCTTCATGGTGACTTCCTTGTTTTTATTACCTTGGTTTTTGCGTTTGTTATTTGTCATATTGGAGATATTTGGTTTCTTCACTGTGGTGCTTTTTCTTGTTATACTACGACTCTAGATTAAGTGGACTATCTGTTTTTGAGGGAGCCTTAGGGCTTGAGATGGGTGTGGCCTGAGAGCTCTGTTTGGTGTGCCTAAGGTGACACTCCCAGGTTAGGCGTGGTAAACCTCTCTCTCTCTCTCTCTCTTTTTTTTTTTTTTTTTTCAACAGGGAAGTTATTCTGCACAGCTGAACAAAGTTGGAGGTAGTTAGCAGGCGAATGATATACCCACAGGAGCCAGAGATCAGAAGCTCTTTCCCAAGGACCACACAGGGAATCTGTTCGGCCCTTAGAGTGGGCTCAAATTCTCCTTCAGTCTCCCACTGGGTTGCCAAAGTTACGGAATTGTAGCGTCTCTGGAGAGTGCTCACGTGAATTCCGTGAGTTCTCTCCCCCACCGTCTCTTTTTTCACAGTCTCAGTTCAGTAGCACCATAAATTTACTAAGTCCTAATCTCCTGTTAATTCGCCCCACCCAGAGTCAGGTTTTACTGCTAGGCTCAGGGCCGGTGCAGACCTGAGGTCGCTCTGCTTATGACGTATGTCCAAGATGGCGCCTGCTCTTTGTCTTGCTCGCCCTTGAGAGGTGAGCGGAGAGAGAGAAACCCGTGTCCATACCAGTCACCTTTTTTTTTCCCCCTCTCTCTCTTCCAGTTAGCTTGGTGAAGTCCCCCCCCGCCCCGGGGGTCGTTCCCTCTAGTCTCCTCTCTCCGCTTGCCTGCCGGTGTCTCGGGTTATTGAGGTTCGGCTCACCTCGCGTTCCAGCGCTGGTGTGTTGAGTCTGCCGCTGATGTCCCGAACTGTGGGCTCCCACGCTCTCCACGCAGGTCTGCTCCCCTTCCAGCGCCGATGTGTGGACTCGGAGCCCTGGACTTCCCAAGTCTCCCCGCTGTTGCACTCCCCTTCGAGCACTTGCGGGCAGACCCTGCAGCTTGCGCAGCTCAGTCCCGCGGCTCGGCTTCCGCGGCTCAGTCCCGCGGCTTGGTCCTGCGGTTCGGCTTTCACGCGCGGTGGGCGACCTTGTTCTCCCAGTAGGTCCTCCGATTCACGCCCACTGGATCCAGAAGAGTTTTGTCTGCAATATTTTCCTGGTTCTTTTTTCTGAGGCTACCGTAACTCCCCTTTTATTAAACTAAATTTTCCCGGACTATCGGTGCGCGCCCTCACTATTCCGCCATCTTGGCTCCGCCCCCCAACTTGCCTTTTTTCACTCAGCAATTTGTCATGGAGATATTTCCATACCATTAAATAGAGACATATCACATTTAATTTCATCTTATAAATGGAGAATTTATCTAACCAATATCAGCTGGTTTGATATCTAACCAATAAAGTTTTAGTTTGTCTCCAGTTTTTCTCTATTATAAATCATAAAGCATAAACAAAAACATAAAACTTTAGGTATTTGATCAATTATGGATTTGCAACAAATTCTTCATAGATTTACTGAACTATAAAATATATATGTCTGTGCTATTGCACTAAGTGATATATATGTATATAAATGCATAGTACAAACTATTTCCATGTTACATAACATGCACATTTTGTTAGAAAATATCTCCTTGTATTAAAGTGTTATCTGCAAAAAGTTTAGCCAACTTAATGTTATCAACATGTAGAATTTTTAGTAGTTTGAAAGGTAAAAACTTGACAACTAGTATTGTTTTATAATTGTTGGAGTTTGCATGACCTAAGTTTTATTCTAAGATTATGAAATATATTTATCAATATTTTCTTCTAATATTTACTTAACACTAAACACCAATGAAGCTATAATTAAATTCATGATGAACAGTAAGGTCAATATCCAATTTATTCTCTAAATGACTAGTCAGTTATGTCAACACTATTGATAAGTCCATCCTTTCCCAGTTGGGTCAGTTTCCTAGCGATGATGTAACAGATTACCACATCCTGGCTAGCTTAAACAGAGATATATTGCCTCTCAGTTCTGGAGGCTAGGTCTAAAAGTCTTAGATCCAGGACTGAGTCCTTTTAAGGGTTGTGGAGAAGAATCTATCCCATGCCTCTCTCCTCTACCATCTGGTGGTTTGTGGGCAGTATTGGTTGTTCCTTGGCTTCTGTAGCACAATACCCGAGACTGAGTAATTTATAAAGAACAGAAAAAATTTTTTCATGGCTCTGGAGTCCAGAAAGTGCAAAACTAAGGAGCTAGCAGGTTCAGTGCTGGCATAGACTATTCTCTGCTTCTAAAATGGTGCCTTAACATTGCAGCTTCTTGAGTGGAGGAATGCTATGTCCTCAAATGTCAGACGGTGGAAGAGCAAAATGGTGTAAACTCCAGTAAGTCCATTTATTGTAAGGCTACTCAATCCCATTCACAAAGGAGGAGCTCTAATGAAAATCTTCTCCCAGAGGCAACATCTCCTAGTGTTATTGCATTGTGGAGCACATTTCAACACAAACTTAAACATTCAAATGATAACATTAACCCCTCTGCAATATCATATGTCTTGTAGCTTTGACTAGTATATCTACCTCCATAACAAGATTACTTCAGGGCTGGCACTGTGGGACAGGAGGTTAGGCTTCCACCTGCCAGCATTCCATACAGGCACTGGTTCAAGTCCTGGATACTTCACTTCTGATTGAGCACCCTGCTAATGCACCTGGGAAGGCAGTGGAGGATGGTCCAAGCACTTGGGCCCCTGCATCCATGTGGGAGACCCAGATGAAGCTCCTGGCTCCTGATTCTGGTCTGGCCCTTCCCTGGCTATTGTGGCCATTTGGGGAATAAACCTGTCTCTCCCTCTCTCTGTAACCCTGCTTTTCAAATAAATGAATAAACAAATCTTTTGGTAAAAAAGATTACGTCAATGATTAAATTTTGTAATAATAACTCCTTCTATTACTCATTTTTATAGATTTTTTTCTGTATTGTCTGATTATTTCCCATATCAATATGATGATCATTTTGAAAATACTGTGAACTTGCATTTTTAAAAAATATTGAGAGAGAGCAGCACTACGGTGTAGTAGGCTAAGTGTCGTGTTCTGGCTGCTCCTCTTCTGATTCAGCTCTCTGATTATGGCCTGGGAAAGCAGTGAAAGATGGCCAAGTGCTTGGGCTCCTGCACCCAGGTAGGAAACCCAGAAGAAGCTCCTGGCTCCTGGCTTCGCATCAGCCCAACTCTGGCCATTGTGGCTATTTGGGGGCGTTCAAATAAATAACCAAAACTTTTAAAAAAATTATTTGAGAGAGTCAGCAGACATTTGAACTAGTAGTTTGAATGCTGGCTGTGATATCCGCATCCTTTATGAGAGACCTGGATTTGTGCCCCAGACCCATTCCCAATTCTAGCTTCTTTATATAATGTGCACCAATGGAGGCAACAATTGATGGCTCAAAAACCTGGGTCCCTGCCATCCATAAGAGACCTGGACTGAGTTTCCAGCTCTGGTCTTCTGCCTGGCCTGGTCCAAGCCATTTGGGAAGTGAACCAACAGATGAGATATAGTCCACTCACTCTCTATTTCTCCGCCTCTCAAATAAACAAAATGCATAAAAAAATTGAGGAGGAAAAAGAGGAGCAAGAGGACAAGAAAAATGAAATATTGCAGACAAAAATTCTTCCGTGAAAATAAGCACAAAAGTCCTTAACAAAATATAACCAACTCTAAAGCAGCAATGTATAAACTATACATTCCAAGTGAACGCTGTAGGTCAAAATAGACCTAGTTTGAACATGTATTTGCTAAACTCAGAAACGTGAGTGCTTATGCATAAGATGTTGTTAGTTCAAAGATGAATTTGTCCCTGAAAAAACTCACAGTATTTGTATGTATTTTTGAAGCGACAATGTATAGACAAATAGATCAATGAAAGAGAATAGAGCCTAGAAATAGACCAATACAAATACAATCAACTGATCTTCAACAAAAACTCAAAGAGAGTACAATGGAAATAAGACAGTCTTTTCAACAAATACTGATGGAACAACTTGACATTCAAATTCAAAAGCTTGAATCTAGACAGACATAACCTTACATCCTCACAAAGTTAACTCAAGATGGATCATAGACTTCAACGTAAAATTATATCTCTTCCCTCTCTTATTCCCACTCTTATAATTAATAGGGATCACTTTTCAGTTAAGTTTCAACACTTAAGAATAACTGTGTATTAATTATAGAATTCAACCAATAGTAT
Source organism: Oryctolagus cuniculus (assembly GCF_964237555.1). NCBI lineage: Eukaryota > Metazoa > Chordata > Mammalia > Lagomorpha > Leporidae > Oryctolagus > Oryctolagus cuniculus. The sequence goes on from NC_091443.1 coordinate 59,098,303, forward strand.
TAAGTAGAACAAACAAACAAAAAATACTAGGAGGGATAAAGTATTAAGTTGTTCATCAACAGTCAGGGCAAGGGCTGATCAAGTCACTGTTTCTCATAGTGTCCATTTCACTTCAACAGGTTTCCTTTTTGGTGCTTGGTTAGTTGTCACCGATCAGGGAGAACATATATTTGTCCCTTTGGGACTGGCTTATTTCACTCAGCATGATGTGTTCCAGATTCCTCCATTTTGTTGCAAATGACTGGATTTCGTTGTGTCTTACTGCGGTATAGTATTCTAAAGAGTACATATCCCATAATTTCTTTATCCAGTCTATCGTTGATGGGCATTTAGGTTGGTTCCAGGTCTTAGCTATTGTGAATTGAGCTGCAATAAACATTAGGCTGCAGACCGCTTTTTTGTTTGCCAATTTAAATTCCTTTGGGTAAATTCCAAGGAGTGGGATGGCTGGGTCGAACGGTAGGGTTATCTTCAGGTTTCTGAGGAATCTCCAGACTGACTTCCATAGTGGCTTGACCAGTTTGCATTCCCACCAACAGTGGGTTAGTGTCCCTTTTTCCCCACATCCTCGCCAGCATCTGTTGTTGGTAGATTTCTGAATGTGAGCCATTCTAACCGGGGTCTTCCTTTTGCCGTTGGTTCACCCTCCAATGGCTGCCACGGCTGGCGCGCTGGGGCCGGCGCATTGCGCTGATCCGATGGCAGGAGCCAGGTACTTATCCTGGTCTCCCATGCGGGTGCAGGGCCCAAGGACTTGGGCCATCCTCCACTGCCTTCCCGGGCCACAGCAGGGAGCTGGCCTGGAAGAGGAGCAACTGGGACAGAATCCAGCACCCCAACTGGGACTAGAACCTGGTGTGCCGGCGCTGCAAGGCGGAGGATTAGCCTTATTGAGCCACGGTGCTGGCCCGAAAATGAATCTTGATGTGAATGGAAGGGGAGAGGGAGCGGGAAGGGGAGGGTTGTGGGTGGGAGGGAAGTTATGGGGGGGGTGAAGCCATTGTAATCCATAAGCTGTACTTTTGAAATTTATATTCATTAAATAAAAGTTTAAAAAAATAAAAAATAAAAAATGTAAAATTATAAAATTCCTATAAGATAACATAGGAGAAATTCCAGCTGACCTTACATTTGGCAATGACAATGGCAAAGATACAGCACCAAAGCCATGCTTCTTGAAAGAAATGACTGATAACTTGAACCTCAATAAAATTAAAAGTTTCAAGTTTTATAAAGGACACTGTCAAGAGAATGAGAAAACAAGCCATAGATTGAGGGAAATCATTTGCAAAAGACATGAATGATAAAGGAGTATTATACATAAAGAACTTTCAGCCACTATAATCCCAAAGTTGTAGTTTTGCAATTTATATTTATTAAATGAAAGTTTTTTAAAAAAGAACTTTCAAAGCAATAAGAAAACAAACAACCCAAATAAAAATGGGGCAAAATATCTGAATAGGCACCTCACTAAAATGGATTTATAGATGGTAAGCATGTTTTCATATGTTTACTTAACAGAATCTAAATTAAAACAGGAATGTGATCCCACTATACTCTTACCAGAATAGCCAAAATCCAACACACTGTCAATACAAAGTATTCTTTTTTTTTTTTTTTTTTTTTGAGTCAGGAAGATGGGTTTTACTTTGGGCAAGCTTTCCTGCAGCTCTGTTTGCTCACTTGAAAAGCTGGGATCATAATACTGACGTCCACATGAGGACTAAATGAGCTAACGCAGGAAAAGCAGAGTGCCCGGTACACATATGGCATCTGCCACAGCTGTCATCATCGCTGTGGTCATCGTCATCGTCATCATCATCTTCATATTCACTGGCAAATTTTAGTTTCAAGTAAAACAAATCCAACCCCCAAAAATTTAAGCAAAGAGAGAAAATGGTTTGGTTTGGTTAACTGCAACATCCAGGCACATGCTTGAAGCAGAGGTTCAATAGTACCATCTAGGGCGGGTGTTCTATTGTGGTGGTTAAGCTACCACTTGGGAGGCCCGCCTCCCATACCAAGTGTCTGGGTTCTGGTCTTGCCTCTGCACCCTGGAAGGCAGCAGAGGGCTCAAGAACTTGGGTTTGTGCCACTCACATGGGAAACCCAGATAGAGTTCCTGGCTCTGGGCTTCAGTCTGGCCCTGCCCTGCTGTTGCAGGCATTTGAGAAGTGAATCAGCAGATGGAAGAGCTCTCTCTCTCTCTCTCTCTCTCTCTTTCTCGTCTCCGGCACTCTGAGAAAGGGGAGCCATGATACCTGGCCAGTCACATGGCTGGGGAGCTGGGCCCATGGGGTCCAAGTGGGGCTCCAGAACCTTGGCTCTTACAGTGCAAGTACACGAGGGGCCCAGGAGTGTTTCTTGGAAGAATGGGCTGCTCAGGGGCTATTCCCACTCCAAGCTCCAAAGTGTTCTTGAGAATGTGAAGCAACAGGAACTCTCATGCTTGGGGGGAGGGAGGGAAGCAAAATTAGACAGCTCCTTTGGAAGACATGTTGGAAGTCTCTTACAAAACTAAACATTCCTATTATACAATTCAACAATTGAATTTCTCAGTATTTAGCCAAATGAGTTGAAAACACATCCACACAAAACTTTCTAAACATGAATACATGTTTTATTCACAATTGCCAAAATTTGGAAGCAAACATGATGTCCTTCAATAGACGGGTGGATAAAATAATCTGTGGAGCCTTCAGAAATGTAATACTATCACATGCTATAAAGAAATTAACTATCACTTATGAAAACACTCAGAAGAAACTTAAATAAATGCATATTACTAAGGGAAAGAGGCCAAGATGAAAAGGCTATCAGGTGTTTGACTGCAAATACACGATATTCTGAAAAAGACAAAACAGTGGAGATGATTACTGGTTGCCAGTGGTTAGAGAAGTTAAAGGGATGACTACATACAGGAAAGAGGGTTTTAGAGCAATGACTCTGTATAAGAGTATGATGATGAACATATGTCATACTGCATTTATCCAAACTCATAGACTGTACAACATGAAGAGAACCCTAAGGTGAATTATGAACTTTGGGGAATGTGTCAATGTTCTTTGACTGATTATAACAAATTTACTACTCTGGGTGGGATGTTGGTAGGGGAAGGACAGTATTTGCGGAGTAGGAAATATGTGGAAGTTCTCTGTACTTTCCACTCAATTTTTCTGAGAAACTAAAGTTGCTCTAAAAAGTGAAGTCTATTTTAAAAAGTTGGTGGATATTCACTGAACATATAATGAAATTTTGAGAGGCCGGCGCCGTGGCTCACTAGGCTAATCCTCTGCCTTGAGGCGCTGGCACACCGGGTTCTAATCCCAGTCAGGGCACCGGATTCGGTCCTGGTTGCCCCTTTTCCAGGCCAGGTCTCTGCTATGACCCAGGAGTGCAGTGGAGGATGGCCCAAGTCCTTGGGCCCTGCACCCCATGGGAGACCAGGATAAGTACCTGGCTCCTGCCATCAGATCAGCGCGGTGCGCCGGCCACAGCACGCCAGCCGCGGCGGCCATTGGAGGGTGAACCAATGGCAAAGGAAGACCTTTTTCTCTGTCTCTCTCTCACTGTTCACTCTGCCTGTTAAAAAAATTTTTTTTAAAAATTAAATTTTGAGAAAAAGACACAAATAAAATAGCCTCAGTTTAATCAGTATGAAATTATTGAGTGAATAATATGAATTTATAATCTGAGTAACAGAATGTATAAGGCTGTTCAATGTGCCCATTTTTTTTCTAATCACAAGTTTTTAGGACATATGAAGCAAGCAAATGATGACATAAGCAATATACACCTAAATGACAATGTGCACATTATCTGCTCAATGTTTCATAAGTTCATAGAAAAAATGAAGTCAATATAAAGTAAAACGGGAACAATTGTATAAACACTTGGGAGAATTGGTAAGACAGAGAGTATGTCAAGAGTTTTGGAGTAGGGCAAGTATCATGAAGCAACAGGTTAAGCCATTGCCTGGAATTCTGCATCCATTTAAATATATACACTCAGTATCACTAGACATCCGGGAATACAAATAAAAACCAGAGTGAGGTTTCACATCACCCCAGTTAGAATGGCTATCATCCAAAAATCCCAAATAACAAATGCTGGTGAGGATATGGACAAAAAGGTAAACTAATTCACTGTTGGTAGGAATGTAAACTAGTAAAACCATTATAAAAGACATTATGGGGATTCCTCAGAAATCTGAAAATGGAATTATCATATGACCCAGGCATCCCATTCCTGGGAATGTACCCAGGGATATGAAATCACCACATCAAAGAGTCGTCTTTTCCCCTATGTTTATAGCAGTTCAACTTACAATAGCTAAGTAATGGAATCAACTCAGATATCCATCAACTGAGGTTTAGATAAAGAAATTGTGGTATATACGTGGTATATATATATATATACATATATATATATATACATATCTATATGTATATAGATATATGAATACTATTCAGTATTCAGCCATCAAAAAGAATGAAATCTTGTCTTTCACAACAAAATGAATATGACTGGAGACCATTAAAATGCTTAGTGAAATTAGCCAGTCTCAAAAAGATAAATATCAAAAAAAGGAGATTTTGGGGGTTCCAAGATGGCAAAATAGTGACAGGGTGGTCTGATTTATGTGTGGCAAAATTAATATTTTAAAAAAGGGGATAAAGTACACTCTCAGGGTAAAGCTGAGGGGCACTGCAGTGGGGGATCCTACTAACGCAATAGAAGCAGTTGGGACCCGTATTGAAAGAGTAGACATGCAACAAAATATCCACTAGCTTGGATCCAGGGAGGAAGACCCAGTTCAGAAAAAACAGCTGCTGATACAGTGGGAGGGAGAGCTTGGTGAATTGCACCTTTTAGAGTTCCACAGGGATCCCCCAGACAGCAGGTGACTGATCACCAAGAAGTGGGGTGGGGGAAGGCAGTGCACCTCTCTCCCTTCCCCCTCCCTGCTACAGCAGAGACCTGTAGCCAGTGGTGGTTGGGCTGGCACCATATTTGGACACAGACAGGAAGCAGCCACCCCAGCTCCTGTGTGTGTACCCAGCAAATACCGGGGTTGCCTTCCACCCAGTCTGCCGGGGCAACCACAGCAATTCAGTAGAAACCAAGGAGGAGGGTATCCACTACAGTTGCCTGGCAACAGGAGGGGAGGAAGAGCCACCCCTAGGGAGGGGAAATGCAGCCTATGTGCTCTTCTATATGCCCAGCACAATTGTGAGTAGCCAGGGCTGCAGCAGATGGGTACTTTGCGCACCTGCAAACCACAGATCCAACTAAAGAGAAAAACCTGCATTCTCCACCGACATCGAATCTGGTTGGGAGACTTGATCTAGTGGTTTAGAACACACATGGACAGCAGCTCTGGGAACACCTTAGTTTCCCTGCTAGCAGGACTGCTAGCGGGATGGAGTGGCCCCACTGGCATTCGATGACCCTGAGAGCTCTTGGAGCTGAGACTGGGAAAACAGTGACTACATACGAGGAGGCAGAGTGTGGCTAGATTCTGGGCAACTACAGAATGCTCCTCCACACTCTCCAAGCTCGTTGGTTGCCTAGAGCAGCTCATAGCAGAAGGAACTGGGCTCACAGAAAAGACTCCACAGATCATATGTGCAGTTCATAAAGCGGTACAGATGAGTGCTAAGCACACTGGGGACTAACACATGGGCATTCCTCAGCTGGGAGGAGAATGGCTGGTCCCACCAGCAGAGGTGATCATTTCTCTCCATCCAGTTAATCAGAAGAGACCTACTACACCCAACTTGGGTGTAACCCTGGATAATTGCCCCATTCTGGAGCACTGAACAGAGCATCCTGGCCACACCAGCATACACCTGTTGGTATACACTGAGAGTAGACATCCCACTAAATCACAGAGACACGAATAAGACAAAAGCGATCAGACAAAAAAAAAACAAAACTCTACAAATGCCTAAAAATAAAAGCAAAAAATTTAATAAACAAGAATAAGGGAGACATTATGAGCCCCCCGAAGGAACACTACAACATTTCAATACATTTCAATATTAGATGTGAAGATGAGGAGATTAAGGAAATGCCATATATGGAATTTAAAAAATTAATCATTGGAGTATTCAGAAGCAAATTCTCAAACTAAAGAAAACTATATATGACATGAATAAAATTTATTCCCATAAAATTGAGGTCCTAAAGAGAAATCAAAATGAAATATTAGAAATGAAGATTAATAGATTAAATAAAAAGGCAGCGGAAAGTCTTAACAACAGAATTGGTGAAGTAGAAGAATGAATATCTGAGCTAGAAGACAAATCTTTGGAAATGTTACAGTCAGATCAAAAAAAGAAGAAATTAGAAAACTTAAAAACAGTGTTAGAGTTACATGGGATACCATCAAAAGACCCATCATACGAATCTTAGGAGTGCCTGAAGACATGGAAAGAGAGAAAGGAATAGAAGGCCTATTTAGTGAAATAATTACAGGAAACTTCCCTAATTTGGAGAAAGAAAGGAATGCATAAGTACAGGAAATGCATAGAACTCCTAACAGATATGAGCAGAAAAGACCTGCACCACAGCACATAGTAATCAAACTTTCCATGGTAAAGCATAAAGAAAAGATTTGTTCATAAGAGAAACACCAGGTGTAGCCATCCTAATATCAGACAAAATAGACTTTAACACAAAAACTGTTAAAAGAGGCAAAGAAGGACACTATATAATGATTAAAGGATTAACACAACAGGAAGACATGTCAATAATAAATGTATACACACTCAACTACAGGGCACCTGGTTACCTAGACAAACTATTAATGAATCAAAGGGAGACTTGACTCCAATACAATAGTAACCAGGGACTTCAACACCTCACTTTCATTACTGGATAGATCAACCAGACAGAAAATCAACAACAAAAAAAAAAACCCAACAGAATTAATCAACATTATGGACCAAATAGACCTAACTGATATCTATAGAACTTTTTACCCCAAAGGGGCAGAATACACATTCTTCTCAGCAGAGCTTGGAACTTTCTCTAAGACAGACCATATACTATGCCATAAAGTAAGTCTCAACAAATTCAAAAAAAATCAAAATCATACTGTGCACTTTCTATGATCACAATGGATTGAAGCTCAAAAACAACAATTCAACAACCTCCAGAACATATGCAAATACATAGATACTGAACAATATGATCCTAAATGAACAGTGGGTCTTAAAAGAAATCAAAAGAGAAATCAGAAAATCTCTGGAAACAAATGAAGACAACAAAACCGCATTTCAAAACTTATGGGGTACAGCAAAAGCAGTGTTAAGAGGGAAGTTTATCGCAATTAGTGCCTACATCAAGAAACTGGAAAAAAAAACAAATAAATGAGCTATCAGTGCATCTCAAGGACATAGAAAAATAACAACAAACAAAACCCCAAATTAGTAGGAGGAAAGAAAAAATTAAAATTAAGGAAGAAGCAAAATTGAAACCAAAAAATACAAATGGTCAATGAAATGAAGAGCTAGGTTTTTGAAATAAATAAACAAAATAGATACACCATTGGCCCAACTGAGAAGAGAGAGAGAGAGAGAGAGAGAGAGAGAGACCCCCAAATCAGCAAGATCAGAGATGAAAAAGGAAATGTAACAACAGATACCACAGAAATAAAAAGAATCATTAGGAATTACCACAAAGAACTGTATGCTAACAAACCAGCAATCCCAGAAGAAATAGATTCCTGGGCACAAACAACCTACTTAAACTAATTCATGAAGACATAGAGCACCTAAACAGACCAATAACCAAAACAGAGATTGAATCAGTAATAAAGATCCTTCCAACAAAGCCCAGGTCTAACGGTTTTAACACTGAATTCTACCAGACCTAATCCCAATTCTTAAACTATTCAAAACAATCAAAAAAGAGAGAGTCCTCCCAAACTCCTTCTATGAAGGCCGCATCACCTTAATACCTAAGCCAGAAAAAGACATGACAGAAAAAGCACCATAGACCAATATTCCTGATGAACATAGATGCAAAGATCTTCAACAAAATTGTAGCCAATTGAATCCAAAAAATCATCAGAAAGATCATTCACCTGGACCAAGTGGGATTTATTCCAGGTATGCAGGAATGGCTCAACATCTGAAAATCAATAAATGTGATAAAACACATTAGTAAACTGACGATGAAAACCACATCATTATCTCAACAGATGCAGAGAAAGCTTGACAAAATTCAATACCCTTTTAAGATGAAAACCTTAAGCAAACTTGGCATAGAAGGAACATTCCTCAACATAATCAGAGCAATTTATAACAAACCCACAGCCAGCATCCTACTGAATGGGGAAAAACTGGAGACATTCCCATTAACATGCGGAACCAGACAAAGATACCCTCTCTCACCACTGCTACTTAAGACAGTCCTGGGAGTTTATGCCAGAGCCATCAGGTCAGGCAACAAAAAGCAATCAAAGGGATATAAACAGGGAAGGAAGAAGTCAAACTATCCCTATTTGCTGATGACATGATTCTATATAAGAAGTACCCAAAAGACTCCATGAAGAGCCTATTGGAACTTATAAAAGAGTTTGGTAAAGTAGCAGGATATCAAATAAATGCACAAAAATCAATAGCCTTTGTATACACAAACAATGTCAAAGCTGAGAAAGACCTTCGCAATAGCTAATAAATAAATAAATACCTTGGAATGAACTTAACCAAGGATTTCAAAGAGCTCTCCACTAAAAACTACTAAACACTAAAGAAAGAAATAGAAGAACACATAAAAAAGTGGAAAAATCTTCCATGTTCATGGACTGGGAGAATCAACATCTTCAAAATGTACTACTGAAAGCAATTTACAGATTCAATGCAATCCCAATCAATATACCAACAACACTCTTCTCAGATCTAGAAAAAATTATGCTAAAATTCATATGGAAATACAAGATCCCAAATAGCTAAACAATAGATAAGATTGTTTATTGTTTAAACAATAAAGACAAAGCTGGAGGCATCACAATACCAGACCTCAAGTTATACTACAGGGAAGTTATAATCATAACAGCCTTGTACTGGCACAAAAACTGACATGTAGATGACCAATGGAACAGAATAGAAACCTCAGATATTAATCAACAAATCTACAACCAACTTATCTTTGACAAAGGAACAAAAATCAACTCCTGGACCCAAGACGGTCTCTTCCACAAATGGTGCTGGGAAAACCGGATCTCCACATGCAGAAGTATGAAACAAGACCCCTATCTTACACCTTACACAAAAATTCACTCAAGGCCAGCACCGCAGCTCACTAGGCTAATCCTCTGCTTATGGTGCCGGCACCCCGGTTTCTAGTCCCGGTTGCTCCTCTTCCAGTCTAGCTCTCTGCTGTGGCCCTGGAGTGCAGTGGAGGATGGCCAAGTGCTTGGGCCCTGCACCCACACGGGAGACAAGGAGGAAGCATCTGGCTCCTGGCTTCAGATCGGCACAGCGCACCAGCCGTAGCAGCCATTTCGGGGGGTGAGCCAATGGAAGGAAGACCTGTCTTTCTCACTGTCTAACTCTGCCTGTCAAAAAAAAAAAAAAATCCACTCAAAATGGATGAAGGATCTAAATCTGCAACCTGATTCCATCAAATTACTAGAGAATACTAGGGGTGGACTTCTTGGAATAGACACCAAAAACAAAGGCAATCAAAGCCAAAATTAATAACTGTGTTTACAACAAATTGAGAAGCTTCTGTACTGCAAAGGAAACATTCAGCAAAGTGAAGAGGCAACTGACAGAGTGGGAGAAAATATTTGCAAACTATGAAACAAAGGATTAACTTCAAGAATCTTGAAAGAGCTAAATAATCACAAAATAAACAACATAGTCAAGAAATGGGCAATGGACCTAAACATTTTTCAAGAAGAAATTCAAAGGGCCAATAGAGACATGCTCAGGATTGCAAGCCATCAGGGAAATGCAAATCAAAACAACATGAGGTTTCACCTCCCCCCCATTAGAATGGCCCTCATACAGATCCACAAGATATGGGGAGAAGGGTACCTTAATCCACTAATGATGGGAATGTAAACTGGTACAGCCACTGTGGAAGACAATACGGAGATACCACAGAAAGCTGAATATAGACCTACCATATGATCTAGCCATTCCTCCCACTCCTGGGAATTTATCCAAAGGAAATGATATCAGAATAAGAGTGATCTGTACCTCCATGTTCATCTCAGCTCAATTTACAATAGCTAAGATATGGATTCAACCATAGGGTCTCTCTGATCTGTGGTAACGAATAGAGTACCTAAAATGTAATCTATAGGAGCAAAACTGACACTCTGAGATGTGTTGATTTTGAACAGCCTTTGCCTTGACTGTTGTGAATATATATATATATACACACACATATATATATACACACGTATATATAGTTTTTTTTTCTTTTTTTCTTCATACTAATAAGTAAACTCTCTACTTAGTGTAGGGTTTTTTATGAATATAAAAATTATCTGAAAAATTGATTTCTGTTGAAAGTTAAGAATGGGAAAAAAAGAGGAAGGAGAAAGAAGGGTGAGAGTATAGGTGGGAGGGAGGTGGTGGGGGGAAGAATCATCATATTCCCAAATCTGTATATATTAAATGAATGAATTTGTATTCCTTAAACAAAATAAACAGGATAAATATCAGATGTTTTCTCTGATTTGTGGTAACTCATATACAGAGTACAAAAAACAGTATACAAAATCATATAAAAACATTATGTATATGAGTAAAATTGAATTTTGAAAATGGATTATTGTTTATAGCCCTTGTCTATACTTCTTAGGAACAGTGAGTAGGATTAAGGGGAGGATTAGTGGAGGATTAAGTTTGTTATCATAAAGTAAATAGAAAGTTATATCACCACAAATATCAAAGACAAATAAGAAAGGAAGGAGAAGAGAAGGTGTGAATGAGGGAGTGCAGGGTGGGAAGTATCATTACATTCTTGAAACTGTATAAATGGAAGGATGGTGCTGTGGCGCAGTGGGTTAAGCTCTGTCCTACAGTACCAGCATGCCATATGAGCACCATTTCAAGTCCTGGCTGCTTCACTTCTGATCCATCTCCCATCTGGCATAATGGCAGAGGATGGCCCAAGTCCTGCACCCATGTGGAAGACCTGGGAAAAGGCTTCGGGCACCTGGCTCCTTCCTGGTCCAGTTCAGGTTGTTGTGATCATTTGGGAAGTGAACCAGAGAATGATAGATCTCTCTATCTCTGCCTTTCCTCCTCTCTCTGTAATTATGACTTTCAAATAAATAAGTAAATCATAAAAAATTATATATATGAAATCTATGAAGTTTGTTCCCTTTATATAAAAAAGGAAAAAAAGAAAAAAAATCATAAGGTATACCAAAAAAGGACTGTATAGGGGCCCAGAGCTGTGGCGCAGCGGGTTAATGCCCTGGCTTGAAGCACAGGCATCCCATAAGGATGCTGCTCCACTTCTGATGCAGCTCTCTGCTATGGCCTGGGAAAGCAGTAGAAGATGGCCAGAGTCCTTGGGCTCCTGCACCCATGTGGGAAACTGGGAGGAAGCTCCTGGCCCTGGCTTTGGATCAGCACAGTTCTAGCCATTGTAGCCAGCTGGGGAGTGAGCCAGCAGATGGAAGACCTCTTCTCTCTCTCTCTCTCTCTGCCTCTCCTCTCTCTGTGTAACTCTGACTTTCAAATAAATAAATCTTTAAAAAAGATTTCAGAAAAAAAGAATTCAGAAAAAATAAAGCAACAAACACAGTTCCTGAAAGATTGGATGGCACATGTAATAGACAAAGACCTAATTTTTTTTAACTTTTATTTAATGAATATAAATTTCCAAAGTACGACTCATGGATTACAATGGCTTCCCCCCAACACTGTCCCTCCCACCCACAACCCTCCCCTCTCCCACTCCCTCTCCCCTTCCAATCACATCAAGATTCATTTTCAATTATCTTAATATACAGAAGTTCAGCTTAGTATACATTAAGTAACGATTTCAACAGTTTGCTCCCACACAGAAACATAAAGTGAAAAATAATAGATGATTTTTTTAAATGATGATGAAATCAGATCAGACCTATTGTCATGTTTAATCCCAGTGAGAGTCAAGTTGGGAATTGATAATTTCTTTCTTTTTTTTTTTTTTTTTACAGAAGATCAGTTTAGTATGCATTAAGTAAAGATTTCAACAGTTTGCACCCCCATAAAAACACAAAGTGAAATATATTGTTTGAGTACTCGTTATAGCATTAAATCTCAATGTACAACACATTAAGGAAAGAGATCCTACATGAGGAGTAAGTGCACAGTGACTCCTGTTGTTGACTTTACAAATTGACACTCCTGTCTATGGCATCAGTAATCTCCCTATGCTCCAGTCATGAGTTTCCAAGGCTATGGAAGCCCTCTGAGTTCTCCGACTCTTATCTTGTTTAAACAAGGTCATAGTCAAAGTGGAGGTTCTCTCCTCCCTTCAGAGAAAGGTACCTCCTTCTTTGAAGACCTGTTCTTTCCACTGGGATCTCACTCACAGAGATCTTTTTGCCAGTGTCTTGGCTTTCCATGCCTGAAATACTCTCATGGGCTTTTCAGCCAGATCCGAATGCCTTTAGGGCTGATTCTGAGGCCAGAGTGCTATTTAGGACATCTGCCATTCTATGAGTCTGCTGAGTATCTCACATCCCATGTTGGATCACTCTCCCCTTTATTTATTCTATCGGTTAGTGTTAGCAGGTACTAGACTTGTTTATGTGCTCCCTTTGACTCTTAGTCCTTTCATTATGATCAATTGTGAACTGAAATTGATCACTTGGAATAGTGAGATGGCATTGGTACATGCCACCTTGATGGGATTGAATTGGAATCCCCAGGTATGTTTCTAACTCTACCATTTGGGGCAAGTCAGCTTGAGCATGTCCCAAATTATACATCTCTTCCCTCTCTTATTCTCACTCTTATGTTTAACAGGGATCACATTTCAGTTAATTTTCAACACTTAAGAATAACTGTGTGATAATTACAGAATTAAACCAGTCATATTAAGTAGAACAGACAAAAAAATACTAAGAGGGATAATGTATTAAGTTGTTCATTAACAGTCAGGGCTATGCTGATCAAGTCACCGTTTCTCATAGTGTCCATTTCACTTCAACAGGTTTCCTTTTTGGTGTTCAGTCAGTTGTCACCGATCAGGGAGAACATATGGTATTTGTCCCTTTGGGACTCGCTTATTTCACTCAGCATGATGTGTTTCAGATTCCTCCATTTTGTTGCAAATGACTGGATTTCGTTGTGTCTTACTGCAGTATAGTATTCTAAAGAATACATATCCCATAATTTCTTTATCCAGTCTACCGTTGATGGGCATTTAGGTTGGTTCCAGGTCTTGGCTATTGTGAATTGTGCTGTGATAAACATTAGGGTGCAGACCGCTTTTTTGTTTGCCAATTTAAATTCCTTTGGGTAAATTCCAAGGAGTGGGATGGCTGGGTCGAACGGTAGGGTTATATTCAGGTTTCTGAGGAATCTCCAGACTGACTTCCATAGTGGCTTGACCAGTTTGCATTCCCACCAACAGTGGGTTAGTGTCCCTTTTTCCCCACATCCTCGCCAGCATCTGTTGTTGGTAGATTTCTGAATGTGAGCCATTCTAACCGGGGTGAGGTGAAACCTCATTGTGGTTTTGATTTGCATTTCCCTGATTGCTAGTGATCCTGAACATTTTTACATGTGCCTGTTGGCCATTTGGATCTCCTCTTTTGAAAAATGTCTATTAAGGTCTTTGGCCCATCTCCTAAGTGGGTTGTTGGTTTTGTTTGTGGAGTTTCTTGATCTCTTTGTAGATTCTGGTTATTAACCCTTTATCTGTTGCATAGTTTGCAAATATTTTTCCCATGCTGTCGGTTGTCTCTTCACTCTCCTGACTGTTTCTTTTGCAGTACAGAAACTTCTCAATTTGATGCAATCCCAATAGTTGATTTTGGCTTTGACTGCCTGTGCCTCTCAGGTCTTTTCCAGAAATTCTTTGCCTGTGCCAATATCTTGAAGGGTTTCTTCAATGTTCTCTAATAACTTGATGGTGTCAGGATGTAGATTTAGGTCTTTAATCCACGTTGAGTGGATTTTTGTGTAAGGTGTAAGGTAGGGGTCTTGCTTCATGCTTCTGCATGTGGAAATCCAGTTTTCCCAGCACCATTTATTGAATAGACTGTCCTTGCTCCAGGAATTGGTTTTAGATCCTTGGTCAAATATAAGTTGGCTGTAGATGTTTGGGTTGATTTCTGGTGTTTCTATTCTGTTCCATTGGTCTATCCATCTGTTTCTGTACCAGTACCATGCTGTTTTGATTACAACTGCCCTGTAGTATGTCCTGAAATCTGGTATTGTGATGCCTCCGGCTTTGTTTTTGTTGTACAAGATTGCTTTAGCTATTTGAGGTCTCTTGTGCCTCCATATGAATTTCAGCATCATTTTTTCCAGATCTGAGAAGAATGTCTTTGGTATCTTGATTGGGATTGCATTGAATCTATAAATTGCTTTTGGGAGAATGGACATTTTGATGATGTTGATTCTTCCAATCCATGAGCATGGAAGATTTTTCCATTTTTTGGTATCCTCTTCTATTTCTTCCTTTAAGATTTTGTAATTCTCATCGTAGAGATCTTTAACGTCCTTGGTTAAGTTTATTCCATGGTATTTGATTGTTTTTGTAGCTATTGTGAATGGGATTGATCTTAGCAGTTCTTTCTCAGTCATGGCATTGCATGTGTATACAAAGGCTGTTGATTTTTGTGCATTGATTTTATACCCTGCCACTTTGCCAATCTCCTCTATGAGTTCCAATAGTCTCTTAGTAGAGTTCTTTGGATCCTCTAAGTAAAGAATCATATCGTCTGCAAAGAGGGATAGTTTGACTTCTTCCTTCTCAATTTGTATTCCTTTGATTTCTTTTTCTTGTCTGATGGCTCTGGCTAAAACTTCCAGAACTATGTTAAATAGCAGTGGTGAGAGTGGGCATCCCTGCCTGGTGCCAGATTTCAGTGGAAATGCTTCCAACTTTTCCCCATTCAATAGGATGCTGGCTGTGGGTTTTTTATATATTGCTTTGGTTATATTGAGGAATGTTCCTTCCAAACCCAGTTTGCTTAGAGTTTTCATCATGAACGGGTGTTGTATTTTATCAAATGCTTTCTCGGCATCTATTGAGAGAATCATATGGTTTTTCTTCTGCAGTCTGTTAATGTGGTGTATCACATTGATTGATTTGCGAATGTTGAACCATCCCTGCATACCAGGGATGAATCCCACTTGGTCTGGGTGGATGATTTTCCTGATGTTTGTTGTACTCTATTGGCCAGAATTTTATTGAGGATTTTTGCATCTATGTTCATCAGGGATATTGGTCTGTAATTCTCTTTCAGTGCTGCATCTTTTTCCGGCTTAGGAATTAAGGTGATGCTGGCTTCATGGAAAGAATTTGGGAGGATCCCTCTTCTTCAATTGTTCTGAATAGTTTGAGAAGAATTGGAGTTAGTTCTTCTTTAAATGTCTGGTAGAATTCAGCAGTGAATCCATCTGGTCCTGGGCTTTTCTTTGTTGGGAGGGCCTTTATTACTGTTTCAATTTCTGTTTCAGTTATGGGTCTATTTAGGTTGTCAGTGTCTTCCTGGTTCAATTTTGGTAGATTGCATGTGTCCAGGAATCTATCCATTTCTGATAGATTTTCCTGTTTGCTGGCATACAGGTCCTTGTAGTAATTTCTGATGATTCTTTTTATTTCTGTGGTGTCTGTTGTTACATTTCCTTTTTCATCTCTGATTTTATTGATTTGGGTCTTTTCTCTTCTTTTTTTAGTTAGTTGGGCCAATGGGGTGTCAATTTTCTTTATTTTTTCAAAAAACCAGCTTCTCGCTTGGCTGATTTTTTGTAGTTTTTTTTTTTTTTTTTTTTTGGATTCAATCCTGTTAATTTCTTCTCTGGTTTTAATTATTTCTCTTCTCCTACTAGATTTGGGTTTGGTTTGCTGCAGTTTTTCTAGGTCCTTGAGGTGCGCTGAAAGCTCATTTATTTGGTACCTTTCCAATTTCTTGATATAGGCATCTATTGCTATAAATTTGCCTCTCAATACTGCTTTTGCTGTATCCCATAAGTTTTGATATGTTGTGTTGTTGTCTTCATTTACTTCCAGAAAGTTTTTGATTTCTCTTTTGATTTCTTGAATGACCCAGTGTTCATTCAGGAGCATGTTGTTCAGTCTCCATGTGTTTGCATACTTTCTGGGGTTTCCTGAGTTGCTAATTTCCAGCTTCATTCCGCTGTGATCTGAAAAGCTGCATGGTATGATTCTAATTCTTTTAAATTTGCTGAGACTTGCTTTATGACCTAGTATGTGATCAATCCTAGAGAAGGTTCCATGCACTGCTGAGAAGAATGTGAAGTCTGTAGATGTAGGGTTGAAAGTTCTGTAGATATCTGTTAGATCCATTTGGGCAATAGTGTCAATTAAATCTGTTTCCTTGTTGATCTTCTGTCCGGATGATCTGTCTATTTCTGAGAGTGGAGTATTGAAGTCCCCCAGTACTATTGTATTGGAATCTAAATCTCCCTTTAAGTCCCTTAACATATCTTTTAAATAGACTGGTGCCCTGTAATTAGGTGCATATACATTTATAATAGTTACATCTTCCTGTTGAATTGAACCCTTAATCATTATATAGTGTCCCTCTTTGTCTCTCTTAACAGTTTTTGTATTAAAGTTTATTTTGTCTGATATTAATATGGCTACACCTGCTTCTTTTTTTTTGTTTCTGTTGGCATGGAATATCTTTTTCCAGCCTTTCACTTTCAGTCTGCATGCCTCTTTGTTAGAGAGATGTGTTTCTTGTAGGCAACAAATAGTTGGGTTGTGTTCTTTGAGCCAGTCAGCCAAACGGTATCTTTTAACTGAAGAATTCAGACCATTAATGTTCAATGTGACTATTGATACGTAGTGACTTTGCCCTGCCATTTTCCCGGAAATATTTTCTAGTATATGCTTTGAGCTTCCCATGCTCTTTTACTGGTAGGTGTTCTTCCTTTCCCTTCTTTCATATTGATGGTCGTGTTTTTGTGTTTCTGAGTGTAGTACATCTTTAAGTATCTTTTGCAGGGCCAGACGAGTGGCCACAAAGTCTTTCAATTTCTGTTTGCTATGAAAGGTCTTTATTTCACCTTCATTCACAAATGAGAGCTTGGCAGGATATAATATTCTGGGCTGGCAATTTTTCTCTCTTAGCACCTGTGCTATGTCTCGCCATTCCCTCCTAGCCTGTAGTGTTTCTGATGAGAAGTCTGCTGTGAGTCCGATTGGAGATCCTCTGAGAGTAATCTGATGTTTCTCTCTTGCACATTTTAGGATCTTTTCTTTATGTTTCACTGTGGTAAGTTTAATTACCACGTGTCGTGGTGAGGATCTCTTTTGGTCATGTTTATTGGGGGTTCTATGAGCTTCCTGTATTAGGATGTCTCTGTCCTTCTCCAAACCTGGAAAGTTCTCTGCTAGTATCTCACTAAAAAGGCCTTCTAATCCTTTCTCTCTCTCCATGCCTTCAGGAACTCCTAGAACTCGAATGTTGGGTTTTTTAATAGTATCCTGTAGATTCCCAACAATATTTTTTAGATTTCTAATTTCCTCTTCTTTTCTTTGGTTTGACTGTATGTTTTCCTGTGCTCTATCTTCTAAGTCCGATATTCTCTCTTCTGCTTCACCCATTCTGTTTTTAAGGCTTTCTAATGTGTTTGTCATTTGATCTATCGAGCTCTTCATTTCATTTTGATTTCTCTTCACTATCACACTTTCCTGTTCTACTAGTTTCTGAGTTTCATTTTGATTCTTCCTTAAAATTTCATTTTCACGAGAGAGATTTTCAATCCTGTCCAATAAGGATTTCTGTAGTTCAAGGATTTGCTTTTGAAAACTTCTAAATGTTCTTATCATAAATTTTTTGAAATCCGTATCTTGCATTTCTTCTATCTCATCATCTTCATAATCTTGGTTTGGGGTGTTTTGCTTATTTGGAGGCATCATAGTGTCATTGTTGATCTTGTTCCCTCGATTTCTGTGTTTGTTGCTTGGCATAGTTAATTCTTCTTTCGTCACTGTGCTTTTTTTTTTTTTTTTATACTATGTCCGTGTTAAGTGGACTGCCTGCTGTTGGAGGAGCCTTGGAGGCTTGAGATGGGTGCAGCCTGAGAGCTCTGCTTGGTTCTTCCTGGTTAAGGGTGTGCAAAGGTGACACCCTCAGGTTATGTGTGGTAAATCTCTCTCTTTTTATTTATTTATTTATTTTATTCAGGGGGTAAGTAACACCGCACGGCACGGCTGTGCAGAATTGATGGTATTTAGCTTCCAGTCTCTGGATTCTACCCAAAGAGTCTGTGTAGGCTCCTCTGGACTCCCACTGGGTTGCCTAGGCTACTGAATTGTAGTGACTCAGTTCCTTAGCTCTCCCCTGTTGATATGTAAATCCAGAGAGGGGGCCTGCTCTTTGTCTCTTGCGAATTCTTCAAGCCTTGCAGCCTTGCAACTTTTGCAAGGTTAGGGGAAAGAGAAACCCCCAAGCTTTTTTTTTTTTCCTTCTTTCCGGTAGTGAGTTTGCTGCACTTTCCGGCCCCCCTCTAGATTCTGACCCCCGTTTTCCCGCCAATGTCTCGGGTTATTGAGCTCACCTCCCCTTCCAGCACCGATGTGTGGACTCGGAGCCCTGGACATCGCAACTCTCCCCGCTGTTGTCTGTGTGACATGCATTCCCCTTCTTGCACTGGCGCGCAGACCCTGCGGCTTCTGCGGCACCCGGGGCTCCCGCAGCTCGGCTTCCGCGCGGTGGGCGACCTTGTTCTCCCAGTAGGTCCTCCGATTCACAGCTACTCGATCCAGGAGAGTTTCCTCTGCAATATTTTTCTGGTTCTTTTTTCTGAGGCTACCGTAACTCCCCTTTTATTAAACTAAATTTTCCCAGACTATCGGTGCGTGCCCTCACTATTCCGCCATCTTGGCTCTGCCCCCTAGACAAAGACTTTAAAGCAACTGTCTTAAAGATACCCAAAGAACTAAAGAAAGATGTAAAAGAAAATAAACAATAAATGAATTGAAACACCATTAAAGAAGTAAAAATAAAACTAATTGTAAATTATGATACCAAAAAGTATAATAACTGAAATGAAAAATTTATTAGAGGGATTAAAATACAGATTTAAGTAAACAGAAGAAACAATGAATGAACTTGAAGATAAAACAATGGAAATTATTTAGCCTTTTGGAGAGAAAGAAACAAAAAATAAATTGAAGTAAATAGTGCCTAAGGGAATTATGAAACATAATGAAGCAGACCAAAATATCAGATGGAGAACAGAGAAAGAAGAGAGCAGAGAGTATCTGAAGAAAAGATGCCTGAAAATTTCCCCACTTTAATGAAAGACATGAATTTAAATACCTAATAATTTCAACAAACTCTAAATAAGGTAAACTCAGAGACCCACATCAAGACACATTATAATCTTATTTTTGAAACACAAGTCAGAGGGACTCTTGAAAGCAACAAAAATAGCAAAATATCATATATCCAAAGATCTTCAATGAGATTCTCAGATTTCACATTGCTCCTGGGATGGGGCTATTCTCCCCATGGATGGAAAGATTAACAGGGAAAAGAGTGGACCCCCTGCACTTCATGACCATGGAAATACTGTGAAAGTGAAATAGGCCAGGAAACTGAGAAGTGCATGGGTGTGACTGGATTTTTGTGCAGTCACTGGGTCTGATTCCAGAAGCTCAGAACTCCCTGAGTGCTGGGGAGGATCATCAAGGATGGCTCCATGCTCACAAAATGGAGTACACAGATCCTCTGTGAGATTGTGTGCCTGAGTAGGTAGCCTGCACGGGTGAAATCACTGTAGGCAGTAGTTTCACCTTGGCACAGAGAAGGGCTGATACTGTCAACACATGAGTCAGCTTGATCATCCCTTCCCCATTAATGTTAATAAAGGAGATCTACCATGCTCACTTGGGTGTCACTCTAGACTCCTGCCCCACCAAAAAAAGCTGATGAGAGTTCCCTGGCCCCACTCAGCAAAAAATCTGGATATTTACTAAAGACAGAGGCATTCCAATAAGCCATAAAAGCACATGTCCAAGAACAAAGCCTTCAAAGGAGATACCAAGTGTTTCCCTAGATGTGTAAAACTAAATATTAAATACAAAAAGCATGAAGAAGAAAGATACTACTACTACCCGAAAGAAATACAATAATACTTCAATATTTTTTTAACTTTTATTTAATGAATATAAATTTCCAAAGTACAGAATATTGTTTACAATGGCTTCCCCCCCATAACGTCCCTCCCACCCGCAACCCTCCGCTTTCCCACTCCCTCTCCCCTTCCATTCACATCAAGATACATTTTCAGTTCTCTTTATATACAGAAGATCAGTTTAGCATACATTAAGTAAAAATTTCAACAGTTTGCTCCTACACAGAAACATAAAGTGAAAAATACTGTTTGAATAGTAGTTATAGCATTAGATCTCAATGTACAGCACACTAAGGACAAAGATCCTACATGAGGAGTAAGTGCACAGTGACTCCTGTTGTTGACTTAACAAATTGACACTCTTGTTTATGGCATTAGTAATCACCCTAGGCACTTGTCATGAGTTGCCAAGGCTATGGAAGCCCCCTGAGTTCACTGACTCTGATAATTTTTAGACAAGGCCATGGTCAAAGTGGAAGTTCTCTCCTCCCTTCAGAGAAAGGTACCTCCTTCTTTGATGACCCATTCTTTCCACTGGGATCTCACTCGTGGAGATCTTTCATTTAGTTTTTATTTTTTTCCCCCAGAGTGTCTTGGCTTTCCATGCCTGAAATACTCTAATGGGCATTTCAGCCGGATCCGCATGCCTTAAGGGCTGATTATGAGGCCAGAGTGCTGTTAGGACATTTGCCATTCTAACAGTGACTTGATCAGCTCTTGTCCTGACGGTTGATGTACAATGTAATACTTTATCCATTTTAGTATTTTTTTTTGTTCTAGTACCATTGGTTGAACTCTGTAATTAACACACAATTATTCTTAGGTGTTTAAATTTTAACTGAAAAGTGATCCCTGTTAGGAATTTGGAAAACATTATGTTGAGTGAAATAAGCCAATCCCAAAGGGACAAATACCACTTGTTCTCCTTGATAGGTGACAACTAACTGAGCACCAAAAAGGAAACCTGTTAAAGTGAAATGAACACTATGAGAAACGGTGACTTGATCAGCCCTCACCCTGACTGTTGATGAGCAGCTTAATATGTTAACCCTCTTAGTATTTTTTTTGTTTGTTCTACTTAATACTTTTGGTTGAATACTGCAATCAATACACAATTCTTCTTAAGTGCTGAAACTTAACTGAAAAGTGATCGCTGTTAAATATAAGAGTGGGAATAAGAGAGGGAAGAGATGTGCAATTCGGGACATGCTCAAGCTGACTTACCTCAAACAGTAGAGTTAGAAACTTACCAGGGGATTCCAATTCAATCCCATCGAGGTGGCATGTACCAATGCCATCTCACTAGTCCCAGTGATCAATTTCTGTTCACAATTGATCGTAATGATAGGACTAAGAACCAAAGGGATCACATAAACAAGAATAGTGTCTGCAAATACTAGCTGATAGAATCAAAAAGGGAGAGAATGATCCAACATGGGAAATGAGATACACAGCAGACCCATAGAATAATACTTCAATATTATACTGCAAAGATGAGGAAATAGATGAATTGTCTGAATAGGGATTGAAAACAATGATTGTAGGATTACTCAAAAAAAAAAAAAAAAAACAAAGAAGCAATCACATAAGTTAAAGAAATCCACACATTACATGGACAAGAAATTTGGCTGGATGATAGAGACATTAAGGAAAAATCAAACAAATATTAGAAATGAAGAATTAAATATGTCAAAGAAAAAAGAACAGTGGAAAGCCTTAACAACAGATATGGTGAGGCAGAAAATAAGGATATATAAGCTAGAAGATAAATGTTTGGAAATATATCAGACAAAAAGACAAAAAAATTAGAAAAACTGAAAACAGTGTTTCAGCTGTAGTGGATATTATTAAATAACGAAGTATATGTGTCTTTGGAATTCCTGAATGAATAGAAAAACAAAGTGGCTTATAAGACTTATTCTGTGAAATAATAGTAGAAAATTTCCCTAACTTGAGGAAAGATAATGGACATCGAAGTACAAAAAGTACACAGAATGCCAGACAGAAAAGATAAAGAAAGATCTTTACTACAAGAGATTACAAACTTTCAAAGGAAAATATCTTAAAAAGATCCTAAAATGTGCAAGATAGAATTGCCAGATTTAAAGGAACCATGATTAAACTGATAGCAGATCTTTTGTCAGAAACCCTAGAGGTGAGAAGAGAAGGGAGATATAGTAGAAGTCCTAAAAGAAAAAAATCTGTCAATCCAGAATACTGTGCCCAGCAAAACTCTCACTTATAAATGAAGGTTAATTAAAGAACATCAAAAACAAACAGATTTGAAAGAATGTCACCACACAGCCAGCCTTACAATTAATAATTAAGGATTTGTCTCAACAGAGACAGAGAAAGATAACCAACATCAGAAAAGGCTGTGAAGACAGAAAACCTCCTAGTAAAAGTAAAAAGGAGATTCAAAGCAAACACTAAAAATATTGCTGGAAAAATTACAGGATCAAATCATTATTTACCAATAATGATTTTGAATGTAAATGGCCTAAATTCTCTAATTAAAAGACAGAGACTGGCTGAGTGAATTAAAAAAAAAAAAACGATTCTTGGGGCCGGCACTGTGGTGCAGTGGGATATAGACCCAGACTGCAGGGCTGGCATCCCATATGGGCACTTGTTCAAGTTCTGGGTGCTCCATTTCTGACCCCACTCCCTGCTCTGGCATGGGAAAGCAGTAGAAGATGCCCCAAGTCCTTGGGCCCCTGAACTTGCTTGGGAGACCCGGAAGAAGCTCCTGCTCCTGGCTTCGGATCTGCTCAGCTCTGGCCACAGCAGTCATGTGGGGACTGAAACAGTTGATGGAAGACATTTCTCTCTCTCTGGCTCTACCTCTTTCTGTCGCTGTGTCTTTCAAATAAATAAACCTTAAAAAAAAAAGTAAGACTCTTGTATTTACTGACTACAAGAAACAACCTCATGAACAAAGATACACAGACATAGTTAAAGCCTGGAAAAAGATATTCCATGCAAACAGAAATAAAAAATGTATAGGAGAAACCATCCAAATATCAGACAAAATATTCTTTAATACAAAAACAGTTTTTAAAGACAAATAATGTCATTATATAATGATTAAGGAATCAATTCTACAAGAAGATATGACTATCATAAATCTATATGCACCCAAAGTTAAGAAATCTGGCTATTTAAAACAATTATTATTGGATCTAAAGACAGACATATGCTCCAATACAAAAATAATGGATGATTTCAACATTCTACTTTGATCAATGAACAGATCAACCAGCTAATCTATCTCAACCAAACAGACCTAAATGATACCTTCAGAACATTTCATCCCACAGCCAGAGAATATAGATCTTTGATAAGTTCATGGAATTTTTCTCTAGGAAGGATCAGGCCATAAAACAAGTTTCAAGAAACAACAACAAAAAAACTGAAATAATACAATTTATTTTTTATGACAATAAACTGGAATTTAGCAACTTAAGATACTCTAGGGGCTGGCGCCATGGCTGTCTTGGTTAATCCTCCACTTGCAGTGCCAGCATCCCATATGGGCGCCAGATTCTAGTCCCGGTTGCTCTCTCTGCTGTGGCCTGGGAAGACAGTGGAGGATGGCCCAGGTGCTTGGGCCCCTGTACTCGCATGGGAGACAAGGAGGAAGCACCTGGCTCCTGGCTTTGGATCAGCGCATCCCCAGCCATAGCTGCCATTTGAGGAGTGAACCAACAGAAGGAAGACCTTTCTGTCTCTCTCACTGTCTATAATTCTACCTGTCAAATAAATAGAAAAATAAATAAAGATACTCTAGAAAATATGCAAACACATGAAGACTGAACAACATGCTCCTAAATGAACAGTGGGTCATAGAAGAAATGAAAAGGTAAATTAAAAAATTCTAGACATGAATGAAGAGGACAACACAATGTATAAAAACTTACAGGGTACATACAGCAAAAGCAGTGTTACAAGAAAAGCTTATAGGAACTGGTGAATACATCAAGAAATTGGAAAGACATCAAATAAATGATCTTATAGTACATCTGAAAGACCTAGAAAAATAAGAACAAGCCAAACCCAAAATTAGAGGGAGGAAATAAGAATTAGAGAATAAAAATTAAAATTAAAAAATGCAAAACATCAGTAAAATGAATAGCAGATTTTGAAAATAACAAAAGTAATAAACCATCTGCTCCACTATCTATAAAAAGGAAGACCAAAATTAATAAAATTGGAGATAATAAAGGAGATGCTACAACAGATACCACAGAAATAAAAAGAGTCAGCATGGATTGCTTCAAACACTCTATGCCAAAAAATTGAAAAAACTTGAAGAAATAAATTTCTGGACACCCACAATTTACCAGAATTTGATTCATGAAGACATAAAAAACACAAGTAGACCAAAAACTAAGATGAAGTTTGAATCAGTAAAAAAGACTTTCTCAAGAAAGAAAAGCCAGAAGTGGATGGTTTCACTGCTGAATTCTACCAAATTTTAAAGAAGTAATCCCACTTCTTAAGCTATTCAAAAAACAATGGAAAAGAAGAGAATCCTCCCAAACTCCTGCTATGAAGTTAGTATCACCCTAATTCCAAAATCAGAAAAAGATACAAAGAAAAGAGAATCATAGACCTATATTTCTGATGAACATGGATGCAAATCCTCAACAATATGGGCTAATCAAATCCAACAACACATCAGAAAGATCTCCACCCAGATGATATAGGACTCATCCCAGCAATGAGGATTCAACATATGCAAATCAATAAACATGATATATCACATTAAGAAATTAAAATAATAATATAGTTTTTATTTTTCAATAGATGCAGATAAAGCATTTGATAAAATGCAAAATCTTTTCATGATAAAAACTTTAGGCAAATTGGGTATGGAAGTAACATACCTAAGAACAATCACAGCAATATATGACAAATATAAAGCCAGAATAGAATGGGGAAAAAACTGGAAGAATTTCCATTAAGATGTGGAAACAGACTTTCACCATTGCTATCAATAGAGTCCCAGAAGTTTTAGCCAGAGTCATTAGACAAGAAAAAGAAATCAAAGGGATATAAACTGGAAAGGAAGAAGTCAGATGACATGATTACATAGGATAACCAAAGTCTCCACTTGGAGATGATTAGAACTCATCACAGAGGTTAGCAAAATTGCAGGATATGAAAACAATATAGAAAAATCAACAGTATTTTTATATAGAAAAAAATGCCATGAGTGAAAAAGAACTTGTAAGATCAGTCTTTTTCACAATATCTAGAAAAAAAAAATTAAGTACCTTAGGATAAATTTAACCAAGGACATGAAAGACTTTCCTTAATGTTTTATAATTTTCATTGTAAAGAGATAGAAGAAGATACCAAATTAATAAAATCTTCCATGCTTGTGGATTGGAAAAATTAATATCATAAAAATGTCAATACTATCCAAAGCAATTTTCATATTCAGTGTGATCCCAATAATAATACCACAGACATTCTTCTCAGATTGAGAAAAAAAAGACCCTTAAATTTATTTGAAAACACAAGTGACTCAGAGTAGCCAAAGAGATATTAAACAATAAAAAAAAGCTGGAGCCATCACAATAGCAGATATCAAGATATACTGCACGGCAGTTATAATCAAAACAGCCTGCTACTGGCACAAAAAATAGACATGTGGAAAAATGGGACAGATTAGAAACCTCATAAATAAATCTACTCATCTATAACCAACTAATCTTTGATAAACTAAAATCTCTCCTTGGAGAAAGGATAGTCTCTTCAACAAATGGTGTTGGGAAAATTGAATCTCCACATGCAGAAATATGAAACAAACTTTCTACCTTACACCCTATACAAAAATCAACTCACAATGGATCAAGGACCTAAATCTCTAAACTGATACCATCAAATTAATAGAGGAAAACATGGGGGAAATACTTCAAAACATGGGCATAGGCAAAGTCTTCTTGGATAAGACTCCAGAAACACAGACAATAAAAGCAAAAATAAGACAACTAGGATTATATTAAGCTCAGAAGCTACTGTACAGAAAAGGAAACAAAGAGGCAACTGACAGAATAAGAGAAAATATCTGCAAACTATACATCTAATTAAAGATTAACATCCAGGGGCCGGCGCTGTGGCTCACTTGGTTAATCCTCCGCCTGTGGCACCGGCATCCCATATAGGCAACCAATTCTAGTCCTGGTTGCCCCTCTTCCAGTCCAGCTCTCTGTTATGGCCTAGGAGGGCAGTGGAGGATGGCCCAGGTACTTGGGCCCCTGCCCCTGCCTGGGAGACCAGGAAGAAGCACTGGCTCCTGGCTTCAGACCAGCGCAGTTCTAGCCATAGTGGCCATTTGGGGGGTGAACTAATGAAAGGAAGACCTTTCTGTCTTTCTCTCTCACTGTCTATAACTCTCTACCTGTCAAATAAATTAAAAAAGATTAATGTCCAAAATTCATAAGGAGCTCAAGAAACTCAACAAAAACAGAACAATAATTGATCATTAATGAATGGGCAAAGGACAAGAGCAGCCATTTTTCAAAGGATGAAATACAGAGCACCTAAAAGGTAACCTATAGAAGTGAAACTGACACTATGAGAAGCAATTACTTGAACAGCCCTTATCTTGACTGTTGAGGAACAGCTTATTATTTCCTATTTCATTTTTTATTAATTATTCTTTTCTACTTAATACCATTGGTTGAACCTTTTACTTAACCTAGAATTGATCATAGGTGTTAAGCCAATTGAAAATAGATCCCAGTTAAAAATAAGAGTGGGAATGAGAGAGGGAGGAGCTGTACAGTTCAGCACATATTCCCATAAACTTACCCCTAAGGGTAAAACTTAAAACTTACCATAGGACTCCAAATCCCTTTAAGTTGGGTGGTACTGAGCCCATTTTACGTGATAAAGTGATATTAAGTGTGGAATTGATCACATAGATAAGATTGTCAAAGAGATCACATAAATAAGACCAAGTGTCTGGTAATAACAATAGAATTAAAAGGAAGGAATGATCCAACATGGGTAGCAGTCCCTACAGCAGACTCTAGAATGATAAACACCCTAAATAACACTCTGACCTCAGAATCAGTCCCTGAGGCATTCAGATCTGGCTGAAAAGCCCACGAGAGCCATCAAAGAAGGATGTACTTTTCTCTGAAGGGAGGCAAGAACTTCTACTTTGCATATGATCCTGTCTAAATACTGACAGAGTTTGTGGACTCAAAAGGCTTCTATAGCCTTGGCAGCTCATATCAAGAGCCTTGGGTGGTCACTAATGTTAAAAATGAGTGTTAATTGTTAATTCAACAACAGGAGTCACTGTGCATTTACTCCCAATGTAGGAACTCTGTCCTTAATGAGTTATGCTATGAGAAATAACTGTAAAACTTGCTCTCAATTTGTACTTTATACCTGTGTGTGTGTTTGTGTGTATGAGTGGGTGGGTATGAAATGTTAAAATCTTTACTTAGTATAGAGTTAGTCTTCCATATATAAAGTAAATTAAAAACGAACCTTAATGAAGAATGGGATGGGAGTGTGAGCAGGAGCTGGGATGGGAGTAGGGATAGCAGGGTGGGAATGGAGGGAAGAACCACTATATTTCTAAAAGCTGTACATACGAAATTCATATTCATTAAATAAGAGCCTTAAAATAAGGTTTATTTTAGCTAATGTACATGAGTGAAATTTATATCTTGAGGTTTGATTACTGTTTATAACCATTGTTTGTAAACCTGTGGAATGCTGGTCTTTCTACTTTCTACTCATTGACATCTTTAGTGGTGGCTTAAGTCTTATTATTATAAAGCATTAAGTATGTGATTATGAAAGTTTTTCACAAAATTAAAAGGAACAAACAAAGTAAGGGAGAACAAAAGAGGGTGGGAAGTATCATTATATGTTTAAAATTGTATATGTGAAATACATCAATCTGTTCTCTTCATATAAATAAATTTTAAAAAACTATTTACAAAAGACAGGTTAGTAGAACAGATTATAAAGGCATGGCCCAACTATATGCTTTCTCCAGTAAAAACACTTTTTAACCAAAGACACAAATAGATTGAAAATGATAGTAAAGGATAGTCCATGCAGACATTAACCAGAAGAGAGCAGGAATGACTATCTTAATATCAGAACTAAGAGATTTTAAATTTAAAAATGTGAAATAAAGAAGGATGTTATATAATAAACTCTCACTACAACAAGTATACAACAGGTATAATTACAAATCTTTACATACCTAATGACAGACCATCAAAATATATGAAGCAAAACTTCACAGAATTGGAGAAAAATAGGAAGTTCTTCAATAACTATTGGAGATTCAATATTCTAGTCACAATAATGGATAGAATAATCAGTCAGGAGACAACTAAAGGAATAGGAGGACTTAAGGTACATATTAAACAAATTATAGTTGTAAGTCATATATGTAACTGTCTACCGAACACCAGTAATGAGTACATTCTTCCCAAATGCATATAAGGCATTTTCTGGGATAGACCAACTCCCAAACTGTCATAGATTTTAAGATAGATATCATATGAAGTAACTTCACTGATGATAATGAAATGAAGTTAGAAATCAGTAACAAAAGTAAAATTGATGAATACACAAATTTGTAGAAAAAAATCGGTACAGACTTAAACAACCAATGGATCAAAGAAGAAAAGCAAGGGAGATTAGAATATATTTACAGAAAAATAAAAGCAAAAGCATCCCAACAGAACTGACAGGACACAGTGACAACAGTGGTAAAGAGAAAATGTATAGCTACAAATACTTTCATCAAAAAAATAAAAGACAAAGACTTTTGGGCCCAAAGTTGTGGTGCAGTGGCGTAAGCCAGTACTTGCAACACCAGCATCCCACATGAGAGCTAGTTTGAGTCCTGGCTGCTCCACTTCTGATCCAGCTCCCAGCTAAAGAGCCTTGGAAAGCAGTGAAGAATTGGGTACCTGACACCCATTTAGAAATCTGAGATGGAGCTGCAGGTCTCTGTCCTTGGCCAGGCCTATCTCCAGTGGTTGTGGTCATTTGGGGAGTAAACTCTCAGATGCAAGATCTCTATCTTCTCTTTTTGTAACTCTGCCTTTCAAATAAATTAATGTCTTAAAAATACAAGAGAAAGAATTCAAATCAACAACCTAACTTTAAAAATTAATGAACTAGAAAAATAACAAACTAAATCCAAAACTAAAAGAAGGAATATAGAAAATGAATTAAGCAAATGTTAGCTAGCTGAATTAAAGGATAGAAAATGTAAATTACTAAAATCAAAAATAAAAGTGGAGATATTACTAAAAAAAATGGGATCATGAAAAGGTACTATGAATAGTTGCATACTAGCAAATTTTACAGGGCCAGCATTGTGGCATAGTGGGTAGAGCCTCTGCCTTCAAAGCTGGCATCCCATATAGGTGCTTGTCCAAGTCCTGTTCTACTCCATTTCTGTTCCAGCTCCCTGCTATGAAGCCTGAGAAAGTAGAGGATGTCCCAGGTGCTTGTGTTTCTGCACCAACGTGGGAAACTCAGAGAAAGTTTCTGGGTCTTGGCTTCAACTTGGCCCAGCTCTGGCCATTGCAGCCATTCGGGGAGTGAGCCAGTGGATGGATGATCTTTCTCTCTCTCCTTCTCTCCCTCCCTCTTTGGTCTGCCTTTCAAATAAGTAAAATAAATTAAAAAAATTTATATCTTAGATAAAATACATAAATTCCTATAAAAATATTTGAAGAAAAAGAAAAATTGACAGTTCCATAACTTGTAAGATGAATCAGTAATCAACAATCTCCCAAAGAAAATCTATGGACTTGATGGCTTCAAGAAGAAATAACACCAACACTTTCCAAATATTCCAAAAAAATGAAGAAGAGGCAACATTTCCTAATTCATACTATGAGACCAGAATTGCCCTGATATCAAATCCAGGTAAGATATTTCTATAAAAATAGAAAACCTTATATCAGTATTCCCAAGTAACACTGATGAAAAAGTCATCAACAAAATCCTAGCAAGCCTACCAAAAAAATCATATACTTGACCAGGTAGGATTTATTACCAGATATAAGGAGAGATGGTCTAACATATGAAATGTAGTCAATGTAATACTCTGCATTAACAGAATGAAGTAAAATTGCATAATTATCTCAGTCGATGAAAATAAAGTATTTAATAAAACACAACTTTCATTATGAAAACCTAACAAACTATGATAGAAAGAAGCTACCTCAACATAATAAAACCATATATGAAAAACCTACAGAAAATATTATATTCAATGGCAGAAAACAAGATTAAGGCAAAGATGTCTTCTTTATTCCACTCCTGTTCAACATAGTACTTGATGTTCACTAAAGAAGTTAGGTAAGAAATAAAAGAAATCAAAATTGGAAAGAAAGAAGTAAAATTATCTTTGTTTTCAGGTTATACTACATTATATGTAGAAAACCTTACAGATTCCACCAATATAATTAGAATAAATACAGAAAAGTATCAGGATTTAAATTCAACACAGAAAAATTAAGTGCATTTCTATAGATTAACAATGAACAACCTGAAAACAATTACATTGACAATGGCACCAATAAGAAGAAAATACTTAGAAGTTAATTTAATCAATGAATTGAAACATATACACTAAAAATATAAAATTATAGCTTAAATAAATGGAACTATATTCCATATTCATTGACAAAGACAATATTGGAAATATGTCAATAATACTCAAAGAAATTTCTTTACTCAATGCAATATCCCTATAATACTGATGACGTTTTTCAGAAATAAAAATATCCTAAAATTGTAATAGAAACTCAAGAGACAAGAATATTCAAAACAATTTTGAAAAATAAAATCAAACTTGGACAACTCACACTGGTGTCAAAACTTACCAGAAGGGGCCGCCGCTGTGGCACAGCGGGTTAACACGCAGCGGGTTAACGCCCTGGCCTGAAGCGCCAGCATCCCATATGGGCAACGGTTTGAGACCCGGCTGCTCCACTTCTGATCCAGCTCTCTGCTACAGTCTGGGAGAACAGTGAAGGATGGTCCAAGTCCTTGGGCTCCTGCACCCACTTGGGAGACCCGCAAGAGGCTCCTGGCTCCTTGCTTCGGATTGGTGCAGTTCCAGCCATTGTGGCCAATTGGAGAGTGAACCATCAGATGGAAGACCTCTCTCTCTCTCTCTCTCTCTCTCTGCCTCTCCTCTTTCTATGTAACTCTGACTTTGAAGTATATAAATAACTCAAAAAAAAAAAAAACTTACCAGAAAGCTATGTTAATATAAAAAATGCAAAGCACTGGTACAGTGACAGGCATGTAGAATATAGACTAATGGAATGAAATACAAAGTCTAGAAATAAACGGGTACACCTGTTGTTAAATTTTTCTTAGAACATATTTTACCATTTTTATTTTTCTTTTAAAATTTTATTTATATCTTTGGTAATTCCTTTCATGAATGATTTATAATTTTCATTATAGAGATCTTTCACTTCTTTGGTTAAATTTATTCCTAAATATTTGATTTTTTGTTGCTATTGTGAATGGAATTTCTTGATTTCTTTTTCAACAAGGTCATTATTAGTGTATAAAAAGCTATTGTTTTTGTATGTTTATTTTGCCACCTGCAGCTTTACTGAATTTATTTATCAGTTCTGATTTCTGGTAGAGTGTTTAGGTTTTTCTATGTACAACATCATGTTAACTGCAAACATGGATATTTTGACT
The DNA here is from genome assembly GCF_964237555.1 of Oryctolagus cuniculus. NCBI lineage: Eukaryota > Metazoa > Chordata > Mammalia > Lagomorpha > Leporidae > Oryctolagus > Oryctolagus cuniculus. The sequence continues at coordinate 59,130,345 of NC_091443.1, forward strand.
TCCTCCTCTCCAGTTTTGATGCCTTTTGTTTCCTTCGCCTCCCTAATTGCTCATGATAATACTTCTAAGACTATATTGAACAAGAATGGTGAAAGTAGACATCCTTGTCTTATTCTATATCTGAGGGGAAATGTTTTCTACTTTACCTGTTCAGTATGATGTTGGTTGTTGGCTTGTCATATACAGCATTTATAATATTGAGTTATGTTCCTTGCATACCTAGCTTGTGGAAGGTTTTCTTTTGTTATTTTTTTTTATCAAAGGGAAGTTGAATTATATTAAATGCCTTGCCCCTATTTATTGAGATGACCATATGGTTTCTGTTCATTTTGTTGATGCATTTATTGACTTCAAAATGTTGAACCACCCTTACATCTCTGGGATAAATTCCACTTGATCATGGTGTATATTTTTGATGTGGTTTTGGAGTCAGTTTGCTAGTATTTTGTTGAGAGCTTTGCATCTGTGTTCATCAAGAATATTGGTCTGTAGTTTTCTTTTCATGTGTTTATTGAAGATTGATCAATTTAAATATCAGATTGAGAGAGAGAGAAAGAGAGAGACAGAGAGAATCTTCCACCTGCTGGTTCACTCCCCAGATAGTTGCAATGACCCAGTCTGCGTCAGGCCAAAGCCAGGAGTCAGGAGCTTCATATGTGTCTTCCACATGGGTGACAGGTACTCAACTACTTGGGTCATCTCCTGCTGCTTTTCCTAGGCTATTAGCAGGGAGCTGGATAAGCAGTAGAGCAGACGAGACATGAACTGGTCCCCTGTGGGTTATCAGCATTGCAGGTGGCAGTTTTACCCACCTGCATGGTGTTTTTGTTTGGTTTTGGTATCAGAATAATGCTGATAAAATAATGCTCATAAAAAGAGTTTGGCAGAGTTCCATCCTGTTCAATAATTTGGAATAGTTTGCTAAGTATTGGAGTTAGTACCTCTTTAAATATAGTGTAGGGGCCGGTGCTGTAGCATACCTGGTAAAACTTCTGCCTGCAGTGGTGGCATCCCATGTAGGTGCAGGTTCAAGTCCTGGCTGTCCACTTACAATCCAGCTCTCTGCTATGGCCTGGGAAAGCAGTAGAAGATGGTCCAAGTCCTTGGGCCCCTGGACCTACGTGGGAGACCTGGAAGAAGCTCCTGGCTTTGGATTGGCACAGCTTCTGCCATTGTGGCCAATCAGCAGATGGGAGACCACCCCCCTCCCCTTCTTCTTCTTCTTCTCTCTGACTTTCAAGTAACTAAATAAATCTTTAAAAAATAAATTATCTCTTAAAAAAATAAATGTTGTGTAGAATTTAGTAGTAAAGCCATCAGCTCTTGGACTTTTCCTTGAGGGAGACTTTTATTTACTGCTTAAATCTCATTGTTTTTTATGGGCCTGTTTAGATGTTCAGTATCTTCTTGATTTAATTATCCTAGGTTATATGTGTCTAGGAATTTATGCATTTCTCTGTAGTTTTCCAATTTTTTCTCAGTTGTCCACAGTAGTTTATGATCTTTTGTATTTCAGTGGTATCAGTAGTAATGTCTCAATTTTCATCTCTAATTTTATTCGAGTTTTTTATATTACTCTAGCTACAGTTTAATATCTTTTATTTATCTCTTCAAGAAATCAGCTTTTTGTTTTGTTGATCTTTTTTTTTTTTTAGTTTCAACTTCATTTATTTCTGCTTTGATCTTTATTATTTCTCACTTCCTGCTAATTTTGCAATTGGGTTGTTCTTGTTTCCCTAAGTCCTCAAGATGAATAAGTAGATCATTTTAGACCTTTCTCTTTTTGTAAGCACTTAATACCATAAACTTCCCTCTTAATACTGCTTTTTCTGTATCCAACAGGTTTTGATACTTTGTGTTTTCACTTATTTCAAGAAAGGTTTTTGATTTCATTTTTAATTTCTTCAAAGAACTATTGGTCATTAAGTAGCATGTTTAATTTCCATTTATTTGTAAATGTTCTATTGCTTTTCTTATTGATTTATAGTTATTCCTTTGTGTTCTGAGAAGATATATGGTATAATTTTAACCTTTTTAAAATTTACTAAAACTTGATTTGTGGCTTCATATACAGTCTGTCGTAGGAAACATTCCATGTGCTTCTGAGAAGAGTAAGTGTTCGGTAGCCACTGGGTAAAGTGTTCTGTAAATGTACGCTAGGTCTCTTTACTCAATAGTATGGTTCAACTCCAAAGTCTCTTTGTTGATCTTCCACATGGATGATCTGTCCATTGATGACAGTGTGGTGTTGAAGTCCCCTGCTATTATTGTATTGGAGTCTATCACTATCTTTAGGACTAATGGTATCTGCTGTATATATCTTGGTGGTCTTGTGTTGGGAGCATTTATATTTAGGATTATTATGTCTTCTTGCTTAATCAATTCTATTGTCAATCCAGAATATCCTTCTTTGTCTCTTTTTTAAAGTTTTTTAAATTTAAAATCTTTTTTATCTGATGAGCATAGCTATTCATAATCCTTCTTAATTTTCATGTACCTGATATATGTTCTTGCACATCACTTTCAGTCTATGTGCATATTTATTTATTTATAAAGTGAGTTTCTTATAGGCAACATATAATTGGGTCATAGTTTTTTTTTAATCTGTTCAGCTAATTCCTGTTTTCATGGATTGAAGAATTAATATAACTAAAATGTCTATACTACCTAAAGCAATCTACAGATGCAATGTAATCCCTATAAAAATATCAAGGACATTCTTTAGAGAATTAGAAAAAAACAAATCTAAAACTCAAATGTCATGACAAGACACAGAACAATGCCATGCTAAGCCAAAAAAAAAAAAAAGCTGGAGACATCACAATATCTTACTTCTAATCATATTACAAACTACAGTAATTAAAACAGCATAAAAACTGACACATAGATCAATGGAATAAATAGGATGCCCAGAAATTAATCTATGTATACAGAAACAACTGGTTTCTGATAAAAGTACCAAGACCATAGACTAGAGAAAGGGTAATCTCTTCAATAAATGGTACTGGCAAAACTGGATGTATAAATGTAGAAGAATGAGGTTAGATCCCTACCTCTCACCATATAAAAAAATCAACTCAAGATGGATAAAAGACTTAAATTTAAGGCCTGAGAATATGAACTTTCTAAAGAAATGTATTTTAAAAACTTCAATACATAGGTGTAGATGAAGGCTTCTCGAATAAGAACCCAAAGCACAGGAAAAAAAAGCAAAAATAGACAAATTGTAATATATAAAAATTAGAAGCTTCTGCACCACAAAGAAAATAATCAAAGTGAAGAGACATCCAATAGAATATTGTTTTGAAGCACCTGACAAAATTTAATATCCTGAATATAACAGCAATTAAAAACCTAAATAATGAAATAAAACAATCCAATTAAGAAATGGGCAAATGACCTCAATAAAAACTGTTAGAACAAATACAAGCAAATGATGAACAAATACATGAAAACATGTTCAACATCATTTGTCATCAGAGAAATGCAGATCACAACCATGATGAGGTATCATTTCACCTGTGTCAGAAAGGCTATTATCCAGCTATAGAGATAAAAAAAAAAAAAAAAAAAAAAAAAACTAGGAAAGATACGGAGGAAAGGGGAACTCTTATACACTGTTAGTAGGAATGTAAGCTGGTACCACTGTGGAAGACAGTATGAAGATCTTTTTTTAAAAAGTATCCATCTATTTGCTGCCTACAATAAAAATATCTCAACAACAAAGATAACCACAGACTGAAAATGAAAGGATGGAAAAAATATATTCTGTGTTTATAGAAAGCAAAATAGAGCAGCTATAGCCATCCTATTATCAAACAGAATAGACTAACAAAAAAACTGATAAGATAGATAAAGAAGGGCACTATTTAATGATTAAGGGATCAATTCAACAGGAAGATTTGTCTATAATAAATGTACATGCACCAAATTACAGGGAGGGTATCTATTTAAAAGAAATGTTAATGTATCTCAAGTGAGACATAACTCCAATATAATAATAATGGGAGACTTCAACACCCCACTTTCATCAAAGGACAGGTCAACTAGACAGAAAATCAAAAAATAAACAACATAGCTAATCTACACTATGGATCAAATGGATCTAACTGATATTTACAGAACTTTTCACATCACAGTTGCAGAATATACTTTCTTCTCATTGGTGCATGGAACCTTCTCTAGGATAGACCATATGCTAAGCCATAAAGCAAGTCTCAGCAAATTAAAAAAAAAAAATTTAAATCATACCATGCATCTTCTCTGACCACAATGGAATGAAGCTGGAAATTAACAACACAAGAATCTCCAAATTATATGCAAACACATGGAGACTGAACAACATGCTCCTAAATGAAAACTGGGCTATAGAAGAAATCAAAAGAGAAATAAAAAAAATCTGGAAAAGAATGAAGATGACGATACATCATTATAAAAACTTGAGATACAATAAAAGCAGTGTTAAGAGGAAGTTTATAGCAATCGGTGCATACATGAAAAGATTGGAAAGGTACCAAATAAATGAGCTATACATTCATCTAAAGGACCTAGAAAGCTAACAACAAGCAAGCCCCAAATTAGTAGGAGGAAAGAAATTAAAATTAGAGAAGAAATAAACAATATTGAAACAAACAAACAAAAAAACACATACAAATAATCAGTGAAATGAAGAGCCATTTCTTTAGAAAGACAAAATTGATGCAACATTGGCCCAACTAACCAAAAAGAAAAAAAAAAAAAGGAGAGAAGACTAAATCAATAAAATCAGAGTGAGAATTTAACAGATACTACAGAAACAAAAAGAATAATCAGGAATTACTAGAAAGAGCTGTAAGCCAATGAATTGCAAAATCTAGAAGAAATAGATTCCTGGACACATACAATCTACCTAAATTGAGTCATGAAGACATAGAAAACCTAAACACACCAATAACCAAGACAGAAATTGAATCAGTAACAGTCTCCTAACAAAGAAAAGCCCAGGACTGGACAGTTTCACTGTTGGATTCTACCAGACATTTAAAAGAACTAATGCCAATTCTTCTTAAGCTATTGAAAATAATTGAAAGGAAGGGAAACCTCCCAAACCCTTTGTAAAAGCCTGTATCACCTTAATTCCTAAACCAGATAAAGATACAACAGAGAAAGAGAACTATAGCCCAATATCCCTGATGAACACAGATGCAAAAATCCTCAACAAAATATTATCTAATTGAATCAAACACATCACAAAGATCATTCACCTGGACCAAGTGGGATTTATCCCTGGTATGCAAGAATGGTTCAACATTCACAAAATAATCAATGTGATACATCACATTAACAAATTGAAGAATAAAAAGCATATGGCTATCTCAATAGATGAAAAGAAAGCATTTGATAAAATACAATATCATTTCATGATGAAATCCTTAAACAAACTGGGTATAGAAATAACAATCCCCGACACAATCAAGGCAATTTATGATAAACCCACAGCCAGCATCTGACTGAATAGGGAAAATTTGGCAGCATTCTCTCCAAGATCCAGAACTCTCACCACTGCTATTTAATACAGTCCTGGCAGTTTTGGCCAAAGCTATTAGGCAAGAAAAAAAAAAAATCCAAGAGATATAAATTAGAAAGCAGGAAGTAAAACTATCCCTACTGGCATATGACATGATTCTATATATAGGGGATCCCAAAGACTCGACTCTACCACTTTCTATGAATTCGAATTGGAACTCAACACAGAATCAACACAGAGAAATCAACAGCATTTGTACACACAGACAATGCCATGGATGAGAAAGAACTTTTGTGATCAAACCCATTCACAATAGCTAAAAAAAATACCTTGGAATAAATTTAACAAAGGATGTCAAAGATCTCCATGATGAGAATTACAAAATATTAAAGAAGACAACATTAAAAAAAATAGGAAAATCTTCCAAGTTCCTGGATTGGTAGGATCAATATCATCAAAATTTCTATAACACCAAATGTAATTTGTAGATTTAATATGATTCCAATAAGAATACTAATGATATTATTCTCAGATCTAGAAAAAATGATGCTAAAATTAATATGGAGACACTGAATAGCTAAAGCAATCTTATATAACGACAAAGCTAGAGGATCACAATATTATATTTCAAGACATACTAAAGGGCAGTTATTATCAAAACAGCCTGGTACTGGCACAAAAATAAATGTGTAGCTCAATTAAACAGGTTAGAAACTCCAAAAGTCAATCCACACATCTACAACCAACTTTGACAAAGGAGCTAAAATAAATCCCTGTAAGAAGGACAGTCTCTTCAACAAATGGTGCTGGGAAAACTGGATGTGTATGTGCAAAAGTATGAAACTAATAATCTAGCTTACAATGTACATAAAAATTTATTCAGAATGGATCAAAGGCCTAAATCTGTGACCCAATACCAACAAATTAATAGAGAACATTGGCATGGACAAAGATTTCTTAGAAAAGATCCCAGAAACACAGGCAATCAAAACCAAAATTGACAAATGGTAATATATCAAACTGAGAGGCATCTGCACTGCAAAAGAAACATTCAGCAGAGTCAAAAGGCAATCAGAAGAACAGGAGAAGATATTTGTAAACTGTAAAACTGATAAATGATTAAAACAGAATCTATAAAGAGCTTAAGAAATTCAACAATAAGACAAACAATCCACTTAAGGGATGGGCTGGCGCCACGGCTCAATAGGCTAATCCTCCGCCTGCGGCACTGGCACACCAGGTTCTAGTCCAGTTGGGGCACCAGATTCTGTCCCAGTTGCTCTTCTTCCAGTCCAGCTCTCTGCTGTGGCCTGGGAAGGCAGTGGAGGATGGCCCAAGTCCTTGGGCTGTACACCCGCATGGGAGACCAGGAGGAAGCACCTGGCTCCTGGCTTCGTTGGGGGGTGAACCAATGGAAAAAGGAAGACCTTTCTCTCTCTCTCTCTCTCTCTCTCTCTCTCTTACTGTCTATCTCTGCCTGTCAAAAAAAAAAAAAAAGAAAGAAAGAAAAGAAAATAAAGAAAGAAATGGGCAAAGGACTTGAACAGGCAGTTTTTAAGAGAGGAAATTCAAATGGTCAACAGACACGTGAAAAAAATGCTCAGGATCACTAGTCATCAGGGTAATACAAATCAAATTCACAATGAAGTTTAGCCTCACTCCTGTTAAAATGGCTCTCACACAGAAATAAACAAATAAATTCTGGTGAGGATGTAAGGAAAAAGGTACCATAATCCACTGTTTGTGGGAATATAAACTGGTGCCACTGTGGAAGATGGTATGGAGATACCTCAGAAACCTGAATATAGACCTACCATATAATCCAGCCATCCTGCTCCTGGGAATTTACCCAAACCAAAATAAATCAGCATATCAAAGAATTATCTATACCCTGTGTTGTTCATTGCAGCACAATTCATCATATGTAAGATATGGAATCAACTCAAATGTCCATTCACTGTTGACTGGGTAAAGCAATTATGGCATATATGCTCAATGGAATACTACTCAGCTATAAAAACAAAATGAAATCCTGTATTTCGCAATAAAATGGATGTAAGTGGAAACCATTATACTTAGTGAAATAAGCCAGTCCCCAAAAAACAGATGCCATATATTTTCCCTTAACCAAGGTAACTAATAGAGTACCTAAAAATGTAATGCACTACAATGAAACGGACATTGGAGATTTGATGATGGTTTACAGTCCTTATCTCTTCCATTGAGGAACAGTGTTTTTCTTCTTGCTATTAGTTGAACTCTTATTTAGTGTAGTGTTAAGTATATGATCTTAAGTAATCTGAAAATAGATTTGTATAAAAATTAAAAGTGGGAATGGGGGAGGGAGGATAAAGGAGGGTTGGAGTGTCAGTGGGAGGGAGAGTAGGGGAGGAAGTATCACTATGTTCCTAAATCTGTACATATGAAATACATGAACTTGTATAACTTAAATTTTAAAAAAGAAATAAAAGGGCTACAAATTGGAAAGCTGGAAGTCAAATTATTCCTATTTGCAGATGATATGATTCTATAGAGGGGATCAAAAGGATTTCATTAAGGACTATTGGAACACACAAGAGAGCTTGGCAAAGTGGCAGGATGTAAAATTAACACACAAAATCAATAGTTTTTGCATACACACACAATGCCATATCTGAGAAAGAACTTGTAAAATAAGTCCCATTCACAATAGCTAGAAAACAATTAAGTACCTTGGAATAAATTTAACAAAGGAGATAAAAGATCTTTACAATAAAAATTACAAATCATTACAGAAAGAAAAAGAAGACGACACAAAAAAAAAAGGAAAAATCTTTCACATTCCTGGATTGGAAAAATGAGTGACATCAAAATGTCCATACTACCCAAAGTAATTTACAGATTGAATTTCCAATCAAGGTATCAGTATATTCTTCTCAGATCTAGAAAAAAATGCTAAAACACAGGAGACCCCAAATAGTTAAAGCAATCTTAAACAACGAAAACAAAGCTGAAGGCATCACAATACCAGATTTCAAGACATACTACCAGGCAGTTATAATCAAAACAGCTTGGTATTGGAACAATCATTGACATGTAGGCCGACAGAATAGAATAGAGTCTACAGAAATCAATCCATGTATGTACAACCAACTAATATTTGATAAAAGAGCTAAAATCAATCCCAGGAGAAAGGACAATCTCTTCAGCAAATGTTGCTTTGAAAATTCGATCTTCACATGCAGAAATATGAAACAAGAACCCTACTTTACATCTTGTAAACAAACATCAACTCAAAATGGATCAAGAATCTAAATCTGTGATCTGATACCATCAAATATCTAGAGGAAAACATTGGGGAAACTACAAGACACTGACATATGTAAAGACTTCTTGTAAAAGATCTCCCAAAGCACAGGCCTCAAGGCAAAAATAGACAAATGAGATTACAAGCTACAAGGCATCTTAACTGCAAAGGAAACAATCAGCAAAATCAAGAATCATTCAAAAGAATGGGAGAAAATATTTGTAAACTATGAAACTGAATAAGGATTAATATCTATAGAGTCCAAGAAACTCAACAACAACAAAACAAACAATCTAGTTAAGAAATGAGTAAAGGACATGAACAGGTGTTTTTCAAAGGATAGCATACAAATAGTCAATAGCTATGTGAAAAAATGTTCAGGATTACTACTCATCAGGGAATGCAAAGCAAAAGCACAATGAGGTTTCACCTCACGCAGTTAGAATAGCTCTCAAACAGAAATCAACAAATAATAAATGCTGGTGAGGATGTGGCAGAAAAAAGTATCCTAATCCACTGTTGGTGGGAATGTAAACCAATACAGCCATTGTGGAAGACAATATGGGATTCCTCTTCCTCAGATATCTGAAAATAGATATACCATATGACCCAGCAATCCCACTCCTGGGAATTTACCCAAACAAAATGAAATCAGCATATTAAATAGTTATCTGTACCCTATGATTATTGCAGCTCAGTCACAATAGCTAAGATATGGAATCAACCAAGATGTCCATCAACCGATGACTGGATGAAGAAAATGTGGTATAAATACATTTTTTAATACTACTCAGCTGTAAAAAAAATGAATTCCTGTCTTTTTAATGAGATGGATGCAGCTGGAAACTATTATACTTAGTGAAACAAGTTAGTCCCAAAAAGACAAATTCCATATTTTTCTTTGACCTGTGGTAACTAATAGAATATAAAAATATAATGTGTATTAGCTAAATTGACATTTTGAATTTCAGTAAGGGCTATCCCTTACCTCCATTATCGAGAAACAGTGATTTTTTTTCTATTTGTTGAATTCTTTACTTAGTGTAGGGTTAATCTTATGAGTAGAAAATAAACTGAAAGTAGATGATTGTAAAATTAAAAGGGAATAAGAAAGGACGAAGGACAGAGGGAGGGAGAGTGGGTGACAGGGAGGGAGGGAGACTGACTGAGAGGGAGGGTGGGGTGTTATGTATCATTGTACTCCTAAATCTGTAAAGACATGAAATTTGTTCACCTTAAAAACTTTTAAAAATATCTGGGGCCCGCACCATAGTGCAGTGGGTTAATCCTCCACCTGCGGTGCCAGCATCCCATATGGGTGCCGGTTCTAATCCCGGCTGCCCCTCTCCCAATCCAGCTTTCTGCTATGGCCTGGGAAAGCAGTAGAAGATGATCCAAGTCCTTGGGCCCCTGGACCTACGTGGGAGACTGAGAGGAAGCTCCTGGCTCCTGGCTTCAAATCTGCACAGCTCCAGCCAATGTGGCCATTTGGGGAGTGAACCAAGGGAAGGAAGACCTTTCTCTGTTTCTTCTTCTCATTGTCTGTAACTCTACCTATCAAATAAATAATTAAAAAATCTTTAAAAAATTAGAAAAAAATAAATCAAGGTATCAAAGAGGTATCTACAAGCCGGCGCCGTGGCTCAATAGGCTAATCCTCCACCTAGCGGAGCCGGCACACCGGGTTCTAGTCCCGGTCGGGGCGCCGGATTCTGTCCCGGTTGCCCCTCTTCCAGGCCAGCTCTCTGCTGTGGCCCGGGAGTGCAGTGGAGGATGGCCCAGGTGCTTGGGCCCTGCACCCCATGGGAGACCAGGAAAAGCACCTGGATCCTGGATCCTGCCATCGGATCAGCGCGGTGCGCCGGCTGCAGCGGCGGCCATTGGAGGATGAACCAACGGCAAAAGGAAGACCTTTCTCTCTCTGTCTCTCTCTCTCACTGTCCACTCTGCCTATCAAAAAAAAAAAAAAAAAAAAAAAAAAAAAAAAAAAAAAAAAGAGGTATCTACATACCAATATCCACATCAGGATTATTCAAAATAGTTAAAATGTGTAAACAACCAGACTATCCATAAGCAGATGAATGATGCCTTAGCCTATATTTTTTGCATAAAATATCTGATGCTGAGTACTTTATAAAGCAAAGAGATTTATTTAACTCGCGGTTCTAAAGAGTCAAGTTCATCTGCTCAGCTTTGGCGAGTGTTTCAGTGACTAGTGGCATCACAATGGCAGAAGCACATGCAAGGCAAGAGAGAGGTGACATAGCAAAACAGGAAGCAAGAGACCAGGGAGGGGCCAGACTTGCTATGTTTATAACAGTCCACCCTTGTGGAAATTAATATACCCCTACCACTGCACCCTTTCAGGAAGGTGGAAACCCCATGATCTAATTGTCTTCCTCTGAGCTCCAATTTTTTTATTAAGATTTTATTTATTTGAGAGCTGAAGTTACAGACAGTGAGAGAGAGAGAGACAGAGACATGGTTCACTCTCCAAATGGCCGTGAGGGCCGGAACTGTGCAGATCCTAAGCCAGGAGCCAGGTGCTTCTTCCCCATCTCCCATGTGGGTGCAGGGACCCAAGCACCTGGGCCATCTTCTACTGCTTTCTCAGGCCATTGCAGAGAACTGGATCGGAAGTGGATCAGCTGGGACTCAACCCAGCGCCCATACGGGATGCCAGCGCTGCAGGTGGAGGATTAACCCACTGAGACATGGTGCTGGCCCCTCCATTTCTTAAAGGTTTGGCTCCCTCAACACAGCCAAACTGAGGACCAAGCTCCCTCACGTGAACCTTTGGGGGACAAATCATGTCCAAACCATAACAAATGGATAAGCAAAATGTGGTACACACATACAACAAAATACTATTCAGCCTTAAAAAAGAAGGAAATTCTGGCACATGATACAACATTGCTGAACTTTGAAAATATTATGCTAAGTGAAATCAGCCAGTCATAAAAGGAGAAATACCGTACCATTTAATTCACATGAAGTACTTAACATAGTCAAAATCACAGAGACAGGAAATAGTATGGTGGTTACCAGAGCCTTGGGGGATGGGGAAGCAGAGAAATACTATTTAAGATGTAGAATTTAGTAGAATAAGTGAATATATTTATGGAGATGAATGGTAGTGCTGATTGTACACATAATAAATGCATTTAATTCCACTGACTTGTACACTTAAAATAGTTAACACAGTAAATTTTATTTTAATACAATAAAAATAACTGGATAAAAAAGTAACTTGATAGGAAATGCGTTGTACCCCAAAAATAACGTCAAAGAGAAAGTCAAAATCAGGATGGGGTAAATCTTTTCAATCCAATTAAAGTAGCTTGAATAGAACACTCTTCTAAAACTGTATATAAACATAGATGTACGTACAGTTACGATTTGGTTGTGGTTTCAGATTTTTTAAACCTCATTTTATTTGTCCACTCAAACCAATTCCTCATGATGGCTCATTTTTACAAACAACCTAAGTTTCTTTACCAGCAGAAAGAATATTATTTGAAAAGCCTGGAAATAACTTTAGCAGACTGTTTTTATTAAATATTAGGCTCTTGATTGTCTTGGCAGTGTAAGTCCTACCCAAAAGAATACTATCACAGAAAAAAAAATATGTGAATAAAGTGCAAGAACATGACAAAAAGGCACATAGCAAATCCAGACCATAAACTCACCCTCAAATATTAGAATCAATTGAGACAAAAGAGACTGAAATTTATTTAGAAGTCTGATACATTGTTGATTTCTTCCCTTCATTTCTAGGTATGAAAAACATCAATAAAAGAAACTATTTGAGGAGGTAATAGGGGATGAGGAGAGCCTTTAAAAGTATGTCAATTTCATTTGATTCAACCTCCAAAGGTCTCTTCAGATGTTCTAATATTCATTGTCAGAATCAATAGCATATATGAATTTCTACCAGCTTCCTGTAAATAAAAAACACATGTGAATGAAAAAACAATCTTCATATTTGGTCTTTTCCCAGAGAGCACTGAACCAGTTTATTGTTTGTTTGTTTGTTTCAAACAGTCATCTGCAGCCAGTACAACTGAAAACTCAGCAAAAACCCAAAATGCTTTGCGTCCTATGGAAAAAAGAAGTCTCCAAGTCACAGCTTTCATTCCTAAGCAATAATTCAGTTGGCTGATGAAGTTGAAACCTAGATTCAGTTTATAGTTTTCAGAGCTGGGAAATGTTACCTGGTCCTTTAGTTGGGTCAGCTCTCTCTGTGACCTGTGCCCAGTTTCTGCTGACCCTTGCTCAGGCCACCTCTTTTAAGCCAGGGCTAAAATTCTCTTGTCAATTCAAAGGCCCTTATCAAGCCCTAAACTTGAATGTTGGGGGTTCTTCTATTGTAAATGCTCATTGTCCTGACAGCAGTTTGTGGAGGTGGATGATTGAAACTATGATGCAGCAAAAAGGCACGCCCCAGGTGCTGGCACCTTTGTCTTACACTTGTCATCCTCTAGAACTAGGAGAAATAAATGCCTGCTCTTTAGAAGTTACCCAGTAAGAAGAACTGCATTACAGCAGCACAAAAATCAACAAGACAGTCCCCTCCCTGCCTATGCCCTCACACGACCTTTCCTTGGTGCATACAGGTGAATCAGTCTTGTATCTCTTTTTCTTAAAAAAAAAAAAAAATGCATTAATCCATTCCAGGACAGGTCCCACCTCAAAGTACCAGCAGATTGGGGATTAGCACTTCAACATGTGAATGGGGGGGGGGGGGGCGGCGATGGCACTAGATATCAGATTCTCCATAGTAAATGTTATGTTAACTGAGTTGAAAATAATTATGAGTTTTGAGATTCACAAGTTTAGATGATTTGCAATGGATGGAAATGTCCTTTTCTTCATGGCTTATTACATTAAAAGCTTCAAAAGCAAACTGATATTCCTCAGAAAACTAAAAATGGATCGACTGTATGACACAGTCATACAGTCCCACTCCTGGGAATATATTCAAGGGAAGATAATCAGTGTATTAGTTACCTGCACTCCTATTTTTATAGTAGCAGAATTCACAATAGTAAAAAATATAGAATCAGATTAAATGTCCATCAACAGAGAAATAGACAAAGAAAATGTGGTACATATATACAATGGAATATTGCCTGACCATAAAAAAAGAAATCCTGCCATATGCACCAGAATGAATAGAATTGGAGATATTTTGCTAAGTGAAATAAACCAGACCAGAAAGACAAATATCATAAGAATTCTCATTTGTGGAAGTTTTATATATATATATATATATATATATATATATATATAACTTTATTATATATATATTTAATTGGCAGGTAGAGTTATACACAGTGAGAGAGAGAGACAGAGAGAAAGGTCTTCCTTACATTGGTTCACCCCCCAAATGGCTGCCACAGCTGATGCTGCACTGATCCGAAGCCAGGAGCCAGGCGCTTCTTTCTTGTCTACCATGCAGGTGCAGGGGCCCAGGCACTTGGGCCATCCTCCACTGCACTCCTGGGCCACAGCAGAGAACTGGACTGGAAGAGGAGCAACCAGGACTAGAACCTGGCGCCTATATGGGATGCCAGCGCCACAGGCGGAGGATTAACCAAATGAGCCACGGCGCTGGCCCCTTTATATATATAATTTTATACTACATATAGAAAAAAATTGTATGATGTCATATCTTGATATATATTATAAATATTGCTTCACTGGTTTATACCATGTAGTATGAAAATATACTTTTTTCTCTAATGCTATGATCATTGTCATGCATCCATCACTTTGTGATATTAACATGCCTGTTTGCAGGAAAATATATTCTCCTTATGTATGTATATAATATTTACAAATGAAGTAAATGTGACAAATGTTTTAAAATATTAAATTTCAAAACCAAAAAAACATTTCAAAAACCAAACAATAAAGAATTACTAATTTGTTTCCAATATTTTTCAGATAAAGAAATTGAGGTTTAGAGGGGAAAAAGGAAATTACCCAAGATTATATAGCTGGGGAGTGGAAGATGAAATTTGAACCCATGTTTGTCTGATTCAATAGCTTCCTTAAGATGAAGGGTGAAGGGTAGTCACTTTAAAAAGTTGCCCAAAGTCTGGCCAATGCGGAAGGTGTTTTCCAGAAGGTGGTGGGAAGCTACCAACAAAGAATTTTTTTTTTTTTTACAAGAAAGTAGCATTAATGAAATTTACAGTCATTTCACATTTACTCTGTAACAGCAGGTTACCTGACACTCGCTAATCATAATGATCTCACGGGAGGGGGGAACTTTTCTTTGAGGTGAACTTCAATTATGATTTTATTCTTTCAAGGTTTTCCTTTACATCATATACAGTTCAGACTCCTGTATTCACACCAACATAGACAAGACAATTTGCAGATGAGCCCCATATCAAGATTCATATCTATCAGAGATTGTACCTAATCATTTTTTCATTTACTCAATCCACAAATGTAAATCAAAACACTACACTAGTGGGGCCGGCGCCATGGCTCACTTGGTTAATCCTCCACCTGCGGCACCAGCATATAGGCACCGGGTTCTAGTCCTGGTTGCTCCTCTTCCAGTCCAGCTCTCTGCTGTGGCCCGGGAAGGCAGTGGAGGATGGCCCAAGTGCTTGGTCCCTGCACCTGCATTAGAGACCAGGAGAAGTACCTAGCTCCTGGCTTCGGATCGGCGCAGCGAGCCGGCTGTAGCAGCCATTTGGGGGGTGAACCAATGTAAGGAAGACCTTTCTCTCTGTCTCTCTCTCACACTGTCTATAATTCTACCTGTCAAATAAATGAATAAATAAATAAATCACTACACTAGTTATAGTCATTGGAACAAAAATGTGCCTTTTGCCCTCAGAAGCTCATGTTCTAGAATAATCTGAGTACTCTATGTTCTCCTTGAAGGACCTCCCTGGCAATTTTAGTCAATCTTTGAAGTCCAATCAGTCAACAGATTGTGCAGCTTTCTGGAATGCTATTTACCTTGGTTGACAGAAGCATCCAGGTTTAGCCAGATTGAGTTTGGCCTCACATAAAGGTATCAAGTAGGCCCAAGGTCCTTTCTGGCAAAGCCTATAATCTGCATTTCCTTTCACAATTGTTTTTTTTTCTCAATATCTATTGTGGCCTTAAAAACAGAAACACATGCCTCTGCCAGCCCCTTTCTGGGATCCCAGATGAGGAACTTCGCACGGAGAACAACAAAATGCCGTTAGAATCAAAGTGTGTGAAGTTTCCCAGACATGCGCAGCAAGGTCTGCTAGGAAGCAGCTGGGAAGATGCTTACAGCACCGTCAACCAACATGAATCCTACGGGCTCCACTGCCACTGGGAGGGTATGTGCAGTCCTCTCACCAGCCCTCGCCCTCCCGTCTCTTCTCCAACACTTTGTTCCCGCTCTAGGGTCTGCTCAGGAGACAGTCTTTCTCCCTCACTCAAACCCATTTGTCCCCATGGCTTTGCCTCTGAAACGCCTTTTCTACTCTGAGTAGAGCAAGGATGCGTCTGAGTCACAGGATTGGAAGCAAAACTGTACCAATGAGTAGTGAAGCTTCCTCTTGCCTTGCACCACTGCCTTTTCTTCATCCTCCACCTTCCTGCTCTATCCTCTCTAAAGATTTTCTCCGGGAAAAAGTCAGTGATCTTGATTATATTTATTCTTCCCGTTCTCAGAGACAGGAGTAAGAGCAAAAGGTGACTCTTACATTGTGGCAATTAAAACATCGATACAATGCTGGAGGTTATTTTTTAGCACTCGTGACACTGGATTGTGCAAATAGCCCTATGGAATCGATGCCCCTTGTGTTCTCACAGCAATTTACCCTCACTGCATTCACAGAGAATAAGAGGTTATGCTGATGGAACTCGGCCATGTATTATCCTATTTATTTACAAGTATTAACATAAAATAAAATGCTATTCTCTGGATGACATTTAAACCCTCAACCTGTGCCTAGAGCAACTCCACTGATCACTACCCACTGTGATTCAGCCAGCCTCTCAATTGTTCCCAAGCTTGTTCTGTGGTTTGCAATCCTTAGACCTTTGCTCAAAGTGAGAGTCTGGCATAATGGAAGGGGAACTCCAATCAGGAAACATGATTAAACAAGTTAGTGATTTATGCAATGTAATACTGATATAACTTTGAGCCTTTAGACTAATCCTCTGTAAAATGAAGCTTCCCACTGTGCAAGGTTCTTAAAAGGGTAATGGAGGATACAGAGACACAATGCACAGATGAGATACTCAGTCAAGTTGTTCCAGCATTTTTGAGCTTGCAAATCTTATTCATCCTGCAAGATGCAGTCCTGAAAGCATATTTTACATAAAACTTTTACTGATTGCCTCCACTGGGATGCAATCTTCGTCTCTTCAAAATTCCTATCTCACTTTGTCTTCCCTGTCATATGGTGAATGTATTTTTTATTTGAGTTGCACAGGGCCTCACACTAAGCTTCACATCATGGTATGAGTAGAAGTAAAAGGCAGCAGAGCATCCTGCAAGTACTGTGTATGGGTTTCTTTCCATAGGGGTTCCCGTTTTGTCCAGAAAGAGGATGAGCCCCCACCCTTTCTAGTTCTCTGTACCTAGTTTTGTATTCATAATGTTATGCTTGTTTTCTGGATGAGGGCCCTAACTGTACCGGTGTCAGTTATCACAAAGCCTTATTAGCAATTGCAGCAGAGGGAGATGCAGAGAATGGCAGCATTGCAATTGTGTCTCTCACTAAACTCAGAGCTGCGAGAGCTGTATGGATGAAACACACCAAGAGATTGGAAATAAGTGTGCTATTTAGTGTCTGAATAACAAAAGGTGGCAAAAGTTGTGGGTGTGCTCAAAATCTGGCTCACAATCCCCACTCTGGCATTGGGAGCCCTGGAGGCACACACATTTTCACAATATCCTGGACATGCAATCAGCATTTTTTTTTTTTGCGGGTACTAACATCGCTAGCAACTTCTCATTAGGTTAAATGCCCCTTTTCAGTGAGGGGTTCTCTGATCACTTTTTCTGACCCTTTCTATAACCTCCATGTCATTTACACTAATTTGTCACCACCACTCCCACCCCTTCACACACTACATGCACACAAAGTGCCAAGACTCGGGGGCTTTTCCTATCGGGTTCAGCACCTATCTAAAAAGAAAAGATGCCTGGCATAGAGGAGACACTCTAAGGGGTAAATGGATATAATGATTTCTGCAGGGGCTTTATAGAGGGAGACATAAGGAGAAGCCAAATGTAAGAGGAGAAAGGCAGGGTAAAACTTGGTCTGTCAACATATGGGAAGCAGTCCTTGGGCTCTCCCAGAACGCTTCGGGGTGTGGCAGTGCCTTTTATCTGGAGTTCACATGAGAGCAGGTGGAAGACTTCAGTCCTTATTGGAGACTTGGGGTCAATTAGGTTATATGAGTACTTTGGTTAATTTATGGATCTCATCTTCCTTACTAACCTCTTAAGGCAGGTAGAACACATTTCAAATGGTCCAAAGGACCTAAAATAAGATCTTATAAAAATGTGTTGAATTAAAAAAATGAAAAAGTGGATATCTGATCTTGTTCCATATAAACAGTCTGTGTCTTAAAAATATCAACATAATAAACCAGAAGTTCTCAGTTGTTAAAAGCACTGGAATTGGTCAAGTGAGTTTCTATTGGAAACTCCCGAGAAGGCATGCATCAGAAAGTAGATCTGTTCTGTGAAGTCTAAAAGACTTTGCCACAAAATGACACGGAACACAAACACAAATAAGTATAGCTAGTAACTTAGCAACCACAAATATTTGCAAATACGCAAGCCAGGCCCCATCCAAATATCTGAGTAATTATTGGCAAATTGTATACCATGCAAATGCTTTGCAACCATGTAAAATGAGCCCTATTGATGGCGATTGCCACAATTGCCCTTAACTGCTGCCTGGAAGTGTCACTTAAATCTCTTGGGTTTTGTTGGGTTGGATTGATGGAACATAAAATGACTCTTAGGGCAAGTAGATGGGTATTTTAACACATGCTCTTCCACTTGTGTGTCATGTGGGGTTAGCCTATTTAAAAACTGCAAAAAACAGATATACTAGATAAACTTCCTTAAAAGGTGATCAATAACTTAAAAAAAAAAGAACAGAGGAGAGTTAAACTTCTGTGGTAGTCTGGAAATTATTTCTTTGAAAATTCATCTTTTCATGGACTGTGTCTATGCAGGAGTCTTGTATTATCTTTAACATTGTTCAGAATTCATTTCAAAGATTCTCTTGAAGACTATATGAAAATAAATGTTTGTGCTTATTTAAAAGAGAGAAAGTAAAGGGAGACAAAGAAAGAGGCAGAGAAGAAGAAGGAAGGACAACATGCACATGATTAACAAGTTAGTGGAAAAAATTAATACTAGTGGACATATCCTTTATTTCATGAATCTGAATGATGCCAAAATGAGCAGGCAAAATAATTGTATGATGTGGCAATTAACACTCAAACTAGAGACAAAGGGATTAAGTCCCTTTCCTACCCAATTAAATTTGAATGTGATTTTACACTCCCTACCCCTTGCAAACAACATTAATCTCAAGGAGATCTTAAAAATAAGATATATTCTAATTTTCCTTCTGCCATCTTACATATCATCCACAACAGAGCTTATAGTTGGAGCCAATTTATTTTGCTGTTCACAGTATTTCAAATTCTTGAGGAGGAGAGATTTTTTTTTTCCTGCCAAGATTCACACCAAAGCAACTTGATAGTCCTGTCCAAGAAGGATCGAATGTGAAACTAGACGACAATGAAAATCGTGCAGCGTACCCATCTCTCTGCAGCCAGTCAAGTGCAAAGAAATCTGTGTCGTTGCTCTTGGGAAGCTTTACAAATGTTCAGAGAAAACAGTTGAGCACGGGGCTTCTGGCCTGTAGCTTCGCCTCACTAACCATTTGTTTTCTCCTCTAAAACCCTAGGGGAGAATGAAAAGGCAAACGTAGCCACCCCTCCCTTCCCTCTTAAACGGGGTAGCCATGCCAGATATTCTGAGTAACTTATTCAGCCCAAGGCTAATAAGCTGAACAACTTGTTTTGGCTAGACATTCCTCATCTCCATATGGAACTACTTGTGTGAGTTTTTGGACTATTGTGCGGTCAAAGAGAGGATGTTAGACCAAGAAAAAAATTTTTTTTCAGCATTTTTCCCTTTCTCTCTGATAAATCCACTTTCAAGGCTGAAGTAAACTGCATGGATTGCCCAAGTCCTTAGGCGGAAAACATCACAGAATATCACATAAGCACCATCTTTAATAGGTTTGAAGGCATGCCTGTTAAATTGGTCTAAATTTCCTGATAAATCCACCATATCTAACCTTGCTTACTTTGAACCTCGCCTTTGGGGACTTCTTTTGAAAGAAAGCATATTTTCACTGAACCAAAGTAAATCTTAATTACATATTTGCTTACCATGGAGAGCTATTCTGCTTCTGAATGAGAGGCTATAACTGACAAAAGATGGGTTGATGTGTTATATTCTACCGAAATCTATCAGAAATTGTATGTGACAAGGAAAAAAATACACTCCCCAAAGTTTCAGATAAATTTAGAGATTAACACACTTGGTTATTCAGTGTTCTTTATGTAGCATACTTTTACTTGGGGTATGTATCCGAATATTCTGATGCTTCTTGACACACCAGGTATGGTCCGACCTTAAAAGATTGATCCAGGGGGCCATTCTTGTGGCTTACTGGGTTTAGATACCACCTGCAATGCTGGCATCCCATATGGGCTCTGGTTCAAGTCCCAGCTTCCTGCAAATGCAGCCAGGAGAGCAGTGGAAGATGGCCCAAGAATCTGATCCCCCACCATCCATGTGGGAGACTGGATGGAGTTCCAGGTTCCTGACTTCAGCCATTGTTGTCATTTGGGTTTCTCTCTCTCTCTCTTTATTCCTCCTTCCTTCTTCTCTGTAAATGTGACTTTCAAATAAATAAACAAACAAATCTTTAAATAAAGAGTGAATCATTCAGTATTTCTTGGATAAGTTGCTTCCTTTTATAAAAGGTTCATGTATGATTTTAAAGTTACTCCAAAGAATTGAGAGTTTTTAATCCTTAATATTCACCTGTAATTCTCCAATAACAGATTAATCCAGGATGCCATCTGGTTTGCCAGGCTCTGCAGTTAGTCAGTAGGCTTCCATGAGAGAAACTGTTGCTTCATTCACTCCTTCATATATTTAATCATTCATTCAGAAATCATAGACTGAGCAGTTTTTACAAACAAATCACTGTGATATATGCTGGGGATATAAATATGCATAGCTACTATAATCATAGCACCACTGAGCCTATTCCCAGTGTGTTAATGCTTTGACAAGTCAGGCTTAGTAACTGCCCATGATGCCAACTTCCTAGAGAGATTATATAGTCAAAAGCCACCACTGTACATTTTATCTTCCATATCAAAAGTCAAAAAAAGTACACAGATGCATACAGATTATAAGGTAAGTGCCTAAACATTTCTGTTGTGTGCTTCACTTTTCAAATTATGTTTATATGAAATATAATCCACATAGAGAAGAAGCATAAAAATACTTGTACCAGTTAAAAATTTTAAATCAAATACTAGTGAACTCCACTCAATTGACACAGAACACAACAACTTCCACAGAAACATCCTTCATTCAATGAAAGAATCTAAACTCCCCTTTTGTTCCAGGATTTTGTTTTTTTTTTTTTTAATTTTTAAGGTAAATAAATTCCATGTATTTCATATATACAGATTTAGGAACAAAGTGATATTTCCTACCCTACCCTCCCTCTCACCCATGCACTCACACTTTCTCCTCCTTCCTCTCTTATTCCCTCTCAATTTTTAAAATGATCTACTTTCAGTTTACTTTATACTCATAAGATTAACCATACACTAAGTAAAGAGTTCAACAAATAGTAAGAAGAAAAAAACACTGTTCCTCTAAATCCCTTTCTTACTCAAAGAAGTCATGCTCCTGACTTTTAAACTTCATGTGAGTGGAATTAGTGTATGAGTGTATGTTTTGTTTTGCACCTTGCTACTTGCCCTAATATATTTTTAATGAAGCTATGTTGTTTCTGTGTAGTCCTAGTTTATTTCCATTGCAGTACAGTATCCCATCACATGAACTTATAATTTATTCAGGCTTTCTCCTATAAATGGGCATGTAGGGTGGGCTTCTGGTTTGCTGGGTACCACAAATGGTGCTAGCAGAATTACTGGGTTACCGGTCATACATGCATACAGTTGATTTTAATCAATGTTCTCCAAATGTCTAATAAACTAGAAGAATTAAATTGACTAACAGCAGCTTAGGAGTTTCTATTGCTTCACATGCCAGTATTAATTCTGGTGGACTTTAAAATTTTTAACCAATCTGAAGAGTGAATGAGAAATTCAAAATGAGAAGAGAAATATGTTCTCTCATAGCACCTTTCAAAGATTTTGTATTTTTTTCATACTGAGCTCTTTGATCCATTAAAAATTATTTTTGCATATTAGTGTCCATTTAATTTTTTTTCTGAGTGCTCAATTACCAATTGTTGTATTCATAGCTCTGATTTACCATGTCATATCTGTCATATAGCAAATGTCCATATACACACAAATCCCATTATCTGGTCTCTTTTTCTGTCCTCATGTCAATTCACATTATCTTAGGATAGTTGGGTAATTTTTTTTTTTTTTTTTGCAATGTCTGGTAGCTAAAATACCAGTCTCTATACTTTGTTTTCCTTTATTAACAATGTGTTAGGCCGGCGCCGTGGCTCAATAGGCTAATCCTCCGCCTAGCGGCGCCGGCACACCGGGTTCTAGTCCCGGTCGGGGTGCCGGATTCTGTCCCGGTTGCCCCTCTTCCAGGCCAGCTCTCTGCTGTGGCCAGGGAGTGCAGTGGAGGATGGCCCAAGTGCTTGGGCCCTGCACCCCATGGGAGACCAGGAGAAGCACCTGGCTCCTGCCATCGGATCAGTGCGGTGCGCTGGCCGCAGTGCATGGGCCGCAGCGGCCATTGGAGGGTGAACCAATGGCAAAGGAAGATCTTTCTCTCTCTCTCTCTGTCCACTCTGCCTGTCCAAAAAAAAAAAAAAAAACAATGTGTTAGCTATTCTTAGCCTCTTATATTTCCATATATAGTTTAGAAATAATGGTTAAGAACTTTAAAAGTCCTCCTGGGATTTAATTCTGATTAAATTGAGCTTATAAAACAACTTGAAGAGAACTGACCTAAATTGCTATCTCCATCTTCAATTTATTACATTCTCCTTTTATTATGTCATTTTAATGTCTCACAATAAGATTTTTAAACAATTTTATTTGTATGTTTGCATATCTTTTGTTAGTTTAGTTTTTTAGCATGTGGATATTGTTTCAAATGATATACATATTTTCAAGTCAGATTGATCAAGGTATAATTATATACAAAAGTTATTCTTTTTAGGTGTGTGGTTTTAAATAATGGACATATTCATGGAAAAATCACCAAAGACAAAAGAACATTCATGTTGCTGCCAAATATTGTCCCATGCCATTTAATGACAATCTGTTTTCACTCCTAGACTCAGGTTCATTTAAGTTGTGTTCCAAATATTTGTCTTTTCCAAAATACATAAACTAGGATATAGCTTTTGGTGTTTGGCTCTTTCAACTAATGCTTTGAAATTCACTGATATCATTGTATGTGTAAGTAGTTAATTCCTTATTATTGCTGAATATTCTGACGTATGCAGTTAGCACAATTTATCTATTCCTCAGGGGATAGACATTTTAATTCTTTCCAGATTTTAGTACCTATCAATAAAGCTTCTATAAAACATCACAAGTAGTTCTCTATGTGAACATATAATTTATCTTGGGTAAGCCTAAGCATTGAGTTGCTGGGTCATATGCTATGGTTAACTATAACTGCGTAAGAATATCTGAAACTGTTTTCAAAGTAGCTGTACTAGTTGCATTCCCAACAATAACCGATCTCAGCTGTTCTGCTTCTTTGATCTGGCATTGTCAGTTTAATTTTGGCTATTTTAATAAGCCTGTAGTGAATCTCATTTATACATTTCATCTGCATTTCCCTAGTGACCAACATCAAGCATGATTCAGGTGCTTATACATATCATTTTTGGTGAGATGTCTCCAAATCGTGTGTTCATTCTCTTGGTTTATTGTCATATCATACAGCTGGGAGGGTTCTGGATACCATCTTTACAAATAGGTATCTTGTAAGTATTTTCTTCTAGTTGCCTTGCATTTTGATTTTCTTAATGCATTTTGAGAGCAGAAGCTTTTAATTTTGATAAAGACTAATGAATTTCTTTTATTGTTGTGTGTCCTACCTAGAAATCAATACCTAACACAGATCTCAAATATTTTAAGAAATTATACATTAGAAACTTTGATGTAAAACCTAATAATCTATTTCAAATTAACTTTTGTAGATGGTGAAGGATATAGGCCGTGGTTCATTTCTTCAAATGAATAGCCAATTGCTCCTGCAACATTTGTTGATAAGCTTCTTTCTCCATTGAATTACCTTGCATAGTTTTCTAAAAGCAGTTCAGCATCTATTTGTGTATTTTTCTGTATTATATCTTTTCCATCATGCTACATGTTATCCTTTTCCAGTGCAAC
Organism: Oryctolagus cuniculus; assembly: GCF_964237555.1. Taxonomy (NCBI): domain Eukaryota; kingdom Metazoa; phylum Chordata; class Mammalia; order Lagomorpha; family Leporidae; genus Oryctolagus; species Oryctolagus cuniculus. The sequence continues at coordinate 59,154,770 of NC_091443.1, forward strand.
ACTGTTCAAGTCACAGAAAGTTACAGGAATATGATTTCTCAAAATTCTTTCACAAAAGGGTTTTATCTAGTTTAGTCCCTTTGAATCTTATGCAAATTTGAGAATCAGGTTGTCAATTTTTATAAAAAAAATCTATTGTGATTCTGAATTTTTATAGCAAAATGGGATTTTTAATTTTTAAAAATTTTTGACTCTTCCAATCCATGAATAAGGTTAATTCTTCTATTTATTTTTCCATTAGTTATCAATGGTTAGCAATCCTCAGCATACAAATGACTCAGAAAAGAACTTCCAAAAGTTCCTGAGAAGTGTATGGGATGAAACTGCTACGTGCAGTGTGAAATTTTTTTTGCACCCAAATGAATTTCTTTCAATTGCATTTTCCCATGAACATTTTGAATAGTCTCCCACATATTTTGCTGGATTTATATTTAAAGAATGTTTTGAATTTGATATAATTGAATTTTCTTTCATTTCAGTTTCCATTGCTCATAGGATAGAGATATAAAATTGAAAGAAGTAGAAATTGCTCTAAGATATATAAATTCAGTTTATTTATGTGTCTTGGCCTTACATACTGTGAATTTACTAAACTTATTCATCCTTATGGCTTTTTTGTATTTTCTTAGCAATATTTTTCTTAAATGACCATGTTACCTTTCAATAAAGGCAGTTTTCCTTGTTTCTCTCCAATCTGTGTTTTAAACATTTCAAGATGCTATTAAAATGTTATTTTTTAAGCATTGTTTTAATTAACTACCATTTGAGGAATTTATAAGTGTATATCAATCTCCCTTGATAAACATTCTTATAAATTAATTTGTCAATATTTATTAGACAATTATATCTAATTGTTTCACTTTCAAATTTATCATTTTATTTCTTACCTTAATCATGGGCTAGGAAGCAAACACAATAATGACCAGATGGCAATTGTATGAAATTTGTTTTTCTCATCTCATAGTAAAATCTTTTTATCACTGAGTAGGATGCTTATTTTAAGTTTTTTTCTGTAAAAATATTTTGTCAATTTAAGAAGATTTCCTTTGGTTTCTACTTTCCCAAGTGCTTTCTTATCGTGACTATATGATTGATTTTATCATATATGTCTTTGTGCTTGTGTGTATAATGTTATATATATTGAGGTGATCATGTGCTTTCCTTTTAATTTTTACAGGATATTTTCACTAGTTTAAAATTCTAGGCTGGCAGTCATTTTCTATAGGTGCTTTGATACTCACAATGGAAGGCCCAATCACAATAACTGTATGTATATTTCTGGAATTACTTCTTATTCCTGGTGCTTGACTAAATTTTCTGGTGATGAGAAATTTTGGTTATTATTATTTTGGCGGGGGGGGGGGGTGTGGGCAGACAGGCAGAGTTAGACAGTGAGAAAGAGAGACAAAGAGAAAGGTCTTCCTTCCATTGCTTCACCTCCCAAATGGCCGCTACAGCTGGCACTATGCCAGTCTGAAGACAGGAGCCAGATGCTTCTCCTGATCTCCCATGGGGTGCAGGGCCCAAGCACTTGGGCAATCCTCCACTGCACTCCCGGGCCACAACAGAGAGCTGGACTGGAAGAGGAGCAACCGGGACAGACTCCGGCACCCTGACAGGGACTAGAACCTGGGGTGCCAGCACCACAGGTGGAAGATTAGCCTAGTGAGCCATGGCGCCGGTATATTTTGGTTATTTCAATACACACTCTTCACAATTCACCACCTAATACCTAATAGATGCTTAAGAGGTTTAACGAATGTTTAAATGAAAAAAAAAAAAAAAAACCTCTGTTTCTGATTACTGAAAATAGACATGTTTACATTTTAGTAATGTATAGATAATACTATGAAGATTTGATCTGTAAGAGCCAAAATTATTACATATATAAGACGTTTGACATATCTCTTAAGCTTTACCCTCCTTTTAATACACAGGGAAAATAGCCACAGAAGTTAAATGAGACTCAAGTACTCAGAAATCAAGAATGGAAAGATAATTTAATCTTTTTCCAAACGCATTTAAACTATATATACCATTTAGACCACTTTCTTTCAAATTCACAACTCATTTTTTAATGTCATGAAAATTTTTCGATGTTGCCAAATTTAAGAAAATCTTATCAAGTGTCTTTTATTTGCAAGTTCTGTTATTTCAGGGGAAGTGTGATGAGAAGGAAATAAGAATGAAAATGACAGTGGCCTTAACTGATTGAGATTAAAATATCTTATACTGGAAAACTATACCAAACCATTCAAACATCAGAACTTATTTCTAGCATCCTTCTCAAGGCTTTTGAAATGGTCTATGTAAATGTAGGAAGTATGTATGCATGTGTATATATATGCATGTATATATGTATGCATATATGTATGCATATGCATACATACATATATGTATATACATACATGCATACACACCACACACACATATATATATATATCCCTTGTAAAACGATACTATCACACATATTATATACTAAATATATTAAGCATAAAGTGTATATACACATATTTATGTCAATATTAGAAAATAGAATACTTCTAGAGAAAGTTAAAACTTTTTCATCTACTTTAAAGAGTGACAGAGAAAGAAACAGATCTTCCATCCACTAGCCCACTCCCCGGATGCCTGCAGCAGTCAGGAGCCAGGAACTTCATTGAGGTCTCCCATGTAGGTGGCAAAGACCCAAGAACTTGTGTAAGTATATCTCCTGCCTCTCTGAATGCATTAACAGGAAGGTGAACTAGAAAGAGTAGCCAGAACTCAAACCAAATGTGTGCCACAAAGCCCACCCCAAGAGAAAGTATAATTTAAGGTAAGAAGCACCATTAGGCATAATGACACCCATTTCATGATGACAAAGGATGACTGCACCAGAAGACAGAACAATTCTAAACTAGTGTGCAACTAATTGTATCATGTAAAAATGTCTATACAAAGTGAAAAGGGGGATTAAGTGGAAAGACAATTCATAATATCTGGAGATTTTAAAATACTTATTTCAAGAACTAATAGAAGAAACAGAGCAAATAAAAATTTAGGAACTTTGAACACCATGTTCAAAAGAATTAACCCACACTGAAACCCTTAGAATAAATACTGTACCCAATGATTATATAATACAATGATTTTCTTTCATAATAATAAGCTAGATATTAAGATTTAGGGTAACTTATGATAGCATGTTTTGAAATTTTGTTACATTTTAAATCACAGGAATAAGAATAAAAGAGTGCACTTTAAACTTAGAATGAAAACCCTACATATCAAAATAATATTAGCTAAAGACATTTTTGGATGAAATTAATAACCTCAAATAAGTTTATTAAACAAGGAAATGTGAATGTCGATCCTCATACCCATTTCAGGAAATTAGAACAAGAATGGCATGTTAAGGCAAAGAAAGGAAAAGGAAGGAAACAATAATATCAAGTCCAGAATTTAATGAAGGCAAATAAAAAAAAAAAAACAAATTCATGTTAGTTCTGATTTTTTAAAATAGTCAAAATACCTAAGGAAGACTAATCAAGCAAAAGTTGTAAGAATAGAATAAAAATATGGATCTCTGCAAATCTAGAACACATGAACAGACTCAGAGCATCCTATGATAAGATTGCCAGTGAATTTTATATTTCATATATTTGACAAATTCACAGTCATGAAACTTATAAAAGTTGACATAAGAAAAAAACGGAAAATCTAAATAGTTCCGCCGCGAGCGTCTCGGGGAGCCTGGCCAGCAGACTCAACCCAGGGCCCGCGACGACGGTTTCTCGGGGGAGAAAAGAACGACGTTTATCCGTCTTCAGTAGACTTTTTATTAGAGAAAGTAAACGTAACAGAGAGAGGAGGAAAGGAGAGGAGAGAAAGAGAGCTTCCTCCTTACACCCGCGGCTTATATACAAAATGCGACCAATCAGGAGCAAGCTAGAGTCCATGCATCGGGCACACCAATCCGGTCTCTGTTCACGTGAAAGGCACGGGTCGTTCAGCCAATCAGGTGAGGTGTCACGCAGCAGGCAGGCAGGCAGACTCACTGCGGGGGTCCTGCCGCCATCTTGTTGTTTACCACGACCTCGATCCCTCCGCCTCCGGAGGGCCCCGCCCATAGGAAAGGCCCCCCCCCCCCCCCCCCCCCCCCCGTCAAAACTGAAAGTAAAAACCTCCGCCTAGCGATACCGCCTCGGACTATTCCCCGACATAGTTCTTTATTTCCTAAAACTTCAAAATATTATTTAAAACCTTCTCAATTAGAAAATTGCAAGCACGGAGTGCATCTCTGAAGGACTCCATCAAGAATGCAAAGGGAATAACAGCCTCAATCTTAGGAAATGCTTCCAGAGGACTAAAAGAGAATCCTATCACATGGCTTTATAGGCCAACACAACTTAACACCAAAATCTGATTAAAACACCATGAAAAAGGAAAAATGTTTGTCAATCACAAACATGAAAACTGATAAAAAATGTCTAACCAGAATATTAGCAATCTGATTCAGCAACACGTAAGATACCAATGCATGCACTGGAAGACATTCCTCAGTAAGCCTCTACGCACGTCTTGTGAGCAGAAACACCGATTAACATTTGTAGGAGATTGCTTGTCATTGGGGGGTTTTACAGAAAAGAACCTTGATGACCAAAACTGGAATTTCTCCTGAGCAAAGGCCAGTTCGCAGGACAGGCATGTTTCTGACCATTATAAAAGGCTTGAATCCCTTGTGACCAGTGCTCCTCCCCCGAAATGCGGGATTTGAATGAGATTTTAATAGGCAGTAAGGATAAGTGGATCCCAAAGTTCAAGAAAGGTCCAAAATGGATTGCTTCAATTCTCAATATCCATGTTATGTTCTGCCCCACTGGAAACCTCTAACACATCCAGACTCAGTTTCTATGATTGGGCCAAAAGTAAACAGTTGGGGCAAACAGGTTTGGGGAAGACCTCTCAGAATAGGCTTAAAGCATGAGAATAGCTTTGCATCCCATGAAGTTTCTCAATAAAAGTCCTCTAGTACAAAGGTGGTTCTTAATAACCTAGTAGATAAAAGATGATATACTACAGGGAGCATAAATAAAAAGGACCAAGAAAGTAGAAAAGAGTTTATGCATTAATCCAACAATATGGATTAATCCTTATCATCCATGTTCCAAAGATGACTAAAAATGTCATATGAAGCTTCCAGTCCCTATGCCCCAATTCAGGACAAACCTGCGTGGCCATTCTAGCTCAAAAACTCCTGGTAGGAATTGGCCAAAGATGTTGTGGTTGCCTCTCAGCTCAACACCTCCCTTCCGATTCTCATTCTTTGACTCATCCAGAGGTAATGGTCCCAAGAGCATTCTTCAGTAAACATCCTGCACACAAATCTGAATCAGAGTCTGCTTCAAGGAATCTATCTATGAAGCATGTTAGAGAAAAAAATTTCAAATCCAGCATGGTACCAGCCATGATAGCTCTAACTATGTACTCTCTGGTATTCTTGAAAACTCTAGACCCGTCGTCATCAGAAAATCATGTACAATATTGCTCCTGAACAAGAAATAAATTTTCCAGTCAAATAAGATGTACTTGGCAATATTGTATGGGATCCACTAAGCCTATCATCCACCTCATTGCAAAGAAGTTACTTAGAGTAACAGCTTATGCCTCAAACCAAACCACAGCTCATGTAATTTTTATGGCCATATCTAGAGCATCTGGAAATGAAACAGTGGCCATGGGAATGGGGGCTGTTACTTGTCCAAGGAATGTCCAATTAGCAACTTCTTACCTCATCTTTAGAATTTTCTCTTGTATAGTTTTAGAAGTTTTGTACCTCTGAGGTATATGCTTCCATCATGAACCACTGACAAATTAAGGATAAACCAAGCCTGAAACTGAGCAATTTGGAGGCCTTTGTGCCAAAAGGGAAATGGCAAAAAAAAAAAAAAAAAAAAAAAAAAAAAGGAAAGCATTACTTATTAGTTGGGGGAGAGGATACTTTTAGTTATGCAAGGAATCATTTGTAACTTTTTTTTTTTTTTTTGGACAGGCAGAGTTAGACAGTGAGAGAGAGAGACAGAGAAAAAGATCTTCCTTCCATTGGTTCACCCCCCCAAATGGCCGACCCAAAGCCAGGAGCCAGGTGCTTCTCCTGATCTCCCATGCGGGTGCAGGGCCTAAGCACTTGGGCCATCCTCCACTGCCTTCCTGGGCCACAGCAGAGAGCTGGACTGGAAGAGGAGCAACCCGGACAGAACCGGCACCCCAACCAGAACTAGAACCCGGAGTGCCAGCGCCTCAGGCAGAGGATTAGCCTAGTGAGCCGTGTCGCCGGCCAGGCCAGTTTGTAACTTTCTTACAATGGCAACTATTTACGCGGTACCAGCAGATTTCTGAAATGCCTTGTTATAATGACACATCTAATGACAAAAATTAGTGAAAGTAACTACGGGTCCAAACAAGCAGTTTCATTTTCATAAATATCACCTCTGCTAAAATATTTCATGTCACTTTCTATTACTTGGAACAAGAATCTTGAACAATACAGAAATGTGCACACTACAGGACAACACCTGTAATAATTTATTGTGCTCAAAATATGACAAGATAGAGTGTTACTAATTAATTCACAGAATAAAAATCATTAAGAACATTAGATACGCCAGAAATTCTGAGGCTAAGATCACCATTTTGGCCTTGTTTCATGTAACTTTCCCATCATGAAGCTATGACCCCACAGCTTTACCAATTTGTCCAAATTCACATCTGTATTCAGACTGTCTCACATTTCCAAATGAATCCTAAGATACTATTGTTACAGGAGACAGCCGATCAGAGGTTCTCATCTTTGTGCAAGAAGAGAATTTCAGACAGTGAGCACAATAGTCAAGTGTAACAGACAAACCAGATCTGCATTCAGACTGGAGTTTTTAGGGGTTGGGGGTTGGCCCCACCATTTCCCCTCCCCTCATCAGGGATATTACTGGGTGGAGGTCTTTTTAAAAAATTTTTCTAAATTTGCCAGTACTTGACCTTTCTAACTTACCCTCGAATTACCTCTATCTGGTAATTAGAGCACACATTAGTACAATAGCATCATTAAAAGGAAAATATATCAGCAACCAAACATAAGCAACTAAAATCTTTAATTTTTCCTTAGTGGTAAAGGTTTGTTCAATATTTATTGAAACACATAGATATCAGATAACTGTCTCATGCTCAATAATCATCCGCAACAGAATAGATTACCCCTGTGCTAATCGTCTTCTTCCCAGTCAAATGCTTTGTTAATTTACCTGATGGCCAAGGTTCTGATTATGTTCTGAACATATGCTTCAGTTTGTTGAAATGCTAATCACTGTTATATGAGATAATTGACTAAGCATGCTACTATAAAAGTCACTTCTCTGAAGTTCTAGTTTTGAATTTACAGGTCATAGTGATAGTTCTGATAAAGATAGAGATTCTAAATTTAAGCCAAATGACAAACTAAATGTGGATAAGTTTCCAGGATCAAATGATTTCTATCAATTTTGGGGAGGGAAAACTCACTGTGAAATTATTCAGCTTCTGGCTAATGTCCTTGTCGTCATGTAGTCCCTGGGCCAGAAGTCCCTCAGACTGCTAATGTAGCTCATACCTCTCAGTGCATTCGAAAATGCTGGAACTAATAAGTGATTCTGTTAACGTGACTGACTGTGAAACAAATATGTAAAAATTAAGTATTCCCCTAATTATCTAAACAATAACCAGTTCTTTGTAAAGGGAGAGACAGAAGTCATGAAGAACAGCAATCACCTAAAAATAAAACAAAAACACCCAAGGACCTAGGAGAGTAATAGTAATAGGAATAAAGTTATGGAACTTCCATTGATGTCACATTTTAGAAGAGAAAACTTATTGTCAGAGGTCAATCTTGAAAATAATATATATAGCAAAAGACTGAAATTTTGAACTTGTCAAAATTTAACGATTTTACTGAAATACATTTTATGTGTCATTACATATACTCATTTCAACTTTTTTTTTTTTAATTTTTTTTTTTATTTTTTTTATTTTTGACAGGCAGAGTGGACAGTGAGAGAGAGAGACAGAGAGAAAGGTCTTCCTTTGCCGTTGGTTCACCCTCCAATGGCCGCCGCTGCAGCCGGCGCACCGCGCTGATCCGATGGCAGGAGCCAGGATCCAGGTGCTTTTCCTGGTCTCCCATGGGGTGCAGGGCCCAAGCACCTGGGCCATCCTCCACTGCACTCCCTGGCCATAGCAGAGAGCTGGCCTGGAAGAGGGGCAACCGGGACAGAATCCGGCGCCCTGACCGGGACTAGAACCCGGTGTGCCGGCGCTGCAAGGTGGAGGATTAGCCTATTGAGCCACGGCGCCGGCCCATCATTTCAACTTTTTAAAGCTTTATTAAAATACAGCATACTTACCAAGAACCGCACATAGAAGTACATAGCAGTAACTTGTCAGGGCCAGCATCGTGGCGCAGGTTAACCCCCCGCCTATGCGCCAGCACCCCATATGGGCACCAGTTCGAGTCCTGGCTGCTCCTCTTCTAATCCAGCTCTCTGCTATGGCCTGGGAAAGCACCAGAAGATGGCCCAAATGCTTGGGCCCCTGCACCCATGTAGGTGACCCGGAAGAAGCTCCTGGCTCCTGGCTTCAGATCAGCACAGCTCCGGCTGTTGTAGCCATTTGGGGAACCAGCAGGTGGAAGACCTTTCTCTGTCTCTTCCTCTCACTGTCTTTAGCTCTCAAATAAAATCCTTAAAAAAAATTAACTTGTCAACTGATCACACTTAGAACCATCACCCAAATTACCCACAAAGCACTGCTGGTATACCAAGAGTCCTCACTACTCCCCCTTTCCAATTTTTCAATGTGCATAATAAAAATATATTGCCATTTACATGGTATGATTTAAGAAGCATTATTAGCTGGCACCGCAGCTCACTAGGCTAATCCTCTGCCTTGCAGTGCCGGCACACCGGGTTCTAGTCCCGGTCGGGGCACCGGATTCTGTCCCGGTTGCCCCTCTTCCAGGCCAGCTCTCTGCTGTGGCCCGGGAGTGCAGTGGAGAATGGCCCAAGTGCTTGGGCCCTGCACCCAATGGGAGACCAGGAAAAGCACCTGGCTCCTGCCATCAGATCAGCGCGGTGCGCCAGCCGCAGTTCATGGGCCGCAGCGGCCATTGGAGGGTGAACCAACAGCAAAGGAAGACCTTTCTCTCTGTCTCTCTCTGTCGACTCTGCCTTTCAAAAAAAAAAAAAAAAAAAGAAGAAGAAGAAGAAGAAGAAGAAGAAGAAGCAATATTTATAACTATATTCCAAAATGATCTATCACAGTTTCTCTCTATGTTTAAAATACCAAAAATAAGAGAAAATGTGATTTTTTTTTTGATCTGACTTATTACATATAACATAATTATCACCAATTATATCTATTTTGCTGCAAATGTAAGGATTTCATTCTATCATTCCATCACACACACATTTTCCTTACCCAAACATCTAGATTGCATCCATATCTGTTATTGTAAACTGAGCTAGTTCTCTAAAGAATGTCATTAGTATTTTGATTAGGATTGATTCTTGATATGCAAGTGTATGTGACTCTTTCATATGCTGATCTCATTTCCTTTGGATATATTCCCAGGAGTGGGATCACTGGGTCTTATAGTGGATTTATTTTTAGTTTCCTGAGGAATCTCCATGCTGTCCTACATAATGGTTGTATCAGTTTACATTTCTACCAAGAGTGTATTAGCATACTACAGCCTCACCAGCATGTCATTTTTTGATTTTTTTTTATGTTAGACATTGTAATCAGGAACTCCATCCGGATCTCCCACGTAGGAACAGGGTCCCAAGGACTTGCGCCATCCTCCACTGCTTTCCCAGTAACATTAACAGAGTGTTGGATCAGAAGAACAGCCTAGCCTCAAACCAGTGCTCATATGGGATGCCAGCAATGCAGACCAGGGCTTAACCCACTGCACCACAGTGCCGCACCTCTCCCCCAACCCCTGTGTTTTTGTTAAGAATGTGTTAGCTATTTGATCTCTCTTGTGTCTCCATGTGATTTTCAGCTTTTTTTTTTTTTTTTGGTAGATCTGAGAAGAAAGTTGTTGGTATTTGACTGGGATCATAGTAAATCTAGCAATTGCTTTGTGTAGTTTGGACATTTTGATGATATTAATACTTCGAATCCACAAACAAGGAAGGTCTTTCCCTTTTTTGTGTTTTCTTTCTTAAATATTTTGTGAATTCCTCAGCTCTTTTATCTCCTTGGTTAAATTTATTCCAAGGTATTTAATTTATTGTGTAGCTATTGTGAATGGGACTGAACTTAGAAGTTCTTTCTCAGCCATGGCATTGTCTCTATATACAAAGGTTACCGATTTCTTTTTTTTAAATTTTAAAAGAGGACTCTCATCCAAGTGACATTATAATCTATGATAAACAATGTAATATTGTTGTAGGAAATGTTCTAAATGAAATTAATAAGTGAGTAAAATGGCAGCTTGAATCAGTGCGGAAGAGATTTAGTTAACAAGTGGTGTTTAGACAACTGGCCAAATGTAAAAATAATCTTAAATTCACTTTCATACCTGACAGCATATGATTAAATCAATCCCAAATGCTTCAGAGATTCAAGCATAAAAAAATGAAACCATAAATACAGTGGGTGACTATTTATATAGCTCTTAGCCTCATGTGAAAGGTAGAAACCACAAAGAAAAAGGTTAATACAGCAAGTCTTTGAAACATATGATGGAAATCATCATAAAGTAAATTGCAAATGACAAAAAGAAAATATTTACATATTATAAATGCCTAATAAATGACATATTTCAATATGTAAAAGAGTGCTTGCAACACATTGAAGAAGAAATTAAATCCAACACAAAATAAATCAAATAACCATATAAGTAAATAACCAAAGACGGAGAGAGAAAGAGCCAACACGGTAAGTTCAGTTTTACTATAATGAAAGTGCAAAGTGGAACCCTATAGAGTTACTATGAAAAAGTTTGATATTAGAAAAGATTTTTTTACTAATCTTTAGTATTAGGATTTAACATTAATCTTTGATACTAGCCAGAGTAGGGGGCCACAATCACTCAAATTTTGCTAGTGATAGTGTAAATTAGTACCACCTCTTAGAGAAAACACCAAAAAAAATCACAAAAGCCATAAAAAAAAAGGTACATATGATTCAGCAGTTTGCTCCTAGTATTTTTTTTTTTTTTTTTTGGTAGGCAGAGTGGACAGTAAGAGAGAGAGACAGGGAGAAAGGTCTTCCTTTTGCCTTTGGTTCACCCTCCAATGTCCACTGCTACTGGCGCGCTGTGGCCGGCGCACCGCGCTGATCCAATGGCAGGAGTCAGGTGCTTCTCCTGGTCTCCCATGGGGTGCAGGGCCCAAGCACTTGGGCCATCCTCCACTGCACTCCCGGGCCACAGCAGAGAGCTGGCCTGGAAGAGGGACAACCAGGACAGAATCTGGGCCCCAGCTGGGACTAGAACCTGGTGTGCCGGCGCCGCAAGGCGGAGGATTAGCTTATTGAACTGCAGCGCCGGCGCTCCTAGTATTCTAATAACCGTGAGTACTTGTTTATAACATAAAATCCAAAATTGCTAACATATCAAATACTACGAGATCATTCAATAAAGTATAATTAACTACCATGGTTTCATTATCTTCAACCAGGGGCAGGCATTGTCATGCAGTAGGTTAAGCCACCATTGAGACATCCATTTTTCACATTAGAGTGCAAGTTTGAGCCCTGGGTGCACTTCTGTAACATCTTCCTGCTAATGTACCTAAGAAGCAGAGGATGATGGCACAAGTATTTGAGTCCCTGCCACCCATAGGAAAATCCAGGTGGAATTCCTGCCTCCTGGCTTCAGCCTGGTCCAGCCCCAGGTGTTTTGGCCATTTGGGGAAATGAACCAGCAGGTGGAAGACTTTCACAGTCTGAGCCACTCTGCCTTTCAAATGACTGAATGAACCAATAAATAAATCTTAAGCATTATCTAATAGATTATCTAAAATGTAATGTATTCCAGTGAAATTGACATTGAGATTTGATGATCATTTATAGCCTTTGTCTCTAGTGTTGAGGAACAGTGTTTTGTTTTTTTCATACTATCCGTTGAACTCTTTATTTAGTGTAGGATTAATGTTATGAGTATAAAGTAAACTGAAAATAGATCTTTGTAAAACAGATCTTTGTAAAAATTAAGAGTGGGAATGGAAGATGGAGGAGAAAGACGGGTGGGAGCCTGGGAAGTAGCGGGGGAGAAGAAGATGGGAAGTATCATTATGTTCCTAAATCTATATATGAAATACATGAAATTGGTATATTACAATAAAAACTTATCTTCAATCAGAAAGATTATGAAACAGAATTGTTGGAATGACATGAAAAGAAACATTATTTCAAAGGATTCCATAATAGTTTTGCTAAATAATCTTATTTTCTGTTTTAGAAAAATAACTTTTCCAAATCTATCTAAGTAAGAAAAAGAAAATGATTTTGTGATCATCATCATCATAACCCCTACTAATAGAAGGATAATAAGTACATTTAGAAATAACTTAAATGCAAAGTTATTTAGCTCATTTGTATTTTCCAAATGTTCTATGACAAATGTATTACCTTTACCAGCAGTTATCATTTATACTTGTATTTTTATTATATTCACTCTGCCATTTCCTTACCTTTAATTTATGAGTAATGGATTCAATTTCCCTCCTGAAAAAATTAAGAAAATCTTCCTTCAGTCCTGATTATCTTCTTCATCCCTTATTTTATTATTTATAAGGCAGAGATGCAGAGAGGGAGAGGGATATATATATATATATATAGAGAGAGAGAGAGAGAGACATATCTATAGATATGTCTATAGATAGATATAGCCTTAGATATATATATGTCTATAGACATAGATATAGCTATCTATTAGATTATCTAAAATGTAATGTATTCCAGTGAAATTGACATTGAGATTTGATGATCATTTATAGCCTTTGTCTCTAGTGTTGAGGAACAGTGTTTTGTTATATATATATATATATATTTTGTTATATATCTATATATCTATAAATATATACATAGATATATCTATCTATCTATATATCTATAGATAGATAGATATATCTATATGTAGATAGATATATCTATGTGGAGAGAGAGAGAGAGAGAGAGGGAGGGGTAGAGAGGTTTTCCATCCTCTGGTTCATTCCCCCAAATGGCTGCAACAGCTAGAGTTTCTTCTGGGTCCCCCACATGGGTGCAGGGGCCCAATCACTTGGACCATCCTCTGCTGCTTTCCCAGGCACAAAGCAGGGTGCTGGATTGGAAGCGCATCAGCCATGACAAAAACTGGTGCCCATATGGAATGCTGGCACCGCAGGTGGTAACTTAACCTGTTTGCCACAATGCCAGCCCCATCCCTCATGTTTAATTTCAATGTTTAATTACTGTAACATTTTAATGTGCTTTGTAGATACAATTCTAAGAAAATAATGATATTCTCTTCCTCCTTTCCTTCCCCATCTCCCTCCTACTCCCCTTCCTTCTCCCTTTTAGCTTTTGAGATAACATATTTTAAATTTATATTACAGTAAAAAGGCTTAATACTTTGTTTTTTACTTGTTAAACTTCTTATTCAGCAAAGACCCTAGTTTAGTGGAATATAGACAATGGCTATAAACTTTATCCATGCAATAAATTTTAAAGTAATCACACATCATTAAAATTATAATTATAGCAGTTTAATTAAAATTATAGCAGTAGATCATTCTTAACTCTTGGTTTGACATCCTTCATTCTTTTATCAAACTCTTTGGAAGAATGTGCCATACATGCCATGCTGCTTACTCCCAAAGTTTATATTTATTCTCAGACTACGGCAATCTGGCTTTAGTCTCAAATATTCTGATGCAAGTATTTTCACCAAGCCCACAATTTTTTTTTTAAGATTTTATTTACTTGAGAGGTAAAACTACAGACAGTGAGATGGAGAGACAGAGAGAAAGGTCTGCCATCCACTGGTTCACTTCTCAAATGGCCACAATGGCCAGGGCTGTGTTGATCCAAAGCCAGGAGCCAGGAGCTTCCTCGGGTCTCTCATGTGGGTGCAGGGGCCCAAGGACTTGGGCCATCCTCTGTTTTCCTAGGCCATAGCAGAGAGCTGGATCGGAAGAGGGATTAGAACTGGCACTCATACGGGATGTCGGCATGGCAGTGGAGGATTAACCCACTGTGTCACAGTGCCCGCCCCACATATGTTTTTCTCAATGCCAAATACTTCACATAAACTCTTTTCTGGCCTTTATGGTACAGACCTTGTTGTATCCTCTTCTAATTCCCCTCACATTACAAATAGTGTTTTCATTTTGGGAAATCCACCTCTGGTGTCAGCATCATTCTAGGTATCAGAGACACAAATCAGTAACAGAGGAAGAGCTTGTATCCTGCTATCACAAGGTTCCTTTTGCTGCATATGGTTGTTTTTAACATCTCCCCTATAGTCCAGAGGGTTAAATGAGATAATAGACACAAAGCACATGGCAAAAAGACTCTAATCCAAGCTAAAACCTCAACAAAGCTCAGATAACAGTCAGTGTCACCAGCTGATGCTATTATCCAGAGTGAATTTGCTTCTCAGACACTGAAAGTGTGTGTTTGCATTTCCCAAGTATGCTTTACATTGGCGTCACACTTGGCTGCTACCTTGTGATTGACTCTTGTGTTTCCGCACAGTTACACAGTGCTACTAGAGAGATGAGAAATACAGTCTTCGTTTTCAAGGAGCTCACTGTCATATTGATGGTAAAAGTCAGCTCTATTGCAGCATAAGAAACATGAGTACAAAATCTGTATATTTGAAATACATGAGACTCATATAACTTAATTAAAAAATTATTCACCTTACAGACATGAATTGATGCCTTAGCTTCTAAAGTCAAATGAGCTTACACACACAAAGAAGACACTGTATGTATGAAAACAAACAGATATAAGAGCCACAGAACATCCTTTGCCTATCCTCTTCAAATCATATTTGGAAGAATCCAAAGTATAAACAAATGCACTGCTCAAACATTTCAGTGCAAATAAATTTACCACCCAGTAGATTAAAAAAAATTTTATCCTGGACATTGGGTCACCAATACTGAGAACAACTAGGCTTTCAATTAAAAAATGCAATTCATAGATATGTATATAAAGACCGAAAATTTCAATATGCTAATGAGAACCTTTGTAGGATTTGAGACAGTGGTTCCTTCGCTCTTTTTTTAAATGTTAGAAAAGAACTGGGGAGAATTTTTTCTGGTATGTCTTTATTCAGATGGGGATATTACTGCTTATTAACATCTACAATTGAAGCTTATTTTAAAAACTGCATAGTTGAAGAAATATAAATCTAAGATTTTGTCCAACTCATAAGGTTCAATAGTTTGTTCTATACACAAAAGAGGATTCATTCTTTAATCCCCATAAAAAACTTTGTATCTGATCAGACCAGTCTCAGTCTCTGGGTCTAAACATGGAAACAGAGGTTTCCTCACACACTTACCAGGAGGCTGTGGGTAGACAGACAAGGTCATCATTTGGCTAATACCATACTTTGAGGATGTGCATATGTGTGCAAGTGAGTGTGAGTGTGTATGTGTGAGGGCACACAAAGGTGTGCTAATGAAGAAGGTATCAAGGGCAGAAGCTGGCTGGCTCTGCTGTTTCTTTTTCTCCTCCCTACTTCTCTCGTGGTAGACTTACAATGATTAGTCAATGAATCGGCAATCGGATACTTGAAAGGAGATGTACAACTTGTGCATGTGGTAAGTTATAGGTCTCTATCGTCCCAATATTAAAATAAACGTGCAATAATTAAACCACATGAGGTTTCTTAAGAGCCATGAGGGGAAAAAAAAGACAATTGGAAATATTAGTGTTGCCTTCTGGTGTTTCTTAGAGCTTAAAAAACAAACTAAAGAAGCTCTTGTCTTCTATAGAGTCAATTTTAATAATGGGATGGATCTTAATCTACTTTACATAAGGTTAACTTGGTTAACTTTCATTGGTTTCCACAAGCACATTTTTAAAACAAATACACATTTTCATTGAATAGATTTTCTTTTACCATGGTTATGCTTTTCCACATTTTTGAAACATTTTTTGTATTTTCTTGGCTTTGTAGAGGTGGGCAAAAATATTTAAAGTAGGTTAAAATAAAGTTTTAGTAAATTTTATGGTCATAAGTATAAATTTAAAAATACTTAAAGCACTCATTCATTGACCATTTAGATTCATAATATGTCTATCAAATTGGTTTCAACTTAAACCGTTTATTGATTTACAACTTTGTAGAAACGATGGCAGAGTGGTGAGGAGAGGATGGACAAACAGTTTTGGAGACTATGAACCAAAAAAAGCATGGCTAAATTACACACATGGAAACACATGGCTCATAGGATCATTAGTGAGGAAACATACCTCACTCCTCCTCCATGCATTGTTTCTTTAAGATTCCAGTCATAAGCAAAACAAAGGAGCCTCTATGTTTCTTCCAGTGATCCTTATCACCAAAGACGATGCTGTTTGAAAACTCAGACGTTGCTGGGGATTTCCCAAATTGACTTAGAGGCATAGCAGTGGGGTGGTCAGTTTGTGATTATCCCCAAAAGCAGTGAGCTGAAGTATGAAGTTCTGCACATTGAATCTACAAAGGTAGCTTGCAGCACTGGCCCTGGCCCCGTGAAGGCTCTGGAGGACACAAAGCTCCCATAACATGTCATTGTCTCTTGTTATCAATCTTGCTGTACAGCTTGTGTCCCTGTATCAAAAACAACCTCCTGAGCTTGCCAACAGAGCCTTCAGAAAAGGCGCTGTGGCTTTGGAATCACATTTGAACTAAAGGGAAAGCAAAAACTAAGCCTTTATGCATGGGTGTTCTGGCGTGGATATGGGATACCAGCTCAAAATGTCACTGCGGATGGCACAAATCACCGTAAACAAATACCGCTTCTATGCCTGGTGTAAAACATCCACAGATAAGACTGAGGCTATCAAATGCCTCTTTGGGGCATGCTTTTGTCTCCTTAATCTTTAAGCTCAGAGTGCAATCCAATTATCCACCAATTTAGGTTCTGTGCGCGATTTACGTATATCAGAGTTGGAAGATTGTTGTTTTAAAAATATTTTCATTATGACAAGTTGAAAATTTTAGCTCATAAGCTAAGATTCCCTCAAAATAAATATGTTAAATACAACCCACAAGGCATGAATACAAGGACTCTGGGCATATAAAAAAGTCAAAATATAACTTAAAAGGAATTGACATTTTTTTACAAAATTCTTTACATTTTCTTTCTCACCATTTATTTTGAGAATGTCCAATTTGTACATTTTTCACCTACTTATACTGTGAAGTATCAAGTGTTTCCCCAGAAAAAGGATTCCTGAAAGATTCTTGAAATTGCCTTCTGTAGTTTCCTTTCTTGCTGTAGTTAACTATAAAATTCTTACACTGGGTAACTAAAATGCCAGATTCCTTCCATAATTCATATTGACTTTTGCATAAAGTGCCTATTCTTGAGCCCAGAACTACATAATCAAACACAACCATCAGTTTCCAATGCCAGCCAATTATTTCTTTGAAGGGATTTACAAGATAAAGCTGAAAATAATCATCTAACTTTCTAAAATATTATAGCTCGTGTTAGATGAAATAGACACCTCTATATGCAGTCACTTTCATGTCAGATAAATCAAATAGCTCCATAGTCGAGAACCAAATTTCACCTGTAGGTCCAATCTCTAGACTGTTTCTGAAACTTTTAAACATTTGAATACCCCAGAAAGGAGGCAGTCATAAAGGTAACTATAAAAAGTGACATTTTTCTCTACAATTTTTATCTAGTATTGGTCCAAATACATATTCTTTCGTGTTTGTTCACCCCCCCCCCAAAAAAAATCAAGACTACCAAATTAATCTTTGGGAGAATTCCTGTTTTTAGGAGTAATCCTACAGTCATCACTGCTTTTTATTACACGCACAGTTTCTGTGGAGGACAATATACCGCTCATCTCCAGCCACGCCCCTTATTCACTCCTCTCCCCACTGAGTAGGCATGTGGGCACCAACTTCCTTCCTTGACACTCATCCAATAGCTCTTATGCTTGTGGTTAACCTCTTCCTGTAAAGTTTTACCTCCACACATTCTAACAGGGGTTCAGCCACATTGTTTGGGTCTTGAGGTGTCTCCATTTCAGAAAGGCCATCTTTGAATACCCAAACAGAAGTAGATTCATGGGGCCAATGCTGTGGCACAGTGGGTTAAGCTGCCATTGCATGACTGGTATCCCATATGGGAACCAGCCTGAGTCTCGGTTTCTCCACTTCTGATCCAGTTCCACTGATTGCCCAGGCACATCAGCAGGGAAGATGGCCAAGTGCCTGGACACCTACCACCCATGTGGAAGACCTGGATGGAGTTCCAGGCTCCTGGCTTCAGCCTGGGCCAGCTCTGCCACTGTGGCCATTTGGGGTAGAAAACCAGCAGACAGAAGATTCTCTGTCTCTCTCATTTTCCTTTCAAATAAATAGTTTTTTTTTTTTTAAAGTAGATTCACAAGTAAGTTTGAGTCGCACCCCTTTGCTTCATTGACTTCCTAATATTTATCTTGATCTGAAATAATTTGCTTATTTGTCTCCTTGGTCATATTTTGTCCTCCTCAATCCCCATTGGAAGACAGTTCTTCCAGCAGAGGGCTTTTCCCTACCTTCTGTCATATCCTACACCACATCTACACCTGATACGTCTATTTAATGAACCAGAGGCAGAGCAGACTCCGCTGCAGCTGGGAGAAAAACCTCACATCCCTGGGCTCATAGGTTCTCTTCTCCCCAGCCAGTGACTTCTTGACCTGGACCAGGAAGTTTTGTCTCTTCTGCTTGCTGAATTACTCAGACATCCTCAAACCACCTGACTTTCATTTATTTTCCACAAAATGAATACTGGTTCCAACTATGCATTCCATCACTTTCCTACCAAACTGATATTCCCCATTCTCGGAGGAATTTTCTTTTCTTCCAAGGAGCACACAGTGCTTGCAAGGTTACTCAACATCAGTGTAAGTACCATTGCTGATGACTTCCAAATACAGATTCAAAACAGCCACAGCAACTTGTCTAAATGATATCATATCTCCCCGAGGCTGGATTTTGGTTTGTTAACTTTAAAATGCAAGGCAGGTTTAAAGATTAACAATTTGCTTGGATAAAGGAAAAGGGGAAAATATAATTAATCATTTGCCTGTCCCCCAACACTAGTTTACAAAACCATGGTGCAACTTTATTGAGCTCAAAATTGAAGGGTGGCAAGGTTAATATGTAGCTTTAGACCTCACGGTTTCATTAACAAACACATTACAGGCTGTAAAGCTGAACTGACATTAATGCTAGGCCCAAACAAAGTAAATAATTACTGGCTTGGCAAATGAGGAAGTACTTGCAGAGTTTGTTTACATTGGGTTTTTGGAAAATTCATGTTGGCAACAAGTCAAATACAGTTTGACTAGTAATTGTGACAATTGCTCACAGATGCTGCTGGAAGAACAACAAAAGAAAGGATTTATAGCTTTCTCTCCCCCTGCATTTTCCCCCTTTGTTGCTTTTTTTCTTTACCATTTTGGATCAATAAAGAACTTGCAGCCACAAAGATAAGTGGGTTACATGGCAGATGGGCCTTGGAATGTTTAAAAATCTCGTGTTGCATTTTGTCTCTTGGCCCGAGATTGGAAAAGACACAGCTGCATCCAAGCTGCAGCCATAAAATCCATGCTCCTTGCAAACGCCTAGGGGTCCCCTCAATATAACAGAGTTGAGATGAAGCCTGCTCAGAGAGTCTCAGATGGGAAGACTGGTGTGCTTTGTGTTAGGACACTGTTAACAAAACCACTGAGTTTCTAAGACTTAAGGACAGAATTTTGTCAGAATAGGATCCATTTCATTTTCCCTAGCTGGGTTGGAAAGTATACACAGGAATCAAGGAGTAAGATGACTCACCAAACTGGAAAATAGCTTTGCAGGGTACTTGAGGTCTATGACATATAATTTTAAGCAATTTTGGTTTCCCTCATCAAAGATCAGTATTTTGCCAACTAAAAGCCAATACTTCACACACACATACACATCCTAGACATTCTAAACACTTGAATCTCTTTATTCTTAAAACATAGAATTTCCATGATTTTGAGCATGAATGCAAAGCCTGGATTTTCCTAATTCCATTTCTACTAACTTCAAGTGGTAAAAGCAAGAATGTCCAGGCCGGCTCCGTGGCTCACTAGGCTAATCCTCCGCCTTGCAGCGCCGGCACACCGGGTTCTAGTCCTGGTTGGGGTGCCGGATTCTGTCCCGGTTGCCTCTCTTCCAGGCCAGCTCTCTGCTGTGGCCAGGGAGTGCAGTGGAGGATGACCCAAGTCCTTGGGCCCTGCACCCCATGGGAGACCAGGAGAAGCACCTGGCTCCTGCCATTGGGTCAGCGCAGTGCGCCAGCCACAGTGCACTGGCCGCGGCAGCCATTGGAGGGTGAACCAACGGCAAAGGAAGACCTTTCTCTCTGTCTCTCTCTCTCACTGTCCACTCTGCCTGTCAAAAAAATTAAAAAAATAAGGCAAGAATGTCCTAGGACCTTATAGCGCTTAAATTAATCCCTCAACAGGAGACTCTAAAGTTTTCATCATTAAAGTGCCTTCTCTAGCTCCATAATTTTTTTGATATCAAAGCCATACCTGTGGTCTGTTCCTACACATTGTTTTCTCATTCTCTAAATCAAGTTTCTCTTAATATGCCTTTAGGTGACCTTTGCACATAATTAAGACTAGATCATTATCTGCTAAATAACTAAAATGAAAGACATCCATGTCTCCAAAAAGCCTCCCTTAAACCACTTTAATATCGTGTTCATCCATACATACATACTTGATCCATATCAAGTATATTCATACTCCTGACTCCTAAAAAGGATCTCTTGCTGTGACATTTAGCAGCCTGTAGGTTAAATACCAACAGCTATAATGTTTGAGACCCTAGAGTTTCCTAATTCTCCACTTTCTCATTGTCTAGACATCTTTGAGCACAAAATTTTGAGGCTGAATATAGGACAGTAAGAGAAGTTGGATGGAAGCAAAATTTTTCAGAATTAGCACTGCAATCAACCTATGTGTGCACTATCATTGGCCATTAGCACCCAGTGAAACACAGGCATTGACCAATCTTCTTGGATGCTCCTAGATTTCCTTCATCTAATATTATACCCAATTAAATCTTTTAGCATACTTTAATTTTAGGCTATTTATCAATATTAAGAACTTTAAGTAACAGTCTACTAAATAATGCATCTTACATGACTGCATTTATAACAACCTTACCACTCGCTCAGTGACCTAAGCTTCAGTTTTCAGGTAGTTCTCTCATATTGAACCCCACTCGTCACAACCCCAAAATCCATCAGACCTCACACACAACATTCATTAATTCCAAAGAAAACCACCCGAAAACCGTCTCGAGACAGCCACTTACTTTTAGTCACAGGAGAGAGTGAGGGCAGATGTGTGGTCCCACAGTAACGCATACCACCTCGCACAAGTACACACTGTTAAATACTAGGCCAGTAAGCAAGTGCAATTGGCTGGCGGTCAAACATAGCTGGGCGTGTTCCCCTTGTTCTACAAGCCGCAGCTGCATTAGGCTTGCATCAGTCCACTCCATCAGATTCTGCTTAAGATGTTCAACTTGGGGAAGAGGGCAGACGGCCTATCACAGAGGTCACCCCCAGAGCATGGAATCCTCATTTTCATGGGGGAAAATGAACATAATGAGCCTTCCTTTCAGGCAGTCAGCCACAGGTTTGACCACGTGGTGTGAAGAATAATCAGTCACATTTCTTGTAATGCTGACAATTCAACCCTACCTCTTGGCCTTCCTACTCTATGCTACCTTCAGGTTGTATTTCTCAAGAATCTTGCCTTAGACCGAAGTGAAGATTCTGAGGTAGGAAAGCAACTTTTCTTTTTGCTACCATCAAAAAATTATGTTCTATTTTTGCAAGACCTAATCAACCACATTTAAGATTTTGAGCATTATTCTAATAAAAGTCCTAGAATTTCTAAGCTTTTATCATACAGCCAGACCTTAAGCTTTTTTAAAAAAATCTTTTGAAAATCTGGATTTTCCAATTTAAAAAGGCACTTTATATGAATTTGCTTATTCTCTGGCAATCTTACTGCTGTTGAAGCAATTCCTTAAGCAATAATGGCTCTAGAATACAGTCTCAATAGTTTATATACATATATATGTAATCATAAAATGCTACCTGTCTTTCAGGTTAACATTTGTTTAGCAATGGAGTTGACTCACTGACTGCACTAAAATTATGCAGTTGAATAACTTGAATGAAAAAAAAAACCAGAATTATAAACACAGGTAAAAATGGATACATTAGAGATGAATTTTAAAGGAGTAAACAAGAAGTAGAAAGCAGTTATAAGGGGAGCATGTTGGATATAAATGGTTTACAACATTGATGAAAGCATTTTAAAAATCAACGAAAGGACATTTTGCACCTAGTGGATCACAGGAACTTTCAGAAAGAGCACTTACTCGGTTCAGAGGATGGAGCCTGTGTTCCAACAGGTAGCAGAAGTGATTCCATGGACTTTCGAGGAAGCTGCCAAATACTGTAAATTTAGAGTCTAAAATCAAGTGTCTACTCTCTGTCCTATGTTTTTAAAGCAAGCTATATTAAAATATGATATTTTAATTACTATGAAAATATCTTTTCATTGCATTTAGTATTTTATTAAATATCTCATATATCTCATCAAATTATAAGCTCCTTAAAAGAAGAATCTCCATCTTATATGAATAGTAAAATGTTATACCATATATATCACTTGTACAAACTAGGCTAATTGTATATTTTGAATTATATTCATTCAAGAAGATTTTTAGACCTTTTCAAGCTTTCTGTCTCTTTGCCTTCTGTATCGCACCCCTCCCCCTAGCTTTTCTAAAAAGTAAGATTTATTTTATTTGGTTGAAAGGCAGATAGAGGGAGAAACAGAGAGTGAGAGTGATTTCCCATCTGCTGGTTCAGTCCTCAAAGAGCCACAATGGCTGGGGCTGTGGTGGGCCAAGCCAAAGCCAGGAGCCTGGAATTCCATCTGGTTCTCCCACATGAGCGACAGAGACCCAAGCACTTGGTCCATCTTTTACTGTCCTTCTAGTAACACCAACAGGGAACTTGATTGGAAGTAAGAACTAGAGCTCAAACTGGCTTTTGGATGCCAGCATTGCAAGCAGCAGCTTACCGTTCTGTGCCACAATGTCAGTCCCTGTTTCCTCCCTTAAACTGAAGAATAAATTTTACAGGTGGTTGGATGTATTTCTCTGTCAAACATGTTACTGGAAATCACTTGTGATAGCTTCATCACATCCAATTGACAATAAACTATTCAACGTTCTGGTTTCTTTTCAACTTCTCATAGAGATTTTTAAAATATATTCTTCTGACTCGTATATTCCAATTACAGGTCACTACCGGGATTGGCCTCGAAATAAGTTGATGCTGATGTTAGTATCATGAGGAGTTCTGAAAACTCATTGACATGATCACGAAGAACATTAAAACAGGGCAACTGTTACCTAATTTTGACTTAAACCTTGGAGTCAAGAAATCAAAGTGTACTCCAACATTCTACAGTGCAGTCTTTGTAGGCATTCACAGAAGGAGATCCCAAGCTGTCTTGATGACTCTTAAACATCATCCACCCTAAGAACACCTGCACCTCCAGAGTTTTGGTGGGGCAGACAATGGTTCCCCTAATAAGTTGTGAGCTCAGAGAAGATTTGGGTTGTCCTAGACTCAACCTGAAACAAATATCAGTGGAACACAGAACTCTAACAAATACAGTCTGTAGAAATGGACTCCCAGGAGTCAGGCACCATCTCACAAGCAGTCAAAGGAGGCATCACATATATTGGGAAAATCCAGTGAGAAACCTCAGGAAATACGTGAAAATAAATTCTTATTCCATGTGTACCTTTTTGGAGATTCTCACAAAATCTCCAAAAAGAATACCTCCAAAAAGGTACACATGGAATAAGAATTTGAATATTCAATGAAATCCAAAGGGTACCACTGCCAGCTTATCACATGCACCATCAAACAGCATATTTTCTGTCTCTTTCTTCTCTCTGTCCCCATTTTCAAAACCTGCAGAAGTAGGAGGCATACAATGTTGAGAACAAGGTATGGAAAGGTAAGTGAGAAAATAGGTAAAAACTGAACTGTTTCTATACCTAGTTGGGAAAGTAGACAGGTTAAAAAATCTGTTGGGAAGGCAAAAAGGTAAGAACAAGAGTTTGGGTGTTTAACAGTAGATTATAATATCCTTTATATTTTCTAAAATATGTGACTGCTTATTCAGACCTGAGAGTGACTCAAAAAACTAGAGGACCTGAAAGAGAGGGGGAAAATGAACAAATACAACCCTGAAAGGCATAGAAAATGGAGATAAATACCTTCTATAACTTTATCCCTAGTAGATAATTATTCCCATAAATTTATCGTATTTTTTCCTTAAGTTTCGCCCACTGGATAGAAGTCACTATTAACAAATCAGTTCTTTAGTATATATTGAGATATTGTACATGAAATTTTATGAAATCTTCATTTGCAAAATGAATATAGCACAAACTAGATTTTCTTTTTTTTATTTCTTTTATTTATTTGAAAGATGGAGTTACAGGGAGAGGGAGAGGGAGAAGGAGAGAGAGAGAGAAAAAAATCTTCCGTCCAGGCTGGAGCTAAGTCATTCCAAAGCCAGGAGTCAGGAGCTTCCTCCAAGTTTCCTACATGGGTGCAAGGGCCCGAGCACTTGGGCCATCCTCCATTGCTTTCCCAGACACATTAGCAGGGATCTGGATTGAAAGTGGAGCAGCCAGGCCTCGACCCAGAGCCCACATAGGGTGCCAGTGCTGCAGGCCAGGGCTTTAACCTGCTACACCACAGTGCCAGCCCCAAACCAGATTTTCAAATAAGAGAAAATATTGGTCTACATAACTGTAACGGCTTCATGCACAACTGGATCCCATGGCTCAACTGAATTACCAAGACTTTTGTGTTCTCTGATTGCTGTCTCTTCTCATTTCAAAGATGTTTTCCTCCTTTTGGTTTTGCATCAGTTACTCTCTCAGAAACAAATATCAAATATTAGGGAACTCCAATGGGCCATGTGCCTATTCCAACACAATCATTATGTATGGGGAATAGGGGTCAGTGATTGGCCACCTGGTCCTGTGTCCTTCTCTATGATGACAATGATGTTGATGACACCATGACAGCCAATTCCTCCCAACCTCTGTGGAGCTATAGAAGAGTTCCTCCAGGGAACATAACCAGAGAGGAGGAGGGAATAAAAGCACCAGATGCCCCTTACAATCGCCTAACCTTAATAGTGTTGCATGTTAGAGTGGGTAGATCAGCAGCCGTGGGTCTAGTTGTAAGCTTAAATTTTCCTTCAGTGAGTAAGCAGTTAAACTTTGCAACAAAACTTCCAAGGTTATGTTCTGTGATGGATTTTAAAGTGATCCACAATTTAAATTCTTTCCTTTAAAAGGTACAACTGTCCTCGAGTGGGCTGGACCTCATTTCTTGCTTTTATCGAATAAAAGGTTGTGGAGGTGGTCAGATTTGACTCACTAGTCTAACTCATCAAAAAAAATCACAGTTTCTGCCTGCCTCTCCCTTAAATTATTTGTTGTAGGAAAAGACAGTAATCAGGTCAAGAAGACTCACACATCCTGTGGAAAGGAACACAAGAAAATCTCCCTGAACTGAAGCCTTCTGCCAACACAATGAAGCTACCAGCCATCTCGGAAGTCACTTTGGAAGCCTGTCTTCCTGCCACATTCAAGCTTTCAGATGACCGAGTTCCTGATGAACCTCATGAAAAGTTCTTGATGAAAACCTCATGAATTACCTGAGGCTAAAACCATCATCAAAGCTGCTCCCAAATTCCTGATGCACAGAAACTGTGAGAATAATAAATATTGTAATTTTAAACCACCGAATTTCAGGATCATCTGTTAAGCAGCAGTAGCTAAATAATACATGCATCCCCCAAGATGATAATAGTTGCTCTATAAAATAAAACATCAACTACTTCATTAAATATGTCTAACAGCTGTCTTTGCTATGGGATCTTTTAGGACCTTAATAGGCTAACGTAACTCTGAGTTTCTAGAAGGAAACGGAGTATTGTTGTATTGGTGATAGGTACATGGCCCGAGAGAGTTCCCTAATATTTGATATTTGTTGCTAACACAAAAATGTGCAGTTTTTCAAGCTTACTTGACAATAAAACTCATTTTTGTGGAACACCCATTAATATCTCTGAAATTCTAGTGTTTCTAGGATATGTGAAGAATTGTGGGCCAGGTAAGTGTACTAGAAAACACTACCAAGATTTTTTTTTGTTTCCTAAGAACAACATAACATTTCAGGTAAGCTTAGTGTGGCCAGGATTAGGATGATATAGGTGAGGTTCTCACTTCAGGAGTGGCAGTTAAAGAAAACACAGAAAGTTCAGTGATCAAAATCAGTAATATTTAATGCAATATTTTAAATAAAAATTAATGTGTGAAAATCCATAGTAAACAAAGTATCAATTAATAAAAATAAAGCTAAGCAGTTGTTCTTTTCTTTTTTAAAAGATTCCATTTATTTACTAGAAAGGCAGATATTCAGAGAAAGAGGGAGGGAGATTTCCCAACCACTAGTTCACTCCCCAGATGGCTGCAATGGCTAGGGCTGGGCCAGGCTGAAGCTGAAACCAGCAGCTTGGAACTTAATCTGAGTTTCCAATGTGGGTGGCAGGAGCCAAGCACTTGGGCAATCTTCTGCCACTTTCTCAGGCACATTAGCAGGGCTCTGGATCAGAAGTGAAGCAGCCAACTCCAACAGGCACCCAGTGTTATCGCCATTGTTGTTATTTTCTTTGTTTTCTGATCCTGCATAATTGTGCCATGATGACAGTTCTTTCCAATGCCCTATAAGCTCCCAGTATTCATGGTATCCTATGATCAGGTTTATGAGAGGTTACAGTGGTGTGCAAAGAGATTGGATAAAAAGGATATCTATAACATTACCTATAACATTATAACATTATCGATTTTCCACTTTGTTTAAATCACAGAAAGATATTTTGATCTATATAGAGAAGTGCATATGTTTTCTTTGGCCTCAGACTTCTATATAGCTCAACAGGGCACCAGGTCAGCAACCTCTCCACTGAGGGACATTCTACAGTGTGGGTAGCTGGTATTCTGTGAGAGGAGGAGCTCTCGGGTTTTCTCCAAGAGTTGGTACCACAGATGGGCATTTATTTTTGAGGTTTCATAAGCAGGATCTATGACGTCATTCTGAGGCCATGAAAGAATGGAACACAGGACAGTAAGTTCTGATAAAAGGGAACTATCTGAAACCACTAAGGAAATTAGATTTGAATCAGCAAAACTAAGGAGGTCCCAGAATTTCCCTGGCAGCACAAGTGTATTAAATTCCCACAAGGAATTGGAGGCTAAAACACCAAGAATATAGAGAGGAAGATGAGTATGAAGAAATATGTTGCCTCGGTTGGGTAGTTTTGTGTATGGACTTCCATGCTAATCCCTTTTATGGCAAAATTGGCTTCCCATTCGTCTCTGTTAATTCATAAATTAAATTTAACACACATTTTAACATCATTTCAAATTTTTGGCTTTTGCTTTCTTTGTGTTTTCTCATGTATATCTTTTGTAGTGGCTGGATGTGCTTCACAGAAAGAAATCAAGATTTGGTTACTTTTTCATTTACATTCCAGATTGAATACACACACACACACACACACACACACATCTGCTGAATCAGCCCCCTGTTGCTATGAAGTTGATAATAAAGAAACCGGTTTAACTACAAATGGTAGCACCTCTTTAAATGCTATTTCTTTACCCCCAAAGGAACAGCATGTATGAATATTAATTTGATTTCTTTTAGATCTGTTTAGTCTGAACAGTACATGGGAAATATAGGATTCTTTGCCTCACCTTCTTTTCAAATCTACTTGTGGGGAAGGAGAATTGTGACAAAAATAGCCTTCATGCAATTCATGTCGTCAAGGACAATCCGCAGGGTGGTCAGGCCTCCTCTGCAATAACTCAGCCCTGTGGCATCTAATTTTTCAGTTTTACCATGTGGAACTAAACTTTTCTCAAGCAAATGTCAAATCTATGGTAATTAAGTCAGTACTGTGCATTTTTTCTACCAACCAGTGCTACCCCCTTACCAAGAGGATTGAGAACTTTTTTGCTCTTTCAATTAATGGTCATGAAAGTTGCCCTCAACTTGTCTTGTTCTTCTTTTTGACTCCCTCTGACCTCTTTCTTATTCTAAAAATCTACAGTAGAAATAGCCTTGTAATTCAGAGATCAACAAAATTTTGTAAAAAAACAAGCAATAAATATTTGTGAACCACATGATATGCACAGTAACTACTTTGCTAGTGTGGTACAAAAAAACACAGAAAAATGAATGGGCATGGCCGGCGCCGCGGCTCACTTGGCTAATCCTTTGCCTGTGGCGCCAGCACCCTGGGTTTTGTCCCAGTCGGGGCACCGGATTCTGTCCCGGTTGCTCCTCTTCCAGTCCAGCTCTCTGCTGTGGCCTGGGAAGGCAGTGGAAGATGGGCCAAGTGCTTGGGTCCTGCACCTGCATGGGAGACCAGGAGGAAGCACCCGGCTCCTGGCTTCGGATAGGCGTAGCGCCAGCCATAGGGGCCATCTGGGGGGTGAACCAATGGAAGGAAGACCTTTCTCTCTGTCTCCGTCTCTCTCACTGTCTAACTCTGCCTGAGAAAGAAAGAAACAGAGAGAGAGAGAGAGAGAGAGAGAGAGAGAGAGAGAGAGAAAGAGAAAGAATGGGCATGGTGATTTTATTCCAATAAAACTTTATTTACAATAACAGGTAAGCAAGGTAGATTTGGCCCCTGAGCTGTAGTGTGCTGAACCTGCTTTGATCTTGCTAAAATTGAGAGTACATGGGAAAGTTAACTCTTTCACTACCAATCAGTATTATTTCCTTTACTGAGGATTTATTCTACCAGGGAAATGGACATACAAGAGGCAATTTTTGTTTTGCTTTTATACTTTTTTAAATTAAAGTTCTATAATATGCCTGAAATAAGTAGCTGATGAGTTAATTTTCACTACCCATTTCTCAGTATGCTATCTTCTACTTTTGAGGGGTAGGAACTACAAGCTAGAATCAGAAAAATAATTAAGGATTCCAATTAAAAATTTATGATGAGTTGCTGTTCACAAAATTGCTATGGAAATACCCTACTTGGTCCTGGTGAATGTCCTTTCTCATGTGATGTTGGATGTGATTAGCTAGTATTTTCTTGAGGATTCTTGCATCTATATTCATCAAGGATATTAATCTATAGTTCTATTTCTTTGTTGTATCTTTTTCTGACTTAGGAATTAAAGTGATTCTCACTTCATAGAAGGAATTTGGGAGAACTCCATTTTCAATTGTTTTGATTAGCTTGAGAAGAAATGGGATTAGTTCTTTAAATGTCCAGTAATATTCAGCAGCAAAGCCATCTGATCCTGGGCTTTTCTTTGTTGGGATGGTTTTTATTACTGATTCAATTTCCATCTTGGTTATTGGTCTGTTTAGGTTTTCTATGTCTTCCTGACTCAATTTTGGTAGATTGTATGTATCTGGGATTCTGTCTATTTCTTCTAGGTTTTCCAGTTTTTTGGCATATAGCTCTTTATACTAATTTCTGATGATTTTTTTTTGACAGGTAGATATATAGACAGTGAGAGAGAGAGACAGAGAGAAAGATCTTCCTTTCGTTGGTTCACCCCCCAAATGGCCGCTATGGCTGGTGCTACGCTGACCTGAAGCCAGGAGCCAAGTGCTTCTTCCTGGTCTCCCACGTGAGTGCAGGGCCCAAGCACCTGGGCCAACCTCCACTGCTCTCCTGGGCCACAGCAGAGAGCTGGACTGGAAGAGGAGCAACCGGGAACTGATGATTCTTTTTATTTCTGTGGCCTCCATTTTTAGATTTCCTTTTTCATATCTGATTTTATTGATTTCTGTCTTCTCCCTATTTTTTTTTTGTTAGTTGGGCCAATGGTGTATCAATTTTGGTTATTTTTTCAAAATGCCAGATCTTCATTTCACTGATCTTTTGTAATTTTTGTTTCAATTTTGCTTATTTCTTCTCAAATTTTAAGTATTTCTTTACTCCTACTAATTTTTGGTTTGGCTTATTTTTCTACGTCTTTGAGATACATTTATTTCATGCCTTTCCAAATTCTTGATGTAGGCACCAATAGCTTTAAGAATTCCCTCTTAACACTGCTTTTGCTGTATTCCATAACTTTTGACATTTGTATTGTCATCTTTATCTGTTTACAGATTTTTTTTACTTTTGTTTTGATTTCTTCCATGACCCACTGTTCATTCAGGAGCATGTTTTTCAGTCTCTGTGTGTTCGCTTACGTTCTAGAGACTTGAGTTGTTCATTTCCAGCTTCATCTCATTGTGGTCAGAAAAGATGCATGGTATGATTCCATTTTTTTTAATTTCCTGAGACTTGCTTTATGGCCTAGCATTTTGTCTAACCTTAGAGAAAGTTCCATGCACAGATGACAAGGATGTGTATTCTGCAACTTTAGGATGAAAACTTCTGTAGTTAACAAGTAGGTTCATTTAGTCCTTGGTATAGATTAACATTGTAGTTTCTTTGTTGATTTTCTGTCTAATTGATCTGCTCATTGATGAAAAAAGGGTGTTGAAGTTTCCCATTACTATTGTTTTGGAGTCTATGTCTTCTTTTAGATGCATTAACATTTGTTTTAAATAGCTAGATACCCTAGCATTGGGTACACATAGATTTATTATAGTCACATATTCCTTTTGATTTGATCCCTTAATCATTATATAATGCCCTTCATTGTTGCTTTTAACAGTTTTTGTGTTAAAGTCCATTTTGTCTGATATTAGAATGGCTAGATCAGCTCATTTTTCTTTCCATTAGTATGGAATATCTTGGTAAGTGATGACTTGTCCTTGCCATTTTTCCTTAAATATTCCTATTGTTTGCTTGGATTTCCATTGAACTTAAACTGGGAGATTTTCTGCCTTTAAGATTCTTTCATAATGATGACTATCTTTCTGTTTTTCTGTGTGTAACACATCCTTAAACATCATTTGTAAGGCTGAACGAGTGGTGACCAATTCTTTCAATTTCTGTTTGTTACAGAAGGCCTTTATTTCACATTCATTCATAAATGAGAGCTTTTGAGAGTATATATTATGCATTGACAGGTTTTTTGGTTGTTGTTCTTAAGACTTGGACTATGTCTCTCCATTCTTCCTAGCCTATAGGGTTGCTAATGAGAAATCAGCTATAACTAATTGGGGATCCTCCAAGAGTAATCTGGCATTTCTCTCATGCATTTTAGAATCTTTTCTTTGTTTTACTTTTGAAAGTTTGACAACAGTGTGTCGTGGTGAAGATCTTCTGGTGATGTCTATTAGGAGTTCTATGTGCCTCATATACTTGGGAGTCCTTTTCTTTCTCTAGTTTAGTGAAGTTCTTTGTAATTATTTCACTGAATGGGTCTCATATTCCATTCTCTCCTTCCACACCTTCAGGAATTCCTAAGACGCATATGTTGGATCCTTTAGCAGTATCCCAAAAAAATCCAACACTGTTTTTAATCTTTCTAATTTCTTCTGGTTTTTTTTTTTTTTTTTTTGGTCTGACTTAGAAATTTCCAAAGATTTTACTTCTAGTGTGGACATTTTTCTCTGCCTCACTAAGTCTGTTGTTAAGGTTTTCTACTTTTTTTTTTATTTGACATATTAAAATTTTCATTTTTAACATTTCAGTTTGATTTCTCTTCAAAATCTCTAACTCCTGGGATAATTTTTCTTCCATGGCATGTATGTATGAAGTCACTTATATACAGAAGACAATATGGCATATAAAGAGCAAAACATGCTTTTCAGAATGTTTTACTATCCTTACAATAATGAAACTAAAATATAAAACATAATAATTTGATAAATATTAATCACATACATAGTTCACAGTTGTTACATGTTATATTGTCACTGCACCCTCCAAAAAAATTCCTAGCAAAGTAATACATTAGTCTTAGTAATTTCAGAAAAAAAATAAAACTCAAAGGTAATATGAAAGGAATAGTAAGTTTATCTAGGAAGTTTTCTAATAATATGTAGCATTTCAAGATCGTTTTGCCAAATTATATGTGTAATCAAAATTTCCCTGAAGAGAGCTTAAAAAATGTACAGAAGATTGAGCTTACTGTAAATTTCTGCCTCAAGTGATTTTGCCCCTTTCCAACAATTTTCCTTTAGACAAATATTGTAAGACTGCAAAAATAATTTTAAGAAAAATTTTTGTGAATTCAATGCATGACTGGCTTTTTCCCCCTAATACTCTGATGTGTATGCACACACACACACACACACACACGGCACCATGAGAGTGAGGCACAGGGAACAATGATGGGGAACTAACATTACACCAGCCTCTACCCACTGCACATAAATTCTAATTTGTAACACCCCTGCAGTTCTATTGTATGGCTCCATTAGTCTATGCATGAATTATTCACACATGATACATCATAATGACATCAGAACCATTTATGATATCAATCCATACTATTACAGAACAGGTAATCTTCAGCTGTCCAACACAACATGTGTTAATTAGAGCTCCAAGAAACTTCGCTAGTCAATCACTTTCACAAAGTCCGGTTCCTGACCAACCTCCTCCAATAAGCCTTCAAATCACTCCATTGTGCATCTGTTTGTTTCATTTGTAGACTACCAATGGAATACCAGATAAAATTTAGTAGTTCAAGCTGTATTTCTGTGTGTTTTTTTTTTTCATTACTTCGCAGACTTAACTCATGTATCCCTAAGTAGATTGGTTGATTACTTAGAACCACAGTATATGTAGCTCCCACAATTCTCAGAAATATTAGATACGTATTAAGCTGTCAATAAACCCTAACTGACCTCTTTACTTGCACAAGGGGATGAGATGCAGAAATTTTTACATTCTGGATTATTTGGATTAGCAGATTTAAATTTTTTTTATTTTTTGCCAGGCAGAGTTAGACAGTGAGAGAGAAACAGAGAGAAAGGTCTTCCTTCCGTTGGTTCACTCCCCTAATGGCCGCTATGGCCGGTGTGCTTCGCCAATCTGAAGCCAGGAGCCGGGTACTTCCTCCCGGTCTCCCATGCGGGTGCAGGGACCCAAGCACTTGGGCCATCCTCCTCTGCCCTCCCGGGCCACAGCAGAGAGCTGGACTGGAAGAGAAGCAACCAGGACTAGTACCCAGTGCCCCAACTGGGACTAGAACCCAGAGTGCCAGCGCCGCAGGTGGAGGATTAGCCTAGTGAGCCAAGGCGCCAGCCAGATTTAAACTTTTTGAATAATAATAGGTTTTATTAGTGTGGCTTGTGCTTTTGTTATACAATGTTTTACTCTATCTTATTTTATCTATCAATTATCTGAAAATACAAATTGCTTTTTGAGTAACAGCATTAAAATTAGGCTTGTTTGAGGAGAAATATCTAAAAATCTTATAGCATGGTGTCTAACATAATAAAAACTGAATATGTCATTGCCATTATTATTTTACCACTCTATAATTTCTCAGGGTATATATAACAATGGTCAATTATTAGCAGAGTGCTAACAAAAGAAATGTATAATGAAAATCACATAGGTTGGTCTTATGTATTCAGTAGACACTTCACAAACATTCATAAACATTTTTATTGAAAGGTAACATACATACTTAAATATACAGATAACTCTGGTGTACAGCCCAATGAATGGTTGCTAAGTGAACACCTGGGACCAGCAAATAGCTGAGGGAGCAGAATATTAGCAGCACCATAAAAGCCCTTCTTGTGCACTTGTGACTTCTTCATGTCACTATACCTCATCCAATCAAGTATAACTAGTAACATGACTTCTTATAGCATCTATTGTTTTTATTTGTGTGTGAAGTTTACATAGGTGGAGTCATATATGTATTCTTTCATGGCTGGTTTCATTCAAGTATTTGTGATAGTAATGTCCTGTTGCATTATCTGTGAGAGTGTTGTGTTGAACTCTATGAATATACTACAACTTACCTATTTCATAGATGGTTGGGCTGTCTTGAATATAGCTGTTTTGAATATTATTAATTTTGTCTTTGGATGGACATATGTATACATTTCTATTGAGTATAAACATAGGAGAATTGATGAATTGTCAGATTTATGTTTATTAGATGATGTGATTTAGTACTTTTAATTTTATAAAACATCGCCAAACAGTTTCTTAAATTGTTTTGCCAATTTATATTGCTACCTGGAGTAAATATTCTCATTACAATTGCTCCAAATTGTCAATCCTTAACATTACTGGTCTTTTAGACATTTAGTAATTTCACTACCAGTCATTTAGACATTGCACAATATGTGCAATGGTATCTCAACGTGGCTGCAATCTAAATTTCAATGATGGTTAATGACACTAAGAACTCTACATTTCTCTGGTCATTCAGTAATCCTTTTTTGTGAGGGACTTAATCAAATCTTTGGCTCATTTTTCTACTTTAATTTTATTAGAGTTTTATAGATGGTCTTAGTGCATAATATAACCCCTACTATACTTAGATTTACATCTACCACCCTGCTATTGATTTTCCATTTGGGCTACCTAGTTCGTGTTTTCTCCCCACTCTTCTCTTGTCTCTCTTTTGATAAATCAAATTTTAAAAAGTTTTAATCCCACTCTATTAATTTATGTTAGGAATTTTTAAATTATCTTTTTAGTGATGATATTAGAGACTACAGTATATATCTTTGACCTACTAAGAGCAGCTACAAATTACTCCCTTTACCTCTTCCCCAAGAATGCTAGAACTTTGGAGTACATTCAGTCTTTTTGTCTCCCTTTTGCCTCTTGTCTGTTAATGTTTACATCTGGTGGGTATTCTTTCTTCTGATTGAAGAACTTCCTTTATTATTTGTTTCAGTGAAAATATGCCAGTGACAAAATCTCTCAACTTTTATTTTCCTAAGAAAACATCATAAATGATCAGATGCATTTTTGGACTTTATTTTCACTATTTTATGTCCGCAATTGAGAGTAGTACATTTTATTCATTATTATATTTATTGATAATAAATAATTTGACATTGCTTTGTTTCAACACTTTCCATTTTATATCAGCTTTCATAGTTTTTGTTCAAAAGTCAACTA
Source organism: Oryctolagus cuniculus (assembly GCF_964237555.1). Taxonomy (NCBI): domain Eukaryota; kingdom Metazoa; phylum Chordata; class Mammalia; order Lagomorpha; family Leporidae; genus Oryctolagus; species Oryctolagus cuniculus. The sequence goes on from NC_091443.1 coordinate 59,190,191, forward strand.
CAAGTATGTTATTAACATATAATATCTTTTTCTCTGGATTGTTAAAAACATTTTTCTGTTAGTTTTTGGCTTTAAGCTATTTAATTGTAATATTCCTACATCTGGTTCATTTTCATAGAGTTAATTGAGTTTTTTGATCCTGTGTGTCATTAAATTTCATAAACTTTAGAATATTCTGATATTCCCCTAGCTTTTCAAATACTGCTTCTGCCACATATTTTTTTGTATGTAGGCTAAGGGTTTGGGAATTGTCCTGTGCATCTCTTATGTTGTTTTCTATATTCCCAATTACTTTCTTCTATTTACTTCAATTTGGATATTATCTATTAAACTGTCTTCTATTTTAAAAGTCTTGTCTTTTGTGTGCTGAATATGTAACTAAATATAATTATTAAGTTAATTTTTAGGTGCCCATTTATTTTATAGATTATATATTCTCTTGTGAAATTCTCCTTCTTTCCATCTATACTTAACTTTCTATTTCCATGAAACTATTAATCTTTACTAACTTTTCAATTTATGGTCACAACTATAGTATATGTACCATGTCTAACTATGTTTATTATTATTATTATTATTATTGACAGGCAAAGTTAGACAGTGAGAGAGAGAGACAGAGAGAAAGGTCTTCCTTCCATTGGTTCACCCTGCAAATGGCTGCCATGGCCGGCGAGCTGCGGCTGGCACGCTGCGCCGATCCGAAGCCAGGAGCCAGGTGCTTCCTCCTGTTCTCCCATGTGGTTGCAGGGGCCCAAGCACTTGGGCCATCCTCCACTGCCTTCCCTGGCCACAGCAGAGAGCTGGACTGGAAGAGGAGCAACCGGGACAGAACCAGCATCCCAACTGGGACTAGAACCTAGGGTGCATGTACCGCAGGCAGAGGATTAGCCAAGTGAGCCGCAGCGCCAGCCGCTATGTTTATTATAGTCTGATTATTCTCGTACTTCCAATATCCTGTTCCTGTCTTTTGGCAGGCCTGATTCTTTAGATGCAATGTTTTACATTTTTGCATTAAGACATGATAGAGTCCATTAATAAGCTCATCCTCTGGAGCCGGTTAACCCTCCTCTCAGTAGGGCAGTGTGGAGTGAACTGAATTTAGCCTAGTTTTCTTCACTTCTTTATGTGGCATAGCTCTCTAGGGTTTTCAAGTAAGAGCCAGATCCCTTTAGCAGGATATGTAGTCTTTGTCTTCCTACCATAAGACTGAAAAAACAACTGCTCTGTTTTTCTATTTTCTGTTTATCTATTTATCTTCTCATACCCAATATTTCAGAATTCAGCAAATGTCTAAAGGAAACTGACCATAAATTTGAGCTGTCACAAGTTTACAGCTTTGTTATTATGGTCTTGTATGACTGCCAAGTGGGTTGACTTGTCAGTCTGGCAGTGGTTAAATAACTTTAATCTAACATTCTAGGTCCTATCTTTCTAGTCCATTGCCCCACTACCCTTTATTAATTCTCGACTTCAAACAAGTGAATCCACTTCCATTGTCAGTATTTGCCTTTATCTCACTGGTTTCTAAATGCCTTCCAATTGGACCCACCTAGCTTCATTCTTCATGTTGGCCCAGATAGAGCTAAGTAACCCCAGAAAGTTGCTTGTTCTCCTACTCTTAGTTTATTTACCTAAAGAGTAGACCTGATCATAATTACCCCAGAACTTTATTAAGAATGAGATAACAGGCTGAAAATTCCTAACACACTTCCTGATACACAATATGATTTTTTTCACTACTTTTCATCCAATAACCAAATGAATTAGCACCCTTTTCTACCCACAGTGATTCTTCCTGGATAGTGTAGTTGATGTCTGCTGGTCTCCACTAAGTTCTCTATCACTTTTAGCTTTGATAATAATTAATCTAGTAAAAAACAAGTTATTAGAGAATGGAATGATTTTCATAAAGCACTCGAACACTATCATCTTCAGTGGTAAAACTGTACCACTCACACTCATAACCATACAATGTTAATGTTGAAAGTGAAAAGTGCCAATACCTTGAAGGGAACAGGAACCACACGTTGAAATGTTTTGTAAATCAGGTTGTGGTTGAGAAATGAATAACACTGAACAAAAATGAGAGAGCTACTCCACTTTCTAATATCATCACCAGCCTACTTTTAGGCTATTTCAAGAGATAATAAGGAGATATGGCCTGCATAACTCTAAAGAACAGTTCAGACATAAATGGTACCAGAATGAATGAAGAAATGTAGAAACTATAAATATAGTTAAGAAAAATAGCCTTCAGTTGTCCTCTCAACTAAGACAGAAATAAAACACAGTCCTTCTCTTTTTCCCCCTGTCCAGGCTGTCTGCTCACTTATCTTCTCCTCTCCTGCGGGGAACAGAAGACAGGTGCCTCTGTTGCCAGCTTTTTCTCAATGCTAGTCTCTTACTTCTTCAGGAGTTGGGAGGCAAGAGAAGTATTGAGAAGCAAAGAGAAATCTCAGTGCTTTCAGAGAGATTTACTATGCATTAAAAAATCCATTTAAGATGTTCTGGAGTCTAAAGACAGGGTTGGACTGAGCCCCTGCAAAGAGTGTCTTGCAGGAAAGAGTCTTTTTTTGGGGTTCAGATATTTGGGTTCTGCTATTGGCTTTGTCATTCACTGACTATCTGGCTCTAGATGTCTCACTTTTGTGTAGGTCTGTTTCTTCTCTCACAGATTCGATAAACTGAGTCAGATCACATTGAGGTCTCCCAGCAATGGCATGATCTGCCTCCAAGTCTGACCCTTGATTTTACTTGTATTATGTAAAGGGTCAATTATATTTCATGTGATAGAGAAAAAATGAATTCCTCAGAATCTTACTTGTAAATGTGTTAGTTGAAAGCAGAAATGAAGAGAAAGAGTATGGCTGAAAAGTGATACATACTGAAGGTGGGATAGATGTAGAGCAGAAAAGCAAAGGAATAAAATCAGAAGTGCTAGAAATTAGGAATATAGTTTCTTTTCCCTAAGAGTCAGAAGGTTTCTCAGACAGGAAGGTAGGACCCACAGACCCTATTGGCTGGCTTGGTGAAGGCAGGCTGTTTTTTCCTGAAATATTGGAATGGGACTGGGTGAGGAATGGCCCTGAGCTGTGGATGCTGAATGAAGCAAGTTAAACAGTGATCAGAGAGGCATGGATGATTTTTTCATTCCTATGATACCCAGGGAAGAAGTTGACTCTACAGACTGCTCATTCCCTTGGTCTCAGTTGGAAGGTGATTCCCTCTTTCTAGGCTTTTGCTAGAAGAAGATAAATTGTGATGTTTGATTCCTTTATGTTTTTCAGTTCACTGCTTGTTCAAAACTAACAAACTCTCCTTTGTTATCCTTTCAAGGCTCTTAGTTTTGTTGTCAAGTTTTTCTCCAAAACATCTTGGTGAGAGCTGTAAGGAACAGTGGATGGCAGTATTGGTTTGCAGCTCTAAAGCAGAAAGCCAAGGAAAGCACAATTTTTTGAAGAGGAAAAGTAGCATATACTCGATATTCTGAAACAGCCTCACATGACGTGGGTCTAAAACCATGAAAGGTTTACTTTGCAGTTTCAAAACCTGATAAGGGATCTGTGTCAGATGAATTGAGAGTACTTCATTAAGAAATGTGGAGAGGGATAATGATGACCCAGAAAAAAACCAATAGCCTTTTTTTCAATTCAAAGTTTTTCCTAATCATCTTCACATCTAAAATACACAAGCATTGTGTGCCTTTTGTAGAGATGGAGGATTTCAGGTTGAAAGAGAGACAAACAGCAGAGCAGGATGACATACAGAGAGGCAGCAGGTTGTGAGTTTAATTTTTAGCCATTAGCTACATGTTTCGACAATTAAATGGTATCTTTTAGTTTGGGGATGCAGATTATTCTTTTTGTCTACTTTCTCCTCCTTCTTTTTTAATCTCTCACATCTACCTTTGCATACTGATTTGAATACTGACTTACTTGCACACGTATCCTCTCATTCACTCAATAAGTACTATTGAACATGTAAGAAATGCAAGATACTGGGGATACACAAGCCTGGGAGTGGAAATCAACGTGCAATAGGGTGAGTGATAGCCAAGGAGCTGATGCAGTTGTCTCAGATTGGTAAAGCTAATGCATGGTAAGCTTTTCCTTAGATCGTAACCTCCTGTCGGTCCCCCATGTCAAACCTCCCTATCTTGTGAAATACACTAAATCGCATCTTGGGCAAGCCTCAGAATATCTCAGGCACTTTCCATTATTAAAAGGATAATTTGTCAGCTTCAGTTATTACCCAGTTTAAAAATACTTTTTCCTACCACATTTAAAAACATTCATTTACCTGTTGCAGCCCAGTTGTGTGGCTACAGGGACCTGAAGAAGCAAAGAACGATTTGCCCTTTCCTGTCCGTCTTCCCCACTTTGACCTTGGTACAGGAGCTGAGGGGTCTTCCCGATTTGCTTTGGGACACACGCTCCACCTTGAGGTGCATCTCCACACTCCCTTTTCAAGGCCCAATTCTGGAGACTTTTAAAGGTTGCCTTTCTCTCTTCTTGATTTGTTGTGATTCTCTGGATGCAGGCACCATGCAGCTCTCTCAATGTCTTCCAGTAAAAACTTTAATATCCTATGGCCGCTTTCCGAGGCCTCTGACCCAGTCCAGGCCCTGGTGATGCTCACTGATTGACAGAAAAGTCACATTTTGGTGATGACAAATGGAGAGACACAGGATGCTGTATGCTGTCATCTCTCTCCCTCCAATTACATTTCCCATGCCAAGGTAAATACAGGGCAAATGGGAAAATCAGTTGACTAACCAAAAGACCAACTAAGAAAAGAAAAACCCACTTCCCCTTTTTGCCAGCATCTTCAATGTTTTTGAATTCCACTCACATAGTTTTCTTTATAAAGACCATGCCTCCAGAAGTGATGGCAGGATAGGAGTTGGAATGGCAGTGTATAAACCAAGGCTATGGCAATGAAGACAATGCCTCATTGGGTGAGGAATAATGAAGGCAAGGCTGAGGGTGCTGCCAAAGTTTCTTGCAGGGATGACTTGGTGAGAAATGGCATAATTATTTTTGAAAGAAAAAGGAATGCAGCAACATGCTGGGTGGGAAAAGAATATATTCAGTTTTGAATATTGGTGTTAGATATACAGATAGAATGGAATATGACTAGGCCTAAAAATAAATATGAATTACAAGTAGGGAAATATTCCAAATCTGAATGGAGAATTCAAGCTTTGGTGGATATGAAAAAAAAAAGCAATTCTAAAAGAAGACGGTGAACAGAATCCTGATTTATGAAAAACAGTCTTTTTTTTTTTTTTTTTTTTTGACAGGCAGAGTTAGAGAGAGAGAGAGAGAAAGGTCTTCCTTTCCACTGGTTCACCCCCCAAATGGCTGCTGCAGCCAGTGTGTTTCCTCCTGGTCTCCCATGCGGGTGCAAGGCCCAAGGACTTGGGCCATCTTCCACTACTCTCCCAGGCCACAGCAGAGAGCTGGACTAGAAAAGGAGAAACTGGGACAGAATCCGGCACCCCAACTAGGACTAGAACCCGGGGTGCCGTCTCAGCAGGCGGAGGATTAGCCTAGTGAGCCGTGGCGGCAGCCTGAAAGACAGTCTTAAAAGGTCCCTGGACAAAATGGAACATTATGAGAAAGGAAAATTCTAAAGCAAGGTATTCCAAATGGGGACAGATAAGGAAACAGAATCTTTAAAAATATATTTTCAACTTAGCATTCAAAAAATAATAGGATAAACGTTGAGTCAAATAATTAAAGAAATAAGAAACCATTCCAAAATAACTGCTACATAGATGTTTTTAGAATCTACTTAAAAAAGAGGCAGCAAATGCAAGAATGGGCGCTCAGCAAATGGTAAAGATCTTCTAAAAATTGCTTCAAATATTGATGTGTAAGATTATGCTTGAGAAAATACATAACTTATAGATCACTTTCGAAAACTTGAGATTTGAAGGTATATAGTTTTACCATTTAATGGATGAAGGACTCCAACTCCAGGCTGTGTATATGAATTTCATAATCAGTGAAGAGCAGAGACACAGAGGAGTCCAAGTGTCGAGTTTAGGTCCAGGACTCTTCCTCTAGTCAACAGCATCACTTTAACCATCTCTACTAACCAATTTAAGTCACTAGTAATACACTGCTAGAAAGCCATGAGGCATCATGGAGAAGAACAGGTTCAATGGCTTCCTTTTTAAACCAAGTGTGAAACGTTCTATGTAGTCTTTCGAACCATACCCATCTTGGAGGAAAACAGCAGTCATGGCTTGGGAACTCAGATCAGCACACAGTGTGTCAATAAACTTCCACATTTAAATATCAAGTACAAGAACAGAATATTTAAGAATGCCACAAGTGGCTGTCTCCTGTGATTTCTTATGTCTGTTTGGTAATTCAATTGTACAATGTAAATAGCTGGCAGCAGCAGTGCTGTGTGCTAAATATCTCATTACAAAAGGCTAAAAAACTAGGGAGTTACTGACAATTAAGGATTGGTACACACAAGTAGCCAAAATTACAGTTTACAAAAGAATGATAATTGCTCAAGAAGATAGAATGGATGCATATAATTGGATTTGGTCATTCTACTTTTATCAGGAATTTGCATTGCCTCAAATGAATGCATGCAGTCGCTATATGAATGAACATGCATTATTTTCTATCCTGGCTTTCCTTTCTGCTCCACTGCTCCCTCACCCTCATCTTCAACTACATTGGAGTTTTTACCTTCTATTTTGACTTCTTGTCAGTGATTTCTTTTGTTTTTTGCATCCTGGGATAGCATTGGCAATAGACTTTGACAGAAGATTTAAAAATCTAACAGAATTATAAGCGCTTGGATTAACATATGTGTATTGAAACTATGACTGGTTGCATTTAATTACTGACCAACTGCAAAAACAAATGTGAAAAGATAATAAAGAGACTGCATGTTGTACTAACATTTGTAATATTTGCGATGTTGACTCTTTTTAAGTGTTGTTGATTATTGCCACATTTGTTCAAGTATAAAACACCACTGTTTTTAACATTCATTGCAGTGAACAGATCCATGGGTTTCAAGAAGAAACGTACATAAATGTTTCTATGGCAAACTTAAGGGGTACAATAGCATACTGCAAAGTGTGACAAAAGAAAAATGGTTGGAGAAGACATACGATATCAGTACAAGAGAAGGGATGCTCTTTCAAAAAAGTTGACCCTCAATTTTTTACTCATTACTGTTTTCTAGCAAGATTAAAAAAAAGTTTCAGTAAAGTTGAAGACACAAAGAAGGTCCAGGACTCTGCCTCTAGTCAACAGCATCACTTTAACCATCTCTACTAACCAATTTAAGTCACTAGTAATACACTGCTAGAAAGCCATGAGGCATCATGGAGAAGAACAGGTTCATATCTGCCAACTTGTATAATTGGTTTCATGTTTTTAGATCGACTCTCTCACACTTCGGATGATTAAAAATTGTTTTCTGTTCTTCCTACATGATTTTGGACATCTGGAAGACAATTGAAATTTTAGTGGATTAGGTGGACTGATCTCACATCGTGGTTATATATGGCAACTGGGCAAAGGGATTCCCAGAGAGCTGGTAAAACCCAGCGTCTGGGTGTGTCTGAGAGGCTACTTCCAGAAGAGATCAGCTTTTGAGTTGGTAGACTGAATACAGAAGGCTGCCCTGCCTCCATGTATGTGGGCTAACCCAATCTGAAAAAGCAGAGAAAGGGTAAGTTTGCTCTCTGTGTGAGCAGGAATATCTATTTTCTTCTGCCTTTGGCCATCAGTGCTCTCAGTCCCAGTCCTTGACATTTGGGTTTGAGATATATAGCGCCCAGCTAAAATCACCATTTTCCTGGGACTTGAGCTTGCAGACACAAGATCACAGGATAAATAAATCCTGTTGGTTCTGTTTCTTCAGAGAACTCATTCTATTGGACAATCTTGAAACATAAATGTAAAGGAAACACAAACCACTTGAAATTTACCTAGAATAATCAAACTATGTGGATGTTCAAAAGAGATGCAACAAATTGTTTATACTGAAAAGCTCTCTGCAAATTATTTTTATGGTATCTTGAGTTGTGCTACATTGTTTAGGATTCAGTAATTCACAGGCTATAAAAATCTCCTTCCTCATATCACTTATAACAGCATAATTTAAACATTTTACCTATTCAACTTCAATCCCTCTTCCCCCCAAAAAATCAACTCAAAAATAAAAGGAATTGAATCATAATGAAATAATAAACAATAACATGTAGCTTGATTGAGTAGAAACTAAAGGAGAGTATAAGTAGTCAACCAAGTTTTTGAAAGGAAGAAATGGGGCAAAGGGTGAACAATTGGCAATAATTAGATAAAGTCAAGCAAAGGAATACTTGAGTTGTGCAGTAAGAAGTATTTCTTAACACTATGGTTTGTTGGATTCTGGAAAAATCACCCTTTCAAAGGAAATTGTATGAATTTAAACTTTCCTTTCCTTTGAGGGCATGTCTATTTGGACAAACTATCTGTATGTACATCTAATAAACTGGCTTTACCCAAGATTTCTGTGAACCAGAAATTTTAAGTCATTTGGCCATTGATTCTGAAAATAAATTCTTCCCCTCCAACACTTTATCTTCCTTTTCTAATACCATCCTGTAACCTACTTTTAAAATAAATATCAAGGATATGTGCTACTAGTTATTTTGCCAGAGTAAAATGAACCAAATGAGAGTGGCCAGTTTTTCATTTGAGCTACTTTTGGAGTAGAAATTTATATCTATTAAATAAAAACTAGTCATTTGATCTTTGGTAAGAAAATGTTTTCCATGAATATTGTAATTCTAAAATAATAAAAAATAATCTGTTTCCAATTATAAAATTGATCCATAAGATTAGAACATCCTTATACACTTATAAATAACAGGTAAAATATAACATAAATGCACATGAAATACATTATGTTCTTGTGTATTATTTTTATAATTATGATAATCATTTGTACATTTACTAAACTAAAATTCTATCAGTATGTTAGTATCAACAAAATATGTTATGTCCTTTGGACATAATAAAATTACATAGTTTTCTACACAAACTATAAGAAGTTTCAAAAGCACAAAGTTGAAAAATGTGTTTGTTTTGGAATACATTATAATCTTTGTATGTTGAAATAGCAAGTAGAACTTACCCCTTGTTCTTCAACATAATACCTACGTTAATGTATGTGGGGGAAAAAGGAGATTGCTCAAATATGAGAAACATTATATTATCTCTTTGCAGGTAAGACTTGTTCACCAAAAACAATTTAGGACCCAGAATGTCGGTTCACATCTTGTAACCAAGCGACAATTGACTGCTGTCTCCCAGGTATTCGCGTCATGGTTGGGAAATTGCCTAGGACACCACTGCCCATGTCTTCTTCTTGACCATTCTGAACTAGGAACGCTTGACCATTCTAAGCAAAGAGTAAGTGTCCTGACACGTTTGTTTTTAATAGAGCTGAGCACAGTGATGCAATGTGCCTCCTCCTTGAAATGAAATACTCAATAATTTGGGGGGCTGCTAATCTGCTTAGCAGCTGTACTGATGAGCTGGATTTATTTAACTGTTATCATGAAGCTGACCTATGTTATAGTGACAGATAATGTTTCCATGAACAAAAATATCATCTTTCTTGGGCTTTGCTTTTCTATGAAAAGAGAAATTTACATTCAAAGATTCTACTTTTCCCTACTCTTTAAATGTAAATATGTCAGAGATATATTAAAATGGCATTTGATATAGACTACCATATTTAAAACAAAGTTGTCATTTGACTCCCGGTGAATTACTCGTAAATTCAGGACTGAATAAAGAGATCAGATTACATTAAATGCATTTTGGTATCTATAACTTTATGAAATGAATTAAAACTGGCTGATCGTGTCTCCAGTGCATTTCATTTTCTGTTGATTCATGTACTGTAATATAACCTTCAAAATTCCCTTATGCCAACAAACTCACTCAGATATGCTGAGTGCAGGAAGAGATTAAAGTGGCTATGAGATTGAAAACTGTACGAAGGCATCAGATAATGTGGTAGAGGTATAATGAAAGTGTAAACAAAGCCAGTAAATGTAGAAATTACTGTTCATATAATCCACTGTTGAATTCAAGGGAGAGCTTAGCTTCTGACAAATATATATTAATACCCCACAAATTGGCAAGATCAATACTCCAAGCCCGTTTCATTCTTATTAAAGTATTTTTCTCTTTGAGACTAAGCATTAGGAAGGCCTGCCATTCTCCTTTGGAAAATGTAATATTTCCCCAAAAGGAATTTAGCATTCAGGTATACTCAGACTCCCTGCTCTGAAAAACATCAGATGATTTCCCTCCACTCTTTAAAATTGGAGTTACTTATAGAAATAACCTTTCATATTTTCCTGAGCAGGAGCTTTTCGTTTCTGCATTGTGAAAGCCAATCCATCCTTTAAAGGCTCTTTAAGCTGGAGGGACGAGAGGAGGGGGAGCATTATTACTGTGCTAGGAGCCTCTATTGTTTCAGTAGTAGTTAGAGCTATGGATGAATGCTTTCAACAGAAGTTAAAAGAGATAATGAGTCTTTAATGATACAAAATCAGAGCCTTGTGTGCCTAGTGAAGCCTGACACAATCTCCAGCTTGCAGCCAGCAAGGAAAATTCATCCGCTCTCTGTTTTATAGGCCAAAAGTACCCACAAAGTAACTTCTTGGAAAACAGTGTCTTCCTTAAGATAGGATCAGTGATATTTGTCTCCTAGGTTATACTGTTCTGGGTTGCAGAGCAACTTGGTGGGGGGGAGGGGGCGGTGATAATATCTGTGCTCTTTCTTTCACTATGTATCTCTTGAAGGTCTCTACCTTCAGCTCAGCCATTTGTATTTTATTTACTTTTTCAATGACAATTTTCTTTTGTGCTTATATTTGTTTCTCTTCTTTTCCACCAAAGTACAGACAAGAAATACCATGTTTACCTGCCTTGGCATACCGTTTACAATGCTGACCAGAGCGCACATTCCTTGGCTCAACAGAGAGAATTTTTTTTTCTTTTTTTTTGTCTACCATGTATTAGGAAACTGGCTCAAATCTCAGCTGTGTCAATGTATTAAGTCCCAGCCAAAAACTTCTGGAGAGCAGTGGGGTAAAGACTCCTCCTCCATGAACACAAGCCAGGCTCCTTGATGTTAAATCAGATTTGCCTCTGAAAGGATTGGCATGTCTGATATGATTAGGAAGCTTCAGCTGTGCTGATTATAAATTAAAATTAAGAAAAACAGATTGATCTGGAAAATAAGAAACATAAGGCTACATTGCTGCACTCTACTCTTTGCAATGATGCTTAAAAAGTGATAGCAATGGGAATTATTTATTGTAGGAATCCTAACTAGGTTATTGTATAAAGATTTGCATGCTATCATCATTGTATTAAGGTGCCAAGATCAGTTACAAAAATGACAAAAGGGAAACATCAACATGACTTGGTATGCATTTGGATGCGTTTTCTTTCTTAAAAAAAAAAAATGCTCATAAGTGTGAGTGAATTTGGGAACTAAGGGAAGGTGGAATTAGGTAAATAGTCCATAATTTGTTGAAAGAAATTCAATTACCGTGTTGGATTTTTTTTCTTAGGAAAATTTGTTTCATTTTCCCTCCATTCTCTTTCATTTCTTCTAATATCTATTTCCAGCATTTGCATTCTCACTTTGAAATCTTTGGTGTCACTGAGGAATAATCCTTATGTTGTAAGCAGAGAAAAAGGGAAGTGGCCAGGGGGTGAGGGTGATATTTAGACCAGTTACAGGGCTGGGAATATCACTATGTCCCTAAATCTGCACACATGAAATGTATCAAATTTGTACACCTTCAATGAAATTTGTAAAAGAAGGTAGGGGAAGAGAAAAAAATGACAGAATTGTATATATATATAATATATAATACTTTATATATTTTTATATTATATATAATACTTTATATTATATAATTTTATATAATTTATATATTATATAATATATAATGCTTTATATATTATATATATATATTTGAAAGGAGGGGTGGGAATCTCCCATCTACTGGTTCACTCTACAGATGTTTGCAACAGCTGAGGCTGGGCCAGGCTGAAGTCAGAAGGCTGGAAATCAATCTGAGTTTTCCAGTGAACAAGCTATTTGAGTTTCCTCCCAGAGAAGGTGTTAGCAGGAAGCTAGAATCAGAAGAGGCAGGACTCAAACTCAGGCTGATGTAAGTGCGATCCATGCAGCACCTTAACCACTAGGGTAAATGTGCACCCCCAGAAATGTGTGTTTTAACCTCAGTATCCTTATTCCTCTTCCCACACAGACTTCTGTTTCAAACCATGTATTATTAGGATACAAAGAATAAATAACTGCGGATGATTTGGGAATATTTTTAAAAACTAATTAATTTTAACTTTATTATGGTGAGGTTTCCAATCTATTATTACCTGCCATTAACACAAAATATGGTTATGAATAGGTGAAAACATTCTTAGCAAATCTTATCTTCATCAAATAATTGGGATGTCTTCTCTATAGAAAACTCTAATTGTTAACCAGGAGAATTGTCACACTGTGTCTATCACCTAAACTCATAATATTCATGGGAATACAGAAGTAAGGGACTATACTGAAACTCCAGGTCTGGAAAGAGCCATGACTTATTTTTTCAAAATCTTCTCTCTCTCAGTGATGTTGGGCAATAAGCAGATAAGAACTTATGAACTGTTTCCTTTCTCAGCAAGTAGAAAATAATGGATATAATTAATTTTCTTTAGCCTAATTAATTAAATGAATTCAGAATGCCACACTTTGCACAAGCACATAAGCCTAAAGATGGGCAGGACTGCATCACTGCTTTGCAAAACTAGCATATTGTTGCCATCTGAATAGAACCAATATCAGGATACATCTGCACCTAAAAACACTGTCAGGAAACAAAATCTTGAATCATACAGATCATGTAATATATTCATTCAAAAAATATTTACCAAGTGCCTACTACATTCATCAATCCAACAAATACATATTTTTATCGTGGCATTCACATTCTACAAGCTGGGAATACAGTAGGGAGAAAAGCAGATGAAAATCCTTGTGTTGCATTCCAGGCTCTAGAAGAAATGCTGTGAATACAGCAGAAAGATGAAAAGCGAGTTTAGAGTCCATTGGAAATGATGACCAATAAGCAAGTAAATTCATGCATTTTTAAATACATACACAAATACATAAAGCATATCACTGTGAATATGTGAAACAAGGATGATGTGATAGAGGAATAGAAAAAAATTGAAATGGCTCATCTAGAGTAGATGTAAAGATAAATCTTTTCAGAAAAGCAAAAGTAAGACTTTCAGAATCTTGAGTCTTCTTTCTCTCATACCTACGACAAATGATTTAAAGGATTTATTTACTTAATTGGAAGGTAGAGATAGAGGGAGAGACAGAGAAAGGTAGGGTGGGGTGTGGGGAAACAGAGAGAGAGAGAGTGGGGTGGGGAGCTCTCTTCTAGCCACTGTTGCACTCTTAAATGACCACAACCACCAGGCTGGGCCAGGCTGAAGCCAGGAGCCTAGAATTCCATCTGGGTTGCGCACGTGGGTGGCAGGGGTCCAGATATTTGGGCCGTCTTCTGCTTTCCCAGGAGCATTAGCAAGGAGCTGGATTGGAAGTGGAGGAGCCAGGACTCAAACCAGCACTCATGGGATGCCAGCATTACAGGAGGTAGCTTAACCCACTGTACTACCACTCTGCCACCTCCCCTGCCTCTCCCCAGGATAACTTTTCACCAGAAATGCCACTGAAATACAATTCAATCTCATTATTTTGCTAGAGTGAAATGAAGGCAATGAATAAGAGTTTTTTCAATATATGGATGAATTTTCTAGGGATATTTGTAAGGAGTTTTTCTTTCTGATATAAAAGCATAAGTGAACATATTAATATAGAATTTATTCAGAATGAATGCAAGTTTAAGGTAATTATGTTCAAAAAGAAAAAATAATGTTGAAAGATTCAGATACTGGTCTGTTGCTAGTCATATACTTTGGATAGTTTTTTTTCTATGTATATCACACTATTTACATATACACAATACTATATGACATATTTTTACAAAACCAGGAGCCTTACAAAAGGAGTTGTTTCCAGTGTTTTGATAGTATTCATCTATAATGCTAACTATTAAGTAGAAGCTTTCATCTATAATGTTAAGCTGGTTTTTAAAATATTAGAATGATATAAAGATACCATAATTTTAAAGAAAGGAAGACAACTGAGTTGGCCATTTTGCCCATCCTATTCATCCAGACATTTTTTAAAAAACATTTAGTTATTTATTAGAAACACAAAGTTACAGAGATGGAGAGAGAGAGAGAAAGAAATCTTCCATCCACTGGTTCACTCCGTGAATAGCCACATTATTTTTTTTAATTAAAAGGTATTTATTTTGGTACAATTTTTTTAAAAAAATTCAAGCATAATATTTTTCACAATATGCATTATCCATGAACTTGTTGAAACTCTTCTATTTCCTAACCTGGTTGTAACACAAGCATGCTCATTGTGAGATAGTCCATTAAGCTATACATGTATGAGCTGTGTACTTTTCTGTCTATATCTTATACTTATATTCAAGTTTAACAAAGAGGGACATTGTGCCAACTGATATAGTCTGGATCCTACTCAGGCCTTGGAAGTAGCAGTTTATCAGGGTGCCAATCAATATCCATCCAATTCAGACTCCACCATCCTAAAAAGTTTCCTTACGTAATAAAATTCTCCTCTCATTTGTACTCCATTTAACTTTTATTTAATAAATATAAATTTCCAAAGCACAACTATTGGATTATAGCGGCTTTTTCCCCCATAACCACCCACCCACCCGCAAGCATCCCATCTTCCACTCCCTCTCCCATCCCATTCACATCAAGATTCATTTTCAATTCTCTTTATATACAGAAGATCAATTTAGTATATTCTAAGTAAAGATTTCAACAGTTTGCACCCACAGAGACATACAAATTATAAAGTACTGTCGCGTACTAGTTATACCGTTAATTCACATAGTACAACTCATTAAGCACAGAGATCCCACATGGGGAGTAAGTGCACAGTGACTCCTGTTGTTGATTTAACAATTGACACTCTTATTTATGACGTCACTAATCACCTGAGGCTCTTGTCATGAGCTGCCAAGGCTATGGAAGCCTCTTGAGTTTGCCAGCTCTGATCTTACTTAGAAAAGGCCATAGTCAAAGTGGAAGTTCTCTCCTCCCTTCAGAGAAAGGTACCTCCTTCTTTGATGGCCCATTCTTTCCTCTGGGATCTCACTCACAGAGATCTTTCATTTAGATCATTTTTTTTGCCAGAGTGTCTTGGCTTTCCATGCCTGAAATACTCTCATGGGCTTTTTAGCCGGATCCAAATGCCTTATGGGCTGATTCTGAGGCCAGAGTGCTGTTTAGGACATCTGCCATTCTATGAGTCTGCTGTGTATCCGCTTCCCATGTTGGATTGTTCTCTCCATTTTAAGTCTATCAGTTAGTATTAACAGACACTAGTCTTATTTATGTGATCCCTTTGACTCTTAATCCTATCATTATGATCAATTATGAACTGAAACTGATCACTATGACTAGTGAGATGGCATCGGTACATGCCACCTTGATGGGATTGAATTGGAATCCCCTAGCATGTTTCTAACTCTACCGTTAGGGGCAAGTCCGATTGAGCATATGCCAAACTGTACATCTCCTCCCTTTCTTATTTCTACTCTCATATTCAACAGGGATCACTTTTCAGTTAAATTTAAACACCTAGGAATAATTGTGTGTTAATTAAAGAGTTTAACCAATGGTATTAAGTAGAACAAAAAAATACTAAAAGGAATAAAGTAGTAAGTTGTTCCTCGATAGTCAGGACAAGGGCTGATCAAGTCATTGTTTCTCATAGTGTCCATTTCACTTCAACAGGTTTCCTTTTAGGTGCTCAGTTAGTTGTCACCGTTCAGGGAGCACATACAATATTTGTCCTTTTGGGACTGCAAATGGCCACATTAACTAGGGCTGGGCCTGAACAAAGTCAGGAGCCTGGGACTCTTCGTATCTCCCAAATACTTGGGTCATCTTTCAGTGCTTTCCCAGGTGCATTTGCAGGAAGCTGGATCAGAAGTGGAAGAGCCTGAACTCAAACTGGCACCCACATTGGATGCCAGTATTGCTGGTAGTGGCTTAGCTAGCTCTACTACAATGCCAGCCCTTCATTCAGATACTTTTATTTTCCATGGTAATCATTCCTGGATCAGAAAGTACAGTTTACAACACATCTTTTGAAAAAATGGTTGTTACCAAATACATTTCACTACTATATAATATATAATATATAATATATATAATATATAATTAATTAAACCTCTAAAAAATTCAACTAAAACCTTCAGTGCGAAAAAATAAATTAAATAAAATGATCTTTGTTCAAAAATTAAAGCATGAGGCAGGCATTTGACACAGAGATTTAGATGACAATTGAGTTGCCCGAATGCTATATTAGAGTGCCTGGTTCATGTTCCAGCTCCTCTGTCTCTGATCCAGCTTCCTGTTAATGCATATCCTGGTAGGTATCACATGATTACTCAAGAACTTGGGTCTCTGCTAGCCACATGGAAGAGTCAGCTTGGGTTCCAGGCACCTGCCTTCAATCTTGCCAAGTCCTAGCTATTGTGGCACTTTGGAGGGATGAACCTGAAGATGGGATATTTCTTTCAATCTATTTGTCTCTCTGTTTCTGCCTTCCACATAAAAGTGGCAAATAAATGAAAAAGATTAAAGTAGCATATTAAAAAATAATTAAACCATAATTCATTTTATCACCTGACTATGCAATACAAAGTAAAGAGATAGTAGTTTCATTGCATTAAATTGAGAGTTAAAAAAGATGATGAATGATAAAAGACAACAGTACATTCTATCAAAGAAAATCATTTCAAACTGCATATAATATTTTGCCTTTTTAACCTTAAATTTTATAATATCCAACTATCATTATTTTTGAGTTATATAGATCTGATAGCATTCTTATTTCTTTTCCTGCATAGCTGACTTTTTTAAAAGTTTTACTGTAGATTTTTATTAAAAATATTATTCTTTCCATCTTGCTTAGTCAATTACCAAACAAATGAAGAAAATATTTTCTATTATCCGACATCTTATTTTAGGCTACTAATAAATTTCCAGGTAGATAAAATGAATATATACTGTGTCCTTGTGCATATAATCAAAACATTTATTAGAAATCAATAGCGCTGGCGCCGCTGCTCACTAGGCTAATCCTCCGCCTTGCGGCGCCGGCACACCGGGTTCTAGTCCTGGTCAGGGTGCCGGGTTCTAGTCCTGGTTGCTCCTCTTCCAGTCCAGCTCTCTGCTGTGGCCCGGGAGTGCAGTGGAGGATGGGCCAAGTGCTTTGGCCCTGCACCCGCATGGGAGACCAGGAGAAGCACCTGGCTCCTGCCATCGGATTAGCGTGGTGAGCCGGCCGCAGCGCGCCGGCCGTGGCGGCCATTGGAGGGTGAACCAATGGCAAAAGGAAGACCTTTCTCTCTGTCTCTCTCTCTCACTGTCCACTCTGCCTGTCAAAAAAATTAAAAAAAAAAAAAAAAAAAAAAGAAATCAATAGCAGGGGCTGCTGTTGTGGTACAGTGGGTAAAGCCACAGTCTGGGATGCCGGCATCCCATATAGGCAATGGTTCATCCATTAAGTGTTTCTGAGAATTTATTTTTATAGGATAATCTGTCATAACCTTATATAACTTTCTATTTGCTATAATTCTCATTCTTTTTGGCTTTCTTGAACATTCCCATTATTCAGCTCTTCTGTTATTCTGCAATGATACCTGACTGTATTTGATGTAAACTAATAATATTTCAGTAAGTATATTATCTTAGGATCCTTACAGTAGGCAAGCAACAAAAACCCAACTGTAAGTAGCTAAAGCAAAAAGAGAAGAATGTAACCCAACAAGGAGAGGGAAAGGACACATCAGTGTAGTCTGGCTCCACATATTGCCTCTCCTCTCTAGACATCAGCCTTAACCTTTCTTTAATCATATTGCAGACTAACAATTTCCATGTAGTCACACATAGCCGACGGGGAGTTTCTCAAGTCATCCTCATGGCTTGGACAGCAACAGTTTGCAAATCCCTTGGGAAGCACTCTAATTGACCTAGCTTGAGTTTGATGCCACCTCTGGAGTAGGCGCTCTCCACAGGAGTAACACAGCCCTTAAAGAAGCATTATGGAATTGTGTGAAAGTAGTTTTGGTTGTTGCAATAAATGGCAGGTGCTATTGATGTTTAGTATGCAGAAACTAGAGAAGATGGGTGCCTTGAAATAATCAGAACAATCCCCCAAAATGAACTTTCCTTCTCCAAATGGCATCTTAAGATCCTACTAGACATTTGTGTAAATATCTGAACCCACATATAATTGTTTCATATAAAAATGAATTTTTATATATTTTAATATATGCTATATATTTTCTAGAAATTAATATACACATTACTTTGCTCAGAACTTTACCCAAGATTATTCACTATCTCAGAAATATTCTATCAAACTGCACAAAACTAGTTGTGGAACTTGAGTCACAGATAGAGCTGACATATGTCAGTCTGATTTAACTATAATATTCTTAGGAAAAACACAGGACATGAAAATAGAACATCACATAGCAGAAATACATGAATTTTACCAATAACTTTAGTAAATCTGCATGAATTATACTCACCAATTACCAAAAGACTCAAGATAGATTTAAAAAGTCAAGATCTATCAATATTTTCCTACAATGTTGTCATTTAAAATAAAATAAAGTTTAAAATACTCACCTATAATCAATTTGTTATGAATTTATGATAAAAGTTACAGAAATGAAGCCTCAGAATTTATAAAGTTTTATAGAAATTTAGCAAAGTCATTTTAAATCTTTCGAATCTAATAACAAAGATAGGTTTGTACTTTATAAATGTGTTTTATTTTATCTCCAGGAAGAAATATTTATTCCATTTTATAAAAGTAAATATGATAACAACAAAAAAATTATAAAAGATAGTATTATCCAAAAATTGATTTTAGAAGGAAAAAGTGAACTATAGGTTATATATTTTAAAAATACAAAGAAATTGACAATCTAAGGATGGAAATAATAGGTCAGGAAAATATAAACTAACATACAATTGGGATAGCAATATTTACTTCTGACAAAATAGAATTCAAGTCAAAGACTTATCATAAAGTGTGAAAGATGCTACTTAACGGTAAAAGGCACACTGGGTTTAAAGAAACATATCTGTACCTCACAATGTTATATAAGAATACATACAGTAAAAACTAGCAATTATACAAGCAAATAAAATATCATTGTTGTGATTTTAACACACCCCTAAAGGAAAGGGTTAGATACAGTCAGCAAAACAATAAGTGGGACACAGACAACATAAAAAATTCAGCTATTCATTTCAGTTAAAGCAAACTATTACTTACTAAAATTATTCTCTTAAACAGAGCATATATATTTTGGTTTTGAGCTCACATAAGGCATTTCTAAAAATCAGTCCTGTATTTTGCCACAAAGGAAGCTTCAATAAATTCCAGAGGAGGAAATCACATAGTTTGTGCTCTCTAATGGCAATACTGTAAATTAACAACCAAGGAGTAAATCCAGGTCCCATCTATATGATATAGAAGTATTCAAAGGATATAAAAGAGAAATGATACCATATTTTAAATTAAACAACAGTAAAAATCCTATAGACCAAATTGTGTGGCATCTAAAAACTGAAAAGACAAAATAAAATGAAGCTAAACATTCACTCAAACTTTTGATAGGTGTAGAGTAAAATTACAAACAGAATAGAGAAGAAAATGATACAAATTTTAAAAAAATCAATAAAACGCAAAGCAAAAAAGCAATATAGAATATTCATAAAAAGCCAACTGATATTAAGATAAATAAATTAAGATGAACCTCTAGCAAGACAGAGCCAACAGAAAAGAAGAGGCAAATGAAAGAGATCCCAATGATACAAAGGGAAATATTTAAGGGAGAAAAAGGCTTTTAAACTAATAAAAAGTATATTGTCAAAAACCTCATAAGCTGATAGGTTTGAAAACCTAGAGAAATAAATGTTTTTAAGGAAGATTTATTTATTTTTTGAAAGGCAGAATGACAAGAGACAGACACACAAACATACACACACACAAACACACACACACAGCACTGTGCAATCCGCTAGTTCACTCCTCAAATGCATGTAACAGTCAGGACTAGGTCAGAACAAAGACTAGAGCAAGGATCTCCATCCAGATCTTCCGAGTGGCAGGAACTCAGTACTTGAGTCACCGTCTGCTACCTCCAAGGCTGCATCAGCCAAAAGCTGGATCACAAGCAAGGAGTAGCCAACTGATATTCTTAAATGAGGTGCAGAGGTCCCAAGCAGTGACTTAACCCACTGTACCACAAGGCCTACCCCAATACACTTCTTAAAAAAAAAATTTCAAGATAAAAAAAACTAATTACACCAACAAACTCAAACCCAGATTCAATTGCTTTATAGGTAAATTAGCTAACACTTTTAAGGAAGAGATAACACATAATTCCTATATCATGCAAGAAAAAAATCAATTTAGATGCTAATATATTAAGAATAAATGAAATTATGATTATACTAATATTGCACAATGGGAAGGAAAAACGTCATAAAGTAGTTGAGAATACATTGCTCAAATGTGAAAATGTTTATATACCAAGTAGATGGTGAAATATTCATTACTCTAGGGAATAAACTTTGCATTTATTCCAGTAATGGTTTGCCCTGTGGAACCTGCATTCTCTCTTGATTATCCTTATAACAAAAACTAACTCTGTGTGGGATTTATGTGTGTTTCTGTGTCCATGCATATCTGTGTAACATGCATGTGTAACACGCATACACATCACACACATGAATATTAGTACAGCAGTGTCTTATTTTCTAGTTAGATGAAATTGATTTCTTATTTCTGCTATGCAAGTTGCAAAATTGGCTGGATGCCTTGAGTAGCAATTTAAAGCTCCGTGTAAGTTATCACGCTCTATTCTGTCCTTATTTACCAAAAAATTCCTCCAAACAAAATTGACAAAACAGGCTATGCTATTTCTTTGAAGCTGTCTTCTTGTCAATAAAGTTTACACATTTAAATGAATACTACTCTGTATAATTTTCAGATTATATTTCACATTTGCAGCTGGAACAGATACTAAAAACTGCCATAAAGTGTGCTCACTTTCTTTGCATAACAGATGCTTCAAGAACCTGGGTTTCCTACACATTTCCTTTTTTTTTTTTTTATGCACAGTTTTTGAAGAGGTTTGGTTTTAAGGGTAGGAAATTCTTTATTTCAATTGGGTTTGGAACAATAGCTTTACAATTGACAAGATGGTATTAATCTTTGTTGCTGCTCAATAAATGCACAGCTATTGTCAAAATTTTACATGATTAAGTGAGTAGGCATAAAGGCAACAGAAAAAAGAATTCCAAAAATACCAAAGATATTAATAACGACTGTAAAGCTGTTCTCACAATAAAACTTACAACCTTAGGAGCCTCAGAAAACAGTTTCATTTGCTCTTTGTGGCACTAAAATTAGCTATAGAGCATTGCCTAGTTACTTCATCCTCCTAATCTTCAGTTGTGTTATTTGCAAAAAAATGGAGATAAAGATGCATACCCAACAGAGTACTGATAATGTTTGTGATAATATATGAGGACACATCTGGCTCCATGGGGGCCCTTGGTCAGTTTGCAGGATTTTAAATCTCCATCTAGTAAATCCTTTACGATGTGCATTTTATTAAGAACACAATTGTGTGGCCATAAGCTCACCCCACACGTGAGTGAAGAGCAATTCATCAAAGCAGTCATTGAAGGCCGTCTTCAAACTTGTAGTCCTGGAATGAGCTACATAATCTTCAAAAAAAGTACCTACAGAATCATTCTGTCATCTGTAATTCGAGGCATTTACTCAAGTTTTCACCCAATCACTGAGAAACTTGTAGAGAAAAGACTGAGTATTGATAATAATGATCATATTTTTGTAGCTTCTATAATCTAAGTGATCCTGAGTAACCATTCTGAGTCTACTTTTTCCTTTTATATCCAAAGAAATTAAGACTTGCCTATTTCTGTGAAATTCCTTGAAGTTTCAAGAAATCTGGTCTTCTTACAAATATTTCTGAATTTTCCTATGGGAAAAATTTTTTTATCTTTACTCAAACTAAATTTCTCTCCTTAAAAACCTCTGGTGGTTCTATAATTGCCTGTTTATGCTCCTAATACCAAATCAATGCTTTGATTTTTTTATAAAATTAAAATTATGAGGGGCCAGTATGGTGGCACAGTGGGTAAAGCTGCCACTTGCAGCAATAGCATCCCATATGGGCACCGGTTCGAATCCCAGCTACTCCATTTCCGATCCAGCTCTCTGCTGTAGCCTGGGAAACAGCAGAAGATGGCTCAGGCCATTGGTCCTCTGCACCAGCATGGGAGACCCAAAGGAAGACCCTGGCTCCTGACATTGGATCTGCCCAGCTCCAGCCATTGCAGCCATTTGGGGAGTGAACCAGAGAATGGAAGACCTCTCTCCCTCTCTGCCTCTGACTCTCTGTAACTCTACCTGTCAAATAAATAAATAAATCTTCAAAATGATGGTTGATTTATCAATCATTCATAAGTCCTGAATTCAAAAATATTTTCCAAGAACTCTGCTGATATAAAAATGAATAAGACAAGTAGTCCCTGGACTTCTGGGGTTTGTAGTATTCAGAAAAGATAGATATTAAGCAAAGAATTACATTATACTTTTAATAATTAATTACAGTTTTGACACTTGTCCCCCCAAAAAACACAAGGTTCTTTGAAAGTTTGTGTTAACTTTGTTACTTGGTCTGATCTAAGGACCAGAGAAGACTTCTCTGAAAAACTAGCAAATGAAAGCTTAGATATGAGCTGAACTTACCCAGGGAAATAGGATCGCTGTTGTCACGTTATGGCATATGTGAAGGTCGAGAGGTGGGAAAGGATATTTGAAGTATTTAGAGAACTCATAGCGATAAACTTACTGAATGAGAGGACCAATAGCATAAAATCAAGCTACTCAGAAGGCAGGATCAGATCTTGGAATAATTATTTGCTTTATTAAGGACCTTTATCTGTGTCTCCCCAAAATGAGAAGCAACTTATGATTGTTTAGGTTGGAGTATGACATAATCTAAAATGTTCTAAAAGATCAGTCAGTATTTGTAAGATGTTCAGCATCCTGAACAGATGAATTTAATGGTGCATACTCATTTGGGAAAAACACCCTTGAACTGTTGCCATCAAGCATTTGGTAGACAGTCCTCTTTTTGAAGCACAGAATCAAAATACCTTTGCTCTTTCAGAAAAATCTTTTTTTCAAATGGTAAGATAATATCTTTTATTGTCATTGTTATTACTTATAGTGATGACTCTGCTACTTAACTGCTTTGTGGCCAAAAGAAAAAGATAATGTGTTCACTTTGCACATTTATTAATTAAGTAAATGGATAGATTTTCAACTTTTAAGCTTTCTATTCCTTTCCTGAAACACTGATTAAGTAACTGCTACATTTTTCTTCAAGTGAGCATTTGCATATGATAAAAGTAAACAGAGCTCAGACTCCTGTTAGTGAAACCTCTTGAAAGGGAAAGCTATGAATACTGAGGAAGTGACATAATGGTTCACTATAGATTAGTTAGATATTATTTCAGTGGATTCTAGAGTTCACATTTCAGGTGTGGCAGGGAAGTAGTTTAGCAGTCTTCATTTCGTCCTTATATCTAGAAAGAGCCAGGGAAAAAACGTCAATAATTCCCAGATCTATCAGAGACCAGAAAGTCTTGGAACAAACAGCCACATTGAAATTAGAAGACATATCAAACAACCACTGCTGAAATTTGCTTTTTCATAGTGGAATCTACTTCTTCCATTAAACAGTTGAAACACTTAAAATGGCAATCTTGACCAAATCCCAGGAAGCTGTTTGAGACTAGCATGAGAGTCACAAACTTCTGGGGCCATAGTGAGATCCCACAGTCTTGTTGTCTTTACCTGCAGGAAGAGGGAGGACTAATTATCATGAAACACACCTTCCACCTTGTCCATGACCAAGATCTACGTTCCAGAGGAAAGGACTTTTCAGGAGCCTTCTCTCAGCTGGAAGAAGAGAATTCCTTTCACTCTTACCCCTCAAGCCCTCCTGTCTTACCCAAGTGGCAGAAGGGAAACCATAATCAATGGTAGTCAGATCTTGAAGGAAGCAGATTAGGAATGCTGCCATCAGGGAAGAGAGCAGGATGCAGAGGATAAATATTGTGTCACTGGAGGAACACTAATGAAGGTGACAACCTGGTGACATAGAACCACTGAAAGACTGAAAGTTAGTCGGAAGATTACAGAAGGCTCTATCCCAGCCTCAGAATTCACAAGCAACAACAACAAGGCTCCAATAAAACGACAGTGGTTCATAGCTAGAAAAGCTGCACAACACACAATATCTCTGGGGAAGAGTATGCAAGGGAAGTCCTAAATCAAGAGGAAGATGAAAACAAGGGCAAAAGAGGAATTTGAAGTTGCTGGCACCTGGAGATAAAGAGAACATGAACAAGGCAAAGATCCCAGTCATATTAATTAAAACTTACACCAAAGACCTACTTACCTCAGCACCTATTATCTGATTCAGCATGTTTGCCTTCCAACAAAAAATTAGAGTATGTCAAAAGACAAGCAAAAACACAGTCCAGAGAGAAAAAGCAAGTATCAGAATCAGACTCCTCTGTGATATTGATATTAGAATTATCACAGAATTCAAAATAGGCATAATTAATATACTAAGGTATCTAATGAAAAATAAAGACACCATGTAGGAACAGACAACTCACATAAACAGCAATACAGATAAAACACTGTAACAAAGTAAATTTTCAGTGGACTCATCAGTAGACTGATGCAACTGAGAAAAGAATCAGAGAACTGAGGCTGGTGTTGTGCCACAGTTGGTGAAGGCACTGCTGGCAAAGCAGGCATCCCATATTGAAGTGCTGGTTCAAGTCCTAGCTACTCCACTTCTAATCCAGCTCCCTGGGAATGCATCAGAAGGTGTTCCAAGTACTTGGGTCCCTGCCATATAGGTGGGAGTTTTTGCCTCCTGGCTCTGGCCAAGAAGTGAACCAGAGGATGGAAGATATTTCTCTTCTCTGTCTTTCTCATTTTACCTTGCAAATAAATAAATCTTTTAAAAAAATAATGAGAGAACTTGATGATAGATCAACAGAAACTTCCTAAATTGAAATATACAGAGGAAAAAAAAAGTAAAGACATCAAAAAACTGCAGGATAACTTCAAAAGGTGTAATATATGAATAATTGGAATACAACAAATAATAAAGTAGAACAAAAGAAATATTTGAGTAATATTGGTTAAGAACCTTCCAAAGATGCAGATCTAGGAAGCTCAGAGAAATACATAAACACATATGCACAAACACACAGTCACCTGATTATACGCTACTTTAATAGCAGAATATCAAAGACAAAAAGGAAATCTTGAAAGAAGGAGAGTCCAGGAAAAAAAAAAAGAAACACCTCACATAGAGGAACAGTGATAACAATCATAGCAGACTTATCTAATATGTGAAATTCAGTAACTTTCTGATATAAAAATTAAATTTTAAAAAATTGCCATCAGGAGCTGGCATTGTGGCACAGCTGGTAAAGCTGCTGTCTGTGGTACCAGCATCCCATGTGGGCACTGGTTTGAGTCCCAGCTGCTCTACTTTCAATCCAGTTTCCTCTAATGGCCTAGGAAAAACAGCAGAGGACGGCCCAGGTGTTAGGGCTCTTGCCACCCATGTGGGATACCAGGATAAAATTCCTGGCTCCTGGGTTTGGAGTGGCCATCTGGAGACTGAACCAACAGATGGAAGATCTTTTTTTCCTGTTTCTCCCTCTCTGTAACTCTGACTTTCAGATAAATAAATAAATATTTCTTTAAAAATTACCATTTACAATAACACTGAAAATTTGAAGTGCTTGAGCATAAATCTAACAGATATGTATTTGCATATAGAAAAAATAAAAGCACTAAAGAAAGAAACAAAATAATATTTAGATAAATGGAAAGAAACTTCATGTTCAGAGATTGGAACTCCAAATTGTTAAGATAGCAATTCTTCCCAACTTGATCAATAGACTTACAGCAATCCAAAAAAGAAAATCCTAGGAAACTACTCTGTAGATAATAACAAATTGATTCTAAAGTTTATATAGAAAGGCAAAAGACTAAGAATAAGCAAAATAGTGAAGAAAAATATATAAGTAGGAGGAATTAGGCATACCAGGACTTCAAAACTTACTACAAATCTAAAGCAATCAAGAGAGCATGGTATTGGTGAAAGAAGAGACCTGCACATTGGCTGGCACCATGGCTCACTAGGCTAATCCTCCACCTTGCGGCGCCGGCACACTGGGTTCTAGTCCCGGTCAGGGTGCCGGATTCTGTCCCGGTTGCCCCTCTTCCAGGCCAGCTCTCTGCTGTGGCCAGGGAGTGCAGTGGAGGATGACCCAAGTGCTTGGGCCCTGCATCTCATGGGAGACCAGAAGACCTGGCTCCTGCCATCGGATCAGCGTGGTGAGCCGGCCGCAGCGCGCCGGCCGTGGCGGCCATTGGAGGGTGAACCAATGGCAAAAGGAAGACCTTTCTCTCTATCTCTCTCACTGTCCACTCTGCCTGTCAAAAAAAAAAAAAAAAAAAAAAAAAGACCTGTACATCAATGGAGCAAAATAGAAAGTCAATAGGACTTTTCAAATTCAGTTAACTGATCTTCATGGAACAAAGGCAGTTCAAATCAAAAAGGATAATTTTTTACAAAAATTGGCAATGACTAAATGTCCATATGCAAAAAATAATAATTAGACACAGAATTTAATCCTTTCACAAAAATTAACTCAAAGTGGATTATAGCCCTAAATATAAGACAAAAAAGCATAAAACTGTTAAAAGAAAAATATAGGGAAAAACCTAAGTGACATCAAATTTGGCAATGAGTTTTTAGATACAACACCAAAAGCATAATCCAGAAAGAAAAATCATAATTTGGACTTCATTAAAATTAAAATATCTGCTTTCTGAAAGGTGCTATTAAGAATATCAAAACACTACCAAAATACTGAAGAAAATATTTGCAAAACACATCTCTATAGAAGTGTTTCTATCTAAAATGCAATGAACTCTTAAAACTCAACAAGAAAACAACCTTATTTACAAACGAGCAAAAGACCTGAATACATATTACATACGATAGGATATATAGATGACAAATAAGTGTACAAAAAAAGTTTTACTTTCATTTATGTTAGGGAATTGCATATTAAAACAAGACACCACTGTACACATATGTAAATGTCTCAAATCCAAAACACTTGACAATAACAAATTCTGACAAATATATAAACAACAGGAACTATTATTCATTGCTGATGGGAGTAAAAATAGCATAGCCACTTGAAGACAGCAGCTGATTTGAAACATAAAGGCAGGCAGTGGTTAAGACAGCTTGGGACGCCCACAACCCATAACAGAGTGCCTGGTTTCAAGACTTGACTTTGTTCCTGATTCCAGCTTTCTGCTAATGCATACCTGATAAGGCATCAGGTGATGGCTTAAGTAGTTTGATCTCTGCTGCCCATGTGGGAGACCTATATTGAATTCCTCCTTCTTGGGCACTTGGGGAGTGAACCAGCAGATGTGAAGTTGATTTCTTTCTCTCTCTGGCTCTTTTCCTATCCCATCTCCTCCCTCTCCCTTTCTGTCGCTGATTCCATTTCCATCTTTCTCCTCTCTAATCAGTTTTAAAAAGATAATAAAACTAAACATAGTCTCATCATTTGATTCAGCAATATACTCCTAGCTATTTACCCAAATGAGTTGAAATCCTGCATGTGAATGTTTAGGGTAGTTTTACTCATAATCTTTGATGATGATGAATGAGTCCAGATACACTTCTATAGGTGGGTAAAAGGAAACACTGCATGTGTGTGTATGTGTGTGTGTAATGGAATATTTTTCAACTATAAAAAAATAAATGAGCCGTGAAGCCACAAAAACACATGGTAAAATATTAAATGCATATTGCTAAATCAAAGACACCAGTCTGAAAAGGGTTGTGGGCTTGTATTTTGTGCTTCTAATCACATGACATTCTGGAAAAAGAAAACTATAGAGATAGTAAAAAGATCGGTTGTTACCAAGGAGTTGGGATGAGGATGAACAAGTGAAGCACAGGGAACTTCTAGGGTGATGAAACTATTTGGTGTGATACTATAATATAATCATGGATTCATGATATTATGCACCTGTCAAAGCCAGTAAAACTTCATAGCATCACAGGCAAACCTTAGTAAACAATTTTTTCCGTAAGTTATTTAGGAGGTCAGAGATTTTCCAAAAAGGATTCAGATTGTGACAAAAGAATCTAAATGTATTACAAATGTATGAAATAATGACAGCAAAGTTCATGGGTGGCAAGTGATTTTGGAACGGAATGGCATCTATATGCCTAGGGACCAAAGGGACCACATATAAGCATATAAGCACTGTCCTTGTTTAAGTTGTTTCTTAGTGAGTCAATGAGGTCACAGTTCTGATGCTGCTAGACATGCATTCTAGAATGTAAAAATTACATAAATGGATGGTGGGGGTCAGTTTTCTCTCTGTTACAGTCAGAATTTACAGATAAATAGGGGGAGGGGCCCAGGAAGATTCCTATGCTGATCTATTAGAATCATTGATATCTGAGAACTCAGGTTTACTTTTATTAGTTAGTGCACATCAAAATATGTGTAGATAAATTCATATATGCAAAGATTAGTATATACAACAAATTTCATTGTTCTGTCAGCTGAGACATTGTTTAAAAATGACACTTCTGTGTGGGTGCAAACTGATGAAATCTTTACTTAATATATACTAAATCGATCTTCTGTATATAAAGATAATTGAAAATGAATCTTGATGTGAATGGAATGGGAGAGGGAGCAGGAGATGGGAGGGGTGCAAGTGGGAGGGAAATT
Source organism: Oryctolagus cuniculus (assembly GCF_964237555.1). Taxonomy (NCBI): domain Eukaryota; kingdom Metazoa; phylum Chordata; class Mammalia; order Lagomorpha; family Leporidae; genus Oryctolagus; species Oryctolagus cuniculus. The sequence continues at coordinate 59,219,377 of NC_091443.1, forward strand.
ATCTGGGGGGAGGGAAGCCATTGTAATCCATAAACTGTACTTTGGAAATTTATATTTACTAAATAAAAAAAAAAAATGACACTTCAGTAGCAACAATCATATCCAGAGCCCAGAGCTCAGATTCTAATGCTGTTCTCCAGTAAATAACCAGGGCTCAGGGTAGAAATGGCTGATTCTAGCACTGGAGCAGGATATATATATGCAAAGCATTGTGAAGTGATAGAAAGTTGAAGGTTTTTAAAAAATACACAGCTATGGGCCGGCGCCGCGGCTCAATAGGCTAATCCTCCACCTTGCGGCGCCGGCACACCAGGTTCTAGTCCCTGTCGGGGCGCCGGATTCTGTCCTGGTTGCCCCTCTTCCAGGCCAGCTCTCTGCTGTGGCCAGGGAGTGCAGTGGAGGATGGCCCAAGTGCTTGGGCTCTGTACCCGCATGGGAGACCAGGAGAAGCACCTGGCTATTGCCTTTGGATCAGTGTGGTGCGCCAGCCATGGCGCCACTGGAGGGTGAACCAACGGCAAAGGAAAACCTTTCTCTCTGTCTCTCTCTCTCACTATCCACTCTGCCTGTCCAAAAAAAAAAAATACACAGCTATGGGAGTATGCCAAAAGAGCACAGGAGCCAACTGAAAGAACTCCCAAAGCAAGAACAATCTGAGCAATAAAGAAAGTACCATTGGATTATAACTCAGAGAATAAATACCCCATGAGTTCACATTGCTGTAAAATAGTGATCTAATGAATTAATAAGTGGGAAATAAGAGACAAATCTCCTTGAAGAATACCAAACCATAGTGTGGATGCTGCATTCTAAAGGAGAAAGAATAACTTCCTATCCTTAGGGTTATGTTGCACACAACTTTTTTCCAAAGAGTAGGGGAAAATGGGGAAAAGAGCATAGTAATTTTACAGTGGAAAAAGCTGACAAACACAAATGTAACTATTGTTATCAAGGCTTTAACATCAATGGTCTTATATGGACAGTATGTACCCAAGTTATGACTGACAAAAATGACAACTTAATCTGAGGTCTTCATAAAACCTGATAAGCCCAATATAGTCCTCAGAAAACCTCAGACTAATTCCAACAGAGAGGCAGTCTACAATACACCTATTCAACATTCCTCAGAACTGTCAGGGTTATCAAAAACAAGGAACATCTGTGAAACTGTCACAACTAAGAGAAACCTAAGAAGACATGAGTGTGAATGTTATGTGGTAATCTGGAAGACATCCTGGAACTGAAAAAGGACATAAATAGAAATAAAGATATCTGAATAACTATGGCCTTTAGTTAGTAATGTATCAATACTGGTTCATTAATTGTAAAAAAATACCATATTAAAGTAAGAATTTAAAAACAGGAGAAACTAAGAAGTATGCAGGAATTCTGTTCTACTCAATTTTTCTGGAAGTCTAAATCATTCCAAATAAAGTGTTTAGCTTTTTTAAAAAGCAATAATTCAATAATTTAGCCATGACTGCCCAGTGGCTATCGTGGTATTCTACAAATATGCAATGATGCTGACACTAGCAGCTAGATATGGAATCACAGTTGCACCTAGCCATGACCACCTTCAGACTTTCTGTTGATTCTGTGAATTAATTGATATCTATAAAGTCTTTTCCTGCCTTACTTAATCAGGATCAGTTTCTGTTGCTGGCAAAAAAAAATCTTTATTATTAATGAAATTGGTAACAGGAAATGAGATGCAGACAGGAGAAGCTGAAGGAAATGAGGATAATCTTGGGTTGGTTATTGGACCCAGTTGAGGTTAAACAGTTATAGTCCAGTATCCCTTGGAGACTCTATTATCCCTGCTGAGGGAGTTATCTTTTAAGAGGAAATAAGCTCTCATGCCCCACTCCTTTACTCTGCCACCCCCACACACACATTTACTACCTTCTCAGCTATACATTAATTCAAATCTCAGAAATCCTCAGGAAGAAATTACAAAATCCAAGGGAAAAAGGCCTATACTCCAAGTGATTTGGGAGGGCTTTGTCACTTTATTTGGAAGTATTTGTTACATGAGACTATGTGGGGGAATAGATTCAAAGTGTGATAAAAGAAGACAAGTAAATACTTTGAATTGTTTTTTTTTTTTTTATGGGGTACATTTGCTTATTTGAGTAACTGAGGTGGTATTAATTGGAACTTGATGGTGTGGTAAAATTCCAAACTGTAAAAGCCCATTTTATTTTTGAAAGCTTTTTTATTTATTTGTAAGTTAGAGTTAGAATGAGAGAGAGAGAGAGAGAGAGAGAGAGAGAGAGAGAGAGAGAGAAAGGGAGAGAAAAGTCTTCCATCAGTTGGTTCATCCCCAGGTGGCTGCAATGGCCAGGGTTGAACCAGCTAGAAGACAGAAGCTTCACCTGGATCCCCCACACAGGTGGCAGGTGTCCAAATACCTGAGCCATCTTCCACTGCTTTTCTCAGGCCATTAATAGGCAGATCGATCAGAAGTGGAACAATCAGGACATGAACTACTGTGACCATATGGGATGCTGGCATCACAAGTGGCAGCTTAACTCACCATGCCACAATGCCAGCCCCAAAATCTCATCTTAAATTAAAACAAAATGTCATGGCTGGCACTGTGGTGCAGTGGGTTAATGCCCTGGCCTGAAGCACTGTCATCCCAAATGGCGCCAGTTCTAGTCCTGGCTGCTCCTCTTCTGATCCAGCTCTCTGCTATGGCCTGGGAAAGCAGTAGAAGATGGCCCAAGTACTTGGGCCCCCGCACCCACATGGGAGACCTGGAAGAAGCTCCTGGCTCCTGGCTTCAGACAGGTGCAGCTCCGGCCATCACAGCCATCTGGGGAGTGAACCAACAGATGGAAGACCTCTTTCTCTCTCTCTCCCTCTCTCCCTCCATCCCTCCCTCTGTAACTCTGTCTTTCAAATAAATAAAATAAATCTTTTAAAAATGCCATAAATCTCTTGATTTAAAAGAAAAGATGAAATCCAAAAAGTTAGGGGAGATAGAAATACTAGAGTAGATTTATCAGGTGCCTTCTAACAAGGTAATTATATTCCTTAAAATGGTCTAGATGACTCTCAAGGAAATCTTCATAAGATCATCTCAATGAAGATGGCAGGATCCTATGGACAAGCAGGAACACTTAATCACATGATAACTATAGAAGCTGCAATGGTATGGTGATAATCGCAGTCCAATCTGGGGGAACAATCTGGTGGTCATTCGTTGTTGTAACATCTCTATGACTAAAAGGACTATCACTCAGGTTCTACTTTTTAACAAAAACTCTACCTCTAGTGGCAAAAGGCTTAGCTCCAATCATCAAAATGCAAAAAAAAAAAAAAAAGTTTCCTCAATTTATTCTCTGACCTGAGTCAATCCTCAAGTTCAAAGAAGCTTTAAAAGGCCAGATACCAGACAGGAAAGAACTGGTGGTGATATTTTGAGCAGATATTGTTATAGAGCCTAAGAAAAAGAACATAGACTTTTGGGAATTGTTATTGTGCTAGCACTAATTTCTGGGGATTCATAATGCCACTGGTCATAAAAGGGGTCTAGAAGAGACCATTTGTGCCTATCTTTCATTCTCTCTTCCCAGTTTTTTCTCCAGGTATTGTTACAGCAACTTTATACAGATGGAATCTGCCACCACAGATGCACCATGTATATTTCTCACTCTCTATCCTAGCATGACTCTGGCAACATGGTGGGACACCTGTGTTAACTACCCAGACTTGGCATATGCATAGCCTGAAAGCTTGGGGAGTTAACAAGCCATAGGGCAACCCAGATCATTTGGAGAAAGGAACCACTGCATAAATATCTCTTAAAACATTTAGGCTGACATTTCTGAAGTGCATTCTTAGGGGCTACTTGGAAGTCCCTGATAGAACAAATTCCCAGAAATTACAGTTGTGATCAATTAAATATTTTGAATAATCAGCACACCCATCTCTGATTACTAAATTCTATTCCCAGAAAGGCACTTCCACAAATAAATTACCTTTGTCTTAGGTTCTGATTTCTAGAGAAAACCCAGTCTAAGATATGAGATTTATTGTAATTATACAATAAGTGTAATTTTGAAACAAAATTAAAGAATTGGTGAGTAGAGATGTAGAATGATTCATAAAGAAGATTCTCCATTTTCTGGAGTGCATAGTTGAAATAGATGTACTCAGCCACCAGCATAATCCTCATGTTAGCTACCTGACTCATAGAATAAGTATAATACATTAAAGATGGCCAAATAAAAGCAATTACTTCTATACTTTCTAATAAGTAATAAACTGAAAACAAAATTACATTTCTGAGCTTATTAACTGATTGTCAATAACTTAAAAGATAGAGTGGTAACTGATATCATATGCCCCATTAATATTTCAGAGTAAAGTAAGTCACTAAAGATTATATATACACCATTTGATGTGTAATAATTGATCTTTCAAATGTTTTTGTCTCTCTATCTCAATAAACACACATCACCAGATGCAATTTACTTTACTTGGCAGGGAAATTAATATACCTTCAAAATCGTGCTTCGGGATCACATTAGTCTCTAAAACTTTTTTTTTTAAGATTTTCTTTATTTATTTGATAGGTGAAGTTACAGACAGAGAGAGGGAGAGACAGAGAGAAAAGTCTTCCATCCGCTGGTTCACTCCCCAAATAGCACAACTGTTGAAGCTGAGCTGATCTGGAGCCAGGAGCCAGGAGCCTCTTTCAGGTCTCCCATTCAGGTGCAGGGACCTAAGCACTTAGACCATCCTCCACTGTTTTCCCAGGCCATCAGCAGTGAGCTGGATCAGAAGAGGAGTAGCCATGACACATACCAGGGCCCACATGAGATGTTGGTGCTTCAGGCAGAGGCTTAGAATACTATGCCACAGAGGCATCCTTCTCTCTTAAACTTCGACAGAATTTTATCAGAAGGAATCTTTCTTATAACTGAAAATAGGATCTCATGCAAGTCCAGTATCTGAGGCTGTAATGCAAATATAACATGAAAATCAGAAACGTCAAATGTGCACATTGGAGGGAGATAGATAAATTCCATGAAAATCATGTGCCTGCCACCTGGAGTCAAGTATTGAGGCTAAATAATATTGGAATAGCTCTTCCAAAACAAAAACATTTTTTTGATCAATGTTGACATGCATCACTAAGAAAGAGACCTACAGTGCTTTGAATAATGTGGCAACATTTGAATGTGTGCCTCTGTCCTATTTATCGTAGTGTCCTGAAAGGTTGCCTTTGTCTTATGGGAGAATCCAAGAGAAGAAAGACTGTCTCCGTTTGCTCCTAGGTTGTGTTGCCATTCATCCCTAATGATATTACAAATTCAATTATGCTCAAAGTACAAGTGTAATCATCCTATATGGAATCTGAAGGCAGTGTTTTATAAGCAAGTCCTTGCCTTCAATATCAAGTAATTATTCTCTTTCTGAAAAACAGTTTTGGTTAGGGACTGAATTCTGCAAAGATGGCACTCCTGAGGAAGACACACGCAGTAACCACTTTGGCCCAAAGCACATATTATGAGCCAGATGATGTTGAATATTAGCCATAAAATTGGACATGCCCTGCCCCATTATCAAGTAGCAGTGACACAAACTTGACCAACTGCAGCAGTTCCAAGTATATTTCATGAATAGTTTACTCATTCTCCCAAGTACTTACATTTATACCACAACCAGTTATTCCTTGACTCATACCTATGACTTTATGGAGGGGAATCTCTATATTGTGATGACACAAGAAAAATATATTTGAGCTTGGTTCATAAACGATTCTGCATGATTTGATGGCATCAGTTAGAAGTAGACTGCATCAGGGCTGGTGCCGTGGCTCACTTGGTTAATCATCCGCCTGCGGCACCAGCATTCCCTATGGGCGCCAGGTTCTAGTCCTGGCTGCTCCTCTTCCAGTCCAGCTCTCTGCTGTGGCCCGGGAAGGCAGTGGAGGATGACCCAAGTGCTTGGGCCCCTGCACCCACATGGGAGGCCAGGAAGAAGCTCCTGGCTCCTGGTTTCGGATCAGTACAGTGCCAGCCGTAGTGGCCATTTGGGGAGTGAACCAATGGAAGGAAGACCTTTCTCTCTGTCTCTCTCTCTCACTGTCTATAACTCTACCTGTCAAAAAATAAAGAGAAAAAAGAAAAAAGAAAGAAGTAGACTGCAGCAGCATACTGAGGGCCCCTGAATGATAGTTGAATAAAACTTCATTGTATGAACCTACTCATATATATATATATATATTTTTAATTTGTATTTATTTTATACTGAGTTTATTCCTGAGCCATAAGTTTTTGCTTCTTTAGTTTCTTCTGGGATATCTTTTTCTTCTGTGCCACCTCCTCTTCTGGCTTAGGAACAATCTGTTCCTTCTCAGTGAGGATCATCTCGATGTGGCACGGGGAGCTCATGTACGGGTTGATCCGGCCGTGGGCTCTGTAGGTCCGGCAGCGCATCTTGGGGGCCTTGTTCACCTGGATGTGCTCAATGACCAAAGAATCTACATCCAAACCCTTCAGCTCAGCATTACTCTCTGCATTTTTAAGCATGTGCAGCAGAAACTCGGCACTTTTTTTGGGCCAACGACCCTGGGTCCAACCCCACTGCTTGTCCTGGGCACATCTACCAACTCCACCATTGTACCGACGGAATGGCACACACTGCTTCTTTAACGTGACGTCTTTCAGGTATTTGGTGGCTTTTCGGATATGCATACCCTTGATGGCCTGGGCAGTTTCTCGAGTGTTCTTAAAGTGAACGCGAAGATTCGAGCCTCTTGATTTGCATGATTTTGTGGGGTTTTCTGGGTCCAGTGAGTAGCGAACCATTTTCGCAGGTCACCTAAGGCCGCTTACAGGAAGAGGCGAACCTACTCATATATTAAAATTACTTTTTGTCTTGAAGGAATTGTTGGCCCTATGTTGAACTACAATAGGCACTTGTTTGGCTGAATGGAGGGACAAGATTGGAGGATTTATGCCAATGATATTTGAGTTAAAGTAACTGGATGGAAACCTTAGAATAAACCTAGAAGATAAAAAAATGTTATCCCATATGAACACATAAAGGCTCCAATTTTAAAAGGTCCTTTAATAATTAAGTGAACAAGATAATTGGTCATGAATGAAGTGGTTGATAAGTGATGGACTTATGTAGAGTCCAAAATTACAGATGAACCCTACAAATGCAGCAGAAGACAAAAGCAAGAAATTATGAATTGCCATTTGGTTGATTTTTAGGTCTTCTACAACAATGTGCCTCTGTTGTTCATCAATTTTTATAACATTTTGAGGTCCTATATTTCTTTTGTAATCATTATATCTGATTTCAAAATGAAATACAGAGCAAAAGATGAAGCTTCACTCATTGCAAAAGTCATAATACCTCCAAATAAATAAGTTCTTTTTTTTTCCCTCATGAGGAGTTGGTCTAAGTACATAATGACTTCATGGTAGAAGGTCAAAGATTAAGTCCAGTTGTTGGGCCCAAATAAGAGGCAAAATGTTAACCCTCAGAACTTTGATCCTCTGTTTTAACCAGAATATGATCTGAATTAGTAATTCCAATAAATGTTAATTATAAATTATGTGATGTGTTCAAATTTGGTAACTTTTAACAAATGGCAAAGCACTCTTTACCAGAATCTAGAAAATAAGGAATATAATTTAATGCTTAAGATGTTATATGTAACAGATTATTTATACTTCATTCTCTTCTATTTTTATTTTCATACTCCAAGGGACAAGTGTCTTCATTGTCAGCCCTGAAATAAATTTATTAGGAAGGAGGTATACAACACTGACCAACAATCTTCAGAAAGTAATCTCTCATCCTGGGAAGATTCAATGCCATAAGTGTTGAGAATAAAAAACTGTATCATGCCCATGAGTGAAGCATCCACCAGTGTCTATTCTCACTTTCAAAATCACCCACTAGGGTTTATAGATTGCAAAGGCATAAATGAGAAACTTGCTCTCAGAGGCCTGGTGGGTTTGTCATGGAGCTTTTTTATATAAATAAAAGAGACACACAGAATGGAAATTACATTATTTTTAGTGCTGTGTTAAAGGGAAAGGTCAAGTTAACCCCTTAAGAATTCAATGAGCAACATGATGTACTATGTGTCCAGCAAAGCAATCCCCGAATGGCCCTTATGGACATCTGGTGTAAATCATCCATCTTTTTTGCCCCATTAAAATCAGTGGCACCTCATTAAAACAGTTCAGCAGCTGAGCGCACACATTATTTGGCCTTCAAGGAGTTAACGGAAATAGCTATAGGGATCAGGAAGGTTTTTGTCTTCGAATGTTCATAGTCACCCAGACAAAGAAGCTAGTCGAAGCATTTCAAGAAGATCTACTCTTCCTGTCAAGGTGAAAAAGGTAGAGTCATTTTTGAAATGGGATTTTTAAAAAATCATCTCTCTCTCTTACAGCCCCTCATATTGCTAGCAATTACATCTTTTGGGGTCTGATAATTCTCTGGTCAGTAACAGTGCTGTCATATGTACCTTAACCCTGACCTGAAAGAATCAGTGAGTTGCTAAGAGGATATTTCACCCAAACCAGATAACTATTTTGAAATGTTACATTGTGGTGACCCCAATCATTCAGACTTCAAGACAGGGAAGTTTGGTGGCTTGGAAGTCAAGAACTGCACACTTGCTTTGACCAAGGAGAGTGACTTGGGGGCACAGTTGGGTCAAATCATTCACTGTTACTCTGAACCTGCCTCTCCTTATGTTCCCTATCTGGCTCCATATTTCTTTCCACCTTCTTGCAAAGAATATTTAAAAGCATGTCTACTCTGGCCTTAGAGAATGAAATATTTCCGTTAAGTAGCTCAGCTCCTTGAAAATCATCATTAGACACATCTTTAGTTGAATAGTAACCACAGTAGAGGAAAATGGTTCTAAATGAAATACAAGAATGCTGCCTGTAACATGTAACCACATGATCACAAATGTTTCCACACACCTTTTATTTTAGGAAAGCAAAGCATATTGAATTCAATAGTAAATAATAATTTGCCACTGCATAGAGTAACTTATTTGTTTTCTTCAACTCTATTATGCTTCCTCAATGGGTTTAGGATTCTACCTTTAGAAATACTAAATATAGACAAACAACAAAATAAAATACATAAAACTATTTGTCAACTACAATGTATCACCTACTTAGCTATTCCTGTAGCTCCATATAAATATGACTATAATTAAAACACTTTGTACTTTTAAGGTAAAAAAAAATCCTTTATACATGCTATTGGCTATAAAACTTGCAGTCCATGTTTAAACATCTACACAAATGATGTACCTTACCATTTTGACAAAGTTCTAATGGTAATAATGATGTTTTTGAGAGTCACTATTAAGGTAATTATAAATTATCTATAATATATGTATATTACATAAATTCTAGAAGACTCCCATACATATATATCGATGTCTTAAAATATATAAATGCCTTGATTATTAAGTCTACTTTTCAGAGCTTTGTCTTTGAAAATATTTAAAAATATATGCCAAGTCTTATCTGCAAGTGTATTCATTACAACATTGATTGAAAATGAAAATACACTGATATTTTATTGTATAATGTAGTAAATTACTTAAATAATGGCATATTCACACAATAGATTATGAAACCATTAAAATATTTTACTATAATATTTAATGATATACCAAAAATTAATGCAGATTATTTTAGCAAAAAGATCAAAAGAAATGTAATATCAAATCATTTCTTAAAAGTATTTCAATGTATACATGAGTAGACACACACAGAATAATAGATGACATATATATTCCAAAATATATGTTGATTTATATGTGTAAAGATTGTAGATATAATTTATATTTATTTGTAATTTTATATGATTAATATATAATTTGTATATTTAGAGTCTCAGAAAACAAAACTCTACTCAAAACTAGCTTCTACAATGAAAACACCTTTGGGGACTCAAATAATTGAAGCACCAGATAAAGTTCTATTCAGGCAAATATCCATTTTAGGAGGGTTGGCATTGGGTTGAAGCAGATAAAGCCTTTGCCCACAATTTTGGTATCCCAATGGGAACCAATTCTTAATCCGGTTGCTTCACTTACAACCCAGCGTCATGCTACTGGCTTGGGAAAAGCAGCAGAACATGGCCTAAGTGCTTGTGCCCCTGCCACTCATGTGGGAGACCTGGATGAAGCTCCTGGCTCTCAGTTTCAGTCTGGCTCAGTACTGGCTTGGGCAGTGAACCAGTGAATAGAAGACCTCCGTCTGTCTCTCCCACTCTCTGTGTAACTCTGCCTTTCAAATAAATCTAAGCTAAAATAATAAATTCGATCTTATAAATAGAAAAGCTTTGTACTTGAGCAATAAAATAATATGGCAAGCAAGAGTGAAATTTTTCAGTGTACTTGATTAATCAGCTAATGCACATTGAGTGTATCTGTCTTACTATCCACTTTCTATGCTCTGTTATGTACTGATGGTCCTTTTTTTCCCAGGAATTTTCTATTCCATAAATTCCATCTCTGCTAATTCTTAAAGCTCTATACTTTCTTCTTAAGGTCGAGAGAGGGGTAAAGAGAATCCAAACTTCAAGAGTGCAAGCAAAGGTCTTGAAACTCTAAGAATAATTTGATGTTCTGATTGGCCTAAGCTGGCCAAGGTGCATCCTAGGAGTTCAGTATAACATCAATCACATGCAAACAACTTTGCTAAGAAGATGACAGGCTTTCTATTTGTTGTTATTATAAACTACATCAAGAAAAGATAGAAGGGGCCGGCTCTGTGGCATAGCAAGTTTAAGCGCTGGCCTGAAGCGCCAGCATCCCATATGGGTGCCGCTTCTAGTTCCCGCTGCTCCTCTTCCAATCCAGCTCTCTGCTATGGCCTGGGAAAGCAATAGAAGAAGGCCCAAGTCCTTGGGCCCCTGCACCCATGTGGGAGACCTGGAAGAGAATCCTGGCCCTGGCTTTGGATTGGCACAGCTCCAGTCGTTGCGGCCAATTGGGGAGTGAACCAGCAGATGGAAGACCTCTCTCCTGTCTCTACCTCTCTCTGTAACTGTGTCTTTCAAATAAATAAAATAAATCTTTAAAAAGAAAAAAGAAAAAAACAGAAAAGATGGAAAATATCCTGGCAGAATAAAAATCATAAACATCCACTATAAACACATAAGAAAATTGTAATATTAGAAAATTGATAATATTAGAAAAATAATTTATAATGTTATATATGTAGTAATAAAGTATATATATAATATATATAAATGATAATATTATATACAAGTATATATCAGATCCAATATGATCTGGATTTGAAGGATATAAGGCAGTTCCCTACTTTGATCAAGCCAAATAGCGTCTGGAACCCAGCCAACCACAGAAAGGTGAGGTTATTTGCACTTCACACATTTCCATACCTTTCCTGATTTCAAGCTTTCGTCAACGCTTCCTGCTGGTAATGAAATGTCCTTCAGCTATGTCCATCCAGAGAGTACCACATGGTTCTGATCTTTCTGTTGATGCTGCCCTGATTAAGAATTCCTGGAGGGACAGTGTTGTGGTATAGTGGGTAAAGCTGTTGTGTGCGATGATGGCATCCTATATGGGTACCAATTTTTCTCCTGGCTGCTCCACTTCAGATCCAGCTCTGTTTGGGCCCCAACAACTCACATGGGAGACCTGGATGAATCTCCTGGCCGTTCTGGCCATCTGGAGTGAACCAGTGAATGGAAGATTTCTCTCTCTCTCTCTCTCTCTCTCTCTCTCAAAAATAAATAATGAATCTTTGAAAAAAGAAATCCCTGGGGATATTCAATTTTCTCTTCAAAGGACACATGTAGTCAGCTACCTCAACTAACAATGCGATTAACATCTTTTACATAATTTATGTTGGGTGAAGATTATGTCCAATAATGATTCTCTCAAGTAGGTAGGTGTACAACCATTGATTGCTGAATAAGGAGTAAGGTGCTCAGAAAGTTTAAATTTTATGTGCTTAAATTTTTAGCAAATGACACAGTAAAGATTCAAGTCCATCTCATTTGGAATCAGTCTGTTGTGGTTCTAGAGATGCACTGTACCTTTAGGGACAAAATAAGGCCTATACCTAAGGCAGGAGAGGAGTCAATGTCTGAGTAGACGATAGGGGACCTCTTTCTAATTTATATTACTGTTCTGCCCTGATGAAAAAATTAAGACATTTAAATATTTCTTAAGAAGCCTTTTCCTTTCATGGATACTTAAGTCTCTATCCCAGTTCCCATGCTCTGAAGTGTGCCTTTGGGTTTGGCTGTCTCTATAATTACAATTTACGCTGCAAATTCATCATGAAAGCCTACACACATGACACTTGTTTCCAAACTTCTAGTGCTCTTTAAGAGAATTCTTTCTTTTTTGGAGTGGCGAGTAGTGGGGAGAGTGAGAGAGAGAAGAGATGGTAAATTATTTTTCATGAACTAACTGGAATCAGGATAACAAGAGTAATATGAATTAGTGTAATGGGGCTTTCAGCAAAAACATAATCAGAAAATATATATTTATAGTTTACAGAATATTAAAGCCTAAAGGGGCATATTACAAACAAGAGCATTGAGTCTCATAGCAATTCAGTGTCCAATTCATTATCACAACTCATGGCAATGACACCTCTCCAATGCACATCTCCCAAAGTATGAAATTATTTTTTCTATTAAGCTCTAAATCTTTCTCTTAAAATTTTAAAAAATATTTCTTCTTAGTAACTCAATTTTCTTATATTCCTTGATAAAGAAATATATGAAAAATTAAAATGTATAAGGAATATTCAATAATAAAATAGAATTTTACTTAAAATTCAGTCAGCTTATTATCTATAAAATCACTAAACTTTAATAAAAATCCCATACAACTCTAATACTCTCTAAAATAACTATACCTCATAATTTTTTTAGCCAAAATACTTTGGTTTGTACAAACCCACTATGTTTTTTTTTAAAAAACTCAGATACTTTATTAAATAATTTTAAGACAAGTCCAATATTTTAAAATGTCTCCTTGTTTATGCATTATTTCAGTAAGTTTGTAAGATCTTAGAATATGATTTTGTCCCACCTTTTCTTGAAATGAAGCTATTCAGTCTATCCTTATCATAGCTTCTTTTCTGGAAACATTTGCATTTCACAAACTTCTTGTCCAAAACTACACATTGTCAATTTACCTTGTCTCCTAATTTCTAGACAGAGTACATTCTACCTGGACTCAGAAATATAGCTGACTACTTAGGTGATTTTTCCAGAAAAAAAAATGCAAGAACTCCTTTATTTTGCTAATTTATGGTTAAGAGGAAAAAACAATTTGGACAAAGCTGTATGATCTAAGCATCCAAAAACAAAACAAATCAAAAAATCATGCAACCTTTAAAGTTTGTAGCTTCCTCATGCCTAGATACAAAAATAAATGAGTGTAAATGATGATCCGTGCTGTACATTTCAGATTAAAGACAGATGACACGGAAGACGGCTTTAACTCCAACAGTCAGAATAGAAAGTGTAACTTTTAAGTAATTCATCTCTAGCATCGGTATCAGACTACTGTTATCCTAGAGGAGACACATGCAGAAAACCTGTGGTCTCTCCCATGAGGGCTTTGATGTGGATTCTTCTTCTTTTTTTCCTTTTCATAAAAATGTAACTTGAAAGAAAAGAATAGCTCTACCTCTGAAAAACGATCCTGCTCTATTAAGAAGCAGACAAGGCTATAAGTTTAAAACCAAATTTAGGTGGGAGGGGGAGAAACAGCTGTAGGAGTTAACCTAAAGTTCAAACCCTGCCAAGACATGTGACAGTGCTTAACTTGCCCAGAGTAGGGACTCTCCTTAGAGACCCCTCCAAACATTATCAAAAGCATTCCCTTTGAAAGAGGCCAACTCCTGATAATAATACAAGGGAATCAAACTCAGGCATCTCGCCATAATGGGATTCAGATTCCTCACAAACTTGGGAGTGTTGAAGGTTTAATTACCCAGTAAAACAAGAAAAATGCATTATACAGTAGAGATAAATGAATGGGAACACCAGGGAAACATGTTTATCCATAAGTCATTTGGTCACATGATTTCTACCCCATTTCCTTTCCCTATTGTTCTAGTTATTTTATTACACTGCCCCCAAAGACAGAGGGCAAAAGGCAAAATACTTGTAGCTTCCTCAAAGTACTTCCTAGATCAAGCACAAGTTCCTCAAATAACTTCAGGCTTTGTAAAGATTTCTTTAGTGTTTCACAGAGGTAAGAAAAGGCTGGCCATCATCAAGTATCATAAAATCAGGTAGACATGGGTGGACCGAATCTCTCTCTCTCTCTGTCGCTCTCGCTCACTCTGTGTGTGTGTGTGTGTGTGTGTGTGCATGAGAGAGAGAGAGGGAGAAAGAGAGAGAATTTCTTCGTTGTGGGTACTTTTTTTTTGTGATTTAATTGCTATTCTTTCAAAGCAACATTTATCCTTAGAAATTATCTCAATTGGTTACATTACAGGACTCAGTAACTATGGCCAAAACCCACATGACTCCTTTTCCATGCTTCTCCCAAGAGCTGATGGGTTTTAAGTGAATGTTCCCTCACCACTGTTCACCATGAACTCAGTCGTAAGTAGCCTCTCCTCCATATCTTCTACTCCCCTTATGCTGCATGTTCCTGGGAACTTTAGAGTTAAATGTTATTTAGGGATGTTAAATCCAGCTTTGAAATAAAGATTCAACATTATATAATCTCAATATAATCACAAAGGAGAAAGGCAACATTTGTCTTCTAAACTGTTGTGGCACACTGGAATTTGTTAACAAGGAAAATCACAATACTGATTGTCACAATTACATAATATGTCATCATTAAATTTTGGACACAGACAAGAGAAAAGCAAAGCAAGAAAGAATCTGATTGTGTTGTTGTATTTATAATATTCCCCAGAACTATGAAAGAATAAAACAGAACACCAAATATTACTAGAAACACAACGGCCTTTAAACTACAAGAATTGATAACCATATAGAAATATGCTTCCCAAAAAAAACTATTTATATTTATGATTTCTTTAAGAGTGACAGTATGTACAATAAAAACTGAAAGCCAAAAATATACATAGAGAAAACATTAGCTATTTCTTTTGCAAAGTGGAAAAAAATGTAAAATATATGAAGCCTAATAAATACATATAAATGATTTGTACTTTTAAATAACCCTGAAAACAGATTTCAAATAAATTCTCATTTGCTTGTCTAAAGTGAGAATTCAATCTGAAGAATACAATTCTTACAGAACAATCAAGTATGTCCTGTTCTCCATGAGTGTACATAATTTCTGTAAGAATCTTCCATTTAAAATCAAAGAAAAAGACATCATATACAGGTGAAACTAACTTAAGATATACCGTAATTATTTTCACTTTAGGTATCTACAAATGTAAATAGTCCAACAACTTAGAAGCTCTGAAAACATTTTCATTCAGATTTGTTTTATCTCACTTCTTTTCCATCTTTCAAAGGTGGCCTGCATCAACACCCCAACAGTGCAGCACGATCTAGCCAAAACGCCCCAACAAAAGAGTCTTTTTCACTGGTTGCTGCCGAATCATAGCCATTTGACTGTAATTTCAAAAGTAATGACAGCCCTGAGGACTATCATTACAGTACTTTAGGGAAGAAACTCTAAACTGGGATTTTTTGCTTGTGCATGTGTAGGACCGAGCTAATTTACAGTTAGTGCAGTCAGGAACCCTGAACAAGCTGTCTAATGCGCCCACTCCATGTCTGGTTGACTATAAAGTGCAGACATTAGTACTTGTGCCATGTCAGCAAGAGCGACAAGACTTTGACCTTTCTCCATAACAGGAGAAAGACTGCACGTCCACAGTCCTCTCCTCTGCATGCTCTTTGCAAGCACTGTAACATATCATTACCATGACATCACTGCCAAGGGTTACCATTCCAGAGAAAACATACAAATGGCCCAATAATGGGTTTCTTCATGCGTCAGTGGAAACCGGTAAAAGGAGCTATGTTTGTGTCCTTATTGTCTGATGTACTGGAACTAGAGCACCTTTTTGACCTCTGCATTGTCATTCATATCTCTCCAATACAATGCAGTCAGGCTGAGTTGAAGGAAAAATTGTAGAAAGCAGGGGTAGCAGTGTTATCTCATTTGACCAGTCTGGGACTAAATGTACAGTCTCCTTTCTGTTTACATTCACCCTCATGGGGATAAGCACTCAGAATGTATTCATTATTGCTGCATGCAGAGCTAGCCCAGCTCAAGGAATCATGGGTTCAAGTCTCAGGGAAGTCGCTGATTTATTGTGCCTCCTAATTCAAGCATAGCAGCTGGGCCTTCGGCACAAATAGGGTTAATGATAACACTTAGCCTTGGGGCTGGCTACCCAAAGAGCTGACAGACATAGAGATGATGTTACTTTATAAATAGACTTGCACATGATTCGAAAGGCAAGTACTCCAACCTAGAAAAGACAGTGTATCCTCTGTCACTTTAATAGGTGCGTATCAAAGAAAGGGGCGGCTGAGCCACAGATATGTAGTGAGCATTTTCTCTGACTCTCTGGCATCCACTGCCTCTTTTCTTGCAATGGTTTGGATTGGATTTTTGCTCTTCTGGTCTTACACTCTCTGAAGGATGTTTGAGCACCCTTACCCAAAAAGAGAAAATGGGGGAGGGGGAGAAGGAGGAAATTTATAATTTGAAGGTTCTAAGTCTAGCAGCTAAAATTAAGTTTAATGTCAGAAATCATCTAACACATTTTGTTCAAGAGAACATAGGATATTGTATAATTTTTAAAGATTTATTTATGTATGTATTTGAAAGGTAGAGCTACAGAGAGGCGAGGGGTTGGGGGTTCTTGCATCTGCTGGTTCACTCCCCAGAAGGCCGCAATGGCCGGAGCTGCGCCAATCCGAAGCAGGAGCCAGGAGTTTCCTCCAGGTCTCCCATGCGGGTTCAGAGGCCCAAGGACTTGGGCCATCTTCTCCTGCTTTCCCAGGCCAAAGCAGAGAGCTGGATCTGAAGAGGGGCAGCCAGGACACGAACCAGCACCCATACAGGATGATGGCACCGCAATCAGCAGCCTTATCTGCTACGCCACAGCACTAGCCCCAGGATATTGTATCATTAACAACAATAAATATCCTTCTAGATTGACGGGGACCTTTCTTTCTTTCTTTCTTTCTTTCTTTTTTTTTTTTTTTTTTTTTTTTTTTTTTTTTTTTTTTTGACAGAGTGGATAGTGAGAGAGAGAGACAGAGAGAAAGGTCTTCCTTTTTGCTGTTGGTTCACCCTCCAATGGCCGCCACGGCCGGCACACTGTGGCCAGCGCACTGCGCTGATCCAAAGACAGGAGCCAGGTGCTTCTCCTGGTCTCTCATGGGGTGCAGGGTCCAAGCACCTGGGCCATCCTCCACTGCACTCCCGGGCCACAGCAGAGAGCTGGCCTGGAAGAGGGACAACCAGGACAGAATCCGGCGCCCCGACTGGGACTAGAACCCGGTGTGCCAGTGCCACTAGGTGGAGGATTAGCCTATTGAGCCGCGGCGCCGGCCAACGGGGACCTTTCTAAAACTAAATTTCTTAATAACAGCTCTGAACAAGATACTTGATTCCATTATCTTAGAAGAATCCCAAGCAGAATTTTGGAAAGCCTTAAAATCAAATATGAGAGTGACATATATTTTCAGTGATCATCTTCTTGTTTTTTTTGTTTGTTTGTTTGTTTTTGTTTTTTGACAGGCAGAGTTATTGAGAGAGAGAGAGAGAGAGAGAGAGAGAGAGAGAAAGGTCTTCCTTCTGTTGGTTCCCAAGTGGCCACTACAGCTGCGCTGATCCGAAGCCAGGAGCCAGGAGCTTCCTCCTAGTCTCCCATGCGAGTGCAGGGCCCAAGCACTCGGGCCATCCTCCACTGCACTCCTGGGCCACAGCAGAGAGCTGGACTGGAAGAGGGGCAACCGGGACAGAATCCAGCACCCCAACTGGGACTAGAACCCAGTGTGCCAACGCCGCAGGCGGGGAGGATTAGCCAAGTGAGCCGTGGTTCCAGCCCATCTTCTTGTTTTTATCTAAAAGTTCCTATTAGATACCCTGATAATGGTACTGTTTTTGTTACTGAATATATTACTTGTTCAATGCCAGGCAGACAATCAAGGCAACATTTTGCAAAGATTTATTTGAAAATCAATTACAGAGAGAGAGGGAGAGAGAGAAAGAGAGCGCAAGAGCGAGAGAGAGACAGAGATCTTCCATCTGCTGGTTCTCTCCAGATGGCCACAACAGGCAAGGCTGGGCCAGGCGCCAGGAGCTTCTTCCAAGTTTCCCATGTGGGTGGCAGGGACCCAAACACTTAGACCATCTTCCACTGCTTTCCCCAGGCCATTAGCAGGGAGCTGATTTGGAAATGGAGCAATCAAGCCACTAATTGGTGCCCATATGGGATGCTGGCATTGCAGGCAGCAGCTTTACCCGCTACACCACAACGACAGTCCCACAATCAAGGCAACATTTACAGTCAAGATCATAACTTTGAGAAAATGGTCTTGAGTTGTGTTCCAATAAATTAATACAAAATGATTACACTGAAATTGAGCAGAAGTTTGCTTTTGTTTTAATATTTAACCTTTTTTTTTAATTTAACCTATTATAAAATACAATAGATGGACCTAAAAAGCTACATCAAGTAAAAGTACACAATTCAATGATTTTTTTCATAAACCAAACACACATGCCCTAAATCAAGAATCAATACATTGTTTGTGTTGCACATTTACCCCTTCACTTCCTTTTCCAATCACTACCTTTACCTTTTTCTCAGAGTCAACCATTAGCCTGATTTTATATTAATTGCTTTTCTTGTACATTTGCACCTGAGCATGCATCCCTAAGTTAGAGTTCCATCTCTCCTGTTCTTAAAACAGGTGGCTTCAGCCAGTCAATGAGTGTTCAGCACTTTAAATTACAAAAGATCAATTTAACCAAAGTCTCAAAGCATTTTGTTTGAAATAGCTGTGTCTTTTGGTCTTAGGGTCTTGGCCATCTGCATCAAACTATATCCAAAAACAGAAATGTTATGGTTTAGGAATTATACAAAATCTGCTTAACTCTTGAGATGACCACTTAATAAAGATAACTACTACACTGGACCCTAATCTCATACAACTTCCCTCCAAAGTATTGCCTGATGGTCACCTCATCCTCATAAGAGACCCAGGATGAGGGCTGCCAGATAAAATACAGGAGACCCAGCTAAATGTGAAGCTCAGGGAAATAATCAATAATTATTGTTCTTTAAATATAGGGTATTTTCATTACCTCAGTCTGGCTTAATCTTTTTCATGTTTATCTGCTTTTACAGTCACTGTGTACTTTTATCTATCTAATTGCAACCCAATAGAAAACGTGGTTTAAGAGGATATCTTCACCTCACCATTCTTCACCTAATGACAGCAATAACAAAACTAGCATTGAATATTACTTCCTACAACTTTGGTATTCAAGTAAGATATTAAAAAAAATGATAACTAGAAAGGCCAGCATTATGGCATAGCAGGTAAACTGCCTCCTGCAACTGCAAGCACCCTATATGGGTTCCAGTTTGTGTCCAGGCTGCACTTCTGATAAAGCTCCCCATTAATGGACCAAGTGTTTGGGCCCCTGCATCCATGGGGTAGACCTGTGAGAAGCTCCTGGCTCCAGGCTTTGACCTGGCCTAGTGCTGGCCTGCGCGGCCAATTGAGAAGTAAACCAGCAGATGGAAGATCTCTCTGTGTCTCCGTCCCCCCTCCCTCAGTACCCTTAACTCTGACTTTCAAATAAATAATTTTTTTCAAAAAAAGATAGCTAAAGTTTACTAATACGTAAGCCAAATGTCAGGGAAGGGCCTTCATATTTTTAGGAAATCAATTAATTGAAGTCAAACGTTGTCATCTCTCCCTTCTCCCAGTGAAGTGGGAAATAGAAGCTCCCAGTCAGGATTTCTACCCATTCCTGAACATTTAACTTTCATGACTCTCTCCTTCTGTGGGCTCCCATCTCCATGTTCACCAACTTAAGTGCTGACTCATCTAGAGAACTCAAAATAATACTTAGCCTCCCTTCAGCTTCTACTAAAATATCCATACACATAAGGTTCCACAGTAAACCTACCTTTACATTGATAGGTTTCTATGACAGCCATGCAAATAATTTAACAGTTGTATTTTGTTGTGTTTCAAACATCATATTCATGTACCAGTAAAATACCCAAACTCTGTGGGGTTTTACTAACAATTCAATTAGTCCAGGACTCCCACTATCTTAACTAATTCAGGATGAAAATATATGTTTTCTGTTAAGAATTAAACAAAGCCATTATTTTCCCACCCCTTAGAAATCAAGAAGACTCTGGGGCTGGTGCCGCAGCTCACTTGGTTAATCCTCTGCCTGCGGCGGCGGCATCCCAAATGGGCGCTGGGTTCTAGTCCCGGTTGCTCCTCTTCCAGTCCAGCTCTCTGCTGTGGCCCAGGAGGTTAGTGGAGGATGGCCCAAGTGCTTGGGCCCCTGCACCCACATGGGAGACCAGGAAGAAGCTCCTGGTTCCTGCCTTAGGATCGGCGCAGCTCTGGCAGTTGCGGCCACTTGGGGAATGAACCAAAGGAAGGAAGACCTTTGTCTCTGTCTCTCTCTCTCTCACTGTCTGTAACTCTACCTGTCAAATAAATTTTTTAAAAAAAGAAAGAAATCAAGAAGACTCCAAAGCCCTCTAGGAACTTACTTTTTACCACAAGCATGTATTTCTTTTCCAAACAAAGGTAACTTTATTCTAAACTAAATTTTGATCCTGTCAAAATATCAGCATTTTTCTCCTCATTAAATTACATGGATATATGCTTCTATATTAATGTTAGAAGAATAATTGGCTATAATTTCCAGAGATAATTTGGAGGTAAGTATAAAGTAAATTGATAAAGCATACAAGGGTACTTCAAAAAGTTTGGGAAAACTGGAATTAAAAGATAAGCTCAGTTTGGTACAAAAATTTTGAAATTGGTGCATATGGGGAGTCCTCTAAAAGTTCATGGGAAATTCATTAGCTTATTTTTTATTTGATTTTTCCATGAACTTTTTGACTGCACTCATACTTCCTGACATCTAGAATTTCCGCTCATAATAAGGTATCCTAAGGGATAACCATGGGTAGATACATTTACTTGATGGGTATTCTTTGCAATGTTGTTTGTAACCATTACAAATCACAAACAACTTGAACATTCAGCAATAGAGAATGGCTAAATTTGTCATTTTCTTCCACTAAGTGATATACTATGAAGCTATTAAAGCCTTCGATAGATTTGCATTTAAAAATAAGTGATGTTATTTTTGACATACTATTAAATAGAAAAAGACAGAGGTTTAAAATACTCATAAAATGTAACATCAATGTTTTTACAACTCAACTAAAACACTTATGTATGTTACATATCAAATTAACATTTCCTCTCTGATAAAAAAAAGTGATATACAATTTCTTCTTAGAGTTTTCCAAAATTTTCTATAATATACAGAGTTTCCTTTGAAAATAATCACATTCAGAGAGAGACATACCACTTTTCAATAGAATTTAACTCCTAAAAATGTTTTCACTGTATTTATATTCATCTAGTGAAGTCAATGTGATCTCCTTTTTCAGATTTTTACTAATGAAGAATGGTAATCCAATGCAATAATTAACCCCTCACAATTATTAGCAAACTGCATTTTACTGATATGAATTATTAGTGTTGAAGGTTGAGTGTTAAACTATCAACAAAACATTTGAGTGGACAGGTAACTCACTTATTGTGAATATGCCATATAAAGTTTATTTATTTCCTAAACAAAAGATTTTATTTAAGAGTCCATTATTTCCATCTGCCCATAATTTCATTCATTCGACAACATGTTTGGGTATCTGCTACTCACCAAGGCAAGTTTTATACACCAAGAAGATAACATAGCCAGAAAGCACAGTCCTTTTTCCCACAAAACAGGTGCTATAGAAAATGTACATACATATTTGACGCATAAGTGCTATGCAGAGAAATAGAGTAGGAGGAAGGCTGAAAGCACAGCAAGTAGGAAGGATTCCTGTTATTTTTACAGGGTTGTCAGGAAAGGCCTCTGTCTCAGATGACGAATATCAGTGTGGAGAAGGGGTGGGTGTAAAGTCAGGAGGATGTTCACAGGTTCAGGCAACAGCAAGGAGTCTCACTGATGGGGAGTTAGAGAGGGGATATGAGTGGATGCATTTTTACAATAAGCATGCTGTTTACAGATTCTGATTAACTTCAAAAGCTGCTGTTTTTCTTGTACTATCTCATTGTGAGCAATGTCTATTCCCACTCACTTCCATGAGTATTTTCTGAAAAATCATGGGCACTTTTTTTTTTCTTTCCATCCCATCTGGCTATCATTTACCCTACCCACAATGTCTTCTTTTAGTACCAAAAACCATGCCCTTGTAACAATAATGTTTATTTTATATACTTGGCTTTGAATAGTTGTAGAGTAAATCATCCCAATAAAAATCAGAGTTGGCCGGCGCCGCGGCTCACTAGGCTAATCCTCCGCCTAGCGGCGCCGGCACACCGGGTTCTAGTCCCGGTAGGGGCGCCGGATTCTGTCCCGGTTGCCCCTCTTCCAGGCCAGCCCTCTGCTGTGGCCAGGGAGTGCAGTGGAGGATGGCCCAGGTGCTTGGGCCCTGCACCCCATGGGAGACCAGGAAAAGCACCTGGCTCCTGGCTCCTGCCATCGGATCAGCGCGGTGCGCCGGCCGCAGCGCGCCGACCGCGGCGGCCATTGGAGGGTGAACCAACGGCAAAGGAAGACCTTTCTCTCTGTCTCTCTCTCTCACTGTCCACTCTGCCTGTCAAAAAAAAAAATAATAAAAAAAAAATAAAAATAAAAAAAAAATAAAAATCAGAGTTGAATAGGTTAAAATATACAAAACAATAGCAGCCTCTAGGAAGCCTGATTTTTAAAATACCAGCATAAAGTCACAAACATTAATTTTTTAAAAAGGGAGTTACTAATCTGAGAGACAAAAGGTTTTATTCTTTCTTTCTAAAGGTTATATTGCAGACAGTACATTAGGCTTGAGAAAAGCTAAGAGTATTTTTCAGTAGATATGCCAACGTCTTGATGAGATGATTCTTCTTTCTGCTGTCCTTAGATCCCACAAAATTAAAGTAATGCAGTAAGTAGTTGGCATCTTGGTCCACTGTTGCCCAGCACAACATGGAGCTTCTTCCTAACCCTGTGATATTTTAGTGAGCCGGACCTCAGCTGTGTTTCCTTGGTTCTTATTTTGAGATAGAAAACTCCTCTCATGCTGAGTCAACATCTATTTATGACTCCTTTCAGCCAGGTAAATATAATTTTTGTCTTCTGAAATTGAAAAATGACCTGGTGTTCCATTAGCTATTTATGATGTCTTTTTGAAGAAGTCCAGGAGGCTTTGTCCAGACAGTAGCTGGTTATCCTCTGGATAGCTTTTTTGTAATAAATCATGCTGAATCGTGTTTCACCATAACATGAGCTTTATGTGAGATCATTGGGGGTGGATTGTGTTTTAAGGGTGTGCTAACTGTATTGTCCAATCAGGGAAACAGGATCATGATGAAGCTATCATTTGGGTCCTCTAGTCCAACCCTTCTAGCCAAATGGGTTATTTAAAGTGGGGATTTTACAAGAACTACAAACAAATGTCCATTTAAAAGAATTGAACCTATATTATGGAATCAGCCACATGCAAATTGCTAAATAGTAATCTAAATGAGAGAAAAACAGAAATGTGGATATATTTACAGCTAGGCAACCAAGAGGAATTTGGATGAACTCTGCACTAGGGTTTTGGTGAAAGACTCACTGGGATGGGCAAGGGCCACATGTCTGCTGTGATTGTGTGGAGCTTCTTACTCTCTCCTTATTCTGTTTCAGGTGCATCTCTCTCTTATGCAGCATTAGAACTTTTAAAGCTTTCATCCTTTCTTCTGAACTCTCAAAAATGCCCTTTGAAAAACTTCGACTGATATTTTCTCCACCTGTAGTGCTAGGCTTTCCCCTAATGCTCAAAGAAAAAGGACACCTTCTTGTCTATTATGTAGTATAATTATATTCTGTGTTTCACACGGCATATTTGTTCTATAATTCTTATCAGCCACATGGCTGTGTGCTTAGAATTAGAAGCACGTCTCTTTGGCCTGATTGAAATTTTAATAGAGTTTTGCATTTATCTGTTTCATTTGTGCTGAGTGAGAGCCACAAAAGCATGAATGAAATGTCTAGAGATGCGTCTATCTACATACAAGATTGATGAAGCACTGATTTGGCAATACTTCAGAGCTGGGACTATGTACAACAGTGTCTTGCTGACTCTCCTTAAGTCAAAGTAGACTTGCATTTGTTTACAATCTAGCCAAGCTTCATAAATTACCTTCATTACCCTTCATTCATTCATTTAACTAAAATGTGAGTGCTTGCTATGCAGAGGGTCCACTGCAGGTCTTGAAGAATAAAGACACGTCTCTGTGAACCTTAAAATCTGCTTCAGGTGTTCACTGTATTTTCTTTCATTGTTTAGAACAAGTGCAGACAAACACAAAACTTTGAAATGTAGTAGCAAAGTTAGTTGGTAATGGGGAAATAATAAATGCCCTGGGATTTTTCTAAGGGATATGCTAGAGTAAATGATAAAGTGCTTTATATGAGATTCACGTCCAGTTCTGAGTGTTGTCCAAATAGCCAGAATATTCTCAGGTATTAATTACCTGAAATATACCACTAATTTTACTTGTGTTAGCCTGTTGGAATGAAATCTGCTTTTTATGTCTTCAAACAAGTCTTATGGAATATTTTTCACTTTAAATAGTTCATGATGTCAGTATGTCAGAGGTTTAAATTTGCACAGTTGAGTCTTTTTAATGAGACTCCATAGGGTATGTATCCAAGCAGAATTTTGCCGTCTTTAATCTTGAGCTTTATAGTAAGAGTTAACCATCTCTATTTAATATGAGAGAATGTGAACTGGCAATACTTTATTCCACACGTTATATATTTATGAGATATGCTTATCCAGAACTCACAGCCCAATTATTACTCTAGCCAGAGACCTTATTTCTAGATTCGTGTTTTCTCCTCATGTACAGCTGTAAACCACAAGTGAACTTTCTAATGTTAGACAAGGTGTATCCATTAGTTCCGCTAAAAAGCTCTAACCACCGGAGTTCATTGATTTTTAGTTTCATATATCTTTAATGAGGAGATTAAATACTTGTTTAGGAAGCAGAGCCCAGCTTAAGTGGTCCTTGTTCCTACTGCATGTACAGCTGAAGCTCTCTATAATCTATCCCATAGGTCACACCATGAAACAAGACTTTTTACCCCAAAACATATGCCTGCAAGTACTTCTATAATTGGTCAATGAAGATATTACAATAATTCTTAAAAGGCATTCAAAATTGATAATGACAGGAGGAACAAAAATGCTTCTAATTGGCCTCTGGGCATATCTTCCAAGGCGTATGTTATCAATTCTCCATAAATGCATAGCAAAATGCAAAGCGCAGTTTTTAAGTGAAGACTAAATACATCTTGATAACAAAGTAGTGTTACCTAAAGGATAAGAGAAATTCTTAACTCAAGGCCCAAAGCACATTCCACCTAAGTTCCCAAGTCATTAAGAAAAATTAAAAACTGGTCAGTACCTAGAATATTCCTTAGACATGTGAGATAATTACAAAATAACTGCAGTAAGAGATTATGCCCATTCACTGTTGGCAAACTACACAAAATTGTGATCAGAATGAAGAATACCAAGCTACGTTAAATGGCTGACTATGCATTGTATCAGCAAGTGTGCGATGCTGCAAATCTCAAAATAGAATGGAGCAAAGTGATATTAGCATTTTCAGTATGTGGGGCCTTTTGTATGTGGTAAGCAAACCATACTCAAAGAGGTCTGCAGCAGATCCCGAAGTAATCCAATCAGATAGTAGGAAAAGACCAATTGATTGCTTACTCTACTCTAAAGAAGGAAAAGTTTTCCTCTCCAGGGAAAACAGAGAGAAGGTGGTGATGAGGACTGCGGCAGTGGTGAGTGTGCAGAAGAAGCACAGTAAGGAAAATGGAAGAAGCCTGATCATCCAAGGAAGACTAAAATTAGTTGAAATGTGTCTCGTAACGTAAAAAAATAGTATTTGCATAACTTGAACAATTTTGAGACTAGTTTTCCATAATACTGAGGCAATTACTCTTAACTTCAGAGCACAAAATTGCTTTTTAATAATCTATACAGCTCTAAAATGGGTCATTTAAACAGGTTTATTCAGATGCTACAGCAGCAAGATAAGAATGTGATGGGAGATGAAACCAAATACTAATCCTCAGCCTGGGGGGGAGATATTTGTAAATATCCTCAAAAATAGGCAAAGAACTGGACTTTGATTAAGGAATACCAAAATATCAAAAAGCTAATAAACATATTTTAAAACATTAAATATCTAATAATTTTACAGAATACTTATAAAAATAAACACATACAAATGCATACATGTACATTAGAAAACTTCAAAAATTTTCCTAGAAAGTGGAATTTTAAATAGTGAATTTTCCAATGAATGTTTTTAAAGCCTTATATATTTACACACTCCAAATCTTAAAATATTCATAA
Source organism: Oryctolagus cuniculus (assembly GCF_964237555.1). Classification (NCBI taxonomy): domain Eukaryota; kingdom Metazoa; phylum Chordata; class Mammalia; order Lagomorpha; family Leporidae; genus Oryctolagus; species Oryctolagus cuniculus. The sequence goes on from NC_091443.1 coordinate 59,246,088, forward strand.
CTTTTGACCCACTAATTTCAGTTGTGGAAATTCACCCTAATAAATAATTATAATGATTTTTTAATATAGATAAACTATATATTATGAGGTTAAGAAAATTCTAAAAAACAATAAAAAGAATACTGAAATAAATTATGGCATATTCATTTAGTGAAATATTCTCTCATTTAAAATTGCACTTACAGGGTCAGCGCTGTGGCATAGCAAGTAAAGCTGCTGCCTATAGTGCCAGCATTCCACATGGTCACCGGTTTGAATCTCAGCTGCTCCACTTCTGATCCAGCTCTCTACTATGGCCTCGGAAAGCAGTAGAAGATGGCCCAAGTCCTTGGGGCCCTGCACCCCCATGAGAGACCAAGAAGAAGCTCCTGGCTCCTGGTTCCTGGCTCCGGATCGGTGCAGCTCCAGCTATTGCAGCCAACTGGGGAGTGAACCAGCGGATAGAAAACCTCTCACTCTCTCTCTCTCTGCCTCTCCTTCTCTCTCTGTGTAACCCTTTCAAATAAATAAATAAATCTTTAAAAAAATTTAAAAATTGCATTCACTAATTTTCCAATTTTTCATGACACAGGAAAATGTTTATAGTGCAACTTACAGGAAGAAAACATTCATTTATGGTACTATAATAATATTATGAAAAAACATACACAGAAAAAATCCTAATATTTTAAAAATGGTTATAGTGACTTATGAAATTTTAGCTATAATTTTTATTTGCTTCTTTATCAGTTTTGTGATACAGTGGTTACTTCTCATTTATTTTTAAGAAAATAGTAAAGAACAATAAAAATAATCTTAGAAATACATTAGTTATTTAAGGTAAACCTATTCAGCATATCTGGTTTACTATCTCCTAAATTATCATGAAATCAAGATTCTCATTTAGCTAAAATATGTCATTTGTGCTGCCTAAGTGTGGATGTTGAAAAATCGTAATAGTCCTATATCATGAACATTTTATTCACTTTTTTAGAAATTTTCCATATGTGGAATAATAAATGTCCTCATCTTAATTCCTGCTAGCTCCAGAAATCATTTCAGTGGACACAGTAATGCAGAACTTCCTTCCATGTGACAAGAAGTATAATCTATCTTCTGGAAAGGTGAATCAAGGTGCAAGACTGGGCGTAAGTATGTCAGGCACATACACATCATTACGTATTTTCCCTTATAATTTTTGGCTTACGTTCAAAAAAGTATGCATTCTCTGTGGTTCCTAGTGGTTAAAGCCTCTAAATGTACTCTGGCATTTTTTTTACTCATCACAGATACTACGACCAGAAATGTCATGACATCCAGAAAACGGGGAGGACAGTGACTCAACATATATGTTTAATCTTTGCACAAGATGTAAAGTGGCCTTAATGTTGTTTTCATTTTCTATTTTCTCATTATTAAACTAACAACACTTTGGAAGATAATTCAGATAATTATCTTTCGCACACCCTAAAGTCATAGCAATAATGCCCCTCTTATGGAGCCCTGACCCCTAATATTTTTCTAGACCAGACCTTGAGAGAGGTAGAAAATTGAGAGGGTGTAGGAGAAAATCTTCAAAAGCAGCATGCCTCTAAATTGATACCATGTAAACCTCTCATGGTATTGGGAAACCACTGCTGGGGGTAAATGAAATGAATTCACTGGGGCATCTAATCCTATTCCTGGAACATTTAAACTGTTTAAATGCACTGGCGAGCAAACAAACTTCAAAGTGATCATTACACCCCAGACACTGTTGCTTGTGTGGCTGAAATCTTTATGAGATTAGCCCCCCATGGGGAGAGAAGTTAAACACGGCCAGAACCACTTTGAAACTGTCGGGAGGATACCCATTTACCAGCCGAAGATCCATGCAAATGTGCCTAATTCCCAATGTGGCTCTGCCCCAGACCCGGGCGTAACCTACTGAGCTTAAAATCCCCCTACACTCACTGCAGTCTTCGTTTCTCGCCTTTACACCCGCCATCAGCTCTGACAGTACAGGACCAGCAAAAAATGCAAAGTTCTCAAATCATAGTTGGCTAAATATCCACTTCCCTATCACTCTTGTCCGCAACAAAGAATTAAATGCTGGGCAGCACATATTAAACCAATATTATAAAAGAAGGTGACTAAGGAGGTTTTTGTTGTTGTTTTGTTTCAAATATGTGAAAAATCATAGACAAAAATAGAAGTGTGCATGGTTAAGTGTGTTTTTGTTTTGTTTTGGTTTTTTTTTTTTTTTTTGGCTGTCAACTTTTAGACTCTTATTCTAAAGTCAAATATCCCCACATTGTTCTTACTTTCTCATCCTAGGATTTAATGCAAATATATTTTGTTAGTTAAGCAATTTATGAATAAAACATAGGTTATTCACAAACCATCAATGTGATTTTTACTTAGGTAGGTGAGGCTTAAAAAACAACAACAACATTAATTCATTCAACAAACACTGACTTGACTACTCTAAGACTGACACTAAAGACGTAAATCCAATGGAGTCATTTCATTGTAGGGCTCCAGTTTAGTGGGTGAGGTAAGACAAACACATCTGAGGACTGAGAAATGTGTGACAGGTGCACAAGGAAGAACAAGAGGATGGCAATGCAGGCTTGAATATTTGAATATGTTTTCTTCTGCTCTTTCCATTTCCGTAGTTCCTTATTCGGGAACTTCCCTCATCTCTTAAGTTCATACTACCAGTTCAACTTCAAATTTCAGAAACAAGTGATTTCTACTTGATTCATTGAACAATTTATGAGAAACAAATCAATGGTTTTTCTTAACTCCCTGACATGACGCTGCCAATTTAATTTGGTTCCCTCTGAACATCATGACCAAGAAGATGCTTCTCCACAGGTCCAAAGGGACTGATGTTAAGGAAGATCTTAACTCCCGGGGCCACCTCTGTGGGGAGGTAAATGGCCTTCTATTTAGGCACATGGTTTTGTCAAGCTCCTCAATTTTCATAAGCATGTAACCCTACTCCCAGAAGGCCTAACTGTGAAGCAATTGGTTCAGCAAGACTTACCAGCTACCTAGACCAGGTACATAAAAAATATCAGGCTTGAATTAAAAATAAAAATAAGAGAGAGAGAGGGGAATAGCTTCAAGGGGACGGAGCACATGCTGTCCTCAGTGTACTTTACAATCCGTCTGTCATTATGTCACTCCAGCAGGAAGCATCACCCCTCAAGCACATTCTGTTAGTTCCCCCAAGATTTATTACTTTGTTGCTTTGGGGTATAACTGTATCACACTTTACAGTAGAGATTTATAAGTAAGCACATTGTGAAAATAAGGTAAGAATATTGTTTCCTATGCTCCAGTTCTTTCTTCCTGCATCCCAGGAATTCACAAGAGAAATTTATCTCTGGGCATAGAATGGAAGAAAATTTGAATTCTCATGAGCAATGACCCAGTTTTTTTTGTCTCATTAAACATCGTGAATCAAAGCTGATCAGGTCGCCTTGAAGTTAGTTGCTAAAAACTTCAGAGTCATACCCATGGCCCAATTCACTCTCAATTCCAACTTTTTTATTATCATTCTAATTTTATTGTCTTTTACATATTTTCTTTATCTATTTTAAATATTGATTCTATCTTGCTGGATTATATGTATTTTGCTGAGCACTACACATATGCTTAAAGAAAAACAATAATTCAGTGTCACCATTTTCAGGGACATCTTTTTCCCCCTTATCCTTGGGAGACTGCAGTTTTTGATTCTTACATGGCATCGCTATTAATATTTGCAAATCCAGCAGAAAGTTTTACACAAATGAACTCAAGTAATAGGATGTTAAGCTATAATCAGAGTTTGTCACACCACGGTCACACTACAGGAGATCTACCATCGATTTTTCAGTAAATATGGCAAATAGTGAAAAATACAGTGTGTGCTCCTCAGCACTAAATTTTTCAGTGACCATTTTTCTTTTCTGCAGTTTTCCATTCTGCTCTCTTCAGGTGATATTTAATAAAATGCTCTCCCTCCTCAGAGTATGAACTTGTACTGACACGGCTAACGGGGCCTACACTGAAGATGTCATCTGTTTTGCCATTCATGTAAAGCTTGCCTTCACTCTTTGGTAAAACAAGAAAAGCAAATTAGGTGGGAAAAAAGTGACTGTAATCATGGAATTACAGAGGAAGCACGGACCACATCTCTCTATCAGGGTTTTTTGGTCACATGACTCCTTATAGGCCAACACAGTTTCTTATCATAAAACTCAAAATATAGTAAAAGTGCATGGCAATTATTAGAAAATTCTTCTTCCCCTTTAGCCTAACTTGTTCCTTCTGGAACTCAGGTCCTTTTGATTATTATTTTATTCTTATTTAAATAAGACTAAGTATCAACTCCTATCCTTCAAATCCTTTGGGAAGGCAGGTGATGAGGTGATGATGACATTGGGAAAGGACCAGTCACTCTTGCACGAGATAATATTACCTTGCAAGATCAATATAAGCCAGAGTCTAGTCCTCTGTATGGTACAAGTTCAGAAACCTGGTCTGTCAGCAAATGGAAAAATGAATGAACTAACTATGATACAATATTAAAAAAAAAAAAAAGAAGAACACTGAGACTAACACATAGAACTTCTTTCTTGATACTGCGATTAGTCCTCTAGTAAAGTCATCATCTTTCCTTTCCCAGGTACAAAAGGCATCAGAAATTTGGAAGATGGGCACTATCAGAAGTTTTGAGTATCGAAAATGTGGAGATGTATATGATATCCAAATAAGGCCTGTTGACTTCATGAAATATGTAGTCTACTTGACAGACACATATAAAGACTAAATTGAATACTATCGACTATTATTGAAAGTCCATACCATGAATGGTCAAAGACATCAAATAAGTTGGACTCTGTGCTCAGGGAAGAAGAATATGGAACAACTGCTGCCCACGACTCCATTCTTACAGAAGACAATTGATGGGATCTGATCTTTTATTTGCTTATTTGATTGTTTATTCATCAGAGAGGAATCTTCTTTTCCTTACTGTCAGTTTCCCATCTTTATCTACATGCATAGCCCCACAATGTAAAACAGGTAGTTTTAAAGTCACCATCACACACCCCCTCTTGCTTGAATGACACAATTAAAAAATAAGTCTCTTGAATGGCTTTATATTGTCTTGAGAATAAAATCTAAATATCAATGTTGGGATTTCATGGAAGTCTTGTATTCCTACATTACCTTCTTCATCTCCTTTCCCTGTACTTTTTGCTTCTGCTAAGTACACTATTTCATTCTGTCAGTTTGTCTCCCAATATTTATTAACTATGTACCTGGCACCAGGCTCTGTGCTCATGGTAGTAAGCGGAAGAGGGGCTCACAGGCCTCAGCTTAGAAAGTGGCTCCTGCTCCGCTTGTTGGCTTAAAAGCTACTTAGCACTCAAAGCAAAGCTCAAGTTTCATCTATTTCATTATACAGCCTGGCTTCCACCAAGCTAATAGAAATTGTCTCCTCTTAAGACATTCTAACTCCTGAGTGCAAGATGTGTACATGATTTATCTCTGTATCCCCATGGCATTTTAATTATGTTTGGTGCATAATCCCTTTTTATAGAATAACAAATAGAATCCACTTCATCCATCATTTCTGGAGGTACCAGCCTAGTAAAATAATTTTAAAGGAGCTCAGAAGCATGTTTTTTTACTTTGGAAAAACAAACAAACAAACAAAAAAGTGTCACTCCTATCCAAATATATAATGTCATTTTGATTCATATTTGTATATTAAAATAAGTGGGGAAAGCTTTCTTTTTACTTGCTTTTATACCTTTTAATACAGACAAAAAAGTTTTCTCTTTTTAATACCTGATACACAAAAATGCTAGCTGATCGTTTCCGCTGAAAAGCCACACTGATTTTCGTTGTCCTTCTCAGGGCATTTCACGATACGTATGTAACACGTCGGAAATGTTTCTCTGAACAGATTTGCTGCGCTGTTAGCTATTGGCTTAAAGATGGTCCCAGGATATTCATTTCTGGATAGCTTTACACCATAAAGAAATTAAAATAGAGCATCTCAGTTTCAAGTTGACCCAAGAGAGGAAGAAAAAATGAACCCCAAGGAATTGTCATTTAGGCATTTATGACCAGATCAGTGTAAATTTTACTTTGCCACCTGCTGTTCTCATTATGTCAGCATCTTGGAAGTGGCAAGGCTGTGCTGGTGGGGGGACACCCAGGAGCATGTGCCTTAAATCCACCAGAAAGCTCGTGTGGATGAAAACGCCAGAGCAGCATCTCCTGCTGACCTCTTTGTCCAACTCCTGTTTCCTAGAGGAAAACCCACAGCTTTTCTAACTCCGTTTTCTGTGATTTCACATAGCCTGGTTGCCCTCTTCCTTACTAAATTTTAAATTTGACATCTCCAGTTACAAAGAATTGCCTCTTTTCTTGTATTAAATATGCTGTAAGATTTTTCTGGTAAATACAAATTCCTGAGGCTTTTCTGCGCCAGTCTAGAAGACCAGATCAACTCCACCCCTTTTCCAGGTGTTCTCCCTCCAATGAGCCTGGTGATATGGAATTCAAGAACATTCTTGAATATTATATGATTTGGCTAGAACCCCAGCAGTACAGCAAATACTTTGAAAATATGGGCATCCGTTTATTATCAACCATCATTATATTCTCAGTGATCTACTGAATATGTTTTAAAAGGTCTATCGTTTGTTTTTCAATATGAAGAATTTAACTTGTCTGACCTGCCAAGAAAGAAAAGATAGAGATAGAAAGTGGTAGGCTTTAACATGAAAAAGAACTTTCCCTTTTCTGAGAGGCGTCTTAGGGAGCATGTCCTTAAATATCAACTTGGCTCTTGGTGCTGAATTTGGAAATACTGAAAGGATAGAGGACTGAACTGTCCAGTGCTAGGAGTAGGGAGAAAGTTTAAAGTTAGTGAGAATAGAGAGAGGTTTTTTTGGGAAAGAGTAACTCTATTCCTAATAGGATTTTGTTCTAAGAATTTGAATACTGAAGAGACTAAGACTAGACACCTACATCCACAAAGAGGAGCTGCCAATTATCTGGTGATATGAGCAGTTAATTATCAGCTGAATTTAACTAATTAAGAAAAAAAATCTTACTTTCTCCTTAATAGTGGATTACTTTTGTTTGAAATAGCTGGCTAATTAATTCAGTACTGCACATCATTTTACTTATGTGGACAGAGGTTGAATGGTGCATTCTGATCGAATTCCCAGAGGTAGGGAGGCGTTGGGAGAGCATTGTCTACATTAGGGTTTCTCAAAATAGCATTATAGTTCAGTGAGTGAATATAGAATTAGACTAAATTGCACATTCAAACTACTTTTGAATATTTAGGAAAATTGAGGTAAAGCCTGGCATGGATTACCTTAAACCACAGGCATCTGACAGAGAATCAAATTAGGCACTGAGTCAACTTATGAAAATTTCCATTTAAAAGGAAAGTTATATTGAATATATTTGTGCATCAACTCTGACACGTCTGTAAATGATTTTAACATCTCAAAGCTCACATGAAAGTATTATAATTGCTGAAAAATAGAAATATCACCAGCAAACACAAGAGGAGCCTTTTATTATTCTTAGTAGTAGAGAAATAGGTCCAAACATTTCAAAGTGCTGGCAAGGCTGTAAATCAACATGTGAAAGCAATGACTACAAATTCCTCTCTTCTTGCTTCCTTCACTCAACTTAGATGTAAATTCAAATTAGAGAATAAAACATTTAAAGGAGTAGTAATAAAATTGAGAGAAAAAGGACTGAGTTAAGGAATAAGCTGGATACTCTGTTGCTGGAGGAATAGGAATTTTCTAAGAACTTTTTAGAAAAATTTATAATATATAGAAAGAAAAATGTCTAAGTCTTTAAACAGCCATTTATTTATTTTTTTTAACTTTTATTTAATGAATATAGATTTCCAAAGTACAGCTTATGGACTACATTGGCTCCCCCCCCACCCCGATGACTTCCCTCCCACCCGCAACCCTACCCTTTCCCACTCTCTCTCCCCTTCCATTCATATCAAGATTCATTTTCAATTTTCTATATATACAGAAGATCAGTTTAGTATACATTAAGTAAAGATTTCAACAGTTTGCACCCCCATAGAAACACAAAGTGAAAAATACTGTTTGAGTACTCGTTATAGCATTAGATCTCAATGTACAGCACATTAAGGACAGAGATCCTACATGAGGAGTAAGTGCACAGTGACTCCTGTTGTTGACTTTACAAATTGACACTCCTGTTTATGGCATCAGTAATCTCCCTATGCTCCAGTCATGAGTTTCCAAGGCTATGGAAGCCTTTTGAGTTCTCCGACTCTTATCTTAATTTAGACAAGTCATAGTCAAAGTGGAAGTTCTCTCCTCCCTTCAGAGAAAGGTACCTCCTTCTTTGAAGACCTGTTCTTTCCACTGGGATGGGATCTCACTCACAGAGATCTCTCTCATTTAGGGTTTTTTTGTTGTTGTTGTTGTTGTGTTTTTTTTTGTTTTTTTTTTTTTTTTTTTTTTTTTTTCCAGAGTGTCTTGGCTTTCCATGCCTGAAATACTCTCATGGGCTTTTCAGCCAGATCCGAATGCCTTTAGGGCTGATTCTGAGGCCAGAGTGCTGAGAGCCATATTTTTAACACCAAGATCACCTGGAATTTCACCCAAGAAATTAAGTAAAGTACAGAAAGCCCCTCAAAATGTTAATAACACAAATGCAAGGTTAAAGGTATCCTTAAAACAGTGGGATTTCTTTTCAAGTCAAACCATTTGTGACTACACACACACACACACACACACACACACAAAGGGAGTTGTTTGGCACAGCAGTTAAGATGTCACTTGGAACATCTGCATCCCCTATTGGAGCACCTGAGTTCAAGTACTGGCTCTGCTTCTGATTTCAACTTCCTGCCAATGAGCACCCTGGGAAGCAGCAGGTGCTGCCTCAAGTACTTTAGTCTTTACTACTGACATGGAGACCCAAATAGAGTTCCCAGTTTCTGGTTTTGGTATGGCCACGCCCTGGTTATTTGTGTCTCTGTCTCTCTACCTCCAATAAAATGAAAATAAATTTTAAAAATTTTAATACAAAAGGTATAGTTCTTGTTTTCTTTTCTGTGGCCTTACACTATTTGGGCTACAATGTCTAGAGAATTATAAAAATCTTTCACAATGTGGATATTAGAATGGTAAGTTGGCTTTCTTGAGGTTAAACCACTGTCAGAAATAGCAACCCAAGTAATACTCAAATTCCTGCCTCAAAATCAAAAATCACAAACGACAATGAGCACCAGTAAAACGAGGTGCATGGTACTTGACAACTAAGTTAATCTCACCTCAAATCAGCCAGGCTGCATTATTAGGTAAATCCCTGCCTGACTGCACATTGTGCTGGGGGCTATGCATATCCAGTTACTCTCCAGCAAAAAACCTGAACAATATCCCAATACCCCACCTCATCACCACATTAGCCACACACAGCATCAAAGAGAAAATGCACGTCTGCTGCTTGGCAAGATCTGGCAAATCCTCTCCCCTTGAAAGGATAAGTAAACAAACTAGAAAAGGAATATGCATATACATATATAACATAATAATGTGCAATGAGATGAAATCAAATCTATAAAGCCAGTGTACCACAATGCCAGTCCCTAAATGTATCTTTTAATGTGAGTAATAGCTGTGAAGGAAAATTTTGAAATACCAAAAGTAAAAAAAATATATATATACATCCATTTTAGCATTTTACAAGGTACCTACTTTGTGTTCTTCATAAAATACAAGAAAAAAAACTTTATCAAACAAGATGAAAGATATCTTTATTAAGATAAACTGTAAAGCAAGCCAAATGCATTAGGGATAAAGATATGGTATCACTTCTGTTTTCCTTCACTTCTTTTAATTATTCATTTTCATTTATTTAAAAGACAGAATAAGAGGGGCCGATGTTGTGGCATAGCAGAGAATGACACCACTTCTGATGCCAGCATCCCATTTGAATGCTGGTTTGAGTCCTAGCTCCTCCACCGTCTACCCCTCTCCCTGCTAATGGTGTGGGAAAAGCAGCAGAAAATGGCCCAAATACTTCATATACTGTCACCCATGTGGGTTGCCCAGATAAAGTTCCTGGCCCCTGGCTTCAGTATGGTCTAGCCCTGGCCACTGTGGCTGTTTGGGGCAGTTAACCAGCAGATGGAAGATCTCTCTTTCTCTCTCTCGCTCTCTCGCTCTCGATCTCTCTATAACTGACTTTCAAAATAAATAAACAAATCTTTTAAAGAAAAAAAAGCAGACTATAAGACAGATGAAATGCTGGAGCAAGTGAGAGATCCCCCATCTGTTGGTTCACTCCTCAAAAGCCTGATTAGGTCAGGCCAAAGCCAGGAACTGGGAACTCCATTAAGGTCTCCCATGTGGGTGGCAGGGACCCAAGTCCGTGGACCATCACCTGCTGCCTCTCGGGGTGCACAGTAACAGGAAGCTGGGGTCAGCAGTAGAGCTGCAACTCAAACCCAGGCACTCCACTATGGGAGGCAAGCATCCCAAGTAACATCTTAGGTGCTGCACCAACCGCTAGCCTTAGTTTTCCTTCACAGCTATTACTCACATTAAAAGATACATTTAGGGACTGGCATCGTGGTACACTGGCTTAAGCTGTTGCCTTGCTACAATGGCATTCCACATGAGCACCAGTTCAAGTCCAGGCTGCTCCACTTCCAATCCAGCTCCCTGCTAAGAAGTCTAGGAATGCAGCAGAGGCTGCTCTGGCTGTTGTGGCCATTTGGGGGAATGAACCAGCAGCTGGAAGAGATTTCTTTCTCTGTCTTTCCCTCTCTGTCACTCTGCCTTTCAAATAAACAAAAATTTTTAAAAAAGGAAAATGAAAGGTATAAATATCAAATCAGGAAACAAAGTGAATCAAAATGATAATGTTTCACTAGGAGTCATAGATATCTTCAACTCATTCTGAAAAGAAGTAGAAACTTGCCCTATAAAACAGAGTCATACACAAAGCAATACTAAAAATTATACAGTTTGGGGGACGGCGCTGTGGCACAGTAGGTTAATCCTTCACCTGCGGAACCAGCATCCCATATGGGCGCTGGATCTAGTCCCGCCTGCTCCTTTTCTGATCCAGCTCTCTGCTATAGTCTGGGAAAGCAGTAGAAGATGGCCCAAGTCCTTGGGCCCTGCACCTGCGTTGGACACCCAGAAGAAGCTCCTGGCTACTGGCTTCAGATCAGCTAAGCTCTAGCCATTGCACCCATTTGGGGAGTGAACCAGCGGATGGAAGACCCTTCTCTGTCTTTCCCTTTCACTGTCTGTAACTCTACCTCTCAAATAAATAAATAAATGAAATCTTTAAAAAAAATAATAATACAGCTATAGAACAGCCAGTCAGAACAAATACTAGCCAATCGGATGTACCCTTAAAAGTAATTCTGCAGGAATGTATGAAGAACTATACAGATCCTCCCTCTATTATTCCCACTCTTATTATTTTACGAGATCTATTTTCAATTGATTTTCTATGCATATGATTAATTCTAAGTAAAATGTTCAACAAATAGTATTAAGAAGGAAAAAAAAAAAAACTGTTCCCCTGCGCCGTGGCTCACTTGGTTAATCCTCTGCCTGTGGTGCTGGCATCCCATATGGGTGCCAGGTTCCAGTCCCGGTTGCTCCTCTTCCAGTCCAGTTCTCTGCTGTGGCCGGGGAGGGCAGTGCAGAATGGCCCAAGTGCTTGAGCCCCTGCACCCGCATGGGAGACCAGGAGGAAGCACCTGGCTCCTGGCTTCGGATCGGCGTGGTGCCGTCCATAGCGGCCATTTGGGGAGTGCACCAACGGAAGGAAGACCTTTCTCTGTCTCTCTCTTTCACTGTCTATAACTCTACCTGTCAAATAAAAAAATAATAATTAAAAAGAAAGAAAAAAACTGTTCCTCGAAAGTCAAGACAAGGCTGTTCAAGTCATTGCTTCTCATAGTGTCAATTGTACTTCTTCAGGTTTTCTTTAAGGTGCTCTGTTGGTTAGCACAGATCAGGGGAAACATTTGGTATTTGTCCCTTTGGGACTGGCTTATTTCACTGTTTTCCAGATTCATCCATTTTGTTGCAGATGACAGGATTAATTTTTTTTTTACTTCTGTGTAGTATTCCAGAGTACATATCCCATAATTTCTTTGTCCTGTCTTCAGTTGACAACATTTAGGTTGATTCCATGTCTTAGTTAACGTGGATTGAGCTGCAATAAATATGGGGGGAGGTGCAGATAACTCTTTTGTTTGGTGATTTCATTTCCCTTGATAAATTCCCAGGAGTGGGATGGCTGGGTTATATGGTAAGTCTATATTCAGATTTCTGAGGTATCTCCAAACTGATTTGCATAGTGGTTTTACCAGTTTACATTCCCGCCAACAGTGGATTAGGGTACCTTTTTCCTCACATCCTTGGCAGCATTTGTTGTTTGCTGATTTCTGTATGAGAGCCATTCTAACTGGGGTGAAGTGAAACCTCATTATGGTTTTGATTTGCATTTCCCTGATGACTAGTGATCCTGAGCATTTTTTAATGTGTCTGTTGGCCATTTGGATTTCCTCTTTTGAAAAAAATGTCTCTTTGAGTCCTGTGCCCATTTCTTTTTCTTCTTTTCTTTTTTCTTTCCTTTTTTTCCCCATTTTAACTGAGTTGTTTGTTGTTGTGGAGTTTCTTGATCTCTTTATATATTCTGCTATTGATCCTTTATTAGTTGCATAGTTTGCAAATAATTTCTCCCAATCTGTCAGTTGCCTCTTCACTTTGAAGAGTGTTTATTTTCCAGTACAGAAGCTTCTCAATTTGATATAATCCCATTTGTTAATTGTGGCTTTGATTGCCTGTGCTTCTGGGGTCTTTTCCAGGAACTGTGCCTGTGCCAATGTCTTGCAGAGTTTCCACAATGCTCTCTAATAATTTGATGGTATCAGTTCATAGATTTAGGATGTTAATCCATTTTGAATGGATTTTTGTGAGGTATAAAAGGTAGGGGTCCTGCCTCATACTCCTTCATAGGGAAATCCAGTTTTCCCAGCACCATTTGTTGAAGAGACTGTCCTTGCTCCAGGGATTGGTTTTAGCTCCTTGGTCACATATAAGTTGGTTGTAGATGCTTGGATTTATTTCTGGCTTTTCTATTCTGTTCCATTGGTCTATCCAGCTCTTTTGTACCAGTACCAGGATGCTTTAACTGCCTTGTAGTATGTCTTGAAATCTGGTATTATGATGACTTTGGCTTTCTTTTTGTTGTATAAGGTTGCTTTAGCTATTCAAGGTCTCCTGTGTTTCCAAATGAATTTCAGCATCATTTTTTTCTAGGTCTGAGAATAATGTCTTTGGTATTTTGATTGGTATTGCATTGAATATGTAAATTGCTTTCAGAAGAATGGATATTTTGATATTAATTCTTCCAGTCTATGAACATGGAAGTTTTTTCCACTTTTTTGTGTCTTCATCTATTTATTTCTTTAATATTTTATAATTCTCACCATAGAGATCTTTGACATCCTTGGTTAAATTTATTCCAAAGTGTTTGAATTTTTGTAGCTATTGTGAATGGGATTGGTCTTAGAAGTTCTACTCAGCTGTGTCACTGTCTGTATACAAAGACTGTTGCTTTTTGTATATTGACTACATCCTGCTATTTTACCAAACTCTTCTATGAGTTCCAATAGTCTCTTGGTGGAGTCTTTTGGATCCCCTATATGCAGAATCACGTCATCTGCAAATAGGGATAGTTTGACTCTCTCTGTCCTGATTTGAATCCCTTTGACTTTTTTTTTCTTGCATAACGGCTCTGGCTAAAACTTCCAGGCCCATATTTAATAACAATAGTGAAAGTGGGCATCCTTGTCTGGTTCCATATCTCAACGGGAATGGTTCCAACACTTCCCCATTCAATAGGATGCTGGCTGTGGGTTTGTCATAAATTGCCTTGACTGTTGAAGAATATTCCTTCTAAATCCAATTTGCTTAGAGTTTTTTATCATGAAAGGGTGTTGTATTTTGTCAATTGTTTTCTCTACATCTATTGAGATATTTATATGACTTTTTTTTCAGTTTCTGTTAATGTGATGCATCACTTTGATTTGCCAATGTGGGACCATCTCTGCATATCTGGGATAAATCCCACTTTGTCCAGGTGAATAATCTTTCTGATGTGTTGTTGGATTCGATTGGCCAGAATGTTGTTGAGGATTTTTGTGTCTATGTTCATCAGGGAAATTGGTCTGTAGATCTGTTTCTCAGTTGTGTGTTTTCTGGGTTTAGGAATTAAGGTGATACTGACACCATAGAAAGAATTTGGGAGGATTCTTTCCTTTTCATTTGTTTTGATAACTTGAGAAGAATTGGAGTTAGTTATTTAAATGTCTGGTAGAATTCAGCAGTGAAGTCATTCGGTCCTGTCCTTTTCTATGTTGTGAGGGTCTTTATTACTCATTCAATTTCAGTCTTAGTTTAATCTGTTTAGGTTTTCTAGGTCTTCATGGCTGAATATAGGTAGGCTGTATGTGTCCAGAAATCTATTTCTTCTAGGTTTCCCAGTTTATTGGCATATGGCTCTTTGTAGTGGTTTCCGATGATTCTTTTTATTTCTGTCGTGTCTGTTGTTACATTTCCATTACCATCTCTAATTTTATTGATTTGAGTCTTCTCTCTCCTTGTTTTGGTAGGTTGGGCCAGTGATGTGTCAATTTTGTTTATTTTTTCAAAAAACCAGCCTTTGTATTGCTAATCTTTTGTATTGTTCTTTTCACTTCAATTTTCTTGATTTCTTCACTAATTTTCATCATTTCTTTTCTTCTCCTGGATTTGGGTTTGGTTTGCTGCTGTTTTTCTAGATCTTAGAGGTGCATAGAGAGTTCATTTATTTGGTGCCTTTCTAGTTTCTTCATGTAGGCACCAATTGCTATAAACTTTCCTGTTAGCACTGCTTTTGCTGTATCCCATGATTTTTGTTGTATTGTCATTTTCATTTGTTTCTAGAAATTTTTTGATTTCTCTTTTGATTTCTTCTATGACCCCTTGCTCATTCAGAAACATGTTGTTCATTCTCCAAGTGTTTGCATGTGATGCAAAGATTCTTGAGTTTTTGATTTCCAGCTTCATTGAATTGTGGTCTGAGAAGATGCATGGTTAATTTCAATTTTTTTGAATTCTCTGAGACTCCCTTTAGGACTTAGCATATGGTCAATCCTAGAGAAAGTTCCATGCAATGGTGAGAAAAATGTGTTTTCTATGGCTGTAGAATGGAAAGCTATATAGATATCTGCTAGGTCTATTTGGTCTACATTTTTTATTAACTCTGTTGTTTGCCTGTTAATTTTCTGTCTGGTTGATCTGTCCATTGCTGAAACTGGGGTATTGAAGTAGCCCATTACTATTGTATTTGTGTCTAAATCTCCCTTTAAATCCTTTACCATTCCTTTTAGATAGCCAGGTACCCTGTAATTATACATTTATACATTATACATTAATATATATACATACTATGTATATATAGTATAAATATATAATATATGATATATAATATATATAGTATATAATATATAATAATGTATGATATATAATATTATAAATATAAATAATAGTCACATCTTCATGTTGAATTGATCCTTTAATCATTAGATAGTGTCCTTCTTTGTCTCCTTAATAGTTTTTATGTTAAAGTCTACAATATCCGATATTAGGATAGCCAAACCAGGTTTTTTGTTTGTTTGTTTTGTTTTTGTTTATGTTAGCATGGATTATCTTTTTCCATCCTTTCACTTTCAGTCTGCATGCATCTCTGTTGGTAAGATGTGTTTCTCATAGGCTGCAAATAGACAGGTTTTGTTTTTAAATCATTCAGCCAATCTATGTCTTTTAACTGGGTATTTGAGACCATTTACATTCAGGTTGACTATTGTTAAGAACTAACTTAGCCCTGCAATGTTCCTGGAAACAATCCTACTTTTGTATTTTGATTTCCTTGTACTTTGTCATTTTCTGCATTCATCTTTTGTAGAGATGTTCCTGTTTGTATTTCTGTGTGGAGCTCATCCTTGAGTATCTTTTGTAGGGCTGGGCACATAGTTACAAATCTTTCAATTTCTGTTTGTGTGGAAGATCCTTATTTCTCCTTCATTCATAAATGAGAACTGCAGGGTACAGTATTCTGGGTTGACAGTTTTTTTCTCTTAGGACTCAGCATATACATCACCATTCTCTTCTTGCCTGTAGAATTTCTGATGAGAAGTCTATGCTGAGTCTAATTGGATTTCCTCTGAATGTGATTTGGGGTTTCTCTAGTGCATATTTTAAGATCTTTTCTGTATATTTTACTATGGAGAGTTTTACTAAAATGTATCATGATGAAGATTTTTTTTTCTGGTCATGTTTATTGGGAGTACTTCCTGTTCTTGGATGTCTGTTTCTTTCTCCAGGTTGGGGAAGTTTTCTGTTATTATTTCATTAAGAAGGCCTTCTAATCCCTTCTCTCTTTCCATGCCTTCCAGAATTCCTAGGAATTGTATGTTGGATCGTTTGATAGAATCTTGTAGATCTCCAACTGTGTTTTTTAGTTTTCTAATTTCTTCTTTTTTTAGTTGATCTGAATGTAATATTTACATAAATTTGTCTTCTAGTTCTGATATTCTTAATATCTCAATTTCTTGGGACTGCCTTTCATTTAGATTATGAATTTGCTTCTGATTACTTTTAAGTAATCTTACAATTAATTTTCTGAATTCTGTTTCTGGCATATCCTCAATCTCTTCATCTTCATCTTCTATTATTAGAGAGTTGTAGTGCTCCTTGGGGGGTTCATAAGGGTCTTCTTTATTCTTATTTTGGGTTTTTCTTTGTTTTTTTGGCATTTGTGTATTTTTTTTTTATTTTTGTGTCTGGTGCTTTTCTCTTTAATTTGTGTCTTTGCACTTGTGGTGAGGTTTCCCTCTGATATGAGCTGCTATGTGTCTATGTGTTACAAGTGAAAGCATGCAGCCCCACCTACTGGATCGCAGTTCGCTTCTCAGGGTGGGGATGGGTATGAGCTTTGGTACAGGAGGCCCTGCCTACTAGGGCCCGGCTCACTTCTCACTATTGGATGGAGCTTGAGTTTTAGATATTCAGGACTTCTCCACAGGTTTCAAGGTGGGGAAGAAATTACTCTGACACTGAAATGTTGTGGTCCTCCTAGGTGGGGGTTGTGGTGAGGTGGCCCCCACAATTGATGGGCCTGTGAGGCAAAGGTGGTAGACCCCTGCTTACATCTGAAAATGTAAACAAACAATATGGTTTCTCCCAGCTGGCTGCAGGTCTTGTGGAGACAGAAGGACGTAAACGGGCAGGGGGCTTCCCAATCTCTCTGTTCATTCCTCTATACCTTCACTTTTTTTCCTGGGTGGAACTTAAAACGCAGTTCACCATGCTCCCTCTCTCACTGCTATCTGCAGCTCTGTGGAACTGCAATTTCCTATCTAACTCTCTCTGCTGGAGGCTGGTGCCAGCCTCCCCATTTTGTGCCTCTGCCACACTTCTGCTGCTTTCCTTTCTATTTGCTCCTTCAGTGTGGACTTGCTCAGTTTCTGTTGGACACCTGGGATTTCCATTGTGGATTTCCCATGGCTCTATCTCTGGTGTATATCCTCTCTCCTTTTTAACTATCTATTTTGCCCCATGTGACTCAGATCATCCTGTTGCTATACTGCCATCTTGGGCTCCCCCACCTCACAAAAGTATTGTTATATGCCAAAGGTATGATTACACATGATACCCCAAGTAAATGACATCCTCAAAAAATAAGTAGAGATTATTAAAATTCAACAATTGATATATGAAAAATTAATTGCTTCTTTACAAAAAAATAGGTTAGAGAAGATAAGGAAAAATATTACAATTTAAGAAGAAACAAAACTAAAGTAACTAGAGATAAATATAACAAATACCAGTGTGACTTATTTGGAAATAATTTGAATTGTTGAAGGACCTAAAATACTTGAGAGACACAGCAGCACTGTTCACAATAGCCAAAATATGAAATCAACCAAGGTGTTCATCATCAGATGAATGGAAAATGAAAATGTTATGGTATGCATATGTGTGTGTGTGTAACTCAACTACAAAAACAAAAAAAGAATGAAATTCTATCATTTGCGGCAAATGGTTGGAATTGAAGGACATCATGTTTAGTAAAATAAGCCAGATACAGAAAGATAAACACAATATCGTATGGTCTTATTTATATGTGGAAATTAAATTTTTTTTTAAAAATGCCTGACTCTATCAGTTTTGCTACAAATTTAGTGTTTGTCAAACTTTCTTTTAAATCTTTTAATCTTTTAATCTTTGTCAAATAAATTTATAGGAATTTACACTATAGTTTTAACAATTTTGTGATTATTTAAACTTGAGAAAGTTGAATATCTTTTAATTTGATTATTGTTTATAGCCCTTGCCTATTTTCCTAATGGACTAGGATGTTTTCACTTTTTAATTGTTCAAATTTTCCTTTCAAATAAAGAAATTTTTTAAAGTGAACAACAAATATGGAGAGGGGCCCACTATTGAAATTTGCATGTGGTGGTTCTGTGTAGAGTGTTCATACATAATAATAAAATGTATTTTAAATCTACAGAAATTAAAACTGCCACTTTTCTAGGCCAATTGAAATGAACAGAGTATTTACAAACATTATTTGATGTTAGTTGATAATTAATGTGATGCTTTGAATCAGTAGAGTAATAAATGATCTTGAAACATACAATTAGCCATTAAAAATGAAGCTACATCTATATCTAACTCTTCATACTAAAAAATAATCGTACAGAGTAAAGCTATATAAATAAAAAATAGAACCATAAAAGTAGTAGAACAAAGTAGCTGTTAAAACATAATCTTGTCAAACTTCATTTTCTATCTATCCAACCAATGATTAAGAATGATATACTACCATAGTTTTAATATTCTAGGGCCTAACTTTAACAGAGCACTCCTTTGAAAGTTTTATGGATATGAAATATATGTAGATATTTGTAATGGATTTTAATTTTTTGATGGGGTGCTGTGTATATCTTGTATTTATAAATGTAATGAAGGTATTGACAAAATATATATACAACTTTTATAAAAAATATTCTGTGATTATTTTTGAATTACTGTATATAAGTGAAATAGACATTTTTTCATTTGATTATTGTTCATAACCCTTGCCTATATTCCTGCTGAACTACGGTCTTTTTTCTTGTTCTTATTGTTAATTTTAATCTTCGGCCATTGCGGCCATTTGGGGAGTGAACCAAAGGAAGGAAGACCTTTCTCTCTGTCTCTCCCTCTCAGTCTGTAACACTACCTCTCAAATAAATAAATAAAATCTTTAAAAAAAGATATGTGTTTATTTATTTCAAAGGAAGAGTTATAGAGATAGAGAAAGAAAGAAAGAAAGAAAGAAAGAAAGAAAGAAAGAAAGAAAGAAAAAAGAAAGAAAGAAAGAAAGAAAGAAAGAAAGAAAGAAAGAAAGAAAGAAAGAGATCTTTTATCTATTGGATCACTCCCCAAATGGCACAATGGCCCAGGTTGGACCAGGCCAAAGATGGGAGCCAGGAACTCCATTTAAGTCTCCCATGTGGATGGTAGGGGCCCAAGAACCTAGGCCATCTTCCACTGCTTTTCCAAGTGCATTAGCAGGGAGCAGTGTCAAAAGTGGATCAGCAGGGGCCAGCACTGTGGCATAGTGGGTAAGGCCACCGCCTGCAGTGTCAGCATCCCATATAGGTGCCAGTTCCAGTCCAAGCTGCTCCATTTCTGATCTAGCTCTCTGCTATGGCCTGGGAAGGCAGTAGAGGATGGCCCAAGTCCTTGGGCCCCTGCACCCACATGAGAGTCCTCGAAGAAGCTCCTGGCTCCTGACTTTGGATCGGTGCAGCTGCAGCTGTTGCAGCCAACTAGGGAGTGAACCAGTGGATGGAAGACCTCTCTCTCTCTCTCTCTGCCTCTCCTTCTCTCTCTGTATAACTCTGATTTTCAAATGACTAAATAAATCTTAAAAACCAAAAAAAGTGGATCAGGTGAGACTCCAATTAGTGCTCAGATGAGGTGCCAATATCATAGGCAGCAGCTTAACCTTCCACAATGCAACATGAGTCCCTAATTTTTCCTTGTTAAACTCATTATTTAGTGGAGCAGTACGTCATTGACTATAATGTAAATTAAAAATATGTAACCTCAAAAAGAAAGAAAGAGGAAAAGGAAGGAAGAAGGCATTAAAGCATTACATTCTTAGAATTATATTTTTGAAATACATTGAATCTGTTTTCTTTGTATTAAAAAATATTAACATGAAGATTGGTAAGAAAATAAACTTTCTCAAGAAAAATAATTTAAAAATAATAAATAAAAGTAATAATCTTGGAGTAGGGTGCTGATTTGAATGTGCTCACCAAAGCTTGTGTGTTGAAAACTTAATCCCCAGTGCAACATTATTGAAAGGAAGGACCTTTAACAGGTGATTAGATAATAAGAGTTCTGCTCTCCTGGATGGATTAAAGTTGTTATTATGGGATTGGGTGAGTTAATACCAGACTGAATTCCTGACTTTAAAAGAAGAGTTTGCCTCCCTTCCCACTTGCCTCTCTACCTGGCTTCTGATGAGACAAAAGAAGGCCAGGACCTTGATATTGGAACTCCTGGTCTCTAGAATCTTGAGTCAAATGAATTTCTGATCATTACACATTACCTAGGCTATGTTATTCTCTTATAGCAGTATAAATAGACTAAGACATAGAGCTTCTTGAAACAGTCACAAAGCTTAAAAACCTTTGTTAAGATTTATTTACTTATTTGAAAGGCAGGGTTACAGAGTGGAGGGAGAGAAAAAGTGAGAGAGAGAGAATTAGTTCCATCTTCCATCCAGTGGTCTACTCTCCAAATGGTCACAAGGGCTGGGGCTGGTTCAGGCCAAAGCCAGGAGCCTGGAACTCCATTCAGGTCTCCCACATAGGGGCAGTGGCCCAAGCACTTGGGCCATCCTCCACTGCTTTCTCAGGTACATTAGCAGAGAGCTGATTTGAAAGTGGAACAGTTGGGATTCAGACCAGCATCCATATGGGATGGTAACATCACAGTCTGCAGCTTAACCAGCTTCTCCATAATGCTGGCCCCACAGAAAACATTTAAAAAGGCATTGTGGCCCAGTAGGTTAATCCTCCACCTGTGGTGCCAGCATCCCATATGGGCACTGGGTTCTAGTCCCAGCTGCTCCTCTTCCAGTCCAGCTCTCTGCTGTGGCCTGGGAGGGCAGTGGAGGATGGCCCAAGTGCTTGGGCCCTGCACCCACATGGGAGACCAGAAAGAAACATCTGGCTCCTGGCTTCGAATCAGCGCTATGTGCTGGCCGCAGTGCCCATTTGGGGGGGGTGAACCAACAGAAGGAAGACCTTTGTCTCTGTCTCTCTCTCTCTCACTCTCTAACTCTGCCTGTCAAAAAAATTATTTTCAAGCAATAGAAACAACTGAATTGAATAAAAGGAAAACATATCCAGGCATATGAAGAACACATGATTAAATTAAAATTCGCTTATGAGATAGAGAAGGGCAAAGAAGTAAGTCGAAAGGATCACTTTGATAAAAGAAAGTAGCAGAGATGCAATCAACTGATAGTATTGCCCCTAAGTTAGCACAGTGGCAGGGAAGGGACAGAAACAACAGAATATGTTATTAGAAACCATGTTATTTCATCAAAACTGGAAACTGAATGTTTCTAAAATATATCATTATTTTTAAGATCACTACAAAAGAAAAACTGCTACCAATTACAGTATGACATAATCCTTTGTTATCATTAATTATAATGTGCACCCCAATTTAAGACATACTAAAATGAGGGAAAATGTACATATTATAGTTCATGAAATATTGTATATGACAAATTGCCATTGCCTGGAAATATCTTAGCAGAAATTTTGAATTTTAAGGGTAAATACAAAATTCTCTCAGTAACCAGGCAAAGAAAAAAATTTACAAAGGAATAAAAATTAGACCAGTATTAGCTTTCCTCACAATGGTGAGTGCCAGAAGACACTGGACTCATCTTGAGAATTCTGAATAGGAAAAGATGAGATGCAAGCATTCTATGGCCTGCCAAGATATTTTTTATGTACAAGAGCAAAGAAAAAATATTCCCAAACAGAAGTTTCAGGAAATATATTGCTGTGATCCAAAACAACTCACTCAAAAAAATTCTTGTGATAACCATATTATAGGAAAAACACACGTCAGAATATAAAGGATTGAAATGATCATTAATTTTACAAAAAATAGAATTAGAAGCAAAAAGAACACAAGTATACAGTGAGCTCTATTGAAATGTTACATTTATAGTATTTTAAATAATTTAATAATTCATAATATCTGAACCTTTTTATATCATATATGAACACCATAAGCAAGTATTGAGGAAATAGAAAGTAAGTCACATGTATTAGTAAGGAAAATTGTCCAATATCACTTGTTTCACATTTTTAAATTGACTTTCACACTTCTAAGATTTTAAAATAGGAAACAACATAACTCACAATGCTTGTGATCATTTTAAATGTTCAGATAATACAGAGAGGTATAAAATGCAAAGTAAGACTTACTCCTTGTCCTAGTCCTTCTTTCCATTACTAGCAATTATTAAGTAGTTTCTGGTGTATTCCTTCCAAAGAGGAAAACAGACATGCACACACACATACACACCTTTAAAAATGTTTACAATAAAGGGATCGTAACACAATAAAAGAATTATCTATATTGGTAGCTTCCTGTTCTACTGTCCCAGAGTTGTTTCTCATTATTCAACATCCTTCGCCCCTTTTTCTGGTAAGATATTTGCTTTGTACAATGGATAAACCATTCTATGTGGATTTGGTGGGATAGAGGGTCTGGCTTTGCCTTCCTCCATGCTGTAAAAATTAAGATAAAAAACACAAAAGCAATAATGCTTCTCTCTGGTATTTGATTTAATGTCTGAAATTCAGGACTGCCTCCTTATCTGAGATTGTAAATAACTGGGAATAAAACACTGAAGGTGTTGCTCATCTTCTCTGGTTCTGGTCAAGATCTTTCTTATATTATTGAGATCAGGCTTACAACTACATCAAATAGATACAATTAAATAAATAGTGGACCAAGGACCATAGAAGTTTATTTGTTCCTCACATGAAGATTTAAAGTAGCTCTATTTTGGGGACAGGTGGTAGAGAGAAGTCTGATCCAAGTGGAAATTCAGGGACTGCAGAGTTACTTCCATCTTTCAGGGACATCTGGGCATGGAGGATAACAGAAGACTTGGGGGGAAATAAAGCCTAATGCTGCCATCACTTTCACTCACTCCATTAACTAGAATGTAGACACATGGCCACACCAGCTTCAGAAAACTGACAGGGAAACAGTCCAGCTGTGTAACCAGAATAAGAGGAAATGGGTTTTGATGAGCATTTAACAGTTTCTGCCACAGTCTGCTGCCAAAGTTCTCAGATGTGCAATTACTCATATTTTCTCACATTCCAACACTGAGCTCTCTTGCAAGTTCTATGGAGGTACCGCATCCAGCTAAAGCCTAGGATCTCAGGGGTTACACAGTGGAGAGGGGAGAAGAGGGGAGAGGAGGAGGGAAGGGAAAGAGGGAGAGGAGAGGAGTAAAGAAGAGGAAGGGCCTCCCACGCACAAACCCATCAATTGTGGGGTCCACCTCACAACACACCACACCTAGGAACAAGGATCACAACAATTCAGAGTGACTTCCCCCCATCACGCAAGTTGCACAGCAACAATTAAAACTAAACAACAAAAGCCCAAGCTCTTTTTGACACACGATTGGCCCAAATAACCAGAACAAGGAGAGAGAAGACTCAAATCAATAAAACTAGAGATGGTAATGGAAATGAAACAACAGACACAACAGAAATAAAAAGAATCATCGGAAACCACTACAAAGAGCCGTACACCAATAAACTGGGAAACCTAGAATAGATAGATAGATTCCTGGACACATACAACTTACCTAAATTGAGCCATGAAGACGTAGAAAACCTAAACAGACCCATAACCAAGACAGAAACTGAATCAGTAATAAATGCCTTCCAAAATAAGAAGAGCCCAGGACCAGAAGGCTTCACTGCTGAATTCAATCAGACATTTAAACCCAGTTATTCTCCGATTATTCAAAACAAATGAAAAGGAGGGAATCTTCCCAAATTCTTTCTATGAAGCCAACAGCACCTTAATTCCTAAACCCAGAAAACACACAAAGAGAGAAAGCTACAGACCAATCTCCCTGATGAACATAGATGCAAAAATAACAAAATCCTGGCCAGTTGAATCCAACAACACATCAGAAAGATCATTCACCCAGACGAAGTGGGATTTATCCCTGGCATTCAGGGATGGTTCAACATTCAAAAATCAATCAATTTGATACATCACATTAAAAAATTGAGAAACAAAAATCATATGATTAGCTTAATAGATGCAGAGAAAGCATTTGACAAAATACAACACCCTTTCATGATGAAAACTCTAAGCAGATTGGATTTAGAAGGAACATTCTTCAACAGTTATGGCAATTTATGAAAAAACCACGGCCAGCATCCTATTGAATGGGGATAAGTAGGAGGCATTTCCATTGACATATGGTACCAGACAGGGATGCCCACTCTCACCATTACTATTCAATGTAGTCCTGGAAGTTTTAGCCAGAACCATTAGGCAAGTAAAAGAAATCAAAGGGATACAAATAGGAAAGGAGGAAGTCAAAATATCCATATTTGCAGATGGCATGATTCTATATATAGGGGATCCAAAAGATTCCACTAAGAGACTATTGGAATTCATAGAAGAGTTTGGTAAAGTAGCAGAATACAAAATCAATACACAGAAATCAACAGCCTTTGCATACACAGAAAATGCCATGGCTGAGAAAGAACTACTAAGATCAATCCCATTCACAATAGCCATATATACAATCAAGTACCTTGGAATAAATTTAACCAAGGATGTTAAAGATCTCTATGTTGAGAATTACAAAGCATTAAAGAAAGAAATAGAAGAAGATACAAAAAATAGAAAAAATCTGCCATGTTCATGGTTAGAAGAATCAATATCATCAAAATGTCCATTCTTCTGAAAGCAATTTACAGATTTAATGCTATACCAATGGAAATACCAAAGACATTCTTCTCAGACCTAGAAAAAATGATGCTGAAATTCATATGAAGGAACCAGAGACCTCGAATAGCTAAAGCAATCTTTTTTTTAATTTATTTGACAGGTAGAGTTGTAGACAGTGAGAGAGAGAGACAGAGAGAAAGGTCTTCCTTCCATTGGTTCACCCCTCAAATGGCTGCTATGACTGGCTCTACATGGGTCCGAAGCCAGGATCCAGGTGCTTCCTCCTGGTCTCCCATGCAGGTGCAGTGGCCCAAGCATTTGGGTCATCCTCCACTGCCTTCCCAGGCCACAGCAGAGAGCTGACTGGAAGAGGAGAAACCGGGACTAGAACCCTGGCACCCATATGGGATGCTGGCACCACAGGTGGAGGATTAACCAAGTGGGCCACTGCACTGGCCCCGCTAAAGCAATCGTATACAACAAAAGCAAAGCTAGATGCATCACAGTACCAGACTTCAAGAAATGCTACAGGGAAGTTATAATCAAAACAGCCTGGTACTGATACAAAAACAGATGGATAGATCAATGTTATAGAATAGAAACCACAGAAATCAATGCAAACATCTACAACCAATTTACATTTGACAAAGGAGCTAAAAACCAATCCCTGGAGCCAGGACAGTCTCTCTAACAAATGGTGCTGGGAAAACTGGATGTCTACCATACACCCTACCATACACCCTACACAAAAATCCACTCAACATGGATTGAAGATCTAAATGTTTGCCACGACACCATCAAATTAATCAAGAACATTGGGGAAACCCTTCAAGACATTGGCACAGGCAAAGAATTCCTGAAAAGTTCCCAGAGACACATGTAGTTAAAGCCAAAATGAACAAATGGGATAACTGCAAATTGAGAAGCTTCTGTACACCCAAAAGAAACAGTCAGGAAAGTGAAGAGGCGACCGACAGAATGAGAGGAATTATTTATAAACTACACAACCAATAAAGGATTAATAACCAGAATCTACAAAAGGATCAACAAACTCCATAGTAACAAAACAAGCAACCCAGTTAAGAGATGGGCCATGGACCTCAATATACATTTTTCAAAAGAGAAAATCCAAATGGCCAACAGACACATGAAAAAATGTTCAGGATCTCTAGCCGTCAGGGAAATGCAAATCAAAACCACAATGAGGTTTCACCTCACTCCACAGAAAGTGGCCCTCATACAGAAATCAACTAACAACAGATGCTGGAGAGGATGTGGGGAAAAGGGCACCATAACCCACTGATGGTGAGAATGTAAATGGGGAAAGCCACTATGGAAAACAGTATGGCGATACCTCAAAAATCTGAATATAGACCTACCATATGACCCAGCCATCCCACTCCTTGGAAGTTACCCAAAGGAAATTAAATCAGTAAACAAAAGTGCTGTCTGTACCTCCATGTTTATGGCAGCTCAATTCACAATAGCTAAGATATGGAAGCAACTTAAATGCCCATAAACCAAAGACTGGATAAAGAAACTGTGGGATATGTACACTATGGAATACTACACAGCAGTAAAAAAGGATGAAATCCAGTCATTTGCAACAAAATGGAGCAAGCTGGAAAACCTCATACTTAGTCAAATAACCCAGTCCCAAAGAGACAAATGCCATATATTCTCCCTGACTTGGGAGAAATAATAACGCTCCTAAAATGAAAACTATAGAAGAAAAATTGACACTTTTAGAATCAATGACTTGAATAGTCCTTGATCTGACTGTCAAGGGACAGTTTATTATTGTTACTTTTTATTTTGTATGACCTGTTTTTCCTCTGTTTTCTTCCTTTTCCTTTTTTCTTCTTCATACTATATATCGAATTCTTCATGTAACATAGAGTTAGTCATACGTATTTTAAGTCAATTGGACAAAGATCCCAGTTAAACACAAGAGGGGGAATAAGAGAAGGAGGAGGTAGTCTATAACTATAAAGCAGTGTAATTCCGCATACAGTCCTACAGACTTACTTCTAAGGGTACAGCCTAAAAACTTGACATAGGACTCTAAACCCATAAATATCGGTGGTATAAATGCCATCTTAACTCTTAAAATGATCGTATTAAATGTTAAAGTCAACATACAGATAGGTTTAAGCGTAAAAGTCATCATATAAATAACATCAAGTGCCTGGTAACAATAATAGAATTAAAAAGGAAGGAAAGTCCAATATGGGAACAGCTCACACAGCAGACTCCTAGAATGACATTCGCTGTAAATAACACTCTGACCTCAGAATCAACCCTTAAGGCTTCCTGGTCTGGCTGAAAGACCCGTGAGAGCATTTCAGACATGGAAAGCCAAGACTCTGTGACAAAAAATATGCTACACGGAGGGCCTTGTGAGACCTCAGTGGAAAGAAAGGGTCATCAAAGAAGGATGTACTCTTCCCTGAAGGGAGGAGGGAACATCCACTTTGATTATGGCTGTGTCCAAATACCAATAGAGTCTATGGTCACAAAAGGCTTCCATAGCCTTGGCAGCCCATGGCAAGAGCCTCAGGTGATCACTGACATCATAAATAAGAGTTTTAACTGTTAAAGAAGCAACAGAAGTCACTGTGCACTTACTCCCCATGTAGGATCTCCGTCCTTAATGAGTTGTACTATGAGAATCAACTGCAAATCTTGTTCTCAAACTGTACTTTATATATTATCTGTGTGTGGGATGAGGTACTGTTGAAATCTATGCTTAACATGGAGTTGGTCCTCTGTATATAAAATCAAACTAAAAATGAACCATAAGGAAGAAGGAGATGGGAGAGGGAGAGAGAGGTGGGATGGAAGTTGGGATGGGAAGGTGGGTATGGGGAAAAGAACCACTATATTCCCAAAGTTGTATCTATGAAAAAATTCATTCATTAAATAAAAGCTTAAAAAAAAAATAAAGGGCCAGCACTGTGGAGTTGTGGGTAAAGCCACCGCCTGCAGTGCCAGTATCCCATATGGGCGTTGGTTCAAGTCCTGGCTGCTCCACTTCCGATCCAGCTCTCTGCTATGGCCTGGGAAAGCAGTAGAAAATGGCCCAAGTGCTAGGGCCCCTGAACTTGCATGGGAAGACCCAGAAGAAGCTCCTGGCTCCTGGCTTTGGATCGGCGCAGCTCCGGTCATTGAGGCCAACTGGGGAATGAACCAGCATATGGAAGACCTCACTCTCTTTCTTTCTGCCTCTCCTCTCTCTGCCTCTCCTTCTCTCTGCATAATTCTGACTTTCAAATAAATAAATCTTTAAAAAAAAAAAGTGTGGGGTAGCCTGGACTGGAACTGGAACTCCAATATGAAATGCAGGCATGCCAAGCAGTGGTTTAACCCATTGTACACAAGGCCCACATCTGTATTATTTTTTTTATTGATAGGTGGGTGATTCAAGACTGTGACAAATATTGTGGCCTCAGGTTCAGATCTGAGTATTGCAATTTGCTAGCTGTGTCTGTGTGACTTTGTGGATGTTACTAATCCTTTCTGTGCCATATGAATAACAGAAGAGCATGTAACAACTTACGTGGTAGGATCATCGTGAGGACTGAGTTAGTTAATATTTGCAAAAGTTGATAAAGTTATTTGCACTTTGTAAGCCAGAGAGAATTTGTTAAATGCATAAGATTAGAGAGCCTACATCAAGTTATTTCTTTTTATGAATCTTAAAACTAAATACTAGTGGAACTATCATCTGGATATATAGCTTTCCACATCACAGGAACATTTACAAATTAATAGTATAAATACAAAGAAGACCTTGATAAATTAGAAAATTCAGAATACATATATCATAATCATTAAACAGAAAAAAATTATCACTTAGACATTTCAAAGCACATCCTTATATCACCATTAATTCAAAGAAAGTAAAAAAATTCATAGATGATTTATTTAATAATAAAAATGATCATATGCCAAAATTTTAATAATGTGGACAAATAAAATATAATTTTAGCCTCAATGACTTTCATTACTACTGCTGGTTGCCTAACCAGAAACCCTTGCTTTCTTCCCAACAGAATGTCTACTTTGTCAGTCACTCTAGCTTCCCATTATAAATCCTGATTGAATCTTAATTGAATCAGTTATAGTGCTCCCTGCACATTATTACTGATACAAGCTCCCAATAAAATTTGGAAAATAATACTCAGTAACTTCAGCATTCAAAGTGCTGATGGAAGATGTCCTCGTTATGTAAAGAATTATTGGAAATCAATATCAAAAGCACAAGACAGTTGTAAGAAAAAAAACTTGCCAAAAAAAACACATTAATGGAGACCCAATTCACAGTAGCAAGGCCGAATTGGCCAAAAAAAAAAAAGTGTTCAGCTGCAAATCTTTGCTAGCATCTTTAGAACACAGAATATAAACAAAATAAAATAGCATTTCTCAGCAAATTGGCAAAGTTAAAAATTTTTTAAAGATTTATTTTTATTTACTTGAAAGACAGAGTTAGAGAGGTAGAGACAGAGAGAGAGGTCTTCCATCCACTGGTTCACTCCCCAGATGGCTGCAATGGCCAGAGCTGCGCCCATCTGAAGCCAGGAGCCAGGAGCTTCTTCCGGGTCTCCCACATGGATGCAAGGGCCCAAAGACCTGGGCCATCCTCTACTGCCTTCCCAGGCCACAGCAGAGAGCTGGATTGGAAGTGGAGTAACTGTGACTAGAACTGGTGCCCACATGGGATGGCAGCACCCCAGGCCGGGACCTTAACCTGTTTACCACAGTGCCGGCCCCAGGCAAAGTTAAATTTAATAGTATTTCTTCATGTTGTGACATTGTGAGGAAATGGGCGTTTTCACTGATGGTTGGTAGGAATTTAAGTTTGTGCAAAATTTAAGAGTATTTGAGTTTGCACTGTGTTTTTAAAAATTCACAAACTATAACCTAATAGTACCACTTACAATAATGGAGTCTAAGGAAATAATTACAAATAAAGACAAACTTTTATGCTAAAGGATATTCATTGAAGAACTTTCATTATCAAAAAATACTACCCTATAATAAGACATTTTTCCCTCAAATTTATGAGATGAAACATCATGTAGCCAATTAAAAACATGCATTCAGGAGCCGGCACTGTGGTGCAGTGGGTTAAAGCTCTGGCCTGAAGTGCCAGCATCCCATGTGTGTGCTGGTTCTAGTCCAGGCTGCTCCTCTTCCAATCCAGCTCTCTGCTATGGACTGGGATAACAGTAGAAGATGGCCCAAGTCCTTGGGCCCCTGCACCTGCGTGGCAGACCCAGAAGAAGCTCCTGGATCCTGGCTTCGGATTGGCACAGCTCCGGCTGTTGCAGCCATCTGGGGAGTGAACCAGTGGATGGAAGACCTCTCTCTCTGTCTCTACCTCTCTCTGTAACTCTGTCTTTCAAATAAATAAAATAAATCTTTAAAAAATAAATAAATAAAAACATGCATTCAAAAATTGCATTGTGTTGATGTTGTAGCATAGTGATTAAAGCTACTGCCTGCAATGCCGAAATCCCATATGGGGTTCAAGTCTCGGCCGCTCTATTTCTGATCCAGCTCCCTGCTAATACTCCTGGGAAAGCTGCAGAAGATGGCCAAAGTGCTTGGGCCCCTGCTACCTATGTGGAAGACTTGGAAGAAACCAGAGGCAGCACCAGACATTGAGGCCATCTGGGGAGTGAACCAGCAGACAGAAGCTCGCTCTCTCTCTCTCTCTCTCCTTCTCTCTGTAACTCTTTCAAATAAATAACTAAATAAATCCTTTAAAAATTAGTTCATAACATGAGAAAAGATATAATGCTATCTCTATTGTGTGATCTCTATTTTAAATTCTGGAAGGAAATAAAACTAAACATCAAACATGGTTATCTCTTAGTTTGAGGGTTATTAATCATTTTATTGTTATCTATTTTATTGTATTTCTCAAACAGCCTACACTTTCTAAAAATATTCTAAAAATAAAAATAAAAGAATACCTGTTATTTTTCATCTCCTTCTAGGTTAAAAACATTACCATTACTTCATTGATGCTTTGTGCATAATGCTTACAAAAGAAATAATCAGATGATCTGTGTGTAGGCTGTGTTATTTCTAGTGCCCAAAGGACTCTCATAAGCTCAGTTTACACTTGTGTTAGGAAGAAAAGGGGAGGGAAAGAAAACGCAGCATGAGAACAGTGTGAGGCATGTTCAGATCCAATGCTCACAGCAGGGAAAAACAATTGCTTCCTCTCCTGTTTCCAGTGACCTAGTGGTGAGGATCACAGTGTTGAAAAAAGAATCCCAAATTGCCTTCAATGTGGCTTCCCTCTGTTATTTTTATGTTAGCAAATGCCTAGTCAAAGGGACCCTATGAAAAACCTCAAGGCATTGTATTACCCTCCTTCTCTTGGGCTGACAAATCTCCAAGTGGATACATGCTTGCTTTATGAGATGGACAGGTTCATAATGTGAGTCAAGGACCCCTACCACCGCCCTAAGCCCTAAGGTGATTGGATCATTAATTTCTAAGGACATGACTATACTTCCTAAAATAATTCTTTGATTTTAGACGTCTGTTGATTGGGAGAACTCTTTTATAAATACATATCCCTTCTTTGCAAAGAAAAATAATTTGCATATTATTCTTCCCTGATGGCTTGTTTATTGTTTCTATCAACCTCAAGTGTGAAAGCTTTCATAGGTGCTGAGAACAAAGATGAAAATAGGTGAATTTAAATGTCTGTTTATAAAGATGTTTGAAGGGATTAATTTTGTCTAGCCATTCAGATAGGATTAAGGGATTAACTTGAAATAATAAAGACATTATAAATTGGTATGTTTTCTCTAATTAATAGGTTCAGATATGAATATAAGATATGTCAAATTATTACAAATAACCTATAATTACATTATTTTAAATAATGGAAAGGAAACTCATGAGTCATAGTGAACAGATGACTTTGGAACAAGGCGAACTCATTCAGCAAATATAATGCTTTGCAAGACACATTTCCTATTTATATGTACAGTTAATAACATCTATTATGCGCTCTTCATCCTAGAAGCCTGTGTTTGTTGCGAGAAATACTTTAAAACAGAAGCTTAATTACATAGTGCTCAAGTTTCTCTGGCAACATCAAAAGGGAGAAAGTCATTTGTGCTTTAATGAACATTGTGAAAGAGAAAAATAAGTTCTCCAGTGGAGAACTCTGAGAGTTGAAGACAAGGAGAATGCAGGGGGAAGAAAATTTAAATTATAATTTATTTTTTCAGTATATGACAACAAAAGCTATAAGGGGGGAAACTGTTTTTCTTATTAATTAAAAATAAAAGAAACTGCAGCCTTTATGTTTTTACCCTTCAGATTTTTCTAGATGAGAATTCCTCAGGAATGTTACAAGCACAAACATTTACTTTCAAGGGAAAGAGTTCCCGCCAGCTCTCTTTACCAAGATGTCCCCCTAAACGCTCCAGAAACCATACTTTGAAGAAACTTTGTGATGCATGTCAAGGAGCCAAAAGAAAACAAAAGCCTTTGCAAGATGGTTTTAACTTAACTTAAGATTCTGAAGGAAAAAATTCACAAATTAATACTATAAACTGATTATCAGTTTATATGTGTTGTTAGTAGCAGATATAAACCTGGGATTGTCCCATTTTACTTGACGTTCCTAGAAATGGATAGAGAGCTCAACAAATTTACTTAATATAAAGTTGATCTTGTGAGTATGAAGTTAACTGCAAATAGATCTTTTAAAAATAAGAATGGGAATAAGAGGGGGACAAGGAAGAAGGGTGGGAGTGCAAAGGGAGGGAGGAAAAAGAGGGAAGATTCACTATGTTCCTAAATTTGTACATATGAAATGCATGAAGTTTGTATACCTTGCAGAGAGATGTTAGACACCATTAAATGCCACCCATTTTATAAAATAAAAGCAAATATATTAAAAGCTCAAAAAGAGCTGCCAAACTCTGATTCTAGATTCTGGATCCATAAGTGCTCCATTTATTAGTATATTGACCTAATAAAGAAAATCAACAAAGTTTTGAAAGAAGGAGCATTTATCATAAAGAGTATTTGTTTGAACTCAGAAACCATGTTCAAGGCCACTCTTGGGAATATCCAAAAACAAAATCAAAATTAGTCTTTGACTTATTTTCTTCCCCTTGTATTGTCCCTTGTCTCAATGAGAACCCCATATCTCAAGTCCTAGGAATCTCATGCTCATCCACACTTATCATTTTTACCATCATTACAAAGTAAACCAATTTTCACTATCTGGTACCAATCAATTACATTTTTAGCTTAGTAAAGAGCATCTTTAAAATAACTTGGGATCCTGAAGGTAAAATATCACATTTCAAAAAAATCAATCCTTCCTTTTGTTCTTTCTTTTCTGTTTGTTTTTAACCAGGGTTGAGATCCAATCAATTAAAATAGTGTGCTAACTACTATCAAGTGTCAAACGTTTCTATTATAAACACATCTGTGAAAAAAAAAAAAAACAGATGACTATTAAAATTTTTTAAATTTATTTGGAAGTGATAGAGACAGAAAGATGTTCCCATCCACTGGTTTAACTGCCAAATGCAAGGGTTATTGTAAAGCTACCATCTCATATGCCAGCATTGTACCAGATTGTGTCCCATTCTGATCCAGTTCCTATTAATGGCCTGGGAAAAGCAATGCAAGATGACCCAAGTGTTTGGGTCCCTGGCACCCACATGGGAGACCTGAATGAAGCTCCTGGTTCCTGGTTTCAGCCTAGCTCAATGCTGGTTGTTGCAGCCATTTGGGGATGGAAGATCTCTCTCTCTCTCTCTCTCTCTCTCTCTCTCTCTCTCTCTCCCCCCACCCCACCCCTTTCTATCTCTGTAACTCTGACTTTCAGAATCAATAAATAAATCTTTTTTAAAAAAAAATCCTAAATGCCCACAATAGCCAAAGCTGGGCTAGGCCAAACTCAAGAACCCAGGTTTCAATCCAGTTCTCCATATGGGTGGCAAGAACTCAGGTACTTGAACCATTTCCTGTATCCTCCCATTAGCATAAAGCTGTAACTGGAAGTGGAGTGGAGACTCGAATCCAGGCACTACAATAATGGTGGTGGGCATCCAAAGCAGCAGCTTAACTACTGTACCAAATGCCCACCTCTGTGAGACTTTGATGAAATTACACTTAGGAAAATGTTCTACAAACCAAGTATCAATGCCTGAATCCCAAATCTCCACCAACTTTCAACTGGGACTTGAACACAAAAATACCTAAAATAAAAATGGGGATGATAGGTCTCCTTACTTTCAATATTTTGCCTAATTCTCTACCACTTTAGCAAGTGGTGATTTAATTATTTCCCATAAAATAATGACAATCCTGCCCTCCAGGACATGGCTTTGAAGTCATTGATTAAAATGGAACACTTGATGAGAAAAAACTTGAATGTCACAGTCATTGTGGTCTGAATTCCTAGTACTGTTTTCATATATGACAGTACACTTGAAGACCCCAAATATACCTCAGTTGTTGCAGCAGAAATCAAAAGAAAAACTAGGTCATCATTTCACACCATGGCATTCGATTTTGAATTTCACATCTTGGGCTCTCATGGTTGCCTAATTTAAAGCCCATCTCTTTGCCAACACTTCTTTTGAACTCTGAGAGATGCATCCATCATGATATGAGATTGGATCTGTAGCTCGAGGTACTAGAATAATAATCAGAGGTGTATATATAAATTGAAAGACTCTGCATTTCTCCAAACCATTTCCTGTTGTAGGAATGCTAAAATAATGCTAATGCAAGAAAAGATATTCCAGTGTCATTTTAGATTTCAGACATTGCACATTTGTACCCATGATTATGTCAAAATATACACATAGGCATCATTTGCAAGAGAATTTATTATAAAAGAAAATGTGAAAAACCCAAAGCTAGCCTGACCTTCTTTTATTTATTTTTTTTTAAATCAGAGCTTGAACTGAGGTTGAATAAATTTGTCCAGCTTAACATAAAATTGTGTTGGTCTGAAAATAAAAAATAAACCTATTCATGTGGAGTGAAAAGAAAAGAAAATAAAAGAAACATAAAACATCTCCCTTCTGGCATAAAAAATGCAGCATTTTAAAAATAAAAGCAAAAGAAACCTACTTTTAAATAATATCATGTTTTATATAAAAAATAAAGACCTGAGAACCTCAGAAGCAAGGCAGTCCACATTTCATGCTGAGGATATCTACATGGGAGAAAGAAAGGAAAGGAAAAACTTGCGGTTATTTTGAGAGTTGGGTTTTTATTTTTGTTTTTCAGGTGGGGGGCATCAAATGCATCCAGACACAAGTGCAAAAACAAGATTTAACAAATGTTTATTCCATCAAGCTTTCATCCCTTTGTGAATCTTACTCACTTCTCTTGTACCAAGACTTGAGTGCCTAGAAAAAATAAAAATATCTTTTCTGATAGATCCATCAAAGCATTTATTTTAAACTGAGTAAAATTCAGTTGATTCAAGATTTGCTTTCAGGACCCAGAGGATCCATAGCCCTTCTACCAAGCTTTTGAAATGCAGTATTCTTCAGTGTTCCCACTTTGATTTCCTTCTCCCAACACTGAAAGAGAGACACACAAAATTCATTCTCCTTTGTGATTTTTTGTGACTGTTTGTTTGTCATCATTCATAGATTCTCTTTGGAGCACACTACTAGAAGTGTGGCAAAATCTACTTATATATGGAAGCTCAGATGTGGCTAGGATATAAGTTACAAAACCCCACTAATTTCAAGAACAGAATTCTGGTTATTTAATTCATCACCTTTCCTTAGGATGAACTTGGTGGAATATTGTGGTAAAGACAAGACACTCATAGTCTCCAAGACCTCACTTCTTTCTAAACAGCCCTCTAAAGCATCTATCTGAGACTTAAATGTTCCTTAAACAAAATAGAGTTGGAACTAAAGAGGACATCTCCAGCTAGTTTTATCTATGTCAGGCTCTTAAGCTCAGCTGGACCTAGTCTTCCTTTACAGGAGAAAACGAAGGAAGCAAGGGAGGCAGGGAGGCAGGGAGGCAGGGAAAGAAAGCAAGCCAGCCCAGATTACAATTTCCAAGTTTCAGCCTAGAATAATGTTTATTTATAAGTTCTAAATTCCAGAAAATAAGAGTTTAAAGGGGAAACATTAACAGACCTTAATTATGGCAAAGCAAAGGGCAATACTGCAGTGAAAAGAAACTACCCCTCAGATGAAGTGCTTAATCTTTGAATGAGATGTGCCCTAATATCTCAAAAGTGTCGTGGCATAATGACTCAGATTCTCCTTGTAGCAGGCTGTCGTATGCCCTTTATGAAATTCACTGTCACCTTCAACTCCTAGCTTATAACTAAACCTCACTTCACTCCACACCACGTAAACAAGAAAGATCTTAAAGAACCAAATTAGGACAGGTTGCTTTTTGGCAAATGCTACTTTCAGACATGCCTCTCAGAGAAGCAGAGGCATCAGGAAGGACCAAGAAAGACCAGCGGTCTGCTGCAGATAAAGCCCACAACAGAGTGAGAACACGGCCCACTGCTCACTCAATTGAAGGAGAATTCAAACTCTCCCTTAAAAACTATACTGCTGGGCTGGTGTTGTAGTGCAGTGGGCAAAGCCGCTGAAGCTGCCTCTGCAGTGCAGACATCCCATAAGGGCGCTGGTTCATGTCCTGGCTGCTCCACTTCTGATCCAGTTCCCTGCTAATGCTCTTGGGAAAGCAGCAAAGCATGGCCCAAGTGCTTGAGGCCCTGTACCTGCGTGGGTGACCCGGAGGAAACTTCTGGCTCCTGGCGTCAGCCTGGCCCAGCTCCAGCCAATTGTGGCCATTTAGGGGGTGAACAAGCAAATGGAAGACCTCTCTCTCTTTTTGTCTCTCTCTCTGTAACTCTGCCTTTCAAATAAAATAACTCTTAAAAAAAAAAAAAAGCTATACTGCCTTGAAAGCCAAATTTGTTATGTGAAACTCAACTTTTATTTACCCCAGTTTTGCCTCGTTTGCCTCACACTACTCTGTAAATTTGAAGTGCTTTCTCTAAACACACTTACAACACTTGGAGAAATTTATAAAGCCCATCATTAGCTTTCTCTATGTATTATATAATTTCAAGTTCCTTAATATTTCTTAGTACAGAATTAGTGCATTTCCTAGACTTTCAGTTTTTGTTTGGTTTTGTTTTCCCCTGAAATCTTCTTGGCATTTCCACATTTTTCTTCCTGATTCAAATCGTCACTGAACCAAACATCTGACACAGTGCCTCACCATAGTAGATATTTAGCCACTGGTTTTAATACAAGAATAAACAAACATCAGGACTACACAGTGGATGCTCAGATATACGTTAAACAACGAATGAATTAAACAACCAGAGAAAGTCTTTTTTGTATTCCAC
This sequence comes from Oryctolagus cuniculus, assembly GCF_964237555.1. Classification (NCBI taxonomy): domain Eukaryota; kingdom Metazoa; phylum Chordata; class Mammalia; order Lagomorpha; family Leporidae; genus Oryctolagus; species Oryctolagus cuniculus. The sequence goes on from NC_091443.1 coordinate 59,283,639, forward strand.
ATATCCATAGCCTCAGCTGCTGTTTTCTTGATTTAAATTTTACAGAAAATCTAACTAATTCGCTGTCTTTGTTGGCTTAAATGTAACACTAATACATGCATTCATGCCTCTGTCTGGCAGCAGGATTTTGACACAGAGAAAACACATCCTGTGCCCAACAACGCAATGTTTGCAGAAAGCATAGGAATTACCGCCAGTCTCGTTTTCCTCATAGGAAAGCCAAGGTGAGCAGATGGAAAGCCAAGCACTCACAGGTGGGTGTGGCAGCCACTTCCGTTCTCACTGCACTCCCAAACCCAGGACTCCGAATGTTTGCACCGAAAATCATGGCTGTTCAGTTACCAATGACATCAATTAACACTAAACACTAATTTAATAACCCCTTGAAAGGTAAGACATAATCCACCATGTATCAAATTCATACGAAAAGGAAATGGTAAGAATCCAGAAACAGAGTAATGTTAGAAACACCATACTGAACTAAGACTGGCCACTGATGGTTATTTCCTCATTCCCTGCCCGCCCCCACCACCACCAAGAAAAAGATTGAATTTGTGTTGTCTTGGAAAGGAAAACTTCCCCCTGAGCCCACAGTGATGGGGCCGTACAAGCACCAGCATTAACCAACTTGCTTAGACTGTCTCCAAAAAAAAAAAAAACAAAAACAAAAATTTGCCCCAGGCTCGTCCTAGAGACAGTGGTCCTCTGACTAGCATTTGAGGAAACAAGAATGTATCAAGGTCACCCTAACACAAAATGGGTGCAACTTGGAAATAAAAGAGGCCACATTCCATTCATCTCTCTCTGAATATCAGAGACTGAGTAAATGTGGAGGAAAAGCAGTAAGAGAGTAACCTTCAGTCAGTTGACTAGATTGCTATACACATCAACATGGCCTTTTACTCGACTTACCAGTTAGGAGCATTTGTTTCTACGTTCCTGTCTCTCACAGAGGATTTTGCCTGGATATACTTTTATGTGATATCTGTTAGGTTTTTATTTGCATACTTTTGAAGACAGTGAAAGAACGGATAGTGTGTTTTCAAATCCCAGCCAAGCTCTGACATTTAGAGGGAAGGAAAGAAAAAGGAAAGAAGGAGATAAGTGAAGGGAGAAAGATACAGAGGGAGGGAGGAGGTAAGTTTGGTTTAAAATATTTTTTAAATTTTCATAGAGAAAATATAAGTAGTCTTCTTGCTTGACTGTTTTACATGGTAAAATGTTTTTGAATGGAACAAACTAACAGATGTTTGAAATGTTCAAATACAGATCATGAAAAACAATCAGAGTTCCTATAATTACTATAAGCTAAAAGCCAGGATAAAAATGACTATATATTAACTAAGGTGATCAACTTTCCAAGTTAGAGAGATTAAAGACAGATACTAGGCCAGTGCCGCGGCTCACTAGGCTAATCCTCCACCTTGCGGAGCCGGCACACCAGGTTCTAGTCCCGGTCGGGGCGCCGGATTCTGTCCCGGTTGCCCCTCTTCCAGGCCAGCTCTCTGCTGTGGTCAGGGAGTGCAGTGGAGGATGGCCCAGGTGCTTGGGCCCTGCACCCCATGGGAGACCAGGAAAAGCACCTGGCTCCTGGCTCCTGCCATCGGATCAGCGTGGTGCGCCGGCCGCAGCGCGCCAGCCGCGGCAGCCATTGGAGGGTGAACCAACGGCAAAGGAAGACCTTTCTCTCTGCCTCTCTCTTTCACTGTCCACTCTGCCTGTCGGAACAACAACAACAAAAAAAGACAGATACTAAAGCAAATATACACACACACACACACATCCATCCGTGTTTATGTGTGAAACAATTACAACAGGTGTATATCAAACAAGCCTTGTACAAAAATACTGGATTCATCTTGTAATGAAAATTCCAAAATTTGTGGCATTGTTATGAAATTTAAGACCACATGTGAAAAATATAATGTGCTATAATACCTCATGTTGAGGTAGAGCATTACATCTTTCTCTTTTGATCTAATATATACTTGCATTGTGTCCATAGATAAGAATAGGGGATTTGTGATAGATTATCCTGATGATTATGACTTTTTACCTTTTTTGGGAATGAATGTCGATCTTCTGTGGATAATAGCTACTTTCACAAATAATATTATTCAGGAGCAATTATGTAGTTTAATTTAAAGCATGCATAGTACTAGGAACCACTGCTTTAAATAAAAGTGAAGGGTTGGCCACACTACCTGACTTGATTATAGCAATGCTAGAATCCTCAGGATCAAACGTAAAATCTGAGTTGGGAATAGATAACATCATGTTCAGAAGCTTGAACTTGGATGACACTGTGCAGCTCAGCCACCTGCCAGTCATGCTTCCTAACACCCTTGTTCAAACTTGCTTGAAAGAATCTCTTATGCTTTAATCCCCACAACCCTGAAAAATAATCTGTGCCACAGGCATTAGGGCTGTAAACTTCTTTTAACTTTCCATTAAATAGCAGAAACCTTAGTCTGATTCTGGCAGCTGACCTAGGTAAAGATTTTAATGTCCATCTGATGCACACACATTTTTGTGTTCCATGGCTGGTGCTTGCTCACTGTTGGTAAATGCCAAATGCATCTGGGAAAAGAGTTTTGAAAACAGTTCGACAGTCTGAAAAGTTCCAACAATAAAACAGAACTCTTTACATTGCAAAGCCAAACAAATAACTCGGGCAAATGTAATTGAATAAATCCCCGGCTTCAGTGCAGATGGCTGTTTTTACTGTCTGTCTATGCTGGGATCTGCTGAAGTTTCTTCAGTTCCTGTGTGTGTGTGCGTGTGTGTGCGTGTGTGTGTGTATGTGTGTGTAGGGCTTTTTTATATGAAATTTGGCATATTGCATGTGGCAGGCTGTTGAAAAATGAATAGACAGGAGGAAAAAGGCAATGTACATCCCATTGGTAATGACAGAAAGCCGGGTTGCTGACTGCCCATGTGCCAGTTCTCCTGGTTTGCCTAGGGGCTCCCAAGATCATTTCTTTGCCCCCAGATTTTCATGTTGAATTATCACTCACAAACTCTAAATGAACATGCCTCTTATTTTATTTAAGACACACCGGGCACTTGTATTTGACTTCCTGCTAGGCAATACAATATTTAGTGTTTGCTGCATACACAAATGGCAAGAGATGAAAAATGGCCTTCTAAGCATAATTTCCATTTTTTTTCTTATTTTTTCAAAGAGATATCTTTGCTCCAAGCTTTCAAGAGGCAGACATCAAGTACAAAGCATTTGCTCTGTGCTGGTTTTGCCTGAGAAACTCTGACCACAGAAGTCTATGAGGATTCATCAGGAGCTTCAGGCGATGGCCTCATGCCTTTGGCCTGAGGCAGAGCTGGGGGCTAAGCACTTTTCATGTGGGGGGTAAGGAATAAAGCGGGAACTCACCTCACCTGGACTCTCAGTTGCTCTGACTGCCACCCAGAAGCCTCTTCCTCCGAGACGTGTCTTCAGGGCTCCTGTTACAACAAAACAAACAGCATCATAGCTTACTTGTGACCTACTTAGGAAACATTCAGATTTAACCATCTACAATGGGCCCAAAGAACACAGGCAGAAGACAACAGAAATGCTTCTTCTCCATACAATGGCCAAAAGGAATACAGGTTGTGATGAAGAAAAATATTTCTTAATATAAATTTAAAAGTCATAGTTGGCTCGAATGATCACATATAATTTTTTTCTCTTAAAAGATTTGGGTCATGTGCTTTACATGATATAGTAATCATTTTTAAACAAATCTTCATATCTAGGTACAAATTTCTGCATGTTTCTATTATTCTTTAGTTCCAACAAGAACTGCTAAAAGGATTTTTCTAGGCTGCTTATTTGTTAAGTGCTCGTTAACTCATCTGACTCAAGCATGCTCTTGTCAGAATCCAGGTTTATCAATAACTAATGATGTTTTAAACTTCTGATCTTCAGCAGCAATGTTTTTGGTTTCTTTTAAGGCCCAGTTATGACTCTTACCACCTGCAAAATAGAGGGAGTGGACGTCTGACTAATTTCCAGAAAATGCCATGACCTGCTGAAGTAGTGAGATTCCCAGAACCTTTTTGTCTTTCTGTGTTTCTATGGCTCTATGGCTCTCCTTGGTCCTTGCTCCTAAGAGAGCAGAAGCTTTAATAACAACGGTGTAAGAGAAGGAAAGCATTTAACACAATAAGCTCTCAACCAGATACTTTCAATGTAATTATGTGCTCCATTGCAAAGTCCACTTTTTTAGAACAAAAAAACAAACAAATTCCTAGAAAGCAGTGAATGAGAAAGGGTGTATTGCCACACAACTATACTCAGCTGAAGAAAATGGTAAGAATTAGCTAGGAAGCCAGCATTCGGCAACCCTGAATCTGAATCTAAAAACACAACTGTGGTATTCCATAAAACTTTAGGGTTAAAAATGTTTTTTTTTTCTAGTAGGGAAATTTCGGGTTGTCTGGGAAATTATGTCAAGTGCTACTAGGTTTGTGGTAAATTAGTTACATAAACCTTAAACAGTCCAGGGCTCTAAAACAGCCATCTCCATCAATAAGGGAGTACACACAAAATCAAAAGGGTCAAAGTACCGGCACAATTACAGCCTGTTAACTAGACAGCTGTACTGAAAAGCTGCCCTACCACAAATGCAACTAACATGGAGCGATTAACATGGTTAATATTTGGATTTCAGTTCTGTAGCTCTAAATGCCACAACCAGGTCTGGCTAACTTTCAGAATTTGCACAGATATTGAACCCAGACAATTAGGTCATTTTTCCCATGAGCATTCTAAGTGTTAAAAATAGTACAGTGGGGATGCCAACCATGGAATGAGAGAGCCACTTACATGTATAACTAAAATGATTATTAACATCTGTTATGGGAAATCATCTTTTCTCAAAATGCAAACCTTGAAATATTATTGTGAAATGGGGTTGGAAGTCAAGGGAGCTGCATTTAAGATCCTCTGATCATTGTGTGTCATTTTCCCCAAAATTTAAGTGTAAAAATTTCCAAAATACAGAAAGTTAAAAGAATTGTGTAATATACAATTAATAATTTGTTATTTTAATGTATTACATATTTCTCCATTACTCTCCTTGCCTTGTATTTATCAATTTCTTACATTTTTATAAAATTCAAAGTTTATTGCAGACATGTCACCCCTAAACACTTCAACATCCATATAATTAACTAAAATTTTATACTGTTTGACTGTCTCATTTTCCTGGGTAAAATTTATATACTGTGAGTTGTGCAAATCCCAGTGTGTCATTCAATGAATTTCGAAATTTTATAACCTGTATAACCCAAACCCCTATCAAGATAAAGGAAATTGACATCATTCTAGAAAATCCCCAGTAACTACCTTCTGCCATCACCTCCAGAGGCAATTACTGTGCTGATTGTTTTTACTACACATTTGTTTTACATGTTCTAATCTAAAAATTCATATAAGTGAATTACTAAGATTGTGCTCTTTGCACAAAGAGAAGTATTAAAACAGCAATTTCTCTGGAATAGTCCATATTTCCCTTTAATTCTGTAAATTTTTGCATTTTGAATCTATTATCGGACATACATGCAGTTCTAATTAATATGCCTTCCTATGAGTTGAACTTTCAATGTTATGAAATGTTTTTCCTTGTTTCTGGTGTGATAGCTTTTGATCTGTCTACTTAATTAGCCAAAATCACAATCATAAGAATACCCTTTCCAATAGATTTCCAATAACAGAGGGTTAGAATGATATTTTCTGGCTACATATAGAGAACAGAAGAAAGACAGTAGACATTGTATAACATATACACACCTTCACCCACTTATTTCATTAAACACTAAGTGCATGCTGGTGTAAAATGATTTTGCAGCAGACTTAAAAAAAATACAACGTATTTGGGGGGTAGGAAAAGAGAGACAGGGAGAGAGAAGTGCCATCCACTCATTCAGTCCCCAAGTGCCTACAATGGCCAGAGCTGGGCCAGGATCAGAGCCATGAATGGGAAGCTCAATCTAGGTCTCCCATGCAGAAGAGGAATCCAATTACTTGAGCTGTCACTGCTGACACACATAGTCTGTACTGGTGAGAGCCAGAAGCAGAAATTGAACCCAGACACTTGGATTTGGTAAACAGACATCTTAGATGATAGGCTGCGTGCCTGCGTCTGCAGATGGTTTTAAAGTTACCATTCAGTTGATTCTAAGTTAATTAAAATGGAAGGGATGCCAGATGGGCATAATTTAATCTGTTGGAAGGACTTTAAAAGACAGGCTGGGTCTTCCTGGAGAGAGAGAAATTTCAAACAACACTGGGTCGGCAGTTGTTCTGCCTTCCCTACGTATCTTTCCTCCCAGGTTAGCTGTGGACAAGCTTCACATCACGTGGGTAGGATTTCAGCTTGCTTGTGGCTATCCCTTCCTGTCTTCCAAATACGTGTTGTATATGACTAATCTGTCCCCATACAAAAGTAAACCGGCTCCTAGCAATAAATATAAAGGTTTAAACAAACATACATCTTAATTAGCAAACTTTTTTCTTGAATTCTATTTTAGCATTTTTCACCCATCAGTCACTCAAAAACTCCTCTCTTACAGATAACATATGGTCTCTGCTTTTTATTTGAAATATCTAGTTCATTCATATGAACCTTTTCACTCTTAATTTTGTTCCATATTTTTATTGTCCCTTTGTTTATGTTTTCTACATTTGAATTCCAATAAAAGCACGTTTTCCTTTTCATTCTTGAGCACAGTTATAATCACTACTTCAAAACTTTGCTTGCTAATGAACACCCACGTGGTCTGCAGCATTCTCCATGGTTTGTTCTCTTGATAATAAATCATGTTTCCTGCTCTTTTATACATACAGCACTTTGGAATTTTGAATGATATCTTGTGGACATTCCTCCAAAATGTTGAATATTTTGTTTACTTGTTTTAGCAGGCAACTAACTCACCTCAGCTCAAGTCTAAATCCCTACACTAGGGAGCAACCAGTATCTCTTTTGTTATACTACACTTAGTTGGGTGGCTTGGAGTCTGCCCCAGGCTTACAAAGTTTAGGGGATCAGCCAGAAATTTTGCCAAAGTTTATGGAGAGATACTAGTGCTACATCCCTCTGGTTCCTTCATTTTCAAGCTTACTTCCCTCTCTTCCCAGATACTATCATAGCTCTGGACTGTGTCTCCTGGTTGTTTAAGCTACTAAAGCTACAGATTTCTGAGTTTTAGGCAGTATGCTCACTTTTATGTTTGGAGACATCCATCCAGCAAAAAGCAGTAAAACGGGAAATATCCAGTGCTATTTCCTTCTTCCAGGTGTCCACTCCCCTTTGATTTCAGCCTACGTGTGGTTGTTCTCTATTACTCCTGAATAGTTGTTGTTTTTACAACTTACTCAGAGTTAACGTTACTCTCTGCAGGATAGTTGATCTGATAGGAGCTATTCTGCCATTATCAGAGTCTTTGTATATATATAATATATGTATATACATATAAAATCTCTGAAATTTTACTAAGCAAGCACAAAAATAGCTTGAATCTAGTGAACAGAGAGAATTACCCATTTCCCACCATTCCTCCAGGATAGAAGTAATCATAATGTGGCAAACTGTAACTACTCCAATGTATTCATTTTGAGTAGAGATTTCAGAAGCAAATTTCACCTCTGTCAAAAACTGTGCGACTCTTCTCTAAGGCTCAGTTTTGTAAAATATTTAACCTATTTCTAAATTCCCTGAGAAATTCTAAGCATTTTCCCGACACACTGTATCAGTTGAGCCCATCTGCCCTCCAGAACTGCTCTCGGCCCTTCTACACCCCATGCTGTGTATCAAGGTGGCCTGCGGCCGTGGCGCTCTCTTGCTGTGCAACTTCCAGTTGAGTTTCCCCAGTGAGAGGCAGACTGGACGTGAGATGGTGAGAAGAGACAGAGCTTGCAGAATTTACTTCCTCTGCTGTTTCTTCTGGGCTGCAATTTGACAGAGATGCTTTCCTTTTCTGAAAGCCCTGGCTCTTCTTTATTTTTTTTTAAGATTTATTTATTTGAAAGGCAGAGCTACAGAAAGGCAGAGGCAGAGAGAGTGAGAGAGGTCTTCCATCTGCTGGTTCACTCCCCAGAGGGCCACCATGGCCAGAGCTGTGCCAATCCGAAGCCAGGAGCTTCTTGCAGGTCCCCGACCTGGGTGCAAGGGCCCAAGGACTTGGGCCATCTTCTATTGCTTTCCCAGGCCAAAGTGGAGAGGTGGATTGGAAGTGGAGCAGCTGGGACTTGAACCAGCACCCATATGGGATGCCAGCACTGCAGGTTATGGCTTTACCCACTATACCACAGTGCTGGCCCCAGCCTGGCTCTTTTTTTTTTGTCATTCATCTTTCATAGATACAGTTACCGTCATTTATTTTGGATAGAGGCAGTCCTTCAGTTCTTGCCCCTTCCTGCCACAAGGGAATAATAATTCATTGCTGTTGTTAAAGTAGGGTATTTTATCACCCCTACAGTTTGTCCTTAATTCTTCTTGGGATTTTATAAAATATTCAATATAGTTCTTCAACTATTGTACTTAAACATGTCTTGAAAGATACAAGACTTTTGCATACACTGTTTCCTCCAACAAAATGGTTTGCCCTTGAACCTTTACTAGGTTAGCTACATTTTGCCTGTCAACGCCCACTTAAATACCACTTCCTCAGAAATGACCACACTCTTGAAGTAAGTTCAACTTAGCTCTCACACTTGACTAAATTCTGACACTTCTCTATCAGCATTTTGCTCAATTTCTTCTTAACTCATCATGATTTCTAACTTATTTATCTATTGATTTTATTGTCAGTCTAACAATCTAGATAGTGAATTTCATGAAGACTTGTTTCATTCATCACTATATAACTGGCAAGTAACAGAATCCTTAGCACATATGAGTATAAGCCGATCAATATTTATTTATTTATGGCAAGACATTGTTACTACCTTGCAAAAGAATATTGAACTATTTCATGCTGATAGGTTCCATTATATTGCTATAATATTAACTAAAGTCATCACCACCAACAATGCAGAATGTAGAAAAAATACATAGTAAGTATCTTATTCCAGTGAATAGGAAATGAGTAAGGACAATGAAATGCATTACGTAGGGAATGATACCAAGCTTTTCAAGAATGTTGGGGTCATGAGAACTACTGTTCTATAAAGTAAAATTCAAAAAGTGTAATTACACTAAAAACAATGCAGCACAGAAATAACTTTGAGAAATGATAGTTGGCTTAAAAATCTGTACATGCTCACAAATGATTTTTTTTCTACTTTTTAATTTATTTTTCTGTGTTTAGAAAGAGTATTTCTTTCCTAAGTGATTTTGAGTGTTTAGAAAAATGCTTAGAATTCCTTAGGGAATTTAGGAGGAGAGCAAGATGCCTTTTGAAGCTGCCATTATGCCCTCAAAAAGAAATTGAGACTGCACTTCTAATCTCGGGCCTTTGAAGAGAAGCTGCCCTCCCGAAGACCTCCCCTCTGGACTTTAATCATATCCTGGTAGGTCTCTTTGCTTCAAGTTTTCCTTTTTCAAATTTTATTAATTATGCATCTCACTGCTTAATCATCTTAAAACACAACAGTCTCATGATATTTTTCTGGAAAGCAAACTGCAATTGTTTTTACTGTCTCTCAGATCAAATCTGTTATTCCAAAGGATTCGGCAGATATTTGAAGACTTCAACCAGCTGGCAAAACCATATTCTTCACAATCCCATCATGTCCAAGGTCAAAGGAACTAGTCATCCACCACATACTATGTATATTTTACACATTGTTGCTGTTGTCCTTGTACACATGACATCCCATCACATCATAGCCTAATTCTGCTAGAACGATTTTTTCCATTAAGTAAAGTATTAGAATTCTTTTCAGATCAAAGCCATAACAATTCATGAAGTCTTTTTTGACTATTGCAATCTACAGTGATCTTTACATTAGTTCAATTTCTTACAATAATTATCAATAGGTTTTTACTGAGTGTCCATCACACGGATGACATGGAAGTTGAACCCTACATAAACAATGAGGTAAAAGATTCAGTACCCAACTGACAGAGTTTTATGTAACTCTAAAAAGACAAATAATAATGCAGAGACAAATGTGGTTACTAGCCAACCACGCAATTATATAAAATCTACTCCAGTATTTTCCTGTTATCGTTCTTCCCAAATTAATGAACTCTCAAATGTTAAAAATCTATCTTCTTTGAGATTTTTTAAAAAATTGTTTGAATTAAATAACTAATATTCAGTGTTTACTATATCATAGTTGATATTCTTAACACTGTAAATATATTAGCTCATTTACTTTTCGGAACAACCCTAAGAAGATATGTACCATGCTATTTTTTAGTCAAGAAAATTGAGAAAAAATAAGATTAAGCAATTTAGCCAGTCTTGCCCAGGTAATTAATGAAAGGGTTGCAATTTAGGCTTAGGTAGCTTTCCCCCAGAGCCTACACTCATCACAAGGTTCTTCCTTTCCATGCAGACTCCATGTCTTAGCATATATGCTACTAAATCCACTAAATCATATTGCTACTATAAAGAAGCTCTGCTTGGAAGCAGGGAATCCGCCTGCATGCCACAGGAAGGCTGCTGAACCCTGAGAGAAGCCAAGCTGGCACTGAAATTCAGTTCTCCAAACCCAGTGAAGGACTCTAGGCTTTGGAAATCACATGGCTCTCACCTTCTTTGCCACTGTCTTGTCCGTCAGGCTTCAAGGAGTCCTGATGTTTCATGCTTATTTTCTTTGAGTTTTCCCCTCGAGGATAAGCCTACTAGGGAAACCAACCAAAAGAATTCCACTTCATGAAATTAATCAATATACGCTGTTTTCCCATACTTCCTTGATAAATGAATTCTTGTTTTATTTAGGAAAGCAAGGAGCCCAACTAACAAACAATGTTTTGCAGGTTTCCTAGAAAGAACGAATAACTATGGAGCATGGGCCCAACCAAACAGAAGAATACTGGAAATATATTTTGAGTACACAAAAAGCATTGTCTATTGTACCTTAAAAAAAATGAACTGAGTCAGATGGCACAGGCATTTTACCCTTTGTCCTTTCCGTTCCACCTGTCTGGAATGCAAATACGGTGCCCATTATTCTAGGAGCCATCCTAAAACCAAAATGCCAAATGTCACCCACTCAGAACAATGGAATGGGACAAACAAATCAGCTCCTTGAGCTCCCCAGTCCTCCAGTAGGTTGGCTGGTTAAGCCCCTGTGTTCAAGTTTATGTGCACATGCAGGCTAAAGCAATACTAAAAAATAAAAGCTACTACCTGAGCTTAATTCATAGGATCAAATTCTTTCAACTTTTGATAAAAAGGTTTTAATAGAATCCATTACTATATTCACTTATTTGTGTGAATTTTTTTAAAAGACAACTAATAAAACTCATACTTGATTTTTGTTTCAAAGGAATACATTTTTTAACCATTATGGTCAGGGTAAAATTGAAAATAAATGAAAGACAATTCAGTGGAAGTCCCCACAATACCTGGGCCAGTAATTTTGAAGCTATTTACACTCTTATTTCAGAATGGAAAGTTCACATCAGTAATAGGGTGATTCATCTTTTCTTAATCAATGAACAATTAATCTTCATTAGTATACTCAGGTCAGTTTAAATGTGCAATAAGATGCTAGATCTTAGCAAGGAAGCCTCAAACACAATGGAAGTCATTAAAATTACATTACATCTGGCATTCTTGATGAGGCAAAGCTGGCACCAATTCCACAGTACTCATAAGCACTAAGGCTTGTGGCTGAGTCACTCAGAGAATGGGGACAAAGGTGTTAATTTCAGTATCAGCACCTGTTTGAAGGCAAAAGCAGACACTGTCTGCACCTCTGAGGGCCTGAGGATGGACCCTTAAGCAGCTCATGTCTTCACTTCACTCACCTTTGTTCATAACTCAGGGTCCACTCGGTTCTGATTCCATGAGTGCTAAGATGTCTTACTCAACCACTCTAGCCTGTGGATGTATCCCTGTGAATCCAGCTACTTTCTCTCACTTGGGGGCTTCATTGTATCATCACTAACATTATCATCACCACTCCCATGCACTGAATGCTTACCGTCTTAGGCTCTCGCGGAGGAAATCCATTATTTCAACCATAAAGGTGATAATCTTATTTTTACTTTACAGAGTTGAAAACTCAAGTTCCACATTAAAAATGTGCCTAAAGTCACCCAGAGGGAAAAATCTGGCCCCTTATCCTCCACAATGACTCCACTACACCACACTGCCTTTCAAGCAATTATAAATTATATTCTGCCTTCTTTTGTTGTATTTGCCTCTTACCAGTATAAGAGTCTGTCAGTTCCATGAGGATGGCGATCCTGACGTATATTTCTAGGTGTCCTTAGACCCCAGAACACTCTGGACACAGGCTGATCTGGTAAAGCTTTGATGGATGCAGGGGGTTTGACCCTAATCCAAACCTACTTACTCTGGTGTCTGGTATCAACTTATTCAATACGAGAATTATCTGTAGACCCAGAAGTGCTTTTTTAAAGATCTCGTGGTTGGATTTAGTAGATAGCATGCTCTCATGGGCTATTTATTCCTCTAATCACAAATATAAATAGAAAAGAAGCCAGGATAGGGCCTTGAAAAGACCAAGTTGACTCTTCAGATATATGTCTCTATCAGTCTTTAGAAACAGACAGCCCCTTTTTTAAAGACTTCAATTTAATTAGAATTCCTTCTCCCATTGAGATAACATCTTCAATTGATTTAATCCTTTCTTGTACATTCCTTGCATCCTGAGAGGTAGTAATGGTTTTCATTTTACATTCTGGTCTTAAAACATGATAAACAGCTAGTGTCAGTTTTACTTCCCCCTGACCAGTGCCTGCAGCAGTGGGGGTAGGGGAAGGTCAGCAAGCTGGCCTCCAGTCATCTGTAATTCTCCTCACCCTCAGTCTTGGCTGCTTCTTCCCTTCTTTCCTGTTGTTTGGATTCATCCTTTTACTCTCAGAGATTGAATGAGCTTTAGTTAGAATTCTAACATCATTTCATATTTTGCAGAATGTATTTCATTAAAGACATTTGTGAAATATCAAGCATCTTCCTAAAATGCAATTCAGTAACTTTTTACTCTATATTTCTCTAAGTACATATCTATGGTGTTTGCCGGAAGAAAAAGCTGCTTCTATAGTAATCCTTGCTAACTATAGTCATTATCAAAGACTAAAAGCCTAAAAAATGTACACAATATGGTCAAAAAATGATGATCGCAGATTCTTTCTATAAATATAACCATACTGTACTTCATAGACTAATACAAAACAAAGGGTTACATGTCTATAAATGGCCCATACGAAAATCAGTGTGTCACGAATTTCTTGGAGGATTCACTCTGATTGGGGAATGTATTTGGCAGAGGCAAGGCCTTGAAGAGTTCATGCCTATTAATAACCCTTCATATTTGACTTCCCATGATATCTAATGTGGTAACCTAATTCCAACTAGTTCTAAACGTTTTGCTATTCCCAAGGGTGAATCTTTCCATTGGGTAATTATGGGCAGTCATATGCCACAAGGAATTTTGTGCACTCTTTGAATAAAAGCAAACTATTTAGTCACTTTCATTTTTCTTATATATTGATTTTTAAACTAATTTTCCAGCAAAGCACAAGACAAATCACACAAAAGTGCACCATCCTACGTGTTTGTTTACTTTAGGAAAAAGAGCCAAACAGGGCTACAGTCCCATGTCCTGCATGAAAACAAAGCACTAAAATTTAATTCTTGCCCCAACATAATTCTAAAATGAATCAACTTGATAAATACATTTAATGCAAAACTATATATTTAATAGTTCTCTGATTTATAACATTTCAGTGTTCTCTTTTGCATGAAATGCAAACTAATGAAACAAATGATATATTCTTGATAACCTAGTTTATGTATATAATTATTGCTTAGCTGTATCTAATAGAGAGAGCATGGGTTTCATACTCAATGTTAGGTCCAAATTTACAAGTTATATCTCTACCTCTCAAATAAAAAAAATTTAAAAAGTAAAATAACGTGGAATTCAGTAAGTCTGCACAAGTGTGGGTATTATTATGTCATGTGAAAACAGTTAGCATAGATGTTAGAACATAGTAGTTCTACTTTCCTCTTGTGTTGTCACGAACATCATATTTCTTCTCTTATCTATCATAACCTTCTAATGGCAGCTAACAGAATTTCTAAGGGTGGAAGACTACTATTAGGAAGAAGAGCTGTGAGATGGGTCATGAGATTATGTTTGCACACTAGCATAAAGAAGATCATGAAAAAGTTATGTTCCACAGAAAATTATTTGGAAAACTTATTGCAGAGGGGGAAGCCCCTCAACACCATAGCCCCTGTGCAGGGTCTTACTCCACCCAAACGAGGATGGACTGGGTCTGAAGAAAGGGAAGTGTGCCGCTCGCCTGTTCCCCAGCCCCCGATCCTGGAGACAGTCAGATGCAGTGGGGAGTCAAGCCAAGTAAGCAAGAACTCATTTATTGCATGTGTAGCAAAGCCTTTTAAAGCACAAGACTGCAGGATTACTGGGGAAGGTCATTTTACAGGGTGACTTTTTACAGGACCAGCCATATTTCTGTACACTCGTTATCAGTTGTCACCTCCCCGGTGCCGCGCGGCCAGTTTTGGTGGTAAATGACTTTGGGTACCGCCCACCTTACTTTCTCTGGGCACCATCTTTGAATTACCTCCTGTGTCTAAGTTCCCCACAGATACGCCTTACTTCCTTTGGGCGCCTTCTTTGAATTGCCTCATGTGCCTAATTTCCCCACACCCCTGCAGACAATCCAAGTGGCAAAATGAATCATTGAGATTATGAGTTTTTGGTTAATCAACTCCATATTTTCAGCATAACAGGTGGGAACATCTGTGGAGTAATGGGATCCATTGGTCAGGAAAAAAAAATAGGAACCTAAAATGCAGGAATTGATTGGTGTTTGAGCCATTAAGTGACCCAGAGATGTTCATCCAAACTAAGGCATTCTAAGATGTATGTAAAAATGGCGACCTCTCCATTTGTTATGGGATATCAGCTTCTATCTATTTCAATCTATAGAAAAATTTTATCCCATCATAAAATATCACAAATTTAACTTTGTATCTGCCTGACTAAAGCTTTTGAACAGATTTCACCCCACTCATCCAGTGATATTAACACACCATATACTCACATGTGTGAACACACAAATACAGAGTTAATCTGTGATATCAAAATAAGCTGGTTATTTTCACCAACAATTTCTTTTGCCATTCTCTATAAATTGTAAGCTGTTCCAGGGAATCTTACCTTGTAATTTGTCTACTCCTTTATTCAACAACATATTAGAGCAAATCATAAAATAAAAGAACAATGAGGAAAAGCCATAAAGCTTGCCTGTACTGTTTAGTGGGGGAAAGACAAATAAACAAATGTTATCAGCTGCCTGCATTCAATGATGTGAGGCAAAAAAACCTTGAAATCCTGAATTTGACTTGGTAAATCCTCAATGATGTGTTTATTATATTTATAACATGCACTCATTTTCTCCACAGCCTATGGTCAACCCAGTGGCATGAATACCTCAAATATTCACATTTGTCTCTTCCATTACCATGTGCTACAAAAAGGAAAAAGATTCTTTAACTTGTTGCTAATTCCATGTCTGGGACAAAAAATACATAGGAGTATCCTGGCTCAAGCAAGAAAGCTATGAAGGACGCTAAGGAGCCAACTTGAAGACGCCTTCCTTCAGCAAAGATAGAACAACTGAGCATCAATAAAGGTTATAAATGCAATGCACTGAGTCATTTTAAATCCAGACATCCTTGCTAATATTTTTTTTTCTGACAGGCAGAGTGGACAGTGAGAGAGAGAGACAGAGAGAAAGGTCTTCCTTTGCCGTTGGTTCACCCTCCAATGGCCGCTGCGGCTGGTGCGCTGCGACCAGCGCACGGCGCTGATCCGATGGCAGGAGCCAGGTGCTTATCCTGGTCTCCCATGGGGTGCAGGGCCCAAGCACTTGGGCCATCCTCCACTGCACACCCTGGCCACAGCAGAGAGCTGGCCTGGAAGAGGGGCAACCGGGACAGAATCCGGCGCCCCGACCGGGACTAGAACCCGGTGTGCCGGCGCCGCTAGGCGGAGGATTAGCCTAGTGAGCCACGGCGCCGGCCCTTACTAATATTTAAAATAAAACTGATCATCTCTGGAAGATGTCAGAGTACTAACTCATTATTTAAAAACTGATAAATGATGAGAAAAATTATTGATTTTTGTTTCCTATATAAGCTATATCTCAAATTAGCCACATATACGACCAGGGTAATTTTCTCTTTTTTTGAGGGGCTGAAATTGAGAAGAAATACTTGAAGTAAAGTGGGGGAAGTATATAGACAAGACAGTTACCAAAATTGCACAATCATTAAAACTTGGAGATGAGTACATAAATATTGCAGTTCTACACTATTTGGTCTCTGTTGTATATGTTGACATTTTCATGATAGAAAGTGAGGGAAGCAATATGTCCTAACTACAGTAGCATTATTTATAGTGGGTCTTCAACTAATGTTGCATAAGCCCTCCAAATGTGCTTGAGTTTTTCAAGATTGTATTGGCCATTCTTCTTTCTTTCCATACGCATTTAGAATAAACTAAGCTATTTTCACAAGACAGGGATTTTTTTATGACATTAAATCCATAGATCAATTTGTGGAGGGGCTGGCACTATGGCATAGCAGGTTAGGCCACAGCCCATCGCACCAGCATACCATATGGGTGCTGGTTTGAGTCCCAGCTGCTCCACTTCCCATCCAGCTCCCTGCTACCATGCCTGGGAAAACAGCAGGTGATGGCTAAAGGCCTTGGGCCCCTGGTTCCTGGCTTTGGCCTGACCATTTGAGGAGTGAATCAGCGGGTGGAAGATATTCTCTCTCTCCCTCAATCCCTCTCTCTCTCTTTATCTCTGTAACTCTGCCTTTCAAACAAATAAATCTTTTTAAAAAATTAGGGAAGAACTGACATTTTAATACTATTAAAGTCTTTCTATTTATGATCACTTCTCCATTTATTAAGTTTTCTGAGATTTTTTTATGTTTTATACTTTTTGGTACAGAGTTCTTATAAATCCTTTGTTATAAGTATTCAAAAGTATTTTACGCTGCATTAATTATTTAAATCATGGTTGTTACATTTACTTTTGTTTTATCAAATATATAAAATTACAATTGAGTAATGTTTATATTTTGACCTTGCATTCTGCTTTTTTAATTTATCAGCTTTACATTTGCCATGGCTAGTAGTTGTTTTGTGAATTGCTTAGGATTTTACATATAGACAATTATAAATTTTACATTATTATATCATATTACATTATTCTATACTTTCACAAAGTATAAAATTATAGACTCTTGGCTTTTTCCTTTTTTTTTTTTTTTTTTTTTTTTTTTTTTACAGGCAGAGTGGACAGTGAGAGAGAGACAGAGAGAAAGGTCTTCCTTTGCCGTTGGTTCACTCTCCAATGGCCGCCACGGCCAGCGCGCTGTGGCCGGCACACCGCGCTGATCAGAAGCCAGGAGCCAGGTACTTATCCTGGTCTCCCATGGGGTGCAGGGCCCATGCACTTGGGCCATCCTCCACTGTACTCCCTGGCCACAGCAGAGAGCTGGCCTGGAAGAGGGGCGACCGGGACAGAATCCGGTGCCCCAACTGGGACTAGAACCCGGTGTGCCGGCGCCGAAGGCGGAGGATTAGCCTAGTGAGCTGTGGAGCCAGCGGCTTTTTCCTTTCTAATTTTTAATTCTTTTACTTACCTTATCTCCTCTTTCTACAGTATAATATTCAAAAGAAGTGGTGGAAACAGGCATTCCTGTCTTTTCCCAATCTTGAGAAAATGCTCAGTTTTTCACTATTCAGTTTTTACAATTGAGTATACATAAATGCTGTTTACTAGACTGAAAGGATATCTCTTTATGCCTGGTTTTCTAAGGCGGCTACTATACGTGTGCTATTATTGTTGTCTAATTGCAGCAGGGTGGTGCAGCATCTTCATCTGGTTTCAGTATCAGGGATATGCTAGCCTAATATATCCTAACATAAATTGGAAAGTATTCCCTCTATTTTGTGAAAGAGCTAGTGCAATTCTGGATTTATTTCGTTATTGAATATTTGGTAGATTTCAGCATGGAAATCATCTGAGCCTGGGGTTCTCTTTATGGAAAAGTTTTTATATTATTAATCTAATATTTTTATTTTGTATTTAATTTATAAATATGGATCTATTCAGATTTTCTGTATCCACTTATGCTACTTTTTGTAAATTACTTTCTAAGGAATGTGTACAGATCATCTAAATTTTTTAATATTATTGAAATGATGTTATAATATTCTCTAACAATACTTTCTAGCATCTGGAATCTGTATAGCAATGTCCCTTCTATAATTATATTTACTTTCCTATTTCTTTTCTTGAACATGCCTGATAGGAGTTTATTAATTTTTTAACATTTTCAAATAAATCGTATTTCACTGGATTCATTTCACCACTGTTAATCTGTTTCTTAATTTCAATGATTTCTGCTTTTATCTCGTTTTTTTTAAATAAAAACTAATACTCTTGACTTTCTTTTCTTTTTTTTAAGAATTATTTATTTATTTGAAAGGAGAGAGGGAAGTCTTTCATCTGCTGTTTTATTCCCCAAATGGCCACAATGACCAAGTCTGGGCCAGATGGAAGCCAGGAGCCAGGAGCTTGTTCTAGGTCTCTCACGTAAGTACAGGTGCAAGAGCACTTGGGTCATCTTCCACTGATTTTCCAGGCGCATTAGCAGAGAGCTTGATTGGAGTGGAGCAGCTGGGACTTGAAGCGGTGCCCATATGCTGGCACTGCAGGCAGCAGCTTCATCCACTATGCCACAGCGCCAGCCCCTGCTTTTATCTTGTTATTTCTTTCAACTTTGCATTTAATGTTCTCTTCTTTAAGATGGAAGCTTATATCATTTGTTTTAAATTTTTTATCTTTTCTAGTATAAAATTATGCATCTATCTCTAAGCATTGCCTCAACGGTATCACATAAATTTTGAGATGGTTAAAGTAATTATTGTTCAAAATATTTTTCTAATTTCCCTTATGATTTATTCTTTTTTTATTATTTTTAACCTTTATTTAATGAATATAAATTTCCAAAGTACAGCTTATGGAGTACAGTGGCTTCCCCCCCCATAACGTCCCTCCCACCTGCAACCCTCCCCTTTCCCGCTCCCTCTCCCCTTCCATTCACATCAAGATTCATTTTCAATTCTCTTTACATACAGAAGATCAGTTTAGCATATATTAAGTAAAGGTTTCAACAGTTTGCACCCACATAGAAATACAAAGTGAAAAATACTGTTTGAGTACTAGTTATAGCATTTAATCACAATGTACAGCACACTAAGGACAGAGATCCTACATGAGGAGTAAGTGCACAGTGACTCCTGTTGTTGACTTAACAAATTGACACTCTTGTTTATGGCATCAGTAATCACCCTAGGCTCTTATCATGAGTTGCCAAGGCTATGGAAGCCTTTTGAGTTCACCAACTCTGATCATATTTAGACAAGGTCGTAGTCAAAATGGAAGTTCTCTCCTCCCTTCAAAGAAAGGTACCTCCTTCTCTGATGACCTGTTCTTTTCACTGGGATCTCACTCGTGGAGATCTTTCATTTAGGTCATTTTATTTATTTATTTATTTATTTATTTATTTATTTTGCCAGAGTGTCTTGGCTTTCCATGCCTGAAATACTCTCATGGGCTTTTTAGCTGGATCCGAATGCCTTAAGGGCTGATTCTGAGGCCAGAGTGCTATTTAGGACATCTGCCATTCTATGGGTCTGCTGTGTATCTCGCTTCCTATGTTGGATCGTTCTCTCCCTTTTTTATTCTATCAGCTAGTATTTGCAGACACTATTCGTGTTTATGTGATCCCTTTGATTCTTAGTCCTAACATTATGATCAATTGTGAACAGAAATTGATCACTTGGACTAGTAAGATGGCATTGGTACATGCCACCTTGATGGGATTGAATTGGAATCCCCTGGTATGTTTCTAACTCTACCGTTTGGGGCAAGTCAGCTTGAGCATGTCCCAAATTGTACATCTCTTCCCTCTCTTATTCCCACTCTTATATTTAACAGCGATCACTTTTCAGTTAAGTTTCAACACTTAAAAATAACTGTGTATTGATTACAGAATTCAACTAAAAGTATTAAGTAGAACAAACAAAAAAAATACTAAGAGGGATAAAGTATTAAGTTGTTCATCAACAGTCAGGGCAAGGGCTCTTCAAGTCACCGTTTCTCATAGTGTTCATTTCACCTTAACAGGTTTCCTTTTTGGTGCTTGGTTAGTTGTCACCGATTAGGGAGAACATATATTTGTTCCTTTGGGACTGGCTTAATTCACTCAGCATAATGTTTTCCAGATTCCTCCATCCTGTTGCAAATGACCGGGTTTCATTGTTTTTGACTGCTGTATAGTATTCTATAGAGTACATGTCCCATAATTTCTTTATCCAGTCTACTGTTGATGGGCATTTAGGTTGGTTCCAGGTCTTAGCTATTGTGAATTGAGCTGCAATAAACATTGAGGTGCAGACAGCTCTTTTATTTGCCAATTTAATTTCCTTTGGGTAAATTCCAAGGAGTGGGATGGCTGGGTTGAATGGTAGGGTTATATTCAGGTTTCTGAGGAATCTCCAGACTGACTTCCATAGTGGCTTAATCAGTTTGCATTCCCACCAACAGTGGGTTAGTGTCCCTTTTTCCCCACATCCTCGCCAGCATCTGTTGTTGGTAGATTTCTGAATGTGAGCCATTCTAACCGGGGTGAGGTGAAACCTCATTGTGGTTTTGATTTGCATTCCCGTGATTGTTAGTGATCCTGAACGTTTTTTCATGTGTCTGTTGGCCATTTGGATTTCCTCTTTTGAAAAATATCTATTGAGGTCCTTGGCCCATCTCTTAAGTGGGTTGTTTGTTTTGATGTTGTGGAGTTTCTTGATCTCTTTGTAGATTCTGGTTATTAACCCTTTATCTGTTGCATAGTTTGCAAATATTTTTTCCCATTCTGTCGGTTGCCTCTTCACTCTCCTGACTGTTTCTTTTGCAGTACAGAAACTTCTCGGCCGGCGCCGTGGCTCAATAGGCTAATCCTCCACCTTGCGGCGCCGGCACACCAGGTTCTAGTCCCGGTCGGGGCGCCGGATTCTGTCCCGGTTGCCCCTCTTCCAGGCCAGCTCTCTGCTATGGCCAGGGAGTGCAGTGGAGGATGGCCCAGGTGCTTGGGCCCTGCACCCCATGGGAGACCAGGAAAAGCACCTGGATCCTGGCTCCTGCCATCGGATCAGCGCGGTGCGCTGGCTGCAGTGGCGGCCATTGGAGGGTGAACCAACGGCAAAGGAAGACCTTTCTCTCTGTCTCTCTCTCACTGTCCACTCTGCCTGTCAAAAAAAACCTTCTCAATTTGATGCAATCCCAAATGTTAATTTTGGCTTTGACTGCCTGTGCTTCTGGGGTGTTTTCCAAGAAGTCATTGCCAGTACCTATATCTTGCAGGGTTTCTCCAATGCTCTCTAATAATTTGATGGTATCGGGTCGTAGATTTAAGTCTTTAATCCATGTTGAGTGGATTTTTGTGTAAGGTGAAAGGTAGGGGTCTTGCTTCATGATTCTGCAAGTGGAAATCCAATTTTCCCAGCACCATTTATTGAATAGACTGTCCTTACTCCAGGGATTGGTTTTGGATCCTTGATCAAATATAAGTTGGCTATAGATGTTTGGGTTGATTTCTGATGTTTCTATTCTGTTCCATTGGTCTATTGATCTGTTTCTGTACCAGTACCATGCTGTTTTGATAACAACTTCCCTGTAGTATGTTCTGAAATCTGGTATTGTGATGCCTCCGGCTTTGTTTTTGTTGTACAAGATTGCTTTAGCTATTTGAGGTCTCCTGTGTCTCCATATGAATTTCAGCATCATTTTTTCCAGATCTGAGAAGAAGGTCTTCGGTATCTTGATTGGTATTGCATTGAATTTATAAATTGCTTTTGGGAGAATGGACATTTTGATGATATTGATTCTTCCAATCCAAAGCATGGAAGATTTTTCCATTTGTTGGTATCCTCTTCTATTTCTTTCTTTAAGATTTTGTAATTTTCATCGTAGAGATCTTTAACGTCCTTGGTTAAGTTTATTCCAAGGTATTTGATTGTTTTTGTAGCTATTGTGAATGGGATTGATCTTAGAAGTTCTTCCTCAGCCATGGCATTGCCTCTGTATACAAAGGCTGTTGATTTTTGTGCATTGATTTTATACCCTGCTACTTTGCCAAACTCTTCTATGAGTTCCAATAGTCTCTTGGTAGAGTTCTTTGGGTCCCCTAAATAAAGAATCATATCATCTGCAAAGAGGGATAGTTTGAGTTCTTCCTTCCCAATGTGTATCCCTTTAATTTCTTTTTCTTGCCTAATGGTTCTGGCTAAAACTTCCAGAACTAAACCGAATAGCAGTGGTGAGAGTGGGCATCCCTGTCTGGTACCAGATCTCAGTGGAAATGCTTCCAACGTTTCCCCATTCAATAGGATGTTGGCTGTGGGTTTTTCACAAATTGCTTTGATTGTATTGAGGAATGTTCCTTCCATACCCAGTTTGCTTAGAGGTTTCATCATGAAAGGGTGTTGTATTTTATCAAAAGCTTTCTCAGCATCTATTGAGATAATCATATGGTTTTTCTTCTGCAGTCTGTTAATGTAGTGTACCACATTGATTGTTTTGCGCTTTGTAAGGTGAGTGGAGAGCGAGGCTAATGTGCGTGCCAGTTCCCCTTATTTATTCGTTTTTTTCTCTCCTCCAGTCAGCCTGGTGAACTTTCCCCAGTGGGGCTTCAGGCCTCGTTCCCTCTAGGCTCTTTCTGCCTTTCCCCGCCAATGTCTTGGGTTACAGAGGTTTTTGTCTCACCGCCCCTTCCAGCACTGGCGCACAGACTCTGCGGCTCGGCTCCCGCGGCTTGGCTCCCGCGGCTCGGCTTCCACGTGGTGGGCGACCTTGCTCTCCCTGTAGGTCCTCTTTGTCACATCCACTAGATCCGGAGGAGTTTCCTCTGCAATTTTTTCCTGAGCTTTTTCCTGAGGCTACAGTAACTCCACTTTTATTAAACTATCTTTTCCCAGACTATCTGTGCATGCCCTCACTATTCCGCCATCTTGGCTCTGCCCCCTAATTTCCCTTATGATTTATTCTATAGCTCAATGGATGAAAATATTTTTAATTTTCAAATGTTTCAAATTTTCAAATATTTTAATTTTCAAATGTATTTCTACATTTGCTTTGGCTATTGATTTCTAACTTAATTCCAGAAGACATACTCTTTAAGAATTCAATATTTAAAATACGTTGAGTGGCAGTTTTCTAGAATAGTGGTGAACAGATGCCACTTGGAAAGCCAGCATCCTGTATCAGAATGCCTGAGTTCAAGTACCAGATTCACTCCCAATTCCAAGTTCCTGCTAACATGCACCCTGGAAGAAGGCAGGTGATGTTTAAGTAGTTGTGTCTCTGACATCCATGTGGGACCCTGGGATGAATACTTGATTTCTGGCTTCAGTCTGGTCTAAATCAAGCTATTACAAGCATCTGAGTTGTGAACCAGATGACGGGACACCTTCCTCTCCTCTCCTCTCTCTTCCCCATCCTTCAAGCAAATAATTTTATTTTTTAACATTAAATAAATGTGTTGAAACTATTGTTATCCCATATGTACTATCTGTCTGGAAACATTCAATGCTCATTTGAAAAGAATGTGTATTTTGGAGTTGTTGAATCTAGTTTTCTATTAATGTTCATGAGGTCAAGTTGAGTGCTAGTGTCATTCAACTCTATATTCTCAATAATTATTTTATCATTTTGATGCCAATTACTGAACAAAGGCTATTAAAATCTTCCACTGTTGAATGGAAGGGGAGAGGGAGTGGGAAAGGGGAGGGTAGTGGGTGGGAGGGATGGTATGTGGGGGAAGCCATTGTAATCCATAAATCGTACTTTGGAAATTTATATTCATTAAATAAAAGTTAAAAAAAATACATAAAATCTTCCACTGTTAATATAAATTCATCTATTTAATTTTTATGTTCTGTCAACTTTTGCTTCACAGATTTTGAGGATTATTTGATGCACATATGTTTGTGATTATTACATCTTCCTAGTAAATTATACTCTTTCTTATTATGAAATTCCCTTCTTTTTCTCTTGAAATCCTTCAAATCTCTGGCATCCTCTATACCATAAAACACTACTTAAGCTGTATTAATGTAGCCACACAAGCTTTCTGGCATTTGACTTTTGTATATGTTTCCATATATTAACTTCCATTCCCTTATGTCTTACTGTTTTTAATCTAATAAGAAAGCTTCCTAATTTTCATGAAATTATCTAGTGTATCTTCAACAATATAACTATCATATGGTTGAATTTAAATGCACCATCTTGCTATTTGTTTTCTATATATAACATTCAAATTTCCTCTTCTTTTCCTTGTTTTGGTGGTCAAAAAAAAATATAGTATTTTATTCCACTTCCTTCTTAGATTTTTCTGTTTACTTTTGTCTATTACCTTTTCACTACTAATATTCTGGGAATCAATACATATCCTTAACTTTTCACAATCTACTTGGAATTAATGTCGTGTCACTTTCCCCCAAATAAAGGAAGCTTTTAACATTAAAATTAATAAATTACCTATGTATCAATCCTTATCACAGTGTTCTATCCATATTTTACATCTTAATATATCCTATTTTTACAATAAGAATATTTTAGTCTTACACTAAACAGTCCCAAGTATTTAAAAAATTTAAGGGAAGAATGAAGTTTAGTTTTATACTGACCCACAAATATTTCATTTCTAATTCTTTTCATTCCTTTCTGTACATCTGGTTTTCTATTTAGTATCATCTCTGGAGAATTTTTTTAGCATATCTTATAATTCCAGCAGCCGACAAAGAATCCCCCCAGATATTTTTTTTTATCACAAATCCCCTCCTTTGCCTTGGTTTGTGAAGAGTATTTTCTGGATATGATTCTGGGTTGAGTGCTTGAGTTCCCTTGAGCACATTAACCGACACTGCAGTTGTCCTCTGAGTTCCATGGCTGCTGAGAAGTCAGCCATAATCTGTGCATTGTTATTTCTCTCTGTGTAATGTTCCATTTTTTTGTATACTTTTAAAATGACTTCTACTTTAGTTTTTAAGCCTTTTAACTATGGTGTACCTCAATTTTCCTTGTATCTATTTTGCATGGAGTTCGCTGATCTTAAACTTGTAGTTTGTTTTCACCAAGTTGTGAAAATTTCTGCCATTGTTTCTTTAAATATTTTACATCAGTGTTCCTTTCCCTCTCATAGAACTCCAATTACACATCCTTACACCTCGATTTCATCCCACTCATCACTGAACCTCTGACCATTTATTTTTCAACCTATTTTAAACTCACTTCTTCATATTTGATAATTACAAAGGCTCTCTCTCAAGTTTTGCAATTTTTTCTGTACCACCCAATCTATTGATATGTGAATTTCTCACTTCACATATTATCCAACTGAGTCCTAAAATTTCTATTTTTTTTTTCAAATTATTTTTCTCTGCTCAGATTCTCCATCTATTCACTTATTTTCTTTTCTTTTCCTTTAAATCTTTAAATATATGAACAATGGCTATTTTAAAGGCAATGTCTGCTAATTCTAATATGTAGATCATGTCTGTTTCTGTTCCTGTTGACTAGTTATTATTACTTATTATCAGTCATATTTTGCATATCTAATAATTTTTAAACATAAAGAATAGGATTATGTTGTCTCTTGCTTTAAATACAGCAATTACATTAGTAGAAGTTTCTCTTAATTGCCCAGCTCTCATGCTTAGTGAAGATAGCTCTGTTTTAGTTCTCTCTTTCATGCTAGAATATGGCCCTTTCTTTGGAGAAGTTCTTAGCAGTTTAGGCATAACTCTTCCTAGTTTCCATTCAGTGTCTGATGTGTTCAGCAAAGTCTTTACACATTTCATGGGCCAGAAATCAACCATCCTTCAGCACTGCATGACCTCTGATAACTTTGTTCACCTCTCAGCACCAAAGCAATCCATCTAATCTCTAATCAAGGCCTCAGAGAGTCTTACCCTACCTCTACACCACCCATGACTTGGGGAACACCTCACTGTGATTTCCCAAGTTGACATATGGGATTTCCCTCTACACATCTCTCTCCTCTCTAATACACTTCCTTTTAAAATCGAGTCACTTCAACATCCCTAAGTGTGGATCTCTGCCTTTGACCAGCTAAACTACTGCCATCCTACTCTCTCCATTGGGAATGCCCCCCTTCAGCAGCATGGTGAAGTGAATGCTGAGTTTGCTCTCTGTGTTTCCCTTTTTTCAAAGACCATAGTTCTGGGTAACCTGTTGCCAGGTGCTTAAACTTGTATTTTAACTGTTTCACGGAGGAATTGCTGCTTTATCATGTCCAGAAGAAGAAGTTACCATTTTATGTTTTAATCAGAAGATTCACCTAAACACACATGTCCTTCATATCCCCTCAGA
This sequence comes from Oryctolagus cuniculus, assembly GCF_964237555.1. NCBI lineage: Eukaryota > Metazoa > Chordata > Mammalia > Lagomorpha > Leporidae > Oryctolagus > Oryctolagus cuniculus. The sequence goes on from NC_091443.1 coordinate 59,310,290, forward strand.
GAGGATGGAGGTGAAAAAGCAAGAAGACTTATTAGAATAACGGTGAAGTACCCCAAATATCAAATTACAAGGAATGAGGTAGTAGGAACAGAGAGGAGGAGATAGATTTAAGAAATAATTGGAAGGCCGGCGCCGCGGCTCACTAGGCTAATCCTCCGCCTTGCGGTGCCAGCACACTGGATTCTAGCCCCGGTCGGGGCACCGGATTCTGTCCCGGTTGCCCCTCTTCCAGGCCAGCCCTCTGCTGTGGCCAGGGAGTGCAGTGGAGGATGGCCCAAGTGCTTGGGCCCTGCACCCCATGGGAGACCAGGAAAAGCACCTGGCTCCTGGCTCCTGCCATCGGATCAGCGCGGTGCGCCGGCCGCAGCGCACCGACCGCGGCGGCCATTGGAGGGTGAACCAACGGCAAAGGAAGACCTTTCTCTCTGTCTCTCTCTCTCACTGTCCACTCTGCCTGTCAAAAATAAATTAATTAATTAAAAAAAGAAATAATTGGAACTTAAAACCAGCAAGAGATTAAGAAAACAAAAAGTGTAAATAAGGTGAAACATGATGCAAGATTAAATGTTATGGACATAGCTCTTCAAAGTGGCTCCCAAAGCACTGTCTTTTAAGTTAAGTAAAACATATGCTTTTATATTTTAGATACAGCCTAACCAAACTAACAAACAAATGGTTTGCATAATTCCACGTAAACATTTGCACATGCTCATAGGCCTCTTGCTCTGAGCTGATGTCCCAGAATTCAGGAGGTCAGCGTGACAATTTCATTTCTGGGCCTTTGACTTTTCTTTCAAAAAGTTGAGTGAGGTTTTTGTTAGTATTTAAAATACTTAATTATTATACTAGTGTCCTATTTCAGATGGGAATAGAGATAATAGCAAAAAATGGCATCCACTGATCACTTCTACATGCCGTAACTGCAAAATGCTCTACTTAAATCATTTCATTTAGTCCTTACAATAATTTGTGAAACAAGTACTATTATTAAGTGCCTTTTAAAGAAGAAAAAACCATGGCATAGTAAATAATTGGCAGACCTGGAATCCAAACCAGGATAACGCTGACTCCTAATGTATTTCTATAGCATAGGTTTGGTCAGGAGAGAACACAAGCAGGAATCTCAACTGAGTTCATGAATCGAAAGTTAGACAATTTTCTCATTAAAATGTCAGGCAGCATGAAATCTGAGTGGGTAGACGAAATGATTCCACACGGGCAGGTCTGAGATTAAAGTCATTATATTTGGAACATAAAAGCTAGCAAAAGGACAGATACTTTGGTCTAAATAGCATTTTCTATCTTTTTCTTCTGGCAGAGTCCTAATTTTCAATGGTTGTTTTTCCCAACAGGGATCTTTCTTAGTTCCAAAGAATAAATTTTGAATAGCCTAAGCCATATATGGTCACTCTACCTTCCTTACCAGTAAACTTAGTTATGAATCTGTGACACAATGCTATCCCATGAGAATTAACAAGAGTTGCTTTGGAGTAAGGGTGAAGTTACAAGGAACCTCTGCTTCCTGGATAAAGTGTGACATATGAAGAAAGAGCTCGATTACTCTGCCTGTGGTGAGGTGGCATGAGAATGTGGTACCTGGACATGCATCAGCCATCCCAGGACCATAAATAGGTGAGTCAAATGTCACCAGGCAGAGCAGAAAGGATGGAAGGAAACTAGGTCCTTGATGACTTCTTTGAGGAATGTAATTAACAAATCTCTTCTAAATTTTCTATTTGAGAGACAGAGAGAGAGAGAGTTCCCACCCACTGGTTTCCTTGCCAAATACCTGCAGCAGCCAGGCCAAAACTAGGGATCAGATACTCAATCCAGCTCTCCCACATGAGTGGCAGGAACCCAACTACTTCTGCCTTCCAGGGTTTGTATCAACAGGAAGCTGGAATCAGGAGTGGAGCCAGGACTCAAGTCCATGCACTGGGATACAGTATATAGCCATCCCAATTGGCGGCTTAACCTCTAGGCCAAATGACCAACCCCAAATAACAAACATTTAAATAATACAACATTCTTCATTATTTCAACCATTGTTAAACAATCCGTTAGCTGATACTGAAAGCACTCTAACCTATACTGCAAGTCTCTTGTTGGCTTAGATGAGAGATTAAAAAACATTTTCTATGAAATGGCTAGATTATAATATACCCATTGCATACAATATGGTTTTTGTCATAAATACCTAACTCTACCATTGGAGCATAAAAGCTGAAATAAACATTGCAAAAGCAAATATATGTGATTGTATTCCACTTAAACTTGATTTGTAAGAGACTAGATTTGGCCCATTGGCCACATTTAGCTAACGCTGACTTAAATGCATTCATCTGAACATTGGACAATTGAGACACAATTTCTTTTATCATTCCCATGCTGAATGGATTTAGAGATGCATCTAATAGTCTCTGTTATGGTACTTTTATTCATCCAACTCACCCTTGAGTTTCTCATAGCATTTGGGGCCAACATTATTCCATTCATTTACTCTGACAACACAATTCACTCTTCTATTTAGTACTTCCTCTTTAGCAGGAATGAAGTTGTCTAAATATTATTTATAATTATTATAGAGAAGTTGCTTTTCCTATTTTATTTTTGCTTAGAGAGTGATATAACACAGAAGGTATGTTAACTTTTTTTAATATCCATGGGATCCATGCTGACAAATTGTACCAGGTCAATGCTAGAGCATTGATAATAAAGAGATAGACAGATGGGTGATATACACAAAAATGTGAGCAGAGATTGAACTCACAGGTATCTTAAAAGATAGACTTATGATGTAGAAAAAAGAAAGAAATTTAAGGGGAATGGAAAGTAGAATATATCAATGAGGTAGGTAGAATAATGACTCCCCAAATATCAAACACTTCTATGTCTTAGTTCTCAGAAGGCAATGAATTTGCTTTCTTGAATAACAAAAGGGATTTTGCAGAAGTAATTCAGATTGTAGATTTTCAGCTTTGGGGAGTATTGTGGATTATTCAGATGAGCTGAATCTAATCACATGCTTACAGATAGAGTATCTCCCAATATGATCAAAGAACAACATATCCTCATGAAAAAATATCAAAGAGGCAGGACATTCTCTGGCTTTGATGACAAAGGAATGGGTCATGAGTCAAGGAATATGGGCAGTATCTGGAAGCTGGAAAAGGTGAGGGAGTTTCTCCTGGAATCTCCAGGAAGGATCTCAGCCCAGTCAAAACTTGGTTTTCGCCAGTTAGATCTGTATTGGACATCTGCCCCTGGACATCTGCCCCAAAGAATAGTAAGAAAAAAAAATTCGTGTTTTTTCTAAGACATCAGCAGCAATAGGAAACAAATACTAGTAATAAATGGTACATCTCAAACCCTAAGAAGTTTCTTTGAGAGCCACTGTTTCTCTTTCCATCTTTATGTTGTCCTACAACCTCATTGCCTAACCCTTCACACTCAGATGATAGCTGTATATTTCAACAATATTATCTTCTATTTTAATAATGCCACAACTAAATGTTTTCAAAAATCAAAGCAATAAGATAATTTAATTCATAATGACCAAATTAGGTATACTTCTCAAATAGTCTCCCAAAAAATGACCAGGAGAGAAGGGCTCTAACATTGATCTGGTGCAATTTATCCACATGGATCCCATTTTCCCCACTAAGGAGGTGGTTGGTTTGGTCTGTTTTCCATGGAGATGTTGCGGGTGGAGAGCATTCATATGTGCTTTCCTGCCTGGGCTTTATTTTCAACTCCAATGCTATCAGTGCAATTAATAATGTTCATTCATCTTATGCCATCTCTCAAAGCTATTATATAGGATTTAGATAACAACTTATAACTCTTTCATAAACGGAAATTGACAAGTTTAATGTCAACTAATAATAATGCTAACATTAATATTCTTAATATTTTTATAATATTAAGATCAGGAAACTGTCAAATTCAAGCTTTTACTTTTCATCTACTGTTTTCCCTCTGTAATTGCAAACGCAGACTCTGACACATGACACACACTGCCAGATTCCTCATTCCTACCTCAGGATCACACTCTACAGAGACTCCATCAGTTTGAAGTGACCAACCCACAAGTAGAGGGCTCTTTAATGCTTTAATGCTTCTCTGCTCTGGGTAGTAAGACTGAAGAAGTATAGGTACGTCTACACGTACTGAAGACTTGGCTATCACAGTGTTCCTTGTCTCAGTTATCTGTGTGCAGGCCACTGCTGCGTCTACTTCAGAATGGCCCCACGTCATTGCCCCTTACCTGAGGCTGGCTGCAGTGAGTGTTAGGCGTGAAGGAGATATTATTAGCCTCAGCTGAAGACTTGGTTCTCCAAAGCATGCCCAACTAACCTACTTCCTTTTTTTTTTTTTTTTTAGAATACATGTCAAATAGTTATTTAACTTAATTATGAGAAAACCATGAAGATTGTAAATTTGGCTCAGCAGGCATTTGAGAAACACATATTTATGTATTTAGTAAGGAAAAGCATGCTGATGTGATTTTGCTAAGTTGGAGACAATATTCCAGGGTAACGCTACTCTAACTTTTAGTTTAGGAATGTACTAGACTGAAACACTTTGTATGTCAAATTATCAAATTATTATTCCAGCATGTTATTTTGTTCTAAAGTGCTGCACAATCCAAACAAAAATAAAATACTTCTGGCTATTTATAATGTATATCAGGTCCATATTTTTGGCCTGTGGCATCGAATAGTTGCCGATTTTCACTGCTTATACAGAATATGTTAAAAGGCAACTCTTAAACTGTACTCATCTCAAGAATTTGGCTAATAATAATAAAATGAAAATTCATAATGCTACCAAATATGAATCAAGAATACTTCAGGGGTGGGAGTTTGTTCTAGTGGTTAAGATGGCAGCATTCTGTGTCAGAGCACCTGGGTTGAGTCCCAGCTCTGCTGCTGGTTCCAGCTTCCTGCTTCCTACTAACACATACCCTGAGAGACAGCAGGGTGGTTGGGTCCCTACAAACCCAAATTAGTTTTTAGTTCCTAGCTTTGGCCTTGCCCAGCTGCAGCTATTGTGGGCATTTGAGAGTGAACCAATGAATGAGAGCTCTCTCTTTCTCATTGTGTTTTGGTATGCTTATTTAATGACATCCAAGACTTGCAATTTTAAGTTCATGCTTCATGGAATTATTACTAAATCTGTGTTAAATTGATTTGTCCAGTTTGGGGAAAATTGTTGATTGAGGCTGTTTTGGGTTCATGTGTCTTTCACAAATAATCACTTGTGTTCAAAACAAAATAACTGAGAAAATGCCAGGTGAGATGGAGAGACTTTGCAAATACTTCATTACAAGGCATCTGTGTGTGTGTGTGTGTGTGTGTGTGAGAGAGAGAGAGAGAGAGAGAGAGAGAGAGAATCTTACCCTTATCTGTGTATATAGAGAACAGTAGCAGCACCAGTTTGTTTTTTTTTTTTTCCTCAAAACTAAGTCATGCTTTTTTAGTGTATTCAGGTTTGCTTATATCCCACTTTTGGTGAGGCTTAAATAGCAAACCAGAATTTTTATCATGGATTAAATACACTGCAGAACCAGGTGAATAACAGTACATTCAGTCCTGCTTTTCAGCTTGTTAACCAGTGAAGAAGACTAATGAAAACCACAGATCATTCTCAAACCTCATTTTGGCCATTAGTTTCAATCTTGTCCCCTGTGCCCCCTTGGACCAGAACTGCTGACACAGAGTAAAAGGGGCTGACCAGGATCCCTCATCCTGCACAGCTCTGGTTGAGGCACTAATAAACAGCAGCAGGGCCACAAGGCAGCTCACACTCAAGCAGAGGGGATGCAAGAGAGTCAGGTAGTGCCTCCAACTGAATGACGAACCACCGATGATGCCAGCTCAATCTCTGCTATGTCTCTTACCCAGAGAAAGCAATCCCATCCCTCTACTTGCAAACACTAAATAATTAGGATGAAATGCCATAAATGATGGAATTAAAGTATTTTGTACTCATTTATGATTATTTCTTAAAAGATTCAATTTAAAAATGCATCTTTTAGCAGAACATATAGCAACTGTTCAACTCACATTACCAATTAATAGCACAGAGGAGCTATCTTATAACTAAAGACATGTTGTTCCTGTTAAAATCATCTGTTGGTTTAACTAAACTGGCACAGATTTAATATCGTACTGAGCTTTCCTTTCACTTAGTAGAAGGATATGCAGCATCCAAGTTGTGTTTATTAAATATATACCGTGCCTAAATGACCAGGATTTATAACCGACATTTATAGATAAAAATTAAAGACTATAACATACCCATTCATATTATAGTGCCTCAACAAAATGTACCATAATTGTGAAGTTTATTAAGCAACAGATAATATTAATGGACTGATAAAGCTTGACTTCCCTTATTTCAGAACAAATCCAGGCTCCATAAAATTCCATTCATTTCCTGTTAAAGTATTCTTCACCCCAAATTTTAGCTTTCCTCTAAGAGAGTATTCAAAATTTCACAATCTCTCATATGTACTTAAAAGTATTCTTTCAAGTAAACAATGAGAATATTGATACAACCAGGACTATGAAACCCCCAAATAAGACTGCTTGTTGAGTTCATGGAAAATCCAAGGTAAAACTGATTAGAAACAGGCAAAATATAAAAGTAACCAACCAACTTAACTTCATTACTTAAGCTGAGTGAAATGCAAAACACAAACAATGTGAGGAGGCACTTGTCCTTTGTATTTCAGCAGTTCTTAAATTTTTAATGAATCTCAGTTTTGTAACATCTTGGGAGAAATGTTTTCATGTAAGATTCATCTTGACAAGGTCTATAACAATGCTACTGCTAGAATAATCCAATTAAGCATTTCATATTTGGTAAGTTTGCATTATATAAAAAATATACAATGGAATATGGATCATTATCACTTTTCTTTCCTGGAGTCAAAATACTAAATGTTGCATGGCACCAAAAGTGGCCTCCCACTCCTGGAAAAGCCCCAAACTTCTGAATATCAACTCATTTAATTAAGTCCATGTCAGGAGACAGGTATCCTGGGGATTTCTCACCTCTTAAGAAGGAATATATTGATTATAAACCACATATGTTAACTTGCATTATTTTTATCTTTTTCCAATTATTTTTAACTACATAATTATTTGTTTTTATTGTCACCCCCCCCCTCCAGATTGTAATCTGCTAAAGTTTAAGGACTGTGTCTGGTTTTAATATTTTTTACTATCAAATGTTCAAATGCCTAAACACTATGATTAAAATGAGGCAGAAAAATAAGCTACTTTTTGCTGAACTAGTTCTGATTCATCTAACAAATTGCATCAGTTGCTCTCTCCTCTCGATTATGTGGGAATCAACAATGACATCACCTGCAGAATGCCATTTAGGCTCCAGGACTTCCTTGTCTTTAGCACTGTGTTGGTCAGCTTTTCATTACTGCAGTGAAACACCTGAGACAATCTACTTAGGCAGGAAGACATTTATTTAGCTCACTGTTTTGGGTGCTGATGCAAACACCATGGTGCAAGCTGAGGCGAAGGCCCTATGGCAGATGGTGAAGTGTGGGCAGAGAAAGGGTCACCTAGAGAGCCAGAAAACACAAGGAGTTGGTGCACCCAGACCTCAGCTTTGTCACAACCTGCTCGTGAGAACTAACACAGAGCGTGTCTCCAAAGACTTAAGGACCTCCCACAAAGCCCTGCCTTCTAAAGCTACCACTACCTCCCAATAATGCCACCCTAGAAATAATACGCACACCTTCGGGGAACATTCCAAATCCACATTATATGAACCCCTGGATTCCTAGATTCTACACTGAAAGAAGATTTCCAGTCTGAAAGTGTGATCAGATGTAAGGTAAGCTATGTAAGAGTCAGAACTTTTGCACATAAAACATGCAAGCATCAATTTTATTCCTTCTTTTTTTTTAAATATTCATTTTTTTTGAAAAGCAGAGTTACAGAGAGAGAAAGAGAGAAGGAGAGACAAAGAGGTCTCCCATCTGCTGGTTCACTCCCCAAATGGCCACAGCATCTAGGGCTGGGCCAGGCTGAAGCCAGGAGACAGGAGCTTCCTCTGGGTCTCCCACATGGGTACAGAGGCCTAAGGACTTGGGCCATCCTCCACTGTTCTCCCAGGCACATTAGCAGGGAGCTGGATGGGAAGTGGAGTAGCCAGGACTTCAACAGGCAACCACATAGGATGTTGGTACTGCAGGCCATGGCTTAACCTGCTACACCACAGTGCTGGCCCCAAGAGTCAAGTTTCAAGGTTGAAGGTGGGCTCTGAGGTATCTGCCCCGCTAAGTAGTGCTTGAGCATCATTTTACTACCAGTTCTCTAGCCATAACCTTCCCAGATATCACATAAAAAGTCACTGAAGGGTAAATCAATTTTACCAACTCATTACACAGATATGAATAATTTAAGCAATGAAGAAATCTTTGGAACTTCAACCCAGTACTGACCACCACCCTTCACATCCTTGACCTGTGAGTCTCCGGCCACCATTCCAATCACAAAGGACGTTCCTGGAAAACCTGAGCCATTGTGGTTACTCCTCCATATGGATACTCTCCAGGTCAAGGAACCTGCAAAACCTCATGGAGTAGCCCACAATGCAGCAGCAATAAGTAACAGAATTATCCAACAGAAAATTCCACTTCACAGGGCCTTTAGACAGGGATCATGTAGTAGTCCTGGCAGTTCTTAACACCTTGTGGGCACAGAGCTTTCAACCATGCTTTTATTCTTTATGTCCTCAAAATCCTACTGCAAAACCAAACATAGCTCTAGCTAGTGATAACAGGAGTATAAGAAGTTGAACTACAGTTGACTAGAGAGTTTTAGGACTCTGAATCTTTTGTCAATTTTCACACTAAATGTGTATAGTTTAATCAGAAGAATGGGAATGATACAAGGAAAATATAGTAATTGTGGTTTTTTAAAAATGCCTTGACCCTGGGAGACAGCAGTGATGTCTTAAGCAATTGGGTCCCTACCACCCACCTGGGAGACCTGGATCAGTTTCTTGCCCCCACCTTCCACCCCAGCAGGGGGCCACTGCAGGCCTTTGAGGAATGAATCAATGGGGAGAATCTGGATCTCTCTCTCCATCTCCCCCCTTCCATTCTTCCTCTGTCTCCCAGTCACGTAAATTTTTCTAAATGTTTGCATGTCATCTTAAAACTCAGAGTTCAAGCCTTAACTAGCATAAGGCTGTTATCTGAAAAAAGAAAATTAGATGATAAAGATAAAAACATTTTTAAAGTTTTATTTTGTTACCCTTTTAAACCCTCTCAAACCCTCTTAAAATTTTCAAATGATACTAGAAGCCAGAGACTTTTGTTCTAACAGCTACAGTACTGGCTACCTATGTGTTAAGTAGCATGCCTTAAGGGTGATGTAAAAATTGGATTTTGACTCCACTTATAAGGTTAGTCTCAGACGGGAACCTTTTTTCTCTGGGAAGGGAGGCTCCAATATGCCTCTTACTTTGTACAGACTTCACTGTAATCTACTTCAAGGAGCCACATCGTCTGGCAGAAGTTGAAGGCAATGTCTGTGTCTGGCTTCATTATCACAGTACCTCTAGCAGGAGTGTAAAAAAAAATGTAGAGTCCCTGAAATTTCGGTTGTGGTTTTATTTGGGTCGCTGCCTGCTGATAAAATGTCATCAGTGTGTGTTTCCTCCTTAATTCAAACCTGGGACGGTGTCACCTAAAGAAGTCTGCGGAGGAAATGACATGTAGGGAAGGAGAGTTAGTGCCTAGAGTCAATTCCAGACCCTGCAGGGATCTAGTGAACTGAATATCAAGTGACAGGGTGGGAGGCACCATGGACTGGCACTCTTTGAGGTCCCAAGCTTTCAATCAGTTGGGGTAAAGGGTGCCTAGTTAGCATCAATCAGATCTAAGCAGATCATAAGACAGAATTGGTAGTTTGGAGGAAAAATAAATAGAATGCATTTATATCTAAGAATATAAATACCTAAGAATATAATTTTAATGGTGAGAGAGGAAAAATACACTGATATCAACTGAAATCATGATTTTTCTAAACTTTGAAGTACATATATTTTCTAATCTGCCAAGACATTTGAAGAAATATCAACTTGTTAAATAAAGCATTCACAAATTCAAAACATGGGGTTTCCTGGTTATTCATTCAAAGGAATTATTTGAGTCTGCTTGGGCCTCCATAACAGTATTCCACAGACTGGGTAACTTAAATAAAAGAAATATATTTTTTCATAGTTCTGTAGGCTACAAGCTCAAGATCAACGTGTCAGCAGGTTTGGTTTCTTCTGGGCCTCTCACCTTGTCCACTGTGTCCTCAGATGGCCTTCTCTCTGTGTCCCAGGTGTCTCTTCCTCTTCTTAAAAAGACACTGGTCCTAGGGGATGAGGGCTGCTCTCTCATAGTCTCATTTTCACTTAATCAGTACTTTTTATGAACTTCATCTCCAAATGTGTTTACACAGGGACTTGAACTTTTAATGTGTGAATTTTGCGTGGATACAATTCTATCCATAACACTAAGTTAGGGCAAAATATAAATTCCAACCTTAAACCATGATCTGCCATTGTTACCTGGCAAAGTAAAAGGATCAATTTTGAGCATCCACTCCTCAAATATTTGCTATGCACATTCCATTGAAGACACATGCCTTGAGGTTCTTGCTGGATAGAAAATAAGTCACAGCCTCTGACCTGTAGTTTAATGAAGCAGAGTAGCTAGTAAACATCTATTCGAACACATATAATTCTGTGGTTAGTTTACCAAACCTTGGATAAATGCACCAAAGCTTTTCTCCAGGACAAACATGTGGCTCATCAATTAGGAAGAGTGAAAAGAATGAAAAGCTTTGGAGACTTTGTCCTATTTCACCATTTTGCTGACAGTTCATTCATTCAGTTATGCATTCATTCTGTCCAACATTTAGTGCACAACTGCTATTTCCCAAGCACTGGACTTTTTAATGATGCCGATGCCATATACAACAATTGGATAAAATCAAGCACATTGTCAAAATGGTAATATTGACAAATACTGGTTATTTTAGTCATGGCAATATAGGTGCACATGTGGTGATTTTGCAGTTGTTTATGTAGACTTACATTCCAAAATTTTCTCTTATATTTGTAATTTATGTTATTAAGGTGAACCAAGCACACTGGCACTTGATTCTGATTATCCTACTGTAAAATGCTATTTCTTAATATTTTCTTAATAGACTGCATTTTTTCATGGAAGTTTTAGGGTCACAGCAAAACTAAATGGAAGGTACAGAGATTTTGCCAGCCTATAGCCTCCTCTACTATTAAGTCACACACACTGGTGTGGTATTATCTGTTCTAATGAGTGAACCTACATTGACACACCACTATCAAAGTCCATAGTTTACTCTTTAAGTTGTGCAACCTATGGGCTTTGATAAATGTGTGATAACATGCGCTCATCATGAGAGTATGACACAAAATAATTTCACGACCCTAAAAATTCTCTGTGCTTTTCCTATTCATTCTTCCATCCTCTCCTAACCCCTAGCAACCTGTGGTCCTTTTACTGACTTCATAGTTTGACCTTTCCCAGAATGGCATACTGTTGGAATCATACAGTACGTAGCCTTTCAGAATGGCTTCTTTCACTCAGGATTGTGTGTTTATTTTGTTGATCTCTTTCCATGGCTTCACAGCTCATTTCTTGTTTTTCTTTTTTAAAGATTTACTTAATTATTTGAAAGGCAGAGTTACAGAAAGAGATAGAGGGAAAGAGAGAGAGAGAGAGAGAGAGAGAGAGAGAGACCTTTCATCTGATGAGTCACTCCCCAAATGGCCCCCAAAAGCCAGAGTTAGGCCAGGCCAAAGTTCTCTGTATATTTTGGATAACAGTATTTTCTACAATGTTTTATACAGTTCTTGTCTACCAGTTTATGGCTTGTCTTCTCATAACACTGTCTTTCACAGAGCAGTTATAAACTTTACTGAATCCAACTTATCAACTATTTCTTTCATGAATCATGTCTTTGGTTGTATAACTAAAAGTCATCACCATACCCAAGTTCATCTAGATTTCTTTCGGTTACTGTATTAGCTTGCTTTGCTTCACTATAAATACCTGAAAGAAATTACTTCCGAAGAAAAAATTCACAGTTGTGGAGGTTAAAAATCCAAACAGTATAACAGGCTAGGCAAGGATCACTTCTTGGCTACCTCAATTTATAACATAGATGGCAGTAGCAGGAGCGTGTGTGGGAACAAGCAAATGATTACATTTTGATTCTGGTGCAGAGACTGTGAGAGGACTAGATTTGTTCCTTTTGTAACAACTCTCTTGCAAGAACGACCAAGGAATCCCATGATAACTACCTTAAGAGATCGTGCCCCCAGTGACAAGGACCTCTCACTTGGGCTTACCTCCTAAGATTCCACAGTATATTTCAATACTGCCACCATGGGTACCAAGTTACCAGCCCACAAGTCTTTGGGGGAACAGAAGCCATAGCAATTATCTTTCAGAAATCTTGCATTTAATGTTTAAAAGTTCCATCACTCATTTTCAGTTAAATTTTGTGAAGAAAATAAAGTCTGTAGGTAGATTCATTTTCTTGTATGTAGAAGTCAAGTCATCCCAGCACCATTTTTTGGAAGAGAATATCTTTATATATATATAACTAGCTCTGCTCCTTTGTCAAAGATCAGTTGATTATATTTGTGTGGTTTATTTCTCGGGTCTTTTCTGTTTCATTGATCTATGTGTTTACTTTTCATCAATACCACAGTTATTTGATTCCTGTAGCTTTATAGCAAATGCTGAAGTCCTAGTATCCTGGTATGTCAGCTCTTCAATTTGATTCTTCCTATTGGCTCTTCTTGGTAATTTCCATTTCCAAATAAACTTTAAAATCACCATGTTAATATCCATGTAATAACTTGTTGGGATTATGACTAGTATCACATTGAATCTGTAGATCCGGCTGGGAATAACTAGTATCTAGACAATATGGAATATTCCTAGCCATTAACATGGAATATCTGCATTTATTTAGTCCCTGTTTTATTTTGTTTTTCTGTTTTATAATTTTTCTCATATGGATCTTGCTCATGCTTTGTTAGATTTGTATCTAAGCATTTCAATTTTTTCAGGTGGTGGTATAAATGAAATTGTGTTTTCAATTTCAAATTCCACTTATCCATTGCTGTTATATGGGAAAGTGAATGACTGTTGTATATTAACCTTGTATCCTGCAACCTTGATATAACTGTTTATTAGTTTCAGGTGGGTTTTTTAAAAGATTCTTTAGGATTCATCTCTTCAAGGAATTCACTTTTAGTTTTATTGAATCTCTTCATTGAGAAAATAATCTGTGCTTATAATTTCTCTGACTTTTGCTTTGATTCTTATTAACTATTTTTCTGCTTATTTTGTGTAAATTTTCTCTTCTTTTTCAGTTCCCTAGGACAGAAGCTAGGAGAGTGATTTTTAGATCTTTCTTCTTTCCTAACACACACATTTAATGCTATACAATTTTTTCTAAGCATTGCTTTAGCTGCATCTTATAAATTTTCATGCTATGTTTTATTTTCATTTAATTAAAATATTTTTAATTTATCTTAGCTTTTTTTCTTCGAGCCAGATATTATTTAGAAGTGCGCTGTTTAACTTTCAAGTATTTTAAATTTGTCCAGCTATCTTTCTTTAACTGATTTCTAGTTTCATTCTGTTATAGCATACATGGTGTAATTTCTATTCTTTGAAGCTTGATAAGTTGATTTTACGCCTCATAATGTGGTTTATTTTGATTATTTCATGTGAACTTTAAAATAATCCATACTTAGCTCTTGTTAGGTGAAGTAGTCTATAAATGTCAATCATTTCCAATTGATTGATGGTACAATGTCCCTTACTGATAGTTCTGCCTTCTAAATCTATTTCAGACAAAACAATACTGAAGTCTCCAACTGTGATACTAGATACACCTATTTTTCCTTGCAAATCTATCAGTTTTGCCTAATGTGCGTTGGTGCTCTGTTGTTAGGCACTTTAGAGACTGTTATATGTTTTCTGATATCTTGCTCCCTTATTAGTATGCAATGCCCCTCTTTCTCCCTGATAATTTCATCTTTTTCTGGTGAAGTAAATGTAGCTTCTGCTTTCTTTTATTACTATTAGAGTGGTAGATCTTTCTTGATCCCTTTACTTCTAAGTTATCTGGGTATTTATATTATATTTTCTTGTAGAAAACATATAATAGTGCCTTGTTTTCTATCCAAATTGTTAAATTTACATTGATTGATGTAAACCTCTGATGTTTAAAGTGATTATTGAAAAATTAATATTAACAAGAATCTAGAAAAAGATCAAGAAACTCCATTACAATAAAACAAACAACCCACTCAAGAGATGGGCCAAGGACCTAAATAGACATTTTTCAAAAGAGGAAATCCAAATGGCCAACAGACACATGAAAAAATGTCCAGGATCACTAGCCATCAGAGAAATACAAATCAAAATCACAATGAGGTTTCACCTCACCCTAGTTAGCATGGCTTTCATACAGAAATCAACAAACAACAAATGCTGGTGAGGATGTGGAAAAAAGTACCCTAATCCACTGTTGGAGGGAACGTAAACGGGTAAAACCACTATGGAAGTCAGTTTCGAGATTGCTCAGAAACCTGAATATAGGCCTACCATACAACCCAGCCATACCATTCCTTGGAATTTACTCAATGGAAATGAAATCAGCAAATAAAAGAGTTATCTGCACCCCCATGTTTATTGCAGCCCAATTCACAATAGCTAAGACTTAGAATCAACCTAAATGCCTGTCAACTGATGAATGGATGAAGAAATTATGTATTCTAAGGAATACTACACAGCAGTAAAAAAAAAAAAATGAAATCTGATCATTTGCAACAAAATGGATGAATCTGGAAAACATCATAGTGAAATAAGCCAGTCCCAAAGGGACAAATACCATATGTTCTCCCTGATCTGTGATAATTAATAAAGCACTTAAAAGGAAATGTATAGTAGTGAAATTGTCATCTTGAGAAGCAATCATTTGAACAGCACTTGTCTTAACTGTCAAGGAACAGTTTTTTTTTTCTTTTTCTTAATAGAGAAAAGGACTAGGAATGGGAGAGGGAAAAGGAAGTGGGGTGAGCGTGGGAGGGGGAGGGCAGGTATTGTGGAAGAATCACTATATTCCTAAAGTTGTACTTGTGAAATTTGTACTCATTAAATAAGTTTTCTCCAGGAAAAAAATATTCAGAGGAAAAAAAATTGCATCTATACATTTTCTTATTATTTCCTAAATAAGACATTAAAAAACTATTAGGTGGCACTTGCATGGTATTGGATAGATACAACTAATCTAGAGAGAACTTATAGGACACAGGTGGATGTGCACGAGTTGTATGCAAATACTGCGCCATTTCATATAAGGGATTGAGCATCCACGGATTTTGGTGTCCATGTGGGGTCCTGGAACCAATTCCCTGCAGATACCACTAGGTGACTACATGTTGGTTTAAGGCCATTGTACTAATTGTAAAATGATTGTTTTTGAAAGTTGCTTATTTATGAAAAGTTAAAATGAATATTTAATATCTAGAGCAAAACTAAAATACTATCAAGAGGAATAACCTAAAACTATGGGAGCTATCATTGTGTAGTAGGATGCCCTGTGCCTGTTTTATCCATGGGAGATATATTCTAAGACCTTCAGTAAATGCTTAAAACCAAAGATAGTACTGAATTCTATATATACATATAAACATGTATGTCTATTCTATTTAAAATTATATATTAAGTTTAATTTTAAATTATGCAGAGTAATAAATTTAAAATAATAATAATTAAATTAAAACAATACGCTATGAGTTATGTAAACATAGTCTCTTTCAAAATATCATATTGGACTTTCACCTTTTCACTTGAAGTCATTTATTGCCTTTCTTTGGCATATCAGAATTGCCAACACTACTATTCTTGTGTTTTGGGATTATTATTACGTAAAATAAAGGTCACTTAACAACATTGTGATACTGTGCAGTTGATCTGAAAACCTAGACAACAAAGTGAATAATGGGTATGTGGTATATATAGCAGTGATACACCAGGCAAATGGATGGCTCATATCTCATGCAAAATGGAGTGTGATGGCACAAGATTTCATCACATTATTCAAAATGGCAATTTAAAACTTATGAATTGTTTATTTCTAGAATTTTCCATTTAATATTTTCAGACTGCTGTTGACCTTGGGTAACTGAAATCACAGATAATCATAGATAAGGGAGGGACTATTATATTTATTTAACCCAAAAGTAGGCAAGAAAGGAAAATAAACAAATAAAAAGCAGATCAGCTAAAAAGAAAATCAAATTCCAAGACAGCAAACTTAAATACAAAAAAATCAACAATAAAATAAAATGTATATGTACAAATTGCTCAGCCATGCGGCTAAACTGTTACTCCAGAGGGCACGGGTTGTATACTCTGGTGGTCTCCACATGGTGCTAATTCTGCAGGTGCACAAGACTGCATGAACTGTGGAGGTATTTCTGCCCCGACCTAGATTACAAAAGATGTGTCAGACACACCAAGATCTAGACAAAGACTTGCTCTTCAGAGAGCCCTCTCTAGGGCATTGTTTCATGGAGCCATGGAGGCAGGGATCCCCCTGAAACCTCAGAAGCGTGTGCCACTGGTAGACAATGCCAGTCGGGGAGAGCTGCAGACATCTGACAACCTGTGAGGGCAACTCCACGGGGTGCCTTCAGCAAAGTAACAGTGGCAGGGCTGTTCTGGGCTTTGGGGCAAAATTCTTACCCCAGTATCTCCAGTGGGACATGGAGTCAAAGAAGATGGCTCTCAAACACTAAGATTTAAGTTGGTAGCCCTCTTGTCTCTTGGACTGAAAGGTGGGACCTAATACTCTCTTACTGCCTCTTTCTCCCACTGGGGATAGAAATATTTGTCCTGTGCCTGTCCTGCCATTGTATTTTAGAAGCATGGAATATGTTTGATTTCACAGGCTCACAGGTAGGGTAATTTGCCTTAAATGAATTGTGCTCTGATTCTTTCAAATATCTGATTTAAGCGAGAGCTGGTCTTTAGATTTTGAATTGAACAAGTTAAGACTTTTGGGGGGCTATTAGATCAGAATGAATGTATTTTGCAGTGAGAAGGACATGAATTTTGGAGAGACAAGGGTGAAATGCTCTCATTTGAATGTGTTCCCTCCAAAACTTAGGTGGTGCCATGTGATAGTGTTAAGAGGTGGGATCTTTGGGGCCGGCGCCGTGGCTCACTTGGTTTATCCTCCACCTGCAGCGCCAGCATCCCATATGGGCGCCGGGTTTTAGTCCCAGCAGCCCCTCTTCCAGGCCAGCTCTCTGCTGTGGCCCGGGAGTGCAGTGGAGGATGGCCCAAGTGCTTGGGCTCTGCACCCCATGGGAGACCAGGAGGAAGCACCTGGCTCCTGGCATCAGATCCACGCAGTGCCAGTCATAGCAGCCATTTGGGGGGTGAACCAACGGAAGGAAGACCTTTTTCTATGTCTCTCTCTCTCTCACTGTCTATAACTCTACCTGTCAAATAAATAATAATAATAAAAAAGAGGTGGGATCTTTAAGAGACCATGAGCACCTCTCATGAGTGGGATTAAGGACTTTATAATGCAGAGAAGTTTTGCACAGTATTAGGATAGTTTCCTTTCCACCCTCCATAGTGCTAGAACACAGCAACAAGGCCCTTACCAGATGCCCAAGCCTTGCTTTCAGATTTCCCAGCCTCCAGAACTGGGAGAAATAAATTTCTGTTCTTTATAAATTATCCAGTCTCAGTTATTCAAAACAGACTAAGAAGTATCCCATCAATGAAAAAGCAAAAAGATAGGCTGGTGGGGGTGGGAACAGAAAGTAAAAACAAGGCTACATGCTTTTTACCACAGCAAACATAAAATACTAAAACATATACAAATTAAAAGTAAAAAAAAAATGGAAAAAAGTGTGTCATACAAACATGAAGCATAACAAAGCTAACATGGGAGCCAGCACTGTGGCACAGCAGGTCAAGCCACCGTCTGCAGTGCCAGCATCTCATATGGGCACCAGTTGATCCTGGCTGCTCTGCTTCTGATCCAGCTTTCTGCCTGGGAATGCAGTGGGGGATGGCCCAAGAGCTTGGGCCCCTGTACCGACATGGGAGACCTAGAGGAAGCTCCTGGCTCCTGGCTCCTGGCTCCTAGCTCCTGGCTTTGCACCTGGCCAACTCTGGCTGTTGCAGCCATTTGGGGAGTGAACTAGCAGATGGAGGATCTCTCCCCCTCTCTCCTCTCTCTGTAATTGACTTTCAAATAAATAAATAAAACTTTAAAAAAATCTAGCATCGTGTCAAAGTAGACTTTTAAGACTTCATAATGCTAACAATCATCAACTCATCAAGAAGTCATTGCAATCTTAACTACACATGAACCTAAGAACAAAGAGCCCATATATGAATCATAAATGCACAGAAGTAAGTGAAGAAATAGACAAGTCCACCGCTGGAGATTTAAGATCCCTCTCTCAGTAACTGACAGAACAAATAGATAAATTAGTAAGGAAAGAGATTTAAGCAACAAGATCAACAATATAGCCTAATATCTTTTTATAGAACTCTATACACAACAACAGCAGAATACACATTCTTCCCAAGTGTAAATTGCATAAACAATGGGATAGATCATAAGTCGAACCATTAGGGAAGTCTTACTAAATTGCAAAGGATAAAAAATGACAAGAATATGGTCTATGATCAGAACAGTATTAAGTTAGAATTCAATAGCAATAAAGCTATCTAGAAAATTTCCAAATATTTCAAAATGAAACAACAGACTTCTAAATAACATAAGGATCAAAGAAGAAATCTCAAAGGAAATTAGAAGCCCATTAAGCCTCAACAGCCTTTACATCTTAGTGGGAATGAGATTATCGGATCATTTCAGAAAGCAGGTTTTAATTAGTGGAACATAAAGGAAGACTTGGAGGAGCTGTGCCTAAGAGAAAAAGCATGAAACATAGAATTAGAAGACCTGATGCTGTTACTTACTGACTGTGGAACTGTTTAAAAACCTTCTAGAGAATGCATTTCTCAATCTGAAAATAGGAATAATAACACTTGCAACCCTATACATCTTTGTGAAGTTCAAATACAATAGCTACGAAAGAACCTCCCAAGAACAGGACTTGGGCCATCCTGGTACATGCTCAGAAAACACTGGTTGAATGAAAAGGTAGCTTGGAGCTTTCAAAACAAGCTTTATAATTTTGCCTAGAGCTGAGTCAAGCAAGAAAGAGAAAACTATATTAGTTACATTTGAGGATTTCAAGTCATACCTAACTATCCTGGAAGAGAAATCTGTGAATTACTCCAAAGGAATTTTTATAAATAAATAAATAAATAAATCTTTGGAGGGAACCAGGAGTTAAGAAAAGACACTGTGTGTTCATATTCTTCCACATTCTTGTTTTACTGAACCAATGCATTTCAGCTCCTTAAACAAATAGTATTTCCACTTCATTGCTATTTACAGCCATAGCCTGAAGCACAAAGATCAGGCTCAGCATCTGATTAAACTAAGTTTTATAAAGAATGACAAAATAATTGGTAAAAACATTTCAGCTTGGGTATGTAAAATAGAAAAAACAAAGTAGCAAATGTTCAAAGCACAATGGGTTTGGGGAAACAACACTGTCTCTTCTCTCTGGCATTTCTCTAGGATTCATATCTTGGCTGAGTGACAAAAATCTGTCCATCAGCTGCAAGCCTGAGCCTATCAGCCTTTACAAATCAGAGTTAATAAAAGTCAATCAGTGATGGTTTAACTTGCTTGCTAGTGCCTGAAGCAGGATTCAGCCCCAGTGTCTGTCATCCACTTAGAAAACACTTTCTATGGCTGCCCATAAATTCTAAAAATTTACTCATCTACATTTCTATAGATAGGAAAGGTAATTTCTCTGAATATATACCAGGCTAACACATATGAATGTGAATGTGCTACAGGTAAAAGCACAGATGTAAAATTAAACTTCTGCAGTTACAGATGCATAGAAAGAGGCTATTTTCCAAAATCAATAAAAAAAGGACCCTCACTTGAGTTTTACCCTATACTCATATATCTTTCAGTATAAATGGTACTTATTTCATAATTGCTTTTACAAGTATGTTGGTTTCTGACATTTTCAACAAATATGGGTTGAAGTATTCATTTTCCAAATCCACAAAAGTAACATTATTGGACCTAAAATTCAGAAATTTTTAGAGCTATTGTTTGATCCTGTCAGTTCTAACTCTTTGTCTACACAAGCAACAATAGAATTTTCTGTGTAGACCAGGACCTATCTAGTGATAAATACATGTGCACATAATGCTCAGAAGGGCCACTTAAAAAAGTCAAGAGAGGAGGCCGGCACTGTGGCACAGCGGGTTAACGCCCTGGCCTGAAGCACCAGCTTCCCATATGGGTGCCGGTTCGAGGCCTGGCTGCTCCTCTTCCAATCCAGCTCTCTGCTGTGGCCTGGGAAAGCAGTAGAAGATGGCCCAAGTCCTTGGGCCGCTGCACCCACGTGGGAGACCTAGAAGAAGCTCCTGGATCCTGGCTTCAGATCTGCGAAGTTCCAGCAGTTGCAGCCAGTTGGGCAGTGAACCAGTGGATGGAAAACCTTTCTCTCTCTCTCTCTCTCTCTCTCTCTCCTCTCTGTGTGTAATTCTGACTTTCAAATAATAAGTAATCTTAAAAAAAAAAGTCAAGAGCGAACAAGAATCTGGGAGGGGTTTGAGACAAATATTAATCAGGGACAAGTTTTCTACAACTTACAAATCCACTAGTTTTTAAATCAAATTTAAAATCTGGAAGTCACATCAAACAATCAAGACAGAGCACAGCACTGCTCATTCATCATTCAGCAAACATTTGCTGAACAACTGTGGTGTGTCTTATATGTCTGTGATTAAAAAAAAAAAAAAAACGATTTGTTTGAGAGGCAGAGTTATACAGAGAAGACTGAGAAATCAAGATAGAGAGAGAGAGAGTCTTCCATTTGCTGATTCACTCCCCAAATGTCTGCAACAGCTGGAGCTGGGTCAAGTAAAAGCTAGAAGCTAGGAGCTTCTTCTGGGTCTCCACATGGGTTCAGGAGCCCAAATACTTGGGCCATCCTCTGCTGCTCTCCAGGCACATTAGCAAGGAGCTATATAGGAAGTGGAGCAGCTGAGACATGAACTGGTGCCCATCTGGGTAGCTTAACCTGCTACACCACAAAGCCAGTCTCCATGTCTGTGCTTTAAACAGAAATATATATGTGAACCACCTATGTAATTTTCAGTATATATTAAATTCAAATTTAATATTATATAATATATTGAATGTAAATATTATGTGACCCACATTTTAAAAAGTAAAAACAAACGGGTGGAATTCAAATGATTATTTTCATTTATGTATTTATTTTTATTTGAAAGGCATAGAGACAGAGACAGGGCGAGGTCTTCCATCTGCTGGTCTACTCCCAAAATACTCAAAATAACTGGGACTGGGTCAGGCAAAAGCGCAAGGCTGGAACTCAGTCTTAGTCTCATGTGGGTGGCAGAGACCCAGGTAACTGAGCCATCATCTTTTGCCTCCCAGAGCACGTGTTAGAAGAGTCTGGAATCTGGAGAGAAGCCAGGACTCAGACCCAGTCACTGTGATACGGAAAGCTAGCATCACACTCCAAGTGTTCACAGCCTCATATAGCTAGTGGCTACCATGTTGACCAGTGCTGTCCTAGATGCAAAAGGCACAGCAATGAACTAAACAAAAGGCCTCTCTTTATGGAAATTAATACTTCTGAAGAAGACAGCAAGTAAATTCATAAAGTATCAGATGATCAACATGGTCTAAATGGTCATGTGTGATCTTCCCTAGCTACTGATCAAAACTCATCATCATTATCATCTCCCACTATCCTCTCCTGCACTCACTGGTCTCCACCTGATTGCCCATCTTACCTTTACCTGAAAAAGTCTACCAAGCACCTTACTCTTTAGAGTGTTTCCACCCACCTGGGACATTCTTCCCAAGACATAAATGCATCTTAATAATTTAAAGAACAATGGACCTAATTAATAAGCTGCTGTATGCTGTTTACTACATATATTACATACACTTTTTAAAGATTTATTTATTTAGTTGGAAGTCACAGTTACACAGAGAAAGAAGGAGAGGCAGAGAGAGAGAGAGAGAGAGGGAGAGAGGTCTTCGATCCGCTGGTTCACCCCCCAAATGGCCTCAACATCCAAAGCTGTGCCAATCCGAAGCCAGGAGCCAGGAGCTTCTTCCTGGTCTCTCATGCAGGTGCAGGGGCCCAAGGGCTTGGGCCGTCTTATACTACTATCCCAGGCCATAGCAGAAACCTGGATCGGAAGTGGAGCAGCTAGGACTCGAACCGATGCCCATACGGGATGCTGGCACTGCAGGCGGCGGCTTTACCTGCTATGCCACAGCACCAGCCCCCATGTATTACATACATTTTTCTCAGTTAAACTCCTCAACAAAATAATGAGATACCTACTAGTGTATGCATTTTATAAAGAAACTTAATTTTATACCAGTTACATATACTTAATAAACTAGCCAATATTTCTATTGTTTGTTTTTTTAACTTTTAAACTTTTAAGGGCAAGTGTCTGACACAGCAGTTAAGATACCTTTTGGGACATCCACATTCCATATTAGAGGGCTTGGGTTTGAATCCCAGTTCTGCTCCTGATCCAAGGTTTTGCTAGTTTAAATCAAACTGGGTCTTCCCACATGGTGGTAAGGACTGAAATACATGAGCTGTGTCCCAAGATTCATATTGACAAGAAGCTGAGATCAAACCCAGGGTCCCCAATATGGAATGTGGGCGTCCCAAGTAGCATCTTAACCACTATTTCCAAAACTCACCGCATCTTTTTCTTTATGATTTCCAGTTTTATTGGCATTCCTTAAAATGCCTTCCCCCAACTTTGTAGAAATTCTTCTCCACTCTTTTCTCTCCAGCTGCCCTAACCACGAAGCCTGGGGCAAATGTAGGGTAATTGTCTTCTCAGGTTTCAGATAATTCTTAACATTTTGTGGAGCATTTTACAGAAGAGAAGCTTGTCTGGTGGTAACCACATTCTCCCTCTTCTTCAATCCTTCCTTTTTTCACCTGACCACAAAATCCAGGCAGCCTTTGGACCAGGGTAAGCCTATTCTATACTAGGATTAACTTCCCACACTTTCTAGTACAGTGTTAGGCTCTTGCACTCATCTTAGGTCATGGCACATATGCAATATCTCTGACAGGTTTTTTTTGTTTTTTTTTTTGTTGTTGTTTGTTTTTTAGAGAAGTAATGGAGATGGAGACAGGCCTACTACAGGAAAGAGAATACTAAATTAGAAGCCTCTAGAAGACTCACAGCCTTCCCCAGATATTGCCTGCTAGTTCTGGATCTGCTATTAACTACCTGGGTCCTTACACTTACGTTCTCTGGACCACCATTTCTTAAAAAATGAGGGGTTGGTGTTATATGTTAATGTTAGCCATCACAAAACACACTGAACACCAGAGTAAGGGAAAAGGTTTATTGGGGAACACCCAACAGACTAGAGGGGTGGGGCAGTGAAGGAAAAAGAGAACGCGTGTCTGGGAAGGGGGTCTAATATACCTTTTCCAGGAGGTAGGCAGTGAGGTAGGAATTAGCCAATCCCATTAGGTTGGAGGTGGAGCTTGGCACAGGTAGTTTGGGCCATGTGGCTACCTGGCTTTCAGTAATGGCGGCCAGTACCGGGGCATAGAATGTAAATCAGGTGTAGATCATGCCACAGGTAAGACTGCACCTGCGCCCTTTTCCTAACAGTTGGTACCACGACCCCCAGGCCAGCATTTCTCATTGACGGCTATGCTATGAGCCTTTTCTTTGCATCTGGCCTTGGTCAAAACATGTCCCAAAGAACAGAAAACATAATCTAATAAAATGATCTGCACTCTGGCACAAACAATTCTGAATGATACTTTAATGAACTTTTGGCTTTTTAGGATCATCAGTTGTTTGATACCAGGAAAATCAACTTCTTGACAGGTCAACAAATATTTACCAGGGAAGAAAAATAAACAAGGCTTGAAACTTCTATACATGTTGATCAACTCAAACAAGAAATTGCTTCCAATTCAGAACTATCCACAAGTAATACAGGATTGACTTTTTACTTCAATTAGAAATAACAAAATTTACCCAGCTTAAAATCATCAGTAAAATATTAAACTTCTCTTTCAAATCCTACCCAATGAATAATGGACTTGCACTTATTTTGTATATGAATTTATAGAATTATTTTCTGAGTGGAAATCCAGGTTAGAATTATATGTTAGTAACTGAATTTAAAAGTTGGCCTTCTTTGTCTAGAGTAGAAACTGCCACCTTTTCTAAATTACAGAACAGAGTTTCTAGTTCTTTTTGGAGAAATGGCTTTTGTGGGATTTGACAACACAAGAGTCATTCATTAATCTAATTGTCTACTGCCATGAAATTATGGTTAATGTTAGTAATGTGAAGACAGTAATATTATAAAATATAGACTACTAAAAAAGCAGCCTGAAATATCCTGACAACTAACCACTTGATGGATTAATGTCTAATGTTAGGAAAGTTTAGATATAGATTGATGGGTCCTTTTAACAGCAAATGTAATATGTTTTAAAATTTATTTACTGTTAAATTTCCTTTAACCTCTAAATATAATAATAGGTATAGATAAGGAAATATCACCTAAAATTACCATCTCTAAAATAAGGAGAATCATTCATTGACATAATTATCACAATCAAATCCTAATCAATGTTTTTTCTTGTGCTGTTGTATGATATTATCTTAGTGTAGGCAACAAGTAAGATAAATTATATGAATTTAGCTACAATATGAACTTTAAAATATGTTGTCCATACACATACACATGTTTGCATATATTTTCATCTATTTTTGCTTTTTTGGAGAAGCTGAATTTATTAGAGAGAATCTAAAGTCATATTCTCAACTTGTGTTGCCATGTGAGGGAAATATACATTTTCCTGACCTTACTAAATAATTTATATAAAGCTCAGTTATTTTGGCCTAAAGTGTTAGAAAACTTGAGCTGTTTAGACACAGTTTATCTTGGCCTATAGAAACTAAAAGTCTATGCTTTTAATTTTGGAAGTCTCAAGCATTTATGAAAGTTCTCAGCCCATAAATGCTAAGATTATCATGATTAATACCTATACTTATTTCATATTTTGCTTTTATACCCAACAGACTATCTTGACACCAGTTATACTAAGAACCAATCTCCAACCAGAGAAAGAACAATTTTCATTTCTATAGATGGAAATTGGGTGAAACTGGTGCTCACTGTCTCATAGATCCTCTCAATGGACAACGACCCCATGTGTTTTAAGGGTTATTCCACCAGAGGGTATCATCCCTGGCCCTTCAGCCCATAACATTCATTCTAGTCAAGAGTAAACCACAAAGTGAATTAGATGAAAAGGCTTTTCCAGGGCAAAATTTTATTGTAGTCTATTATTCTTTCAAAGTTATTTTACTTATACACTGATTTACACAGAGAAATGATGCCTAGTTACTGTATCTTGTGCTACAGAGGGCATCTGAAATCAATCTCAGTTTATCCTTCAAATCCTGCCATCACCTCCCCTTGAAGGAATGCTGCAAATAATGTGTCTTGCCCAGGTACTCAAACTCACCCAAAGCCTAAATATAGTAAAGCCCATCTGGTGGAGTGCTATTCCCAGGGGAACAGGGTGTATGAACAAGGTTCCAGAGTCCCCCTTGGATGCACAGCACTCTCAACAGAGGAGCAGACTCACTCAGCAGAACATCACAGGTTATTTCATAGCCTTCACTCTACCCTTGCCACCTGAGGCATAAACATAATAATAATGACCTTGATATATCATTAGATCTCACTTCTTTTAGTATCAAAGTGACTTACATGAGATTTCTGATTATTCCTCACCACAGCCCTATGAAGTTACAGATGAGTTTAAGGTCATGCTGCTAGTAAGAGATGGAGGTGGAATTCAAGCCAACATTATCTGGCTCCAGGGGCCCCATTAGAAAATATGAGAAAAAAAATTAATCTTTCAAAACTGTTATTCTACCCATGAGTGTTTACAAGGAAATTGACAAAAAGAACTTCAGATTTCACCTGGGAAAGGTTTTCCTGCTATTTTTAAGACAGCAAGTCATTATTTGATGACCTTTGAGAAGATATGGTACATGGAAGTTTTAAGAATAAAGGGAACCTTGAGAATGATAGTGACTCAAATTTATCATTGACTTATCATAAATCAGGTAACAAACTAG
The DNA here is from genome assembly GCF_964237555.1 of Oryctolagus cuniculus. Classification (NCBI taxonomy): domain Eukaryota; kingdom Metazoa; phylum Chordata; class Mammalia; order Lagomorpha; family Leporidae; genus Oryctolagus; species Oryctolagus cuniculus. The sequence continues at coordinate 59,336,715 of NC_091443.1, forward strand.
GTGCTTGCTGTTTGTTATCTTAGTAAATCTCAGCGGTCCTTACAGTAGGTGTGCCAGTTACCTCCATTCCACAGTGCAGAAACTGAGGCTTTGATATGTTGCTGAGTCAACTCATATAAATCAAAAATTTGATATCTGAAGTTAAAACTTTTGTCTTTATAAAAAATAGGAATTATTATTCAGGATCTGAGTTTTTTCTGGTGATATTTTATTTTATTTTTCCAATCTCATATTCCTGCCCTGAAGTCTAAAAATGTGCCCAATGTAAGTGAGCTAAGGGAAGGAAGAGGGAAGAAACCTCCTAACCTCCCTCCCACCCTCTAGGCTCTACCAGTGTACCTTTATACAAAAAGCCAGCCAGAAGTCAGCAGACAGAATAGTCGAGGGACGCATCTATATATTGACTATATGTATTTATTGACTATATCTATATATCTATATCTATATATTGACTATATCTATATATCTATATATCTATATCTATATATTGACTATATCTATATATTGACTATATGTACTTCTTGCACCATATCTCCAAAGTCATGGCTGAAACAAAGCTAAGAGATAATTATCTAGGCAATTCCTACTTTCATTAGAATTTTGCTTGACTGTAATTTTCTACTTTATTTTCAGCATGGAGACTGAGCCCATGGACAACAGAGAAGAGCTGTTTAAGTGTGATGTTTAATAAGAAAATCTTTCTTAATCGTTCTAGCTCAGACACTTTGGTGAAATGGGGATTCTGTTGCATTGGTGGTGGGAATATAAATTGGCAATTGGACAATGTCTAGTAAAATTAAAGATGTTCATGCACTATGCCCAAAGATTCCCTTCTCCTTTTCTTGGTATGTGTCCTAGAGAAAAAAAAATCTCTTATCTATGAACAAAAGCACACAGCTAAGATTTAAATGTATTCATACCATGAAATACTGTGCAGTTAAAATGAGTGACTTAAATCTACATGTATCCCCACTGGTAAATCCCAAGCATATAATGTAGATGAAAAACAAGACACAAAAAATATGCATATGGTATAATGCCAGCTTCAAAAAGTTAAAATACCCATAAAAGAGCCTATATGTTGTATGCCATTGCAAAAAAAATACAGCAAAAGTAAAATATAAAAAGACAAAATATTTATATGAATAAATTCATGATATCCATTTCCATTGAGAAAAGACTACAAAAAGATAGAGAAGGGATACCTAGGAATCCTCAACTGTATCTATAAGATTTATTTCTTTGAAACACAAAGGCGCACATACACACACAACATAGACTCGCATCTGAAGTGCAATGCTACAATTTGATGAAGTTGTATTATAGGTCCATGGGTTTTTATTATATTATTCTCTATACTTGTCTGCATGTTTGAAATATTTCATTATAAAATATATATTTTTAAATCATCCAAGCACAAGAATATTTCTCAGAGGAATCACCAAAGCAAGGAAAAATAAAATATCCCACTCAACTTCTTTTCCCCATAAGAAGCCATGAATTATGGAGTAAAGCTCACTTGTATTTGTAAGAGGGATCCTTCCAAAGGATGCCTCATATTTATAACCAAGTATCCTTGTAAAGATCACTGCTTATTCATCCTGGACTCCAGACAAGGATATCCCACATTGGATTTGGTACAAGCTTATGATCCCAGAAGTATTAAGGTCAGATCTGTTTAAAATTTTATTTCTTAGTGGAACATTTGAGGAATTTAGAGAGGATCGCCCAGCTAGAGCAGGGTTTTACCCTGTCCTTGAAGCCTTGGGGAGATAAGATAACCGTGGAAATGAATGATGAAGTGGACTGAGCCCTCGGTTTTTGCTGTGTTGTTTCTCATACTTGTAAGACCACAACAATCAGAACATATGTGTACATTTTTCCCTTAAAACATCTTTTGAGTGGTAGTTGTGTGAAACAATGATCTGTTGAATTTAATTCACAGATCAAAGAGGGAGGAAATTAACCAACACAGTAAATTGATTATTTCATGGGTGACATAACCAAGGCAATGATTTATCTTAATAAAGAGCAACTTCCCTCTAGTCCTTAACTGAATTCCAGCCAATGCAATAATACTCGGCTGTTAATGACTTTGATGTTGATGTGGAAAAGTGAATGACTGCATAATCACTGAAATGGGACCTCATCACAGTTGGAAACGTTTAAGCCAAATCATTTTGGACTGTGAAAAGAGCCCTGAGTGGTGGATATTGGCTGGGTACCAGATCTTCAGTCTTAACTAAACAGGGCCTGAAAACTTTATCATATTGCACTGCTCTGGCTGGACCATAACTCTGACAGCTCACAGAGACTGGAGTTTAACATATATGTCTGTCCTCACAGAAGAAAAAGAGAATTCCAGGGCTTACAGTACCAATAATAAATACATGTCTATCAGCATCGAGCTGAAAGTGCAATTAGTTAAATCCATCTCTGGGAGAGGGAATAGAAGAAAGGAAACAGAAGTCAACTCTTTAAAAATTAAGCCAAAAGCTTATTTTTATACCCCACATTACTAAATATGGCTTAAGAGCTTGCAAGACAGTGTTAGTCATGATGGTATCCTCCACCCACACTCCTCCTCCACTCTCCATCTCTAAATGATAAAATGGACTAAAATTACAACATATTTTTAAATGTGTTTGCTTTGCTTCATCACTATTATTTGAGTTCGAGCTGAGAAGTCTATGAGGAGACGGAGCAACCTTGGGAATGTAAGTGACTCCCAAGTGCACTCAAGTCTGACTTCTGGGTGGGGACAAGGAAAACAGCTTTGATCTCAGTATAATCACTATCGGCCGATCCAATAGAGTTCCTCATGGATACCATCAGCTTCCTACAGTTAAAGTATTACATCAAGGTATTATATGCTGGTCTTCGGCAGGTCTCTGCAACACCCGTCTGTGCTCTCCCAGCCCCCAGCGCTCACTCCATCCAGCCTCGCCACCACCTCACTATCCCCAGATGCTGCCGAGCAGAAGCTGCAGGGTATATTGTCCAGGTGAGCCCAGACCAAGCTTTGCAGCCAGAGCTTGGCGACTGAGACGTAGAAGAAACACAGCTGGAGGTACAGCTGGAGGGGTGCCAGGCATTGCCTGTTTAAATACCACAGAGCCCCCAGGCTCAAGAAACTCAAGAAGACGGATTCTGATAGTTTAGGAGAAAAAAAAAGCTTTGTTAGGGGCAAGGATTGTTGCACTGCTCTTCCAGGCCTGCTAGGACTGACTCAAAATGCAAAGCTGGAAAATGCCCATGTGGCAAGATTAGAAACTCATTTATGAGGTTTGTGGGGCCTTGCCAGCAACGTCCTCATTCCTCTCCTTTCTCTCTTTGCTCTATTATTTTAAACGTTCCGTTTTCCTGTTGGCTACCTGACATGGCCCTGCGCAGGTAGCTTTTCCCCTGGGCATTAATGACCCTCAGAGTTTTCATTCCTGCAATCTACTTAGGTAAGATCATCTGGGAAGCTAACAAATAGTCCATTCTCTTTCTTGTTCATTTATGTGTTCCCCAAACTGTCCTCCTCCATGCGGAACAAATTCTTTTGTTTTATTCCCTCTCCTCGAATTCAATCTGAATCCAAGTGCTTTTAATTTTTTGCTGCATTTTGCAAGCCTGGACTTTCAGGAATATATGTTATGAAAGCACTGAAAGAAAAGACTTTCTTGTCATCAAAACCATAATAATTATGTGTCAAAGATAATTACTGCTTGGTGTGTAATACATCTAATACCAAGTGACAGAGAAAGTAGTCTACCGGCAGACAAGAGTAACTGCCGGCTGGCTGAAATCTGATATAAAATTAACCACCAGGCTCAAGTCTCTGCCCACTGGAATTTCACCAGATAAACACCAACTCCACCTCCAAAAAACAATTCTTAGCAATGATTAGCTTATTTGTGTTTGCTGTCTGGAAATTTTAAAGAAGTGCTCACATTCGTATGTGTATAAAAATTACTTGTGTCTTTCATAAAGATGTAAGACTGTATCACAAGTGCCTGAGTCATAACCTCCATGGGGGGGATTTTTTGAGAAGCAGAATTATTAATAAAACTCTGGGAAATAAGACAGAAAAGTTTTCAGAAGTATGCTGGTGGTTTTTATCCATATTACCTGGAATGAGATACTAAATCTTATTTGGAAATCAAAGCTTCAAAAGCAAAGCATTTGAATATGTGTGGATGATGGACTATACTCCTATTCAAACAAGGGAGTGAAATGGGAAATTCAGGGATGCTACACAAGTAAAACATGGAGTTCTTTGAGAAATTTCACTACTCTACACTGGAAAATAACTACTAAAAATGGAAAGCTTGAGAATTCTTCTCAAAATGTCCTTCTGGGCAACTATATAGCTGAGAAGGAAGCCCGGCATCTTTTGGCTCAGTGATTCTCCTGCCCGATTTCACCATGGGCAAAATCAGCTATGTCAGGAGCAAGCTGGCTGGAGCCCAGCAACAGCAAATACTGGTTGCCAGCAAGTAGGGCTGCACAGTGTCTGTGTAATTTGGTGTAGGCCTAAATCTTACCTAGCCAGCAAAGAGCCAGCAAAGAAACACTGTCTATAACAGCAAGGAGGACGGATCAGAGAGCTCAGGGGGCAAAAAAGTGACTGAGTCATTGCAAACTGCTCTTTGACTAACTGAAATCATGGAGAGGTTTGCACACTCATCAGTCTGCTCGTTTTCCTGCCATGACTAGGTGGGCTCCAGGTAGTACAAAGAGACATCAGTGTAGACATTTTAGAGGATTTTAGCGGTCCTCTGAGGCTCCAAAGGGACTGCTGGCAGACTGTTGCCAGGCTGAAGCCTGAATCCAGCACAGCATTATCTTCCAGTGTTAAAAATGAATCCTCAAGGTGCTTTGTGAGTTGACAGTCCTCTCCATTAAAACCCTGCTGCTACCTGAATCTGATCATTTTGATCTTGTGGTAAGCTGTTCTGCCTGAAGTACACAAGAATTTCTTCTCAACCTCAAGAGTTCTGTTCTTGAGAAGTATGGAGATTGGAGAAACTAATGTTGCCAAGGCTAAGAAAGAATAATTAAAATTGGTAATAAGTACATATGAAGGTAATTCAAAAATTCATGGAAAATAGAGTTATAATATAAATTTGGGAGTGGGCATGAAGTTTAGCAGTTAAGACACCCACACCCAATTTGGAGTACCGGGTTTGATTCCTGGTTCTAGCTCCTGACTCGTTTCCTACCAAAGCAGAATTTGGGGGGAGGTAATGATGGCTCAAGTAATGTCACCCATGTATTATATACCCAGTTCTGGATCAGGTCCCACTCCAGCCCTGGATATTACAGACATTTGGAGAGTAAACCAAACAGATAAGAGGGGTCTGCGTGTCTGTGCTTTCCTCTCAAGTAAATAAATACAAGAGATACTTTAAGGACAGATTTACTTTGGTGCAAAATATTTTGAAATCTATACATAGATTTTTTTTTCATAATATATACCTTTCATTACCTTTTTGAAGATCTCTCACATGCATATATTTCAAATTTTTGCATCCAAATAAACTTTTAAGTCATTTTCCACAACCTTTCTGAAGTACCCTTGTATAACTGACAATAAAAAAAAAATACTTCTAGAAGGCTTGCTGAGTTCAAGAAACTAGAATAATTTGCATTGGAAATCTTCTCCACTTAGTAACCATTTATTTGGTTAGGAAATACTGTTCCATCACTGTTCCTGGCTATGACTCAATATCTTGCAAATTTTATGCAACACAAACTGTACCAGTTTAAAATTTTTTTGACTGTCCACTGGATAGAAATTCAATATTTCTTCCATTTAGGTCCTCATTTTTATGTTCCTATGTCTGCAAAGTTCTCATATAATTTCCTCCCTTTTCCCTAAGAATTAGCCTGCTTAAGGGCACATATAACTGTAGGTCCTCATCCTCCACTTAAGAATATAGTGCATATATATGTTCCCTCTGCACCACTCTGCAGACCTCAACACATGACCTGCTGTGGGGAGAAGAGAAGGAAAGGAACTGATCTGAATTGTACATCAGGTAAAAGATTGTTTTCTAAATATTTAGTATATGAATGTAAAACTGTGCTGATCTCAAATGCAAAGCTGAGGAAGCATAAAATTTTACCTGTCCTCTTCATTAAGATTTTGAGATAGAAATGAAAATGATCTCATAATCAGGCTATTAGCACATTGCTTTTCTGAAAAATATTTATGCAATGGTTTAGACTTAAATACCTGACCAAAAGATATCATTAGCCGACATTAAGAATGTGTATATTTTGTGAAAACATTAATAGCCTGTGGATATTTTAAAAATTAGAAAGACCAATAGTATTCCTAGTAAGCCTTAGTGGAACACAGAATTTTTGACAGAGCTTAAGTTGCCAGTTAATGGCAATAGACAACATGATCCAAAAACATAATTAAACATAGAGATAGAGAAAAAAATACTAAAATGACATTAACTGAAATGTTTTTTGATTTTTTGATCACCTAGATTACTTAAAATCTTAACAAATGAAAAATAATCATAAAGATAAGTGATGGTGCTATATAAGGTATCCATTTCCCACATTATATCCCTGTGAGCCACTAAAGGTATGTTTCTGTCTGTACTCAAAATAATATTTAAAATTTTGTGTCTGACATGAATTTTTCTATGACGTGGTTTCTAATATACCACGTTGTTGGATGTCATTTCTCAGTGTGCCCAGCCTGAAGCACTCCTCTCTTGGAAGGCCGTGGCATCCCTCGCTTTTTCAGTTTCTCCCACCTACATTGACTGTTGGTCTCCCTGACAGGCTTCAGTGATTCATCATTCCTGGCATCCACTTCCCTGAGACATCTGATTGGAATCAGATGATGTAAAGAAAAGGAAAAAATATACAAACCAAGGAAATCCACAAAATACTACAACTGGGTTCTCTTGTTCTCGTTGTTACTAAAGAAGAGTTTTCAAATGAAACATATTTATCTTCAGTCTCACACAAAAATAAATAACCTTGGAAAATTGTTGAAGAAAAGAGAAGCTGGCAAACAACATAAAAATAACAAATGGTTAAGATGCTTGTTTTTACAAATCAGTGTCACAACACAGTGCAATATCAGGCTAGCATGTTTTGTGAGTCTATGCCTGTTAATACATCCTTCAGTAAAAAGCAGCAGGTTTGGGGTTAGGTTCCTTGTTTAACTTCCAGTAAGAAAGTAACAGCAATGATCCCTGGAAGAGAAGCGACAAAGTGACCAGGACTGGTACAGATGAGTATGCCCCGTGCAATGAATGAATGAAATGTTGCTGGGTGACTCTGAATGTGGCCTGGGTAACTCTACTCAGTGTCCTTATTTTTAATGCTTTTGTCTCTGATAAGAGTTTTTGATAATCTGGTTTACTTTTATTGAACCATCACATAGTCACAGGTAACCTCAACATCTTCCTAAATTAGCTTAACTATTTTTGGGGGGATAAAGACCGTAATGATTCCCATCTAGTAGTAACTGCCATTCATTCTGCTGTCCAGCTTGTGAACTATCAAAATCCTCTAAGCAGGGCCAGCATTGTGGCATAGTAGCTAAAGTCACTGCCTGTGATGCTGGCTGTGTCCCAGATCTTCATTTCTGATCCAGCTCTCTGCTATGGCCCGGGAAAAGCAGCAGAAGATGCACAAGACCTTGGGCCTCTGCACCCATGTGGGAGACCAGGAAGAAGCTCCCGGCTCCTGCCTTCTGCTTGGCTGATCACTGGCCATTTTGGCCATCTGGGTAGTGAACCAGAAGATGGAAGATTTCTCTCTCTCTCTCTCTCTCTGTAACCCTGACCTTCAAAATAAACAAATAAATCTCTTTTAAAAAAATTTCTCCGAGAGTCAAAAGAAGCTTTAAATGTTAACAGAAATCCTCTAGCTTTTGTGCAGGGCAGGCGAGCACAAAGCACCAGGCAGATGCTCTACTATTGCTACCACCTTTCCTCTTTTCTTGGAAATGCTTTTATTTAGAGCAATGTCAAATATCATCTAACCAGACAGTGACAGGAGCATTGATCTGCTTAGCTTTGCAGGGTACTGAACATAGTTCATCCATTCCCACAGCCAAAACCTGGGCCAAATGGGTGAATGGCTCTGACAGGGAGAAGTGGGAGCGTCCCTGATTAATCACTAGGATGTAGAGTATTTGAACAAGAAATTAAAAGAATGCTTTATCTGAGACATTTCCTGCCACCAAACCACCCCCACTTAGGCCGCTGACGGAAAAATCCCAGAAGGTGTTCTCTGAATGTGGCCTACGTCAATAGCACATTTCTGAATTGTCAGGCTGAAAGCCCATCAATAGTCATAAAGACAAGGATGTGTCCTCGCTGGGGTGTGTTGATGGAGCTGATCCAGAACATGAGAGGTGATTCCTGGGTTACTTGGATGTTGGACATATTTGGGTCTGGTGACAGTGCTTCTGATTCTAAATCAAAACCATTCTCCCCGCTTCATTCACTGCATTACATAATACGAGTAGGGCTGTCTACATGCATAATTATCACTGCTCATGAGAAACAGGCCCAAAAGAATTCTCTGACCTTGCGCTGATAAATTGTGCTGAAGGACTGAGGGGCTCAGAACTGCCAGTCTCAGTTACATACCCTGAAAAATTAAGTTGGACTGAAGGAAAACCAAGCTTCTGCGTGGCACATTTCTCAGTAGGCTGATACTCTAATCCATTGAAGCCTGGTGCTCGGACCCCAGTTCAAGCCCTACCTCTGCTCATCAGTCAGCACATCATTCCCGGCACTAAACAACATGCTTGTAATTTCCAACCTGACTGGAATTAGCTCCTGAGAGGGCAGGGAGGGGCAGGAGTGGGGGAAGGAAAGTAGAAAGAAATGGCTCAAAAAGTACTCGTTCTAAATCAGAAACATCTGCTGGAGTCATAAATGGTTTTAAGAAGAAATCAGCGACAAGGGGGTTCACACAGAAGCGGAAAGGAACGAACCCACCCCTTCCCTGAAGTTCCCAGGTAACTGAAACAAACGACAACCCCATATATTAGAGCAAACTTTTGAACCTGCTCAGTGGTTGACACTTGGCATTTTGTATTTGGCTCCTATTACAAAGAACCATGTAGTACTGAGGACCTCTGTGTGTCGTTCTGAAACGCTGGGGTGTGACTTGGCTACTCTACACATACTTGTCGCCAACCATTAATCTCATTGAAGATCCTTCGTACTTAATTCCTTGGGGAGTTTTTTTCTAGAAGAAGCAAGGAAGGAAAAGGACACTCATATTCTCTCTGCTCTAAGAAAAATCCTCAATCTTAGAAGATCTTCCTAAAGACACAAACAAACCGCTAGATACAAACTTGACCACTGGTCTTCTAAACAGAATGTCAGTTTCTAACTTTCTGGTGTCCCTGTCAACATGTACTTTAGGATACTATCACACAGCTATTCTAGGCGATCCTAAAATGCTTGGCCCTATACATTTGTTACAGTCCTCTCTGACCTATCTTGGGGAAAGAAAACAATTTTTGAATTTATATATATATATATATAATATATAAATGTATAATATAAATGCTACAAATATATAAAACATATATAATATATATAAAAGAATATCTTGAATCCTAGAGCAATTTTGTCACCAGCCAAGGAATTCTTGGGATGCTTTTAATAAATTCAATTCCACCGCACAAAGTTTAAAATCTCTATTCCTAATTCATGTTCTGATTGAAATTTAGAGATTGCCAGGTCTCAGCTAACGCTGAACCAATGTCATGTGCAGATATTTACCTAAATGTGTTAGGACAAAGAAGTCATGAAGGACCTTAAAACTAAGTGGAAATTTGAGAGTGAACATAGACATGATTTTGCCACAATTTTTATTGCTGTAACAAATGTGGAATTACTAGAGAATGGAGAATAGAAAGAAATCACAAACCAGCCTGCTTTTCAGCCAAGCCTGGAAATCTAAATAAGGTGAGTATTGCTGTGCTAGGAAAGGGCTGGAGGACTGGGAGCGGGGTAATAGAGCGAAATAAAGAATTTCTTTAAAAGCAAACATCAGATTGCAGCCACATCAATCATTCCTTGATTTAAAAAAAATAAATGAGTGCTTTTCTCCACAGTTGGAAATTTCATTACTTCTGTATGTTCTCTTCTTTGTTTATAAGCTGACTAAGAACTCCTGGAAGTTTTGCTTTCGTTTGGGAAGAGGGGTCAGATTTTTGATGGCCCCAAATGGACCCCAGGGATTCTGCCCCAAGACTAAAGTTTAACTTATTTTTCCTTTTCTTCTTGGCTTTTTCTTTTGGGGGAACAATAAATACATCTTTCAAATATACCATTATAAAACAGGCTCCCTGCCATGCTATAGTATCTAAAGAGTTACTCACATTATGGGGTCCTAATGAAATACAGATCTTTGCAGCTCACATCTAAAATGTCATTTTGCACATGACTCTTTTATTGCATAAGATGCAGTGGTCAAGAAAGCAAATGAGTTATTATATTGAATTAAAAAGCAGAAAAAAGGATGAGAATTGTTTTTTTATTTTGTAAAAAGCTATAAATTAACAACTGGCTGTTTCCCTTGAATATGCAGAGTTTCAGAAGCCATAGAGAAGGTCCAGAGAAGAATAAAAATGATTAATGAAAATGGTGCTAGGCCTCTACAAGAGAATAGAAGAAAATTCTGGAACTAATTATCTCTAAAAAGAATACAGTAAAAAAAAAAAAAAGCCTCTTTTGCAAATGACTTTATAGCAAAGGCTCTTCCTACAGATCCCAGAGTGGAGGCTGAAAAAGAAAAGCAAATGGGATAATAAATGATAGAGATGAACACTAGCCAAGGATTCTTTCAGCGATAACAAAGCACATTTGGTAAAATTTGCAGATTCGAACACTCTTACTTTAGAGATAAGTCGAATATCAGGAGACTTAAATGTTCCATAATTGAGATGATTTGTAGGTTCTGTATTTTTCTCAGATTATTTAGGGTTGACAGTGACCCCTAAAGTACTCTTTCCCCCTGTGATAACACTCAACTTAGGATTACATTGAGATAAAGCAAGCAAACCTTACATAGATAAAGCAAAAGGCATATTTGTCCTAAACTGAATTTTGCTGTCAAGGAAACTCCATGTAATCAAATGTGTTCTCCTTGTGTCTCACCATATTGAGTGTCTTGATTATAAAAGTAACTTGTAAAAAAAAAAAATGGTAACTTAACTGCTAAGGACTTTCTTGTTTATCTTTTCATGTTTAGGACTTTGACAGGAAGATGGCAGCATAAGAGTAGAGGAAGGGCAAATCGCCTTCACTCCCCTGGCATCTCTCACTCTGAACTTGGGTCCTAGCTGGATTCTCTGGAATTGTTTGTCATCTGCTTCCCAGAGTTACTCCCTTCCTAATCCTAGTTTGCACAAAGTATGAAGTTATGCTTAGTTGTTATATGGAATAAAATTTCATTATAAATGTTTCAAGGAATGGAGAAGTACAACACAAAATATAAACAAGTTAAATTTTTCTTGCCAACACTTCTAGTAGAATTTCTTACCAAGCAACATAAAGGAGGAAGTCCTGGCATTCTGTTGCACAGTAGAATGATAATGACAATGTGCTATAATATAATGTGATATATTTTTCTAAAATTAAAAAAAAAAAGCTTGACTAAAGGACTTTAAAGGTTTTCACCATTAAAAATAGGATGTTTGAGAATACATATTTCCTCTGACTTGCACATTACATAGTCTATGCATGTATCAAAATGTCACATGATACCCTATAGACATGTGAATATTTATTAATCAGTCACAAATAAAATTTAAAAATGGGAAAAAAACATTGCTGCCTGTGTCTCTGACACTCCTGCAGTCCACAGCCTCCAATTTCTTGTGGCCTCATTACTTTTGCAATGGATCAGATACTTTTGAAATATGTCCAAAACTTAGTTTAACCTATGTGGAAGCCATTCTTTCCTATCTCTGTCCATAAATAATACTTAGCATCAAGACTAATAGGAAATAGGATATTAGAAAAATCTGAGCTACAAAGTAAAAGGAGGTATTAAAAAAAAAATCTTGCTTCTTCTGACTCTGGAGAGGTGTGAAAAGAAAACGAAGTAGGGACAGGAGAAGTGGGTGATAAGCACTTCCCTCCTTTCTTCCTTCTGCCTCTCAGTCTCTGCTTTTTTTTCTTACGCTATTTTTTTCCTTTAAAACAAGACACTCTTATAATCAAAGTTTCAGTACTTTCCAGTTTGGATCAGCCATCCACAGAGGATCTGATGGTGCAAAGCTAGAAAATGCCTTGAATTTCTTTGCACGACATGAAGCATACTACCCTACTCATTATTTAGTAGAAATAAATACTTCTTCCATTGTTTAGGTATTTCCTTTGTTACTATTTCTAATTCACACGATAAATTTGAATTAGAAATAAATTGGTAACTAAGGAGACCCTTGAAATCTTTAAAACAATAGTCTATTTTTTAAGCTTTCTCTATTCCACACCATCAATACATAAAGATCTTCCTAAAAGGATAAAAGGGTACAATGACCAATCCCTAGCAACTTAGAATTTACCAAACCAATATAAATCTAAAATCCACAAACTGATTTCCCTACACACACAATTTTAGACATAACAATAAGATAAACAAATTTCATAAGAGTAATCCTTTTTCTCTTCTGTACCTTGAGGACTATAAAGCCCTCAATGCTTCCCTTTCACTCTGCTCCATTAAGAAAGAGCTCACCTGCTCTTGCTGCCTCTGACACAATAAAACTTTTGTTTCTGAAATATCAGCAGCTCAGCTAGACAAAGCCAGTATTATGTTCCCTAAATATCAATGCTTTTTGAAGGAAATTAGCTTCTGGGTTTTGTTTTGTTTTGTTTTTACAACTACTTTGTATTTACATCACACATTTCCCTGAATGCCACAGAGTGATTTACTGGTTCATGGTGGTAACTGGTTCATGCTTACAAAGGATTTGGTGGAAGACACATTTAGTAGTTTCAGTATTAAAAATAAGGGTACAGAGAGGTCATCAGTTAAATGAAGACAGAAAAGAGGCAGAACTAAAAATGTGGGGATTGCATCACAAGTTGGCCCCTTTCACTCCCTCACCAAAGGGTGGCATAGTATAGAGGACACATCAAGTCCAAAGTCTTGGCATCGGTACTAACTAGGTTAGCTTTAGCGGACATCCTTTTCCTATTTCTAAAATTTTTAAGGGCAGGATTATTGAGCTTGAAAAAATAGTAAACTCAAAACTGATCTTGTGTTTATTCAGCTAAACATATCTTTATATGCAGTTAAATGTGCTGACACACACATATGCATTTGCTTAATTCAATTAAGATGAAAATCTGGTCTTCACTTTAAGATTTATTTATTTATTTGAAAGTCAGAGAAAGCGAGAGAGTGAGAGACATCTTCCATTTGCCTGTTCACCCAAAGATGACAAAAGCCAAAGGTGGCCCACACTGAAGCCAGGAGCCAGGAGCCTCTTCCAGGTCTCCCACTTGGCTGGCTGGGGCCCAAGCACTTGAGCCATCTTCCACTGCTTTTCTCAGGCCATTAGCAGGGAGCTGGATCAGAAGAGGAGTAGCCAGTCCATGAACTAGCACCTATATAGAATGCTGGCATTGCAGGTGGAATTTTACCCACTAAGCCACAACACCAGCTCTATCACTTTCGTTTCAAAGGCAAAAGTCATTGGTTATATTAAGATTGAACAGAAACACATCATTTCATTCATTTCCAGACAGAAATAGAGCAAGGAAGGAAATATTTATAGTTCTGATGGACTTGGTTTCTTCCACGTAATCTCTCCACCCCACCCTTGCTCCTACAATGTGCAAACACTAGCAATATTGATTCAGCTAGTATGAATGTAATAAGCAAACTCCCTTTTAAGGTTATTTTTAGGCTTATAAAATTTCATAATTTTATAATTATGGCAGTTATAAGTTTTTCCTGAATTTCCTGAAATTCTATATAATTTTTAATATACCTTCTTATATTTTCATTCCTTATTAAGGAAAAACGTGAAATTTAAAATCTTCCACAATGGAATTCCTTAGCTTTACCACAGCTGATTCTGATGCTTTGATTCCTGTGTGTCGGTGACTGAGCGTGAACTTCTTCATATCTCTCAGCCTTTCTCATTTGGTTCTGCGGTGGGTGAACTTGTGCCTAGCATTAACAAGATCACTCAATGCATTGGTCTATTATTGAACAACGTCCACTCCCATTTTCACCCTGTGCCACACCAATACTGTTAAGTGGTAAAAGACAGAAAACAGTAAGATTTTTACCCTATTTACAAGTCTGAGAAACGTGAAGGAATATCATGTTTCCTGGAGCCAGTTTGAAAATGATGAAAACGTGTTATGTTCAGTGCAGATGTCAGATGTTTCCAAAGGCACAGAATTATTTCAACTCTGTACACCCTACACTTACAAAAACTAATTTTATTAGCATGACTACTTTGTTATACACCCAAGAATGTTTGGGGTACAATGTACAATGAAGAGGAAAACAGATCAGTGTGATATATCATTTGGGGTTGCCTTTAGCCACAATATGGTGACTGAGATCAGAAACAATAGGCAAACTTTTTGGTTAATTGTAGGTTTTCATTTTGCCTTTTTTTTTTCTCTTTATCTTCCCAGCAGATTTCTATTATACCAAAATGAGATCACAATCTTGATCAACTTACAACTTAAGAAGAATACTGAGAGAATCTAAATATAGAGAAAAACAAATGGCTGTCACTGACATCCAGGATAAAATATTTCAAACTTGTTTTTTAGAGGATAGGGTTATTTTACATATCCCAAATTAACCTCAACAGGAAAACTGCCTTTTTTTGTGTAAATCAGGAAAACAGAATGAAATTTATGAATAGCAAGAATATTTAGTCAGTCAAGACAATGGACTTTCTTTTTTGAGATTTTTTTTTAATGTTTTCTTTAATCGATTAATGAGCAACAGGTAGAACAAAGCCCAAAGGGATTCCTCTTTCCCAGGCAGATCCGTTCTTCCTGTGCAGAGGGTCAAATGTAGGGAGAAGTAACAGCAGTGAGCAAATGCTTCTTTTTAAAAGCTCCTATGCATTGCAATTTAATGCTAAAAGATGATTTGTCAAATTGAAATCCATTAGTAATTTTTCTTTCCAGAATGATATAACTTTGAAAAATGAAGATTATTAAACAAAGGAAGTAACCTAATTCACAATGAATTCATCCTCATCATTACCAATAGTGATAATCACTCAAAGACATATCCTTATGTTCTCTGCATATTCATTCATTAACCAAACAGGCGAATCATCATTTAAACACATAGTTTATCCATGAATATTAGGCAGGTAGCCCTGTCATCTATCCAACTAAGTCTCATATTTTATCTAAACTGAGGATATTGTTTGAGATTTTGATATACCTGTAATTTAGGGAGAGGTGGGAAATAAGGGAGGCCAACCTTAAATAACCATTATAAATTCTAATCACTTATTTCTAAGTGATTCAGACTTAATTTCTCATAATGAGTCAGGTTAAAAAGTAAAGTAATTTCAATATCTGGCAATTTTGCAGTTTTGAAATTTGTAACATACAGTTTTTAAAGCAATGATTGATCTTCTAACAAATAATAGAAATGAGCATATTTATTATTTTAAGAATCAACATATTCCTACTAACATGCATTTCTTCTCAAATAGCTTAAAGTTCACTTTTATTATATTAAACCACCATTATCCTTCAGATCCAAACTAGAAAAACCAAGGCACACATCATTGAAAGTCTTGCCATGACTCATTTGGCAATTATCTGAGAATAATTATGCTTGGTATTCTGACTCACAAATAATATAGCCATTCAACCCACCTTCTTTGTGCAAAAGCTTAGTGTGAAATGAGAACCAAGGAAATAAAATAAACGTCTGTCTCCAATATTCAGAACATCTGCATGAGTAAAAATTATTCAAAAAGATAGCATGAATTTTTAAAATGAAATGCAGCATGTAAAAATTAAGCACCTGGTTTTTCCTTTATATTTCATTAAAAAAAACTCTAAATAGACTATCACCAGCTGTACATTTTACTGCATTTTATATTATGGCAGGCAGTCAAAGCAATACTGCATCCTTTCTCATCTGAGTTCCACATAAAAATCAATAAAAAAAGGAAAAAGGCAGAACATGCCTTTCATCAAATGCAACAAGAAGTTAAGGATGCCATGCAAACCAACGAGACCATAAAAATGATCTAAAAAAATTGATTCCAAGTAGGATTCTTGAAATAAAGGAAAAGGAATATTGTTTGATTTCTTATTAATTCAAAATTTGTGAAAAAACCATAGGAATTTGGATAAGAAATTTCATTTGGTGTTAGAGAAAGGAGGTACTTAACTCAGCAGTAGAAACCGGGAAAAGTAATGGAGTCTTCTTAGGGATATTTTTGTTCATATAAACTGATGGTTCATAAACCAACCAAAAAGAATGTGTATTTTATAAACTAGGAAGCAACATTTTCTAAACTTGACATTTGGTGGGCACCTAGTATAATATCATTTCTAATTCTTTCATGTAATTGATTACTCAGAAGGATTGGAAATGTTTCCCTTTTGAATTTTAAAATATTCAATCTATAACATTTATAAAATTATTTTAACTAGCAAAATGCTAAACTTCTAAATAATACAGAAGCTCAATATTTCTTAAATTTTTATTTGATCAGGTTTTTTATATCTATAGTGATGTGGTATGAACATTAGTCTCTTCTAGATAATTTTTGGTGAATTCTTTTTATTTAAAGATAAAATCCCTACCCTTCCATCACATAATTCCAGTTTACATCCAACCTTATCATCCATGCCTCAGAAGATCCATTTATTCACCAAATACATACTGAGCACCCATCAAGAGCCAAACGCTGTTCTACATGTTAGAGATAAAAAGTGACCAAAGCAGGTCTGGCCTACACCCTCAGCTTCATCTGGAAAATGGGAAATGGTTCTGAGAAAAGAATCTCAATCAATGTCACTTTCTTTTCCATTCTCTCTTCGTCTCTTATTAATGGAAAGGTGTAAGCTCATGCAGAACCAGCACTGGACAAATTAGATCCTTTAGGTGAATGACAACATGCATCTGTTGTTGGGATATTGGAAAATATTTAACAACAGTTTTTCTGTAGTGCAAGTCATATACTGAGACATGAAAATAAATTTTTTTTTCTCTTTTTAAAAAATGGTAGGTTTTAAAGATAGGTATACTATGTTCTTAGATGATAGTTTCAATTTATTAGTACTTTTAATCATCACTTTGAAAATAGGAAGTTAGTAGCATTTTTAAGCAAACATACTCCCACATGATTTTAACTCACATAGCTAGCTGAAAAAGAAATTCAATTATTTTTCTAGTAAACAACTCAGTTATTATTAAAGCTTTGAGACCAGCGGTAAATTATTAGCTAAAAGACACCTATGGAGTTTTTTTTTAGAAAGTGTTATGAAATATTAACATTATCAAGATATAAGTTCAAGCATATTATATATGTTCCTTTTAAGAGTCACTTCTGTGCCATACTTCATGAAAATTATTCGAAAAATCTGTAATATTTGACTTTTCAAGCATAATCTGGTAGATAACAGCGATAAGAAGTAAGAGCATGGATTTACTTTCTCTAACACTTGGCGATTTGGAAAGGCAAGTAAAATCATGAGGTTAAGACTGCAGAACTGAACCAAAAATTCAAAAGAATATAATTCTATATTATTTTCTATTGCCTATGAAATCGTTGGATAACATGATTAATAGCATTATTGCTAGGAAAATTGTAATAAACATTTCATTAATTTACTTAGAAAAAAATGATTGAAAGTGTGATGACTTATTTCATATCACATTATCTCACCTTAGCATAAAGACTGATAATATTGTGTGTTGTATCTTAAACTTCAGCTAGAATTTTTTTATATGTTAAATCTCATGAAATTTTCCAACATTTGATCTCTGTAGATGAGATCGATCTTTCGTTTTCCTTTTTTGTTGTTCTTGGTATAACTCCCAATTTTTACTATGCTCTGCTAGAAAAAGTGAGTCTTAACGTTTGGGCTTTAAAAGTAAACTCATTTTTTTCAATGAAAAAAATATTGTAATGACCCTATTTTAACTCATAATTCTTAGTACCCCCTAAAAAAAGGGCGAACTTTTTCACGGAAAAAAAAAAAAAGCCATTTTAGTGACCTTTTGTCCCTCCCTAAGAGGAAGAAGTCTGACAGGTAGATATATGGAGAGTTTGTTATTGTAAATTCCAGATCTTGTGATTATCTCTGACTCAACTTCTGGGGTTTTATCTGGAATTCCTGTGAAGGGTCAACAAGTGTATTACTGCCTGTCTTCACCTTCTTGTGACCCTAATTTTAAAACTGTACCTTATAGAATGGGAAAGTAAATTACAGTGCTGATTTCAACAGACAAGTTTTGGAATGGGATGCATCTGAAAATATGTAATTAGTTTGAGCAACCAAAAATTCAAAACTCTTTGGTGTATTTATGTTTACTTTTAAATGTAAAAATTAAAGAAAAAATCTAATTTTAAAACTGATAAATTTTCAGAGTTGACTGTTCCATTGTACCATTTCTTCCTGGATGAAAATGTTTTTAATGCTATGGCTATAATTAAATGATTTAAAGTGTGGATGCATAGATGTAGATGTATTTAATTAAATATATCTTAGTAAGTAAAAGCATAGTGAAAATCCATTAAAAATGTTAAGGAAAATTACAAATGCCTGTAGAGCAACACAATATAATACTATAACTTATCCATATATATTACAAAAATTTAGCAATTTCTGAGTAAATTTTTAAGTATAAATTTATATTTAAAGGCCCCAGTACTCCTCCATAGTCTTTGAGCTCTAGTTAAGAACAACAGGACTATTACAGTAAGAGTATGGTAGAAATTAGTTTGCTATAAAAGACATGTGTCAAATGGATAACAAATTTCTGGAACAAATATACAAGAAGGAAAAAATTCAGATGATTATTTTGAAAACCTCCTAGAAAGAAGGTACTGCTTTGTAACAGTTAACAAAGCGTCCAGTTTTGATGCATACCATGGGTTTCTAGATAACTGGATATGTCACCTTACGCACGTCACTCACCTCTAAACCCACTTTTCCATCAGTAAAAACATGTAAAATGGTGCTTATCTCGTCCACCTGACACAAAAATTAAAAGTTAAATATCTACCATAATCCCTGTTGTTGTGAAAATTCCCATTAAGCAAATTGTAAACTTAACAAGTATAAAATTGGATGGTCACAAATAATTGAATGCTAAACAAATACAATAACTATGTGATAAAAATTTCCAAGTAAGATAGATGATTCACAATGTTACTGAAATCTAAAAGGTAAGGTCCCAACTAATCTCAATACAGTTGTGGATAAAATTAAATCCTTATTATTAAAAAAGGAAAAGAATTTCAATGAAGAAAGAGGCCATGAATTTGGTTTATTGTTTGAATCAGAATAATACATGGAAATCATAAGCTGTGGGTGCAACCGTCATGTCATACTTTCTCCCTTTGACGCTCTTAAAGACTCCATGGCAAAGTAAAGTCGAGTACATTTGGAAAACTAAAAGCAGAAAGTTCCCCCAAAAGTAAGGATTATGTGAGATGAAGAAATCTAACATATTCATACTTTCACCAATAATTTTTACTGTTTCTCTTAATTTGAAAAAAATTATGAAATGTTAATCACATTTTTGGAAACAAATGGAAGCCCTGTAATCATTAATGTAGAAGACATGTAATCGTAGATGTAGAAGACTCAGAAGTGAAAAATCTATGACTATTTCCAGTCATCATCACATTTTATGGAAGGTTTTTCTTTTATCAAGTTTCAATCGCAAATTTTGTCAAGCTTCAAATAAATATCCTAACACTTTTTAATTGTTTCTCCACACACACACATTTTTAGTTATTTGAAATATTGTTAATGTCTTTGTTGCTATAAAAAAAGATCAGCCTTTGTTGTCAAACTGGATATGCATTTTTTTAAAGATTTTTTTATTTACTTGAAAGTCAGAGTAATACAGAGAGAGGAGAGGCAGAGAGAGAGGTCTTCCATCCGATTGTTCACTCCCCATACGGCTGCAATGTCCAGAGCTGCGCCGATCTGAAGCCAGGAGCCAGGAGCTTCTTCTGGGTCTGCCACGTGGGTGCAAGGGCCCAAGGACTTAAGCCATCTTCCACTGCTTCCCCAGGCCATAGAAGAGAGCTGGATCAGACGTGGAGCAGCCGGGTTTTGAACTGGCACCATATGGGATGCCGGCACTTCAAACCAGGGCATTAACTCACTGTGCCACAGCACCGGTCCCTGGATATGCATTTTGAAAGTATTACAGACAAATGAATAACTACCTATATCTATCACTGTTTCTCTGACAGCTAATACACTTGAGCATTTTTTATATCTTTATTAACATTTGTATTTTCCTTCTAAGGAATAATTGTTCATAAATTTTTAAACACTTTTCTCACTGGATTGTTAGACTATTTCTTTTTCATTCATGGAATTATATGTATATACATAAATACATAATATATACCTAATTTATATGACATTAATTCCATTTTTGTCTTTTCACTTTTTAATGAACACAGATCTTTTATTATCATTATTTATATGACAGAGTTAGACAGTGAGAGAGAGAGAGAGAGAGAGAGAGAGAGAAAGGTCTTCCCTTCATTGGTTCACTCCCCAAATGGCCACCACGGCCAGAGCTGCGCCGATCCGAAGCCAGGAGCCAGGTGCTTCCTCCTGGTCTCCCATGCGGGTGCAGGGCCCAAGCACTTGGGCCATCCTCCACTGCCTTCCCGGGCCACAGCAGAGAGCTGGACTGGAAGAAGAGCAACCGGGACTAGAACACAGCATCGATATGGGATGCCAGCGCTGCAGGCGGAGGATTAGCCAAGTGAGCCACGGCACTGTTCAATGAACACAGATCTTAATTTTAATACAGAAGAACTATAAACTATATGACTTTATATTTTGAGCTTTTTAAATAATAAGAAATAATTTTCTACTCTAAGTGTGTAAGGGTATTTTCTAATTATCTATGCTAAATGTTTGAAATCAACTTCTGGTCCCTCTGGTATTGATTCTTGTGGATTGTGTAAAGTATGGATCTAATATCCTTTTACTTATTTAGTTACTTATTTTAAATATTTTTTTACATCAGAGTTAGAAAGAGGGAGAGACAGAGGGAGAGGTCTTCCATCCTCTGGTTCACTCCCCAAATGGCCACAATAGCCAGGTTTGGGCCAGGCTGAAGCCAGGAGCCAGGATCTTCTTCCAGGTCTCCCACATGGGTGGCAGGGGCCCAACTACTTAAACCATCTTCTGCTGTTTTTTTCAGGTCATTATCAGGGAGCTGGATCAGAATTGGAGCAGCCTGGACATGCACCAGTACTCATATGGAATGCCAATGAAGTAGGCAGGCATACAGGCTAAAATTGATCAGATTTGCAAGCTGGAAGACCACACCTTCACCACGCCCCTGTGTGACTTCAAGCACTACCTGATGCCTTCGCCACGCCCCTGTGTGACCTTACACCCTTCCATGATACCCCCACCACGCCCCCATGTGACATTAGGCTCTACCTGACCATACCTGTGCGCCCACCTGCCCACAAGCCACTCCCCTGTGGAAAATATATAAAAAGGCAGGAGGGTCCCAAAAGGCTCTCTGCTCTGCTTTGCTGCCGGTGATAAGTGGTGCAGAGCTGTTCAAGGCGCTTGCTGCACGTGGCTTTGGCCTGCTCTCTGAGTGGTATGGACGCTACCCTAGTTCCCAGACCTTCCCCTCTCTCCATCCTGAACTAAAGCCCTCACTTTCTGAGAGACCTTAAACACTAAATAAAGCTTAAACGTACCATGCTGCCTCGTTTATCTGTGCCAGTATTTAGAATTCTTCTCTAAATATTAGGCAAGAACCCTCTCGGGCTTATTAATATTGGGAATTTAGTAATAAGCCCATGGTGAAATCACATGGCACCCCAAATTCCGGTAGTATATGCGGCACCCCAGATAGCACTTCTGGGGAACTCTCAAGAACCACATTTTTATATAAATTCTAGGGGGTCATGTCCGATTTCACCAGCACTACAGGTGGCAGCTTCACCCCCTATGCCAGAATGCTGGCCTTTTTATCCTGTTATTTACAAAGCCATCATTTTCCCAATACTAACTCTGTCTCTTATATATACAAAGATCTGTTTCTGGGCTCATTATTTTGATTTTTCAGTCTAGTTCTCCATATTATCTCACCAGAGGCTTATTTTGAATCTTAATATGTTTGAGAACTTTAGATTTTAACAGCCCAAAAACACTACTCAGAGATGGGAAGCAAAATGTAATCTTATTTCTTGAGAAGTTTTCACTTCACCATTCATTTTATTCTCTTCTGATATATATGCATGCTTTGTTTCAAATATACCTGGTGTATCCTTCCTAATCTTTTACTTTGATTCTTTGTCTTTAAATTGTGTCTCATAAAAATAGCTGATTCCCTTTTTATTTCCATGTCTTAAATCTTAGTATTTTATTGAAGAATTTGGTCTCTTTACTTTTTTAACCCCCCTTTCCTCCTCCCCCTCCCTCCCTCTCCTTTCCCCACTCCCTCCCTCTCCTTTCCCCACTCCCTCCCTCTCCTTTCCCCACTCCCCCCTCCCACCCCCTCTTCCTCCCTTCCTCCCTTCCTTCCTTCCATTAGTTCTCAGAGTTACAGAGAAATCTTCTATATCCTGGTTCACTCCATGGATGGCAACAATTGCCATGGAACTCCATCTGGGTCTCTCACACTGGTAGTAGTAGGGGCACTAGTACTTGGGCCATCTTCCACTGCCTTCCCAGGCACATTAGCAGGAACCTGGATCCAAACCAAGGCAGCCAGCACTCAAACCAGTACTCCATGGGGCCAGTCTGTGGCATAATGGGTAAAACCACCGCTTGCAGTGCCAGCATCCCATAATGGGTGCCAGTTCAAGTCCTGGCCGCTCCACTTTCTGATCCAGCTCTCTGCTATGGCCTGGGAAAGCAGTAGAAGATGTCCCAAGTCCTTGGCCCCCGTACCTGCATGGCAGATCCGGAAAAAGCTCCTGGCTCCTGGCTTCAGATCAACCCAGCTTCGTCTGAGGTGGCCATTTGAAGTATGAACCAGCAAAGGAAGACCTCTTTCTCTCTCTGCCTCTGCCTCTCTAGAACTCTGCCTTTCAAATAAATAAATAAATCTTTAAAACAAACAAACAAAAACTGCACTCCAGCACCTAGTCTCTTCATATCTGTTGTGTCACTATTCAATATTTGGAATTATTTCTTTCAATCTTTTTTCCTATTTTCCTTATTACATTTCTCTCTGCTGCCTTTTGAACTGTCTTCTATTTTTACTCATTTAGTGGTTATTATAGATATTTGACTTATTCTACTTAAAGTTCTAAAATTAATAGCATCATTAACTTGCACAATACTAACACGTAAGTTGAGGTAGAACTGATTAGAATAAAATATGCTTGGGACCTTGTATTAAAGAGAAGGCAATGTTTAGTATACTCTATACCAAACAACTTTAATTTTTTAATGATTTTTTTTTGTGGGATGATTAGGTAAAAAAGACTTGGAGACTGAAACTGGCAATAGGTACAATTTGTTGTTAAGGATTCTTATAGGAGTCACTCTGATCACTCAGAACTGAAGTACCCTACAATCCACATCAGCAATATTGTTGACATCGCTTATTTTTCATTACAGCCTTTGTGTTGTTGCTGCAATTGTTCATCTACTGAACATGTCACTTTTGTAGAACATCAGATATGAGCTTCTATCATTAGTAACCCAACGTTTCATCTCCCATCTCTTAGCAGTGCATCTGGTCTGTTTTACCTAGACTCTAGGCCAGTTCTCAAATTATCTGCAATGAAGATGGTTGAAGTTCTTTTCCAATCCTTTAAAGACTAATACTTGAGTGAAATGCATTTAAAACATTAAAATTTGAGGCAGGCATTTGGCTTAGTGGTTAAGCTGCCACTGAGATGCCCCACTCCATAACAGAGTACTTGGGTTTAAGTCCCACTGCACTCCCAATTCTAGCTTCCTGCCAATGAACACCATGGGAGCAATGTGGAGATGACTCAAGTAATTCAGTCCCTTCCACCCATGGGGAAACCTGGATTGAGTTCCTTGCTGCTGGCTTTGGCCTGGCTCAGCCCCAGCTACTGTGTTCATTTGGAAAGTGAACCAGCAGATTGGAGTCTCTCTCTCTTTCCCTCCCCCTCCCCCTGCATCTCTTGCTCTCTCCCTCTTAAAATACAAATAAAATAAATATTAAGGCTATGTAAAGTTATGTAAAAGTGTATTGATGTTTAATCTATTTTAAAGATAATTTTCTAAACCACAAGATATTCTATTCAAATGAAAATTTTAAGCTTCTTGTGCTTCATATTGCCAAAAATGGAAGTTCCACATTTCTTTTCCTATTTTTGAAAAATTATTTTAGCTAACTGTGCTATATTCTAAAGTTATCCTTAGAAATTACTTTCTTCTTGAAAATATTTGCTGGTGACATCTGAAGTTAATTAAATTCCCTTCAATTTTATTTTCATATTAGGTAGTAACTTTAAACTCTTTATAGGATAAAATAGTTTTCAAAAATGCCTATAATAAAGGTAAAATCTTTACCTTCAAACACAATTATTTTCAACATTTTAACTATATCAAAGTATGGTATTTTCACACAGAAACACAGGATTCTAAATTCAATTCTGATAAAGATTCTATTAACCTGTTAAGTCAATTGTCTCTAAATTGCTTTCACTTAATTTACAGCATTTTCTTATGTAAAATTTGCTATTGATACGGTAATTAAATTGAAGAGAGATAAATATAACATAGACAAGATTTGTGATCAAAGGAAGCCAAGCATGATGAACCTGACATCCTAATTTATATGTGTGGGTACACTCAATAACTGTTGTATACAAAATATAATCCCAATAGGCTATCTCTGAGACTTGACTATATTCGGCATGTTGTTACAAAACACAAACCCAGATAAGAAATATTTTCCTACTGACACTGTTCTTCATTGAATAAATTAGAGAGCTATAATGTCATGACCGATGACATAGTGCAAAAATGCAATAGAAAAATTAGCCTATGAAACATGTTATCTGACAGTCAGTACTGAAACTATACTAAGAAAGGTTAAAGATTATTAAGGCTATGGCTGATAATGGAAGAAAACAAAACAGAGTTCATGAGTTATAGTCTTTAAATATCGATGTGAAAATAAATCTCAGGTTTGAAAGACTGATTTGCTAACTCATTTCTATACTGTTAAGAATGCATAAATTTCCAAAATTTTTTCTTAATTGTTTTTATTTTATACATTTGTCTTCTGACCATTTTGAAATTACACAATCATCATTTAACATAGCAATGAACATAAACAATGCTGAAGGCCTTATCCAACCAAATTCATAATATAGATATAGATAGTACAAAATGTTCTTGCTAAATTTTCTATTTTGCCTAATGTTTTATAAATCACTCATAAGATTAACTGAAAAAATTACTACCTGATAATAATGCACTTTTACCACCACTACTTTCATGAAGGTTTTCAATTATAAATTTTTCATTTGACTGGAGCAATGAATACATTTCTACCAAAACACTTTTGTGTTCATTTTCATTACATTCCCAAGACCATCAAAATAGAAATTTAGTACATTTTAACAAGTAAAGCATTTAACATTTATTTCCACCTAAAAATTCATATTTAATCACTAAATGAACTTATCATTTTCAATGCATAATTTAATATTGCTGATATCTGTGGAACTGAATTTATAGGTGAATAATTGTGCTAGTTGCATTTTTTCTCAACAGATGAGAAATTGTATTATAACATATCCAAGAGTATTAATATTCTGTAGAAATCTTGAAATAATTAACGAAGATACTTCAATTCTTTTGCCCCAAACACGTTGATAACTATAACATATCCCAGACAAGAGAAAATAAGATGTTGTTTTGTTCAACCACTTAAGCTTCTAACAGAATATTTTCAGTAAAATATTCTTAGTTTACCTAGCAAATATTCTCCCACAAAATTTTATCTACTAATAAATATGTAAGTTCTAAACTTTCTTTCTGAGTATATTTATGGCATATTGTTTTATAAACTACATGAGAATGATATTGGTTAAAATTTGTTAGTATTTCAAAACCTGTATGTTAAAATAGCAAAATATTATATTTATATAATATTAGGTACAATAGTTAAAAACTTCCTACTCAATTACTTATACTAAAATTTTTGTGTTTATATTATTCTGGTGTAGTTTTTTTTCTTTTTTTTCTTTTTTTTCTTTCTTATTTAGTAAATATAAATTTTCAAAGTACAGCTTATGGATTACAGTGGCTTCCCCCCCAATAATTTCCATCCTACTCACACCCCTCCCATCTCCCGCTTCTTCTCCCATTCCATTCACATCAAGATTCATTTTCAATTATCTTTATATACAGAAGATCAATTCAGTATATATTAAGTAAAGATTTCATCAGGTTTTTTTTTTTTTTTAGGCGTTTCAAAACCGGCTTTAAATACTTGTCAGAGTGCCACACGAGGGAGCTGGGTTGAGAGCTTGTACATGTGAGTGTGGGGCTGGGGTGCCCTGAAAGAGAAAAAGGGGACCCATCTGTCAGGGCAGCTGGGATGCCCCACCCCCACCCTGGGACCAGGGAGCAGAGCAGAGGCCCTCTTGGGAGGGTCCTGGGGCTAAGTGGGAGCCAGCCCTCCCTTCGAGGTAGATCACTGGGGAGGGATCTGAGCACAGCTCCCACGGCGGTGGTGGTAGGCAGTCGCTTCTTCAGTGGTGTTACTGATAGCTGGGATAGCCTGGTGCCGGGGTGCCCTCCTTAGAGGTCAGCGGGCTGGGGTCTTCCAGGAACGGGGGTGCATTGCGGAACTGCTGCGCAGTGTAGCGAGTGAGGAGGATTCCGACCCCCTCGATGAGAGCCAACAGGATGCCTCCCATCATCGCAGAGCCCACCATGGCCAAAGGGCCACTGCGGGCAGCCAGCACAGCCCCAGTCAATGCACCGCTGGTGATGGAGTTCCAGGGGTCCTCTTTGCCCCGCAGCCAGACCAGGCCACAGTCGATGGTGGAGAATAGGCCCCCCCACACGGCAAAGCTACCTCCAATCTGGGGGGCTCGGATCCTCACGGCGTTGATACTACCTCTCAACCGGTGCCGCATTCCAACCCACACAGAAACATAAAGTGTAAAATACTGTTTCAGTACTAGTTATAGCATTAATTCACATTGGACAACACACTAAGGACAGATCCCACATGAGAAGTAAGTACACAGTGACTCCTGTTGTTGACTTAACAATTTGACACTCTTGTTTATGGTGTCAGTAATCTCCCTAGGCTCTAGTCATGAGTTGCCAAGGCTATGGAAGCCTTTTGAGTTCACCGACTTCGATCTTATTCTGACAGGGTCATTCCCAAAGTGGAAGTTCTCTCCTCCCTTCAGAGAAAGGTACCTCCTTCTTTGATGGCCCTGTTCTTTCCACTGAGATCTCACTTGCAGAGATCTTCCATTTAGGTCTTCTTCTTCTTTTTTTTTTTTTTTTTTTTTTCAGGGTGTCTTGGCTTTCCATGCCTAAAATACTCTCATGGGCTCTTCAGCCATATCCGCATGCCTTAAGGGCTGATTCTGAGGCCAGAGTGCTATTTAGGACATCTGCCATTCTATGAGTCTGCTGTGTATCCCGCTTCCCATGATGGATCATTCTCTCCATTTTTGATTCTATCAGCTAGTATTAACAGACACTAGTCTTGTTTGTGTGATCCCTTTGACTCTTAGACCTATAAGTGTGATCAATTGTGAACTGAAATTGATCACTTGGACTAGTGAGATGGCATTGGTACATGCCACCTTGATGGGATTGTATTTGGATCCCCTGGCATGATTCTAACTCCACCATTTGGGGCAAGTCCGACTGAGCATGTCCCAAATTGTACATCTCCCCCCTCTCTTATTCCCACTCTTATATTCAAAAGAGGAAATCCAAATGGCCAACAGACACATGAAAAAAATGTTCAAGATCACTAGCAATCAGGGAAATGCAAATCAAAACCACAATGAGGTTTCACTTCACCCCGGTTAGAATGGCTCACATTCAGAAATCTACCAACAACAGATGCTGGAGAGGATGTGGGGAAAAAGGGACACTAACCCACTGTTGGTGGGAATGCAAACTGGTTAAGCCACTATGGAAGTCAGTCTGGAGATTCCTCAGAAACCTGAATATAACCCTACCATTCAACCCAGCCATACCACTCCTTGGAATTTACCCAAAGGAAATTAAATTGGCAAACAAACAAGCTGTCTGCACATTAATGTTTATTGCAGCTCAATTCACAATAGCTAAGACCTGGAACCAACCCAAATGCCCATCAACAGTAGACTGGATAAAAAAATTATGTTACATGTACTCTATAGAATACTATACAGCAGTCAAAAACAACGAAATCCGGGCATTTGCAACAAGATGGAGGAATCTGGAAAACATTATGCTGAGTGAATTAAGCCAGTCCCAAAGGGACAAATATCATATGTTCTCCCTGATCAGCGACAACTGAGCACCAAAGGGGAAACCTGTTGAAGTGAAATGGACACTGTGAGAAACAGTGACTTGATCAGCTCTTGTCCTGACTGTTGATGTACAATGTAATACTTTATCCATTTTAGTATTTCCTCATTGTTTTGTTCTAGTACTATTGGTTGAACTCTGTGATTAACACACAGTTATTCTTAGGTGTTTAAATTTTAACTGAAGAGTGATCCCTGTTAAATATAAGAGTGGGAATAAGAGAAGGAGGAGATGTACAATCTGGTGTAGTTTTTAAAAAATATCAGTCAAAAATCACTTGTGTTAATTATATTCAAATGGATTACATTATAAAAAAGTTACCTCTAAGGAATGATCCTGCGGGGGAAGCAGGACACACAGCAGACTCACAGAATGGCAAACGCACAGAACGGCACTTCTGCCTCAGAATCAACCCTTGGGGCATTCGGATCTGACTAAAAGGTCCATGAGAGTCTCACAGGCATGGAAAGCCATGACCCGGTGGCAAAAAACAATCTAAATGAAAGATCCTGGTGAACAAGACCCTAGCAGAAGGAACAGGCCATCAAGGAAAGAAGCGCCTTTCTCCGAAGGGAGGAAGGAACCTCCACTGTGATGCGGCCTTGACTAAACAAGTTCAGAGTTGGTAAACTCAAGGGGCTTCCATAGCCTAGACAGCTCATAGCAAGAGTCTCGGGTGATTGTTGACGTCATAAATAAGAGTGCCAATTGTTAAATCAACAACGGGAGTCACTGGGTACATGCTCCCCATGTAGGATCTCTGTCCTTAATGTGTTTAACTATGAAACTTAAAAACAACACTACTGGTCAAACAATACCCTATACCTACTTCAGTTGTGTGAGTGCAGCCTGTTGAAATCCCTGCTTAGTATATACTAAGTTGATCCTCAGTATATGAAGGTAATTGAAAATGTAACGTGATGAAGGGCAGGATGGGAGAGGGAGTGGGAGAGGGGAGGGCCATGGGAGGGAGGGAGGTTGTGGGGGGAGCCACAACAATACAAAAGTTGCATTTTATGTTCTACTTAAAACTATTGGTTGAACTCTGTAATTAATACACAATTACTCTTAGGTGTTTAATTAATGCTATAACTAGTACTCAAATAGTATTTTATACTTTGTGTTTCAGTGTGGGTGCAAAATGTGGAAATCTTTACTTAATATATGC
This sequence comes from Oryctolagus cuniculus, assembly GCF_964237555.1. Lineage (NCBI taxonomy): Eukaryota > Metazoa > Chordata > Mammalia > Lagomorpha > Leporidae > Oryctolagus > Oryctolagus cuniculus. The sequence goes on from NC_091443.1 coordinate 59,366,604, forward strand.
TAAATTGATCTTCTGTATATAAAGATAATTGAAAATTAATCTTGATGTGAAGGGAAGGGGAGAGGGAGTGGGAGAGGGGAGCGTTGTGGATGGGAGGGAAGTTATGGGGCGGGGAAGCTATTGTAATCCATAAGCTGTAATTTGGAAATTTATGTTCATTAAATAAAAAAATTTAAAAAAAAAAGTTACCTCTAAGAATGAGATGTTCCTAAATTTTACAAGAAAAACTGTTAGAAAGCTGCTAAAGACATTTAATAGAAACAGAGAAATCATTAAAGTTTTCTATATCACTATCAAGTAATTTTAAAATGAGTATTCATTTGCAGCAATGTTTGGCAGCTTAAATTTCATATTGCTTTTATACTTCTTATTTCACCTTTTGTACCTCTTCAACAATTATGTCTTCTTATAATGGAAAAATATCCTAACTACCATGCCCCAAAAGACAATTTTAGAATACAGTAAAATAGTATCTTCCCCAAATACATAGAAGTACTTTACATAGGCAATATTGCATGAATTTTGCTGTTTAATGTTTAGTTCACTGTATTCATAATTGCAGTTCAATTTTCAAAAGAAAATTACTTTCTAAAAAGTGAAATAATGGTAAACACTTGTTGAAAATGGAAAAATGCATAAAAAGAGTTAGCAGGCCGGTGCCGCGGCTCACTAGGCTAATCCTCCCCATAGCGGCGATGGCACACCGGGTTCTAGTCCCGGTCGGGGCACGGGTTCTGTCCTGGTTGCCCCTCTTCCAGGCCAGCTCTCTGCTGTGGCCCAGGAGTGCAGTGGAGGATGGCCCAAGTGCTTGGGCCCTGCACCCCATGGGAGACCAGGATAAGCACCTGGCTCCTGCCTTCGGATAGGCGCGGTGCTCCGGCCACAGCGCGCCGGCCGCGGCGGCCATTGGAGGGTGAACCAACGGCAAAGGAAGACCTTTCTCTCTGTCTCTCTCTCTCACTGTCCACTCTGCCTGTCAAAAAAAAAAAAAAAAAGAGTTAGCAATGTTTTTCAGATATCTTGGTTTTGTTCACAACAGAATTTCTATCATGCTACTGAAATCTCTTGTTATTTTCCTACTTTCTGCCAGTGTCACTACGTATTACAGAATCCAAGTAGTGATACCAGAAAAGTTCGTGGAAGGTATTTGGGCATACTGGATAGGCACATAGAAGGAGTGTAGCAGCCTGCCCTTTGAAACAAGACAATTCACAGGTGCATGTCACATGCCTGTCTGCCTCTTACATATTTACCAAGATGATGACTGCTCCCAGCTATGTGGATATACTTCTATCCACTTGGCTGTCTGTGGGTAGGAGACAAACAATCTATCACCTAAGCAGTGATCTTCTTTGTAGATGTCTCACATAATCAGAGCAGGATACTGGTAAACAAACAGGCATGCTCCTGTATCTGGTGCCACTACTATCACTTGCCTTACATAAAAGGTCATTCATTGTAAGTATTGCTGTGAAATTGCCCAAGCAATGACTCCTGCAACAAGTTACTTGTGACAATAAACAATAGGAAATCCTATCCCAGAAATGAATTTCATGTCTTCATGAATAATCCAATTATGTTGGTTTAATTTTCCTCAGGGAAACAAAAATGATCTATTACTTATCAGGATAAACTATATACAATTGCCAACATGCAAACATTTTTATGCATACCAATACTGATACTAGTATCGTATAATCTAATAAAAATTAAAATAATTATCATTGCCATTTGTCTTTTCAGATTTACATATAAACAAGTGGAAATTTTGGAGCCAGCATTGTGGTATAGCAGGTTAAAGCCTCCACTTCTGATCTTGAGATCCCACATAACCAATTCAAGTCCCAGCTGCTCCACTTCCATTCCAGCTCCCTGCTAATGGCCTGGGAAAAGCAGCAAAGGATGGCCCAAGTGCTTGAGCCCCTGTACCCATGTGGCAGACCCAGAAGAAGCCCCTGATTCCAGACTGGCCCAGCTCTAGCTATTGTGGCCATTTGGAGAGTGAATCAGTAGATGGAAGATTTCTCTCTCCCCTCTCTCTCTCTGTTTCTCCCTCTCTCTCTAAATTCTGCCTTTCAAATAAATAAATAAACAAATATTTTTGAAAAAAAAAAAATGATGGTCTTCATCTCTGCCTGAATTTCCAGGGGAAAAGATGTTTTACATGACTAATGTAGCAGACCCCCTCTAGCATTTTCTCTATTGTCACTAGTTTTCCAACTAGTGATGATATACTTCTCACTTGTTAAGTAGGGTGAATTACGTAGTACATTGATGAATATGAAAGCTATTATAAAATGTGTAGTTAGTATTTCAAAATAGCATAACCTTTTAGATAACATTGCTTCAAAGGGTTGAATTTCCTTATTTTTTTCTCATGTGACTTGTTAGAAAAGAAGTCAATAAAAATACAGATTGCATGGTCAAAAAAAAAAATGCACTGGTCTACACAGCTACAACTCACTATGTACTATTTTGATTATGCTCTTAGGTTACTCCAGAGAAGACAAGAGAGCTTATATTTAGATAGATCATGTGAAATTTTCATTTTTGTTCATGACAAGCAAACAAATGTTTTCAATATCATATGGGTTGATCTTGATGTATTTTTGTGATCACACAGTATACAGTGTCTAAAAGGTATCAAGTATAAAGTAAATGTTGGTTGAATGAATGGGTTCAACATAATGACATTGCCTTTTTCATGAGTAAATTTCTGTATGCACACAAAATACATTAACAAGTTTAAGAAAACTTGCATATAACAAATTACAACTGAAACAATAATACAATCAACACAATTAACTTACATGTAAATATTAGACACAGGATTCTTTTTACAAAACACTCTTCCCTGATAGCAACACACACACAAAAAATGATTATAGTTCTTAGGACCTTACACCTTTGTTGTTCTGAGTCAAAGCCACATCATAGGGGCTGGCACTGTGGTGTAACAGGTTAAGCCTCAGCTTGCAATGCTGGTATCCTATATGGGTGCTGGTTCAAGTCCTGGCCACTCTACTTCCTATCCAGCTCCATGCTAATGGCCTGGAAGAGCAAAAGAGGATGGCCCAAGTCCCTAGGCTCCTGCACCCACATGGGAAGTCTGGAAGAAGCTCCTGGTTCCTAGCTCCTGGCTTCAGCCTGGCCCAGCACTAGCCATTACAGCCATTTGGGGAGCGAACCAGAGGATAGAAGATCTCTCCCTGTCTCTCTCACCTCTCTCTGTATCTCTGCATTTCAAATAAGTAAATAAACAAATCTTAAAAACAGAAAAAGCACTCATGTTATAAAAACTGTATCATAATCAAAGATTTATTTATTTATTTTGTCATTTCCTCCACAGATATGAAGTCTAAATAATTAAGAAAAAAAAAGTGTGAAGGTAATAATTTAAAAAAAAGAAAAGTTCAGGGAGCTTTGTATCTTTCCCTAGAAGAAAACTATGGAAATCCAACAAACTTAAAAGGACTGAATTCAGCGTTCCCCTTTCCCTCCAAAAAAAGTCTCACTTTAGACAAGTATGCAAAAATACTTAATGCTGTATATAATTTAACAGACTTAACTTTTAAAAATTAGCTTGGTAAGCTTTCATCAGAACACAAATATTACAACATTTTCTTAGTGTATCTTTCAGGTCTTTTTACGTAAGGTAGAAGTACCATTATAGTAATATCTTCGATACGCAAGTGTAAGCCTACAGGTCTGTGGGCATCACTTGCCATTTTGTGACTGAGATTTTGGTAAGGGGAATGTTTATGGCTGACCAAAGTCCAGTAATGCATAAACAATTAAACACATTTTTACCATATATGATTTCTAATCCTGTTTACTCCCACTGGATCTATCATCCCCTTCCAGCATACAAGTTCCAGCTATGATACCAAGGACATGAAGAGGAACTTGAGAAAAAAGGCACCCTTATTTAGGAATTTATGTAGGCCAACAATATAAAAAGCACACTGTATATTTATAAATAGATGTAAATGTTCTTGTGAATTCTCTATACACAAAGGATGATGTAGTTCAAAAAACATTACAAGTTTGAATTTAACTGCAAGGGAGGAATACTTGCATTTTTATGCCTTTGGAAATATTTAATTTAAATCTAATGTCTGAATTTATAAACAATGCTAGTATAACAAAATTTAGAAATTTAAAAACAATTTTAAAATCATTAGGGTTGCTAGATAAAATCCAGGAAATTCGAATTCCAGGTAACTAACAAATAACTTTTTATAGAAGTAGATACAAAATATTGTATGGGAACAGTTATACTAGAATAATATTCCTAGTTTATCTGAAATTCAAATGTTAACGAGGCATCCTGTGTTTTTATTTCCTAAATCTGGCAACCCTAAAAATAATGCATGTGAAAAAAGAAAACAAGTCTTTGTGTTGAGCAAATCCAAAGAACAAAAGAGCATCACAGTGTTGGCAGAGGTGGTTAAAAAGTCAAAAGTCTGGGTTGCTCCCAAAGATAAAGAAGGTTCCAATGTCTCTACTGACCATACCATGTCTAGAAATTATAGGGTATCTCATTTCTCCCCATTGTTTAATTTTATAATGGTTATAGATTTCACTGCTTTGTTTTCAGATGCAGAAAATTATAATGAATTAGCTTTCGTCACTTAGATTTAAAATAATACACAGGAGCAGACATTTGATATGGCAGTTAAGATACCACTTGGGACATCAACATCCTAAACAGAAGCCTGGGTTCAAGTTCCTGCTTCGCTTCTGATCCAGCTTTCTGCTCGCATGTGCCCTGAGGTGCAGTAGGTGACAATAGCTCAAGTGCTTGGGTCCCTGTCACCCACGTGGGAGATGGTAATGGAGTTTTAGACTCCTGGCTTCGACCTGGCTCTGCTCCACTATTGCAGGCATCTGGGGAGTGAACCAGAAGATATAAGATCTCTTCCTCTCTCAAAAAAATGATATAATGAATAAGATGATGTACAGATTTTTATATTTATATGAAGCCAACGAGTACCAACTTTCAAAAATACAGTAAACAGGATAATTAATTATAAGATTAGATTATAATATAGTGGTGCTAATTACTCACAGCTTGGTGCTCATTTTTTCACTGCAGCTGACAACTGCATGCTTTTAATCTCCATAATAACAATAATGGCATACATCATTAACCCTATTTTATTCTTTTTTAATTTTTTATAATACCAATAACAAAGATCATTAACCTCTGTTCTGTTTAACATCTAATCAGCCATTTTCGTTAAATAAATATCATAGAAAACATTAAATATCACTTTGCTAAGCTACGCTGGCTCTCAGGAGGAGAATTCTTCCTAATGCATTATATTAACATCAGTTTACTCCACAAGTGTCAAGTCACAAATGGTAAGAAGGAAACAGATACAAAAAGAATTTATGGCTTTAATCAAATTAGTTCAAAACTACTTTTTCAAAGTAGCTCTAAATCTTAGCTGTATAATCTCACTGTGTTTATGAAGTTCTTTCCTGAATCTGTTTATAAGGTAGAGTCACCCCACTACTGAACGTTACCCGACAATGTACATGAGATACTAAAGTAGGGAGACCCAACGTATGTGCCAAGGGAATTCCGAGAATAACTACTTTCTGATATATGGAAGGCACATGTGTGATCCATAGTAATGATTACTTTCATCAAGATTCTTATTAAGGATACATGCCTGCTTGTAATAGCATTTCTGAATTTATTACCCAAGTCACTGTTTCACACAATCAGTGATGTCAAAAGAAATACAAGGGTAAACAAGACTCCTACTTAAAATATTTAGTAAAACACTGTCCTAGATTCTAAATAAATGGTCATTTCTCTATTTACTGGTTCTTATTACCATCTTTGCCCTAAAGAGAAGTGTTTGACTCCAGCAGTTCCATTCCATTCAGTCTCTCTGCCCTACAAGTCTTGGTTTAGAAGATGGCTAAAGGCGGATGAATAACAGCAAGACAAGGAAAAGGGGTTGAAAACTGCTAAAATTTCATTTGGAAGAGTTCATGGGAAATGGAATTAAAAGATAAATTTATTGGGGGCACAAAAGGTTTTTAGAATCCATGTACATAAGAAGGCTTCAAAAAGTTCATAAAAATATGGATTAAGAAAAAACTGCATGGTTTCAAAATTTTTGCATCAAGATAATCATCTTTCATTCCATTTTCCTAAAAGTTTTTGAAGCACTCTGTTTTTTTGATAGTTAGAAAGATACCACTTAGCTGGGGTAATCAGAACAAACTGACTCCTCTATCTTGATAAATGGCGGCATTTTTAGAAAATACTTCCAAGCCTCTCCCTAATTTCTGGGTCCAAGATTGTGCATTGAGACATTTTTATTGAAAACCAAAGATACCATGCCATGATTTAACATTCAGAAGGGAAATAAATGTTGTCTCTTCCCAAGATACATTTTATCATTATGATTTCCAATCATGAGCATTTTAAAAGAAATTATTTAGATGCTTTTCTATTAAAAAATTACATTATATGTTTCTCCAGCAAACACCCTATTCCATTTATGAGGCACTTTTGAAATTTTTCTCTTAATCATGGAAGGGACACACATCAGGGAAGAAGGGAAAGGAGCAGGAAGAAAAAGGTGTTAAACAGTCCCTCCCCAGCCGGCTATGAAATCCTGTTTGTACCATGGTCTGCACACGTACATAGACACAGCAATGGGCTGTTCTCAACCTAGATTTTTTTGACTCAGTACTAATTAGCATTCTTTTAAGATACTGTTTTTGGCTTTAAGATGCCACTAGCAAAATATTAAAATGCAGAAGCCAGAAAACAAAGATACAAAAAGACACAAATGTGGCCTAAAAAGAAAAGCTAAAAGACTTGGGGTTATCCAAAAAAAATAAGCTAAAAGAAAACCTAGCTGCTACCTGATTTCTATTCTTTTGCTACAGCATGCTTAATCCTTTCTATTTTTTTCCAAAGGAAAAGTAACATGGCTTAACAATTAGAGAAGAGCCTAGCATTTCTGTTTGATTTATGGTTCTTGACAACTTTTCAGAGACTGTTCCATAGCAAGCATCCAATGGCTTTTCTTTTTCCCCCAGATGTACTGAGAGGCAGCCCGAGGGAACAGGAAGCACACTGTGTAGGATGGTTAAGTGGGACGCATGATTAGGAAACACCAGTTACAGTAGACACTGCCATGGGTCTTCTATAACCTTTTGTATTCCTTTCATAGCTTCCTTGATGCCAGCAGCTGAAAGACACTTTTCCTGAATCTGATCTCTCTGCTGAAAATAACATTCTGCATCAAAATACTTCCCTTCTGACTCTCCTATACTTATTTAGGAGTTCTCCCACTTTATGGGCACTCTTTTAAATTAAGACTAATGCCAGGATGCTTTAAGTCATGTTTGATAAAGTATCCAATAAATGTAGGTCTTATCTTAACTAGCCACACACCCAGACACCTACAAAACTGAGTGATGATGGAAAAATACCTGAATTTTCTGTACAATGATATTAGAAAAAGAAAGATCTTTCTGAATTTTCCTATGCCTTATTTTGGCTAAACAAAAAAACCTGGTTATCTAGCTCCCAGTACAAAATACTATTGATTTAAGATACTAAATGAGCTATATTGTCATATAAGATTTGTTGACATTTCACACTGTTTTTAGAATAATTTATTACTAGCACATAGTTCAAGGAGGACAATAATGATTAAAATTTAGATTCACCATAAATCAAAAAGTGATTGCTTTGGCTGTAGAATATTAGAATATCAAAGCACAGTAACTATTTGTATTTTAAAATATGAAGCACCAATGGTGAGCAATGCCATCTACATAACTCTTGGATTTGATTGGATGGGCTTGGTTTAAATGGGCTTGGTTTATATAACTAAACATTATAAATGTTTCACAATAAGTGTTTTGAATAGATAAATATAAATACATTCTTACTTCTTATCCAAAGCTAAGTATATTGTTCTACTGGCATTATATTAGTAAATTCTTTTTTAAAAAAATATTTCTTTTATTTATTTGCAGGCAGAGATACAGAGAGAAAGAGAGAGAGAGAGACAGAGACAGAGAGAGAGACAGAGAGACATTCTATTCCGCTGGTTCAATCCCCAAATGGTTGCAATGGTTAGGGCTAGGCCAGGCCAAAGCCTGGAGCCAGGAGCTTCATTTGGGTCTCCCACATAGGTGGCAGGGGCCTTAGGATTTCAGCCATCTTCCACTGCTTTCCTAGACACATTACAGGGAGCTGGATTGGAAGTGGATAACCGGCACTAGAACCAGCACCCATATGGAAAGTCAGCATTGTAAGTGGTGGCTTAACCCATGATGCCACAATGCCAGCCCCTATATTAATGACTTGTATTTTTTTAACAGGCAGAGTGGACAGTGAGAGAGAGAGAGAAAGGTCTTCCTTTGCTGTTGGTTCACCCTCCAATGGCCGCCGCGGCCAGCACACTGTGGTCGGCGCACCGCGCTGATCCAAAGGCAGGAGCCAAGTACTTATCCTGTTCTTCCATGGGGTGCAGGCCCAAGCACTTGGGCCATCCTCCACTGCACTCCCGGGCCACAGCAGAGAGCTGGCCTGGAAGAGGGGCAACTGGGACAGAATCCGGTACCCCGACTGGGACTAGAACCCGGTGTGCCGTTGCCACTAGGGGGAGGATTAGCCTATTGAGCCACGGTGCCAGCCAATGAACTGTATTAAGACTTTATATAAAAATGTACAATTTTATTATTTGTATTACCAAACCTGTCCCTAGCATGTGGTAAGAATTTTGATTTCAAAAATATTACAATGCATTATCTCAAACAAAATGTTATCTACTATAGTTAAAGACAAAAGATGAGAACTAATAAATTAATAAATTTATCATAAACTTCTAGACTTCCTTGAATATTCCACCATTAGTCAAGAGTTGACCCATAAACCATGTCTTTAGGTGTTTTCAGGAACCTGTTCCAAGATGACAAAACTATTTTCCTGAGGTACAATCAAAATTCTTCTTTAGACATGATAAAAATTCTCTTTAAGAAAGATTTGGTTTTAAGCGTGGAAATGGGCTTTATCTTCCTATCTACATGACTGCGATAACACACAAGAAATTTCTGTTTATAACTCAAAAAAGTGGTCAAATATTAACAATTTCATATCATGAAACCTAATATTCTAGACAGATTTAATGTTCCTTATAAAACTCATTTGTGAGATAAGTATGCTGAAGTCAAATTTAACTGGACTCTTTCATTTAGCTTAAAATGGAAAACACTCCATTAATAACACATGAGAGACAAAGATTTGGATTCAGGCTATTTTCTAAAAGTGAAAGTTGTATATCCCATGCTACAAAATTTTCTGACACACTATGTGATATCTAAGTATCTTACTAAACATACTCATCTGGAAACAGTTATAAAGAATCTAAAGAAATTTCTAAAATTATGAGAACAATAACACTGTCTTAATTTTTCATATATTCTTGGAGATCATAGCTATTTATTTTGGAACATAGAGGAATTTTCTATGGAAAATATGCTATTAATGTTAACAATAATGGGTTTGTTGATGTCACTTTTAAATGAATTAATGAAAAATTTTTAATTCCTCAGTTTTAACATCTAATACAGTAAATCTCAATAGCTACAACCCACAAATGTCAAATTTCTGTTGAGTTTCCAATAACTTTCAAGAGTATAAAAGGTTTCTTTGATCAAGAAGTTTGAGCACCACTGGATACATTAAAGAGATAAATCACTATTTATTCAGTCCTAAAGGAAACAAGCCTAACCTTGCTCCTCTGACCTGACTGACAAAATATCAGAGGCCTCATCTCATTACTCACCAGGGCTGGGGAAAGTCAGTGAGTGGGAGAATTTCCACAGACACAGCCCCAAGTCTGATCCCACGTGCTTCTTCACTGGTCACAGGTGCTACACAGGAACCTTTGAGCAATAACAATCCTATACATTAGAGGGCCCTGAAACAGGAATTCTCTTGCATGACCCATTGATTCAAAATGCAACTTCAGGGTCATCACACCATTGGTCTTTGTCATAACACTCTTGAGAGATTAAGGAAAAGAGAGGTATCTTATTCTCAGTTTACAGCTGGAGAAACAAAGACGGAAATTTTCAGAGTTTTACCCTAAGGCACACGGATTGTGTTGGGGCAGGTTGTGGAATTTAAAGTAACCTGCTTGACAGCACAGTACTTTATCTACTAGGTCAGTGTCTTTACAATGGCTCTTTAGCAATTAAAATTTTTGTCATATGAAACCTTACTCCCAAGCCCTATCATAGAGCATGTGCACACACATACATACACACACATAATACACACATACACACACACACACTCCACACACACACACACACACACAAAGCTGCTACACATGAAGAGGACATGGTAGAAATGACTCCCACCCACTGTGTTTCACTTTCCTCCACCCTCAGTATTGCCTTTCCTCCTCGACACTTGGGACACAATTCTATTCAACGCCCTCTCCTCAATTTTTCCCCCTTATGCTCAGCTCCTACTTCCTTTTCCTTGACTTCCTTTCAAGGCATCTACTTCAAACATTTATTTCCTTAATACATACATGTTCTTATACATATGCAATGTTTTTATGTGTGTGTATTTAAATTACATAGACAGTATTACTTTGTAAATCCTGTTCTACTTTTTACTTTTGTCCTATTAATATCTATGCAGAATTTTATTCCTATATATAGCTAGTTGGGTTTTTGCACATATTTTCCTATATCTATATTAATATAGCATATTTTATTTATCCATTCTTCTATTGATGAACTCAACTTCCTACCAAAAAAAAAAAGAAAAGAAAAGAAAACAAGCTGAGGAATGATTGTGACATATCACATCGGAGTAAAGGGTGAGAATTCCTCTGGGAATTTCATTGGTTGTTCCTCACAGACATAATCTTACTGAACACTACCAAACACCCTTCCAGAATGGCCCTGTCACCAGAGACCAAGAACATTCCTCACCACTCAAACTCTGCTCTCCTTTCCTAATAGTCCACTAGCTGTCAGGTGCCATCTTGTTACTATTCTAATTCACATTTCTCTGATAACTACTAAAATTGAGCATTCCTTCAAACATTTGTTAGATTTTAAGATTTTCAGTTTGTCAGTTGTATGTAACTTTTGCACACTTTTCTGTTGGTTTTATGTCTTTTCTTGGAAATTTCCAGTTTTCTTGAGATATAAGTTCCTTGTACGTACGTTTTAGATGTTTCAAATCTGTTGCCCACAAATGACTTCATTTATAGTGTCTGCCATTCACTAAGAATCTTTCATTTTGTTATTGTCACACGTCTCTATTTTATTCTTTATTTTATGTATTACTTTTCTGCTTTAAGGTCTTTAATTCATTTAGAATCCACCAACTTCATGTGATAGAAAATATTCTCATTTTTAGTTTCCGCATTTAATGAGATAATTTTTTGTTTTTGGTGGTTTTTTTTAAGATTATTTATTTGAAAGGCAGAATTACAGAGAGATGGAGAGACAGTGGAAGGGGGGAGGAAGAGAGCTCGATTTTCCAACAGAGTCATTTCTACCCTGTCCTCTTCAGGTGTAGCAGCTTTGTGTGTGGGGGGAGTTTATGTGTGTGTGTGTGTGTATCATGTGTGTGCATGTGTGTGTGTGCACGTGCTCTATGATAGGCCCAATGCTACTTCCCAGAATGCATTGGTAGGAAGCTGGATTGCAAGCAGAGTAGCTGTCACTTGAATCTACACTCCAATATGGATGTGGGCTTCCCAAGCAGGACTTATCCCTGTTGTACCACAATGCTCACCCCAATGGATTGTTTATTAATGGATACTTTATGCAAATATTAAATGAATAAGCAAAACTTTATAGAGAGGTATTTTCATCATCTCTATGATGAGGTTTCAATTTTCAGAGTCACTATAAAAATTAGAGAATAGTTAAATTAAGCCACCTTAAATCCAGATTTGAGCAAGTCAATAATCACATCAGAATAAATAATGCTGCTAGTACAATGCTCACCCCTACATATTAGATAATCAATAAATGACTAGTATTATTCTAAGAAGATAAATAAAATATTGTTTCTTCTTCTGTAATAATACCAATTTGATTGTATTATTTAAGAGATAAATAAAAAATGTATGTAAAGCATATCTTGCTGTTTATTATTAGGAGGTATCAAAATTATCATGTTTAAAAGATAGATATATCATATGTGGGTACATAGATAGTCAAAAATATTGACAGCCTAGAAATTTAATATTATGTAGAAAAGAGTCAACATGCATTTGTAAAAGTAAGGTGCTTATGGCAAATCTTCCAGAAGAAATGAAAAGCAATGAGAAAGAAGAAAAAAAGAATTAGGAAATAAAGAAGACCTATAGGGTTCAAAGCAAGATTCCTTTTCCTAACACCTGGGTTTGTTGCTTAACAGAACCACAAAACTTCTTAACATTCAAAATGGAAACACCAAGATCTAGCGTAATTCTGTTGAGTTAGAGAATTCATAGCAACAAAGCAAAATTCTATTAATTATAATTTTATCCTTGTAAAGATCTGAAGTCCATAAATGGAGCAAAATGGGGCCCTTCGTATAACAACTAAACACTCTGTATATGTTACCAAGCTCCATTTCTGAAAGCACCTCCAGGTATCAGATATTGGACATTTTACTGGAAAATGAGGCATTATCTCCATGCATTTTAAGTTTGGTCATTATTAGAAAGATAAATAAAAGCTCAAATATGATTACTTTGAAAGCTGACTGTTAAAGTGTTAAGAGACACCAAATAGGAGAAAAAGGAAGAAACCAGCTATAAGTCTGAATTTCTCAACAGTATTTCTTATGAGGATAAAGAGTAGAGAAAAATCAAACAAGAAAATCTGTCACTGGAGCAGGTTGATAGACTTTCTGGTGGGCTGGGGAAAGGTTAAATAAAATGGAAGAAACAGCATATCCTTTTAGAACCATGGTGAACACTTCAGCTAAATATTCCTGTAATCACTTATTTAAAAAATAAGACAGGTGCGTTTACTGAGGTAAGTAATAAATCCCCTGAAAGGTACAAGCACCATGCAATTAGGAATAACAATATTAGAGGAATGTCTATTTATATTGTGAGGTCTCTATGATAAAACTCCAGATACAGAATGAAACTGGACATACTCCATAAGACTTTTAAAATGATCACACAGAGTTTGATGCTTATATACACTGTAGAAATAAAATGCTTCCTGGATTTTATTGGTTCAATCTATCCAGGATCATAAGTATGTAATCAAGTATGTTTCAGGATATTACATTTTAAAATAGCATTCTTATTTTATTTGCATAATCTCTTATTGCCTTCCAAATCAGTTATGTGTGCACTTGACTCAGGCAATAAATAATCTCATGTTTTCTTCTTGAGTTTTCTAAACAGTGTAACAAGGGAAAGAATTTGGCATCATCAGCTATATATTAGCTAAAAATTTCAAAGGTATAGAATTTTGTGCAGCATTATACATATTATCTGACACAATCCTTCCCTGAAGGCAGCATATATTATAACAGCAAGAAAGACCATACCCAAACTCAAAATAAGTTCTATTAGAGAACCAAGGCAATCACCAAGATCACTCAAGGGTGAATTCCACTTAAACCCAGGCTTCAACATTAGGCTTAGATGTAAAAATTATCTAAATCAGGTGCAACATCATTCCAAGTCTCCATTTTACCCCAAATACCAGAAAGCTTGTAAGAAATATATTATAGGGGGATCCAAGATGGCTGACTAGGGAAACGACTTGCTGATTTTGGCCACAGGAAGATAACAGAAGAAAAGACAGGAACTGCATTCTCAGGGCAGAGTTGGGGAGAACTTTGCAGTGCAAATTCTACAGAAAGAGAGAGATGCCATGGAACAGTGTGGATAGTACAAGCATGCAGCATCAAGAGGGGACACCACTGGCAACTCCTAAAGCTGGGGGCTGGTGACATGCTGTCTTCTTGGAGTGAGGTGAGAGGAGTCTGCAGCAGTTCATGTCACTGGTGATATTTCCTGAGGGAGAACATTGCAGACCACGCTTGGAGCATTAGCTGGGCCCAGGGTACCCTCCTAGCCCCATAAAAGGAGAGCACATTGCTATCTTCCCATTTTCCCTGGAGGTTCACCTGATCCCTGGAAGGGAGAGAGTGCCATCTTGGAAAGGTGAATAGAGGTTGCTACAACACACATGTGCATGCTTCCAGTGGATTTTATCAGTGGGATAAATCCATGGTCCCCACTGACTATGAGTCTGGCCTGGAGGGTTGGGAGAGAAAGGGGTGCCCACTTAGGCCTTTGAAGCATTCCCCTCTCCTCATTTCATCACTGGTGCCCAGACTCAAGCAGCCAGTGGAGCAATAACAGGCAGTTGGATCTGTGAATGCTTCTGCTGTCTCTGTGGACAGGGCAGGCTCGTGGGGCTGAGAAAGGATCCCCTGCTCCCTGTTTCTGTGGAAGCCCTGTACTCCATGACTGCAGGAGTTCTGTGACTGTGTGCTAGGGTATCGGGTGTGGCTGAGTCTGTAGGCAGTGGCTGTGTCTGGCTTCAGAGGTTCAGAATTCCTGAGTGCCTGGGGGAGGTCATTAGAAAGGGTCCCATGCTCCCACTGAGGACAGCACATATCCTTTGTGTGGTTTGTATGCCCGCATGACTGGGGTGTGCAGCCACTGAGGGCTCACTCTGGATATTGATAACCTTGGCAGAGAGGAAGTGAGGCTGCGATTTCACCAGTCAACATGATCATACCCTCCTCCCTGCTGACAATACAGATCTTTGACAACCAAGGTGGATGTCACCCTGGACACTTTCCCCACCCTCAAGCATTGACCAGAGCTCCCTGACCACACCCAACACACACCTCAGAGTATCTACTAAGGTAGCAGAAACTCCATTAAGCCACAGAGATGTATTTTAAAGATAAAAGCCATCAGGGGAGAAAAACCAACAACTGTTTCTACAAGTGCCTAAAGATAAATGTAGAAATACAAGAAACATGAACAAAGAAGACTCCTCAAAAGTAATACTTCAAATTAGAATGTGAAGATGAAGATATTGATGAAATGCCTGAAAAGGATTTCAAAAGAATGATCGCAACACTATTCAAAAATACAGAGAAGCAAATACACGAGTTAAAGATATCCATAGATGACAAGGATGAAAAATTTTGCCAGGAGATAGAGATGTTGAAGAAAAATCAAACTGAAAAATTTGAAGAATTTAATATGTCAAATAAAAAACACAGTGCAAAGCCTTAATTAACATCAGAATTAGTGAGGCAGAACAAGGAATATCTAAGCTGGAAGACAAATCTTTTTTTAGAAAGCTTTTATTTAATAAACATAAACTTCATAGGTACAATTTTTGGAATGTAGCAGTTCATCCCCCAATACCTGCCCTCCCACCCCTAAACCATCCTACTTCCTACTCCCTCTCCCATCACATTCTTTATTAAGATTCATTTTTAATTCTTTATACACAGAAGATCAACTCTATACTAAGCAAAGATTTCAACAGCTTGTACCCACACAGACACACAAAGTATAAAGTACTGTTTGAAGATAAGTTTTACCATTAATTTTCATAGTACAACTCATTAAGGACAGAGGTCCTATATGGGGAGCAAGTGCACAGTGACTCCTGTTGTTAATTTAACAATTGACATTCTTATTTATGACATCAGTGATCACCCAAGGCTCTTGTCATGATCTGTCAAGGCTATGGAAGCTTTTTGAGACCACAAACTCAGTCAGTATTTAGAAAGAGCCATAATCAAAGTGGAAGTTCTCTCCTCCCTTCAGAGAAAAGTACATCCTTCTTTGATGGCTCCTTGAGAAGACAAATCTTTAGAAATACCTCAGACTAAAAAAGAACAAGAAAAAAATTGAAAACAGTATTTGAGATTTATGGGGTACTATCCAGCAACCTAACATTTGTGTCTTAGGAGTTCCTGAAGGTGAGAGAAGAAAGAGAGGATAGAAGATCTATTCAGTGAAATATGAGCAGAAAACTTTCCTAATTTGTTTTCTTTTATTTTAATTTCAAATTAGTTTTTAACAGATTCAATATGATTTGTAAATACAATTCTAAGAAAACTTCCCTAATTTGGGAAAGAAAGGGATACTCAAATACAGGAAGTATATGGAAGTTCCAATGGATAATCAGAAAAGATCCTCACCATGAAACAGTATAGTTAAACTTTCAAAAGTAAAACATAAAGAAAAGATTCTAACATTTATATGACAGAAACAGGAGATTGCCTTCAGAGGATCTCAGACTCACAGCTGATTTCTCATCAGATGTCCTAAAGGCTAGGAGAGAATGGAGAGACATAGGCCAAATCTAAAAAGAAAGAACTGTCAACCCAGAATACTGTACCCTGAAAAGCTCTCATGCATAAATTAAGGTTAAAAAAATACCTTCCAAAACAAACAGAAATTGAAAGAATTTGTCAATATTCATCCTGCCTTACAAATGATACTTAAGGATGTGCAACACACAGAAACACAGAAAGATAGTCATTGTCATTGTTATGAAAGAATTTGATGGCAGAAAATATCCTAGTAAAGCACAAAGTAAATCAAAAGCAAACAATAGGAATATTTATGGGAAAATGGCAAGACCAAGTTGTTACTTATCAACAATAAGCTTTAATGTAAATGGCCTAAATACTTCAGTTAAATGACACAGGCTGGTTTAATGGATTAAAAAACAAGATCCATCTATTTGTTGCCTATAAGAAATACACTTAACCAACAAAGAAACATGTGAACTGAAAGTGAAAGGATGGAAAAAGATATTTTATGCTAACAGAAAGCAATAACAAGTAGGAGTAGCCATTCTAATAGTCAAAATAGACTTTAACACAAAAACTCTTAAAAGAAGGCGGTATGTTATGATTAAGGGATCAAATCAACAAGAAGCTATGACTATAATAAATGCAAATGCACCAATGCCAAGATGCCTGGATATTTAAAACAAATGGTAATGGATCTAAAGGAGACATAGACTCTAATACAATAGTTAATGGAGGACTTCAACACTCCACTTTCATCAATGGACAGATCAACCTACAGAAAACAACAAGAAAACAACAGAGTTAATCTAAAGTATGGACCAAATGGACCTAATTTAAATCTACAGAACATTTCATCCCACAGCTACAGAATATACATTCTTTTCATTAGTGCATGGAACTTTCGCTAGGATAGAACATATGCTAGGCTATAAAGCAAGTCTCAACAAATTCAAAAGAATTGAAATCATACTCATATATTTTTTCTGACCACAATGGAATGAAGCTGGAAGTTAACAAGTTAAAAAATTCTAGAAAATATGCTAAAACATAGAGACTGAACAACATGGTCCTGAATGAACAGTCATAGCAAAAACCAAAAAGGAAATTTAAAAATTCCTAGAAACAAATGAAGATGACAATAGAACATATTCTGTCCTGGTTGCTCCTCTTCCAGTCCAGCTCTTTGCTGTGGCCTGGGAGTACAGTGGAGGATGACCCAAGTCCTTGTGCCCTGCACCCGCATGGGAGACCATGAGAAGCACCTGGCTCCTGGCTTCGGCTCAGCATGGTGCACCGGCCACAGCACGCAGGCCGCAGCGGCCATTGTGGGGTGAACCAATGGAAAAGGAAGACCTTTCTCTCTGTCTCTCTCTCTCTCACTGTCCACTCTGCCTGTCCAAAAAAAAAAAAAAAAAAAAGGAATGGATATCACAGAAATAAGGAGGATCATAAGGAATTACTACATACAGCTATAAGCCAAACAATTGGAAAATCTAGAAGAAATGGATAGATTTCTGGACATGAACAATCTACCAAAATTGAGTCATGAAGACATAGAAAGCCTAAATTAGACCAATAACTAAAATGGAGATTGAATCAGTGATAAAGACTCTACCATAAAGAGAAGCCCAGGATCAGATGGTACCACTACTGAATACTGAAGTCTGCCTAATTTTTAAAGAAATAATTCCAATTCTTCTCAAACTATTCAAAACAATTGAAAGGCAGGGAATCCTCTGAAACCCCTTCCTTGAGGCCTGTATCACCTTAAATTCCAGGACAAAAAAAAGACGCAACAAAGAAAGAGAACTATAGACAAATATCCCTGAAAAATATAGATATAAAAATCCCCAACAAAAGACAAGCTAATCAAATCCAACAGCACACTGGGAAGCTCACTCACCCAGACCAAGTGAGATACACATGTGGGGTTACATCAAGCTAAGAAGCTTCTGCACTGCAATAAAAGAAGAGGCTACCAACAAAATGGGAGAAAATATTTGCAAACTCTGAATCTGATCTTTATAGATCCTAGATCCATAAAGACATCAAGAAACTCAATAACAAGACAATCCAGTTAAGTAATGGCCAAAGGACATAAACAGGCAATTTCAAAGGATGATATCCAACTACTTGATATCATAGGATGTAAAAAAGTTTTTATACACTCTTATTGTTTTTCAGCTTTATTGGAGAGAGAAAGAGATACATATAAAGGGAAAGCATTCTCATCCAGTGGTTCCCAAATGCCCATGATGGCCTGAGTTGAACAAGGACAAAAGCCAGGAGCAGGGAACTCAATCTAGGTCTCCCAGATGGCTAGCAGGAACCCAATCATTTGAGCCAGTAGCAGTGATTTCCAGGGTCTGCACTGCCAGAAGTTGGAGTCAGGATGTCAGTGAGAGCTGGAAATAGAATCCAGGCACTCCGTTGTGGGACATAGACCTCTTAATCACTAGGCTAAACATCCACTCATGGGTTGCTTGAACTTGAGTTAAGGTCCAGTTAAAGAGAAAAAAAATATTTATATCCACGATATTTACTTGAGTCACATTTTATGATGATATTTAAATTTTCCTGGTATAAAAACTTCTCTATATGGAACAAGCATTTTTTGTGTGTGAACTGTCTCCTACTCTGTACTGGGAACTGTGATCTAGACTTTAGACGTACCAAAAATAAAAGAGTAAAATTTCAATTCTACTCTTAAAATATATAGGTGTTAGAAATTGCCGCCAATAACATAGGCATGTATACATGAATGAGCAGCCTGGGGCTGGTATGGTGGATTCTGATGTCACCAGGGACTCAGACCTCCTTGATCTTGTCCCTTCACTATCCTAGTACTCCACATCACAGTCTAGCAGCCAGTGCTCCAGCAAGAAGGATAGAATACATCCCAAAACTCACCATTTAAGGAAGTTTCATTTCTATCATTTCAACAACTTCAACTTAGAAACATAGCTAATGCAAAGAAACATGAGACTCCTTTATCAAAAAGAAAAGGGTGGATATTGAGCAGCTTGTAAGGAGTCTCTGCCATAACTAGCAGAAAAAAATAAAAATATAAAGTGATGAGTATGTTAGGACTATATTTTTGTGGATGTTTTATCAGAGGTTGGGTAAGTACAGGAATCCTAAACAGAATAGTTAATACGTGTTTAAGGTAATCAAGGAGTCAATTACATATGGAGAATGGGAAGATTATTAGTGAGGCTAACAAGTAGCATGCTTTGGAAAATAATAAGTGAGGCAAAGGTTTCTGGCATCCTTTTATAAATAGCATAACAGAGGTTAAATCCATACTCTGATGTCAAATTGACTGGATGACTTTTGAGAAAATCAGTTAACTATATTATGTCTCAAATGTAAGATGAAAATAACTGCTATATCTACCATATTAGTGTTGTTATGAATATTAACTGAAATAGTAAATGAACTTGGCAAATTTACTTAAACATAATTGCTCAATAGATAATGTCTGTTACTGGTGGACTATGAATGGTTTTATATGAGTTCACATAAGGAACAACAATTACAGTGAATAGGGATTGGGGACTCACCAACAGGTATGGCATAATCAGATTTATTTCTTAGGACAAATGCTTTCTAGTGTGGTAAGATTTAAGCTGTTGTAAAGGAGATCAATTAGAAAGACTTCAATATTATGAGCCTCTGAATTAATTCAAAGACTTGTCTACATTTTCAGACTATTGATAATATTGTCAAATTTCTTGTTAGAATATTAGCAACTTCAACTACCACTGAAAATATAAATGACATCCCACAAAAACCTAGCTATCATGTGTATCATTTTCTTTAAATATTGGCAAATTCATCAAGTAAAAATGGTACTTTTATTCAATTTCTAATTCTTTTTTAAGGTTGACCTTTAAAGGTTTATTATCTTTGTATTTCCTGTGTATTTATCCATTTATATCCTTTTATATTTATATATTGGGAACAATTTTCCTCCTACAATTTCTTTGAGTTCTTCATGGATAAATGATTAACCATTTGCAAGCCCTATTAGTTTCTAAGATTAATGACAGTATTGCAGAAAGATCAAAGGAGGACCTCCCCTGATTTGATTATTGATTGGCCAAAGGAAAGGCAGGGAGGTCAGTGCAATATAAGGGGGAGATTTTTGTTTAAAAAAAATTTAAAAATAAGTGACAATTTTAGAAAACTCTACAGAATTCTTAAACACTTTGAGAAATATATTTCCTAAAGAGAGAATATGAACTCCCATTGAGTTCTGCTTTGAGATCAGTGTGGAGTGAAAATAGAATTTACTCAATAGGACAATCAATCATGGCTTACCACTGTTAAGAATATTCTCACATATTTTAGAAAATTGATGTCATTGTGAGTTAAAATATATTTTCATGATTTCTAAGTGATTGTTTCTGGCATATAGGGAAGCAACTGCATATAATTTAATTGAGTTCTTAGAAATCCTTAGCTTTTTAGTTGACTGCCTTGAGCACTAATGATGATTTTTTGTGACTATAATCCATGTTTATGCTTAATCAATGAGAGAGATATTATTTAGATATACAAGGATAAAGGATACAATAGTATTTTATCAGGAAATTCATGAATGATTATGTCATATTTAAATATTTTTGTCCTAATTGAAATATTAATGTGATATGTCAACTTAGAGATAAAACGAGACTTCTGAGAATTGTAAATGATCCAGATTGATCACACATCTTTGTAGCAATTTCTCATAAACAAATTTCATTAACTCTATTAAGTATACAAAAGATATATTAATTGACAAATTGATTTCATTTCTTTCGGATATATACTCAGTAATGGAATTGTTGGAACATACGGTGGCTGCTTTTTTTTCATGTTTTGTGGTGCCTTCATGCTGCTTTCCACAATGACTGCACAAATTTACATTCCCACTGACAGTGTGCCAGGGCTCCCTTTTCTCCTCATCCTTACCAGCTCTTGTTATCTTTTGTCTTTTTGATATTAGTCATTGTAAGTGGTGTGGAGTGATATATTAATGTGGTTTTTATTAGCATTTCCTGATGACTAGTGATATTGAGCATTTTTTCATGAACTTATTGGCCATTTTTATATCTTCCTTTGAAAAATGTTTATTCAAGTCTATTGCACATTTTATAATTAAAATTTTTTACTATATTATTGAGTTCTGGTTATTGGCCCTTTGCTGGTTCCTTTGCTATGCAAGAGCTTTTTAATTAGATGAAATTTCATATGTCTTTTTTTTATTTGTTTCCTGTGCTTTTGGGTTCTTATTCATAAAATCCTGTCCATTCTAATGACTGGAAGCATTTCCCCTGTTTTCTTCCAGTATTTTCATGTTAGTTTCAGGCCTTATATTTAGGTCTTTAATCCATTTTATATGGTGAAAGAGGGACCTAGGTACATTCTCCTATTTGAATATCCAAGTTTCCCAGCACCATTTATTGAAAAGTCTGTCCTTGCTCCTGGGCATGCTCTTATCACTTTGTTCTAATATCAGTTTGCTGTAAACTGTATGGGTTTACATCTAGGCTTTCTGTTCATTATGTTTTCTGAGATGTTAAGTGTTATTTTCTGTCTCAAGAACTCCCTTTGGTGTATGTATCCTGTGGGGTGGGTCAGATGGTAAAAAATGATCTCAGCCTTAGTTTGTTTTGGAATATCTTTATCTCTCCTTCTTATTTAAGGATAGCTTTGCTGGGTACAGTATTGTTAGCTGGGAATTTTTCTTTCTTCAATAATTTGAAAAATCTCATCTCACTCCCATGGGAGTGTAAGATTTCTGCTGGAAAGTCCACAGCTAGGCAAATTGGGACACTCTTTATATGTTACTTATTTCTTTTCTCTTGCAGTTTTGAGAACCCTCTCTAGCCTAGGAGAACCTGAGTATAATATGATGTGGTTGAGTTGAATCTGACTGGTGACCTCTGATGTTCCTATATCATCACAGATGTACCATAATCTGGATTGGCAAAGTTTTCTTTTACTAACTCTTTGAACATGCTTTCTACACCTTTGGCCTTCTCAAGTTCTTCTCGAATCACACTAATTTGGATGTTGATTAAAATTTTTTAAATTAATAATAAATAAATAACAATACATATAAATTGAAAAACTTTGCTGGATGAGGCTAAAAAAAGAGACAAAAGAAAAGATACAAAATTTAAAGTTAGTAAGTTGAACTTTCAGGAAGGAAGGAAGGGAAGGTGGCAAGCAGAGGGGAAAAAAAAGAAAAGGAAGAGGGAACTGGGGCCGGCATTGTGGCATAGCACATTAAGCCTCTGCCTGGGACGTTGGTATCCCATATGGGCATCAATTTAAGACCCAGCTGCTCCACTTCCCATCCAGCTCCTTGTTAATGTGCCTGGGAAAGCAGCTGAGGATGGCCTAAGTACTTGGGCCCCTGCATCCACATGGGAGACCCAGAAGCTCCTGGCATTGGCCTGGTCCAGCCCCAGTCATTGCAGACATTTGGGGATGAACCAACAGATGAAAGATTCTCTCTCTCTCTCTCTCTATCTCTCTCTCTCTCTCTCTCTCTCTCTTCCTTCCTCCCTCCCTCCCTCCCTCTCTCCCTCCATCCCCCCCTCCTCTCTCTGTAACTCTGTCTCATACAAATGAAAAATAAATCTCAGAAAAAAAAGAAAGAGGGAATGAAATAGGAAAGTACCATTATAGTCTTAGAATTATATCTATGAACTATATTGTATCTGTTCTTGTATTAATATCATAACTTGAAATTTGATGAGGATTGTGTTGTAGTAATTACCATACATTTGATATGACCCAGAGAAACTACTGTATCAATAAACTCCATTAAAAAAAATAAGTTCACAGGGCTGGGGTTGTGGCATAGCTTGTTAAGCTGCTACCTGTGATGCCGGCATCCCATACAGGCACCAGTTCAAGTCCTGGATGCTCCACTTCTGATACAGCTCCCTGCTAACAGCCTGGAAAAAGCAGTAGAGGGTGACCCAAGTGGTTGGGCTCCTGACACCATGTGGGAGACCTGGATGAGGTTCCTGGGACCTGGCTTCAGCCTGGCCCAGAGCTGCTGGCCATTGCAGCCATCTGGGGAGTGAACCAGTGGATGGAAAATCAATCAATCTCTCTCTCTCTCTCTCTCTCTCTCTCTCTCTCCTTTGCTTTGTGTAACTCTGACTTTTAATCTTGGGGCCGGTGCTGTGGTGCAGCAGGTTAAAGCCCTGGCCTGAAGCGGCCAGCATCCCATATGGGCACCGGTTCTAGTCCCGCCTGCTCTTCTTCCAATCTAGCTCTCTGCTATGGCCTGGGAAAGCAGTAGAAGATGACCCAAGTCCTTCAGTCCCTGCACCCATGTGGGAGTCCCAGAAGAAGCTCCTGGATCCTGGCTTTGGATCAGCGCAGCTCCGGCCATTGCGGCCATCTGGGGAGTGAACCAGCGGATGGAAGACCTCTTTCTCTGTCTCTACCTCTCTCTGTAACTCTTTCAAATAAATAAAATAATTCTTAAAATAAGAAAATAATCTTTTTAAAAAACAAGTTGAACTTTTAAAGATATGCATTTTCCTTTTCCAGTTAGAATTCCCAACTTTAGGGGCCAGTGCTGTGGCATAATGGGTAAAGCCACTGCCTGCAGTGCAGGCATCCCATATGGGCACCAGTTTGAGTCCTGGCTGTTCCACTTCTGATCCAATTCTCTGCTATGGCCTGGGAAAGCAGCAGAAGATGGTCTGAACCCTTGGGCCCCTGCACCTGTGTGGGAGACTAGAAGAAGCTTCTGGCTACTGGCTTCGGACCTACCTGGCTCTGGCCATTGTGACCATTTGGGGAATAAACCAGTGGATTGAAGACCTTTCTCTCTGTCTCTCCCTCTCTCTATAACTCTACCTCTCAAATAAATGAATAAAATCTTTTAAAAACCAATCATGAGAACATGGAATTCCTTGAGGTAAATCTCCACATTTTTAATTATTTAATTAACTCAAGCCAAATGTTCACCTAAGTTACTCTTTTGTAATATCCTGAATAATTTGCTCAAAATGAGGTCATGGAGTCAAACATGCATAACAGAAATTGTGTGTGTTTGTATACGTGTGTTTTAAAAATTCTGTGCAGAAATTATGGGGGTAAATGGTGTGAGTTATCTTTTGATTTGTTCCCCATCTAATATCAAATTACTTCTTGGGGTTTTCTTTAAATATTTCCCAAATATCTTGTCACTGAATTTTTATCTTCAGTTATAGCATAAATATTCATTTGAATATCTCCATTTCTCTATCAGGAAATTTCTATATGAATTCAAAGTTAACTATAAAACTTTATGATTAATATTTAGTTATAGAAGTATCTTTTTAAAAAAATAACTTTTTCTCTTTCATCCAGATTTTCATGAACTTGAGGTTCAACTTCTGGAAATGTTCTTATTCTAGCCTGTCTTTTTATTTTAACTACAGAGCTTCAAGTAATACAGGTGATTCAAACACATATGGCATAACCAGATAATTAATCAACTCCATTACTATTTTGTTTCTTTATCCCCTTCCTTTGCACATATTCTGGATTGACACACAAAAACTCAATGATTCTCAGGATCCCTTTTAGCCCTTACTGGGGACATTTGTTACACATATTTGTTAAGTATTTTGTGGTGGGAAGTTATTTTTATATGCTTTCATTGTGTTTTGCCAAAAATGAGCATTCAAGTTTTGCAAAAAACAAGAGTACAGTACAATTTGAGAATGAACGTTAGCCTTACAGGTACAATGTGTACAAGCTACAGCATGTGTTAAGACTGCACTTCCAATAAAAGCGAACTTTGAAATGTTTTACAGCAATGCCACATTCTTACTTTGGGTGATTACCATGTCAGAGCTTCCTGGTTCTGGAGCACAGCCTTGAATATTTGCACTCCTTATAAGCATTTAATTCTCTATGAAACTTCGACTAAACGATGGGGAATTATGTTTGTGTCCCTCTAACCCAGACAGTGCTGCATATCAATGGTCTCTGGCTGGTGTTTTTAAATTTATTATATATATATATATATATATATATTTCAAAGGAGGAGAGAGCAAGATTGATCTCTCATCTGTTGGAGCACTCTACAAATACCTACAAATACCAAGGCCAAGCCAAGTGAAAGCCAGAAGTTGATAATTCAGTCTGGGTTTCCTTGATGGATGGCAAGGACCCATTTACTTGAGCCATCATCTGATCCCTCCAGGATATGTATTAAAAGAAAGCTCAGATCAGGAGTGGAGCTGGGACTCAAACCCAGTACTCCAACCATGGGATGCAGGTGTTCCATGGAACAACTTAACCTCTGCACCAAACACCTGCCTTCATCAGGTAGCTTTGAGCCACAGATAATAAAGTGACTGTACTGACAATTCTTCAATCCTTTGAGAACTAAAGACTGAATGATCTATCCTTTTGATGTAAAGTCACTTTACATGTACGGCTAATCAGGATTAATTTAATCTTAACACAAAAGGTCCTTGAACCCATTTAGGACACAAAAAATTTATAATAGTTTTAATACAATGGAATTCTGAGTTATGACAAGCTAATGTTTTGAGTTTTATTAGCATCTTAGGACACGTACTCCCTGGTTTAAGATTCAAACCTCTGGACACACTTATGGTGGACCAGTAGACTTTTTAGCTGACAAATGACTGGCTGACTTGGAAATCGGTTTCTAAAGGCTCCAGAGAACAAGATGCTGATACCCCTGGGTTCTCAGCTCTCAGACTTTTCACATAGTTTTTACAAAAGAAACACCTCAGGTGTACCAAAGCTTTGTGTAATGAAATCTTTCAGAGCAGCCAGGAAAACATAACTCTTCCCCCACCTGGAATCCGTCGTGGGTTAGAGCACATTTAATTTCAAGTCAATAGGTTGCCTGCACATCAGCACTTAAGGGATTAAAGACAAGTCTAGTTTTGTTGCCTTAAATGTACTGTTATTGTTATCAATTCGTGCAGCCTT
This sequence comes from Oryctolagus cuniculus, assembly GCF_964237555.1. Lineage (NCBI taxonomy): Eukaryota > Metazoa > Chordata > Mammalia > Lagomorpha > Leporidae > Oryctolagus > Oryctolagus cuniculus. Next base: position 59,392,909 of record NC_091443.1, read on the forward strand.
GCAATAAGTTTTCAATAAATCTAAGATTAACTATTATTTTCTTGCCTATAAATAAAATATAATCATCTAAAAAATCAATGAAGGGAAAACCATCATATCCATTAACCTGGCTTAGAATCCCTCCAGGCCCTTGCTGTGAAACACAGTGCTGTGGATCTTTCATTTTATTGAGCTATATCTCTTTGTATGGCAACCAGCAGGCAAAAGGGAAAAAAATCAAATTTAAAAATCAAAGACCACATTTTTTTTGTTCTGAAAACCACTGAGGCAGGGGCTGAATATTCTTTTCTGCCTGGGGTTAATTTTTTTTTCATTTTAATTTGCAATCAGATGCAATAAAAAAAAAAAGACATTGCCTCCAGTAGCTAGTGGCTTTATTACCATCTCTCCTGCCAGTCTCCACTTTTTATAACTTCCAAATCCTTTGTTTTTAAAGTCACCTGCACAACCCTGCAATGTTATAAACACCTTCAGTTGTCTTCACCAACTGTCACTTTGTACCATCTGCTGTTACAATCTCAAAAGCAGTAATGCATGGAGGTCAAGGCCACTTTCTCTCAGGAAACTAAAAAACAACAGAGCCAAGTCATTTAGTGTTTTTTCTTTTTCCCCTTGTCAGCTTTACTACACCCTGGAGTGGATATTTTCCTTGCTTTTCAGTTGTGAATGTTCCTCAAAAGACATGAACTTCACAATAAGGTAACCATACAAAAACAAGGTTTTATAGACAACCCATTATCAACTAGCAGAAGGGGGTGATTAGTCATCTGCTGCACTTGAAATAGATCCAAAGAATTCAAGCCAGTACTGCAAAGCGGGAAATGCATATATCTCAGGATTCCAGAACTGGAGCCATCCTACCTGAATGTGAGGGACACCAGCAGTGACCTTTTGGAAGGCTGTAAGTAATCTCAGAAATCAGACGGTAAGGGTTTGACCAGCTCTGCCACCCACCCAAATTCAAAACATTTTCCCACTCCCATGCTACTCCAACTTAGCTCTTTCCAACTTTCTCTGGTCTGGAACCAAAAAGGACCACTTTTGTTACTGTTTTTGTTGTATATTTAAAATAGTTCAATTAAACTAATCCAACCTCCTAGTCTACAGGAGCTCTCTAAAAACCTAACTCTTTTTGAAAAATGAAAGTGTTTATCAGCATATTCTGTTTCTTCTATTTGCTGCTAATCATTATAAATTGACAGGAAATGTTTCAATGTGTAATAGGTCTATTTTATTCTCAAGTAAGTTTACATGCAAGTCTAAGTCCCCCAATAAATAAAATATAATCATCTTAAAGATCAATATGAGAAAACAATGAGAACCATTAACTCACCTCAGAATCCTTCCAACCACTTGTATGAACCACACAGCGCTGAGTGCTTCATTTTATTGAGCTGTATAATTCCTTGTATGGCAACTGGCAAGGGAAAAACCATCAAAGATTTGGGTGTTGTGCTCTGGAAATCAGAGAGGAGTACAAATGTGAGAATGGATTTTGACCCTTTTTGGTTATAGAAAAAAAATAGATTTCAGTATCCCAGGAAACAACGGTTTTGAGCTGCTGGAAGAAGTTAGCCTGGTATGGCTTCTCCTTTTGATAATGCTTCCTCATGAGCAATTTATAAACTTGGGCATCAATTTTGAAAATTGTCAGAAACTTTTAAAATTTAAGAGAAAGAGAAAGAAGAAACTGATTTTAAAAGTGGAAATGTGAGGGACTGGCATTGTGGAGTAACGGGTAAAGCCGCTGCCTGCGGTGCTGGCATCCCATTCGGGTGCTGGTTTGAGTCCAGGCTGCTCCACTTCCTATCCAGCTCCTGGTGAGAGCACCTGGGAAAGCAGTGGAAGATGGTCCAAGTTTTTGGGCCTCTGCACCAACCTGGGAGACCCAGAAGAAACTCCTAGTTCTTGGCTGTCACAGCCATCTGGGGAGTGAACCAGGGGTTCAGAGAGAGAGGTCTTCCATCTGCTGGTTCACTCCCCAGATGGCTGCAACAGCCAGAGCTGTACCGATCCAAAGCCAGGAGCCAAGAGCCAGGAGCTTCTTCCAGGTCTCCCACGTGGATGCTGGGGCCCAAGGACTTAGGTCATCCTCCACTGCTTTCCCAGGCCACAGCAGAGAGCTGGATCAGAAGAGGAGCAGCCAGGACTAGAACCGGTGCCCATATGGGATGCCAGCCACTTCAGGCCTGGGCTTTAACCCGCTGCGCCACAGCGCCGACCCCAGTGATGTCTTCTTAATTCTCTCCTTTCCACAGTAATTTCTTGGAGTGCTCAATAATGAGGAAAACTCAGAAACCATAACAAGACTTCAAACTTCTAACCTCATTGATATAAGTAATATTTTATAATACACTAAAATGTATCTCATTAGATACATTCCTTTTTTAAAAAAATCATTTACTTACTTGAAAGTCAGTTAGAATGGTTCATTCCCCAAATGGCTGGGCCAAGCCAGAGCCAGTAATGCCATTTAGCCTCCCACATGGTTGCAGGGCACAAGTACTTGGGCCATCCTTTACTGTTTTCCCAGGTACACTAGCAGGGAGCTGGGTCAGAAGTGGCATTGCTGAGACTTGAACCAGTTCCTGTTTGGGACGCTGGCATTGTATGTAGTTGCTTAACCCACTGCACCACAATGCCAGCTCCAAGTACATTTTTTAAGAAATTACCCCTCTTTGTCTTCCTTAAAATAGCCACCCCCTTGAAAAAAATAAAATACCTCTTCACTTGATGCAGGATAAAGAATTTTCCAGTGGTTTCTAAAATGAGCACATGGTCAAGTATCTGGCCCACTTGAGTTTATTTGGATAACTGAATTTATTGTTTAATTTTATGTTGTTTATTATAGTTTGTTGTTGTTTCTTCTGTTTCTTTTCCTTAAGCTTTGCTGGATTATACAAATCACTCTTCATTTTTTCATTTCTTTATCTTTCCAAGTAATTTAGAAATAAAATCAACTTTATTGATTCTACTAGTGATGATAGTTCCATCTATAATAATGGCTATTTATATATGTGAGCATCTAGCCAGTTAGCTCGGTTGGTTAGAGCATGGTGCTAATAAAATATATATGTGAGGTGCTCGGTCTAATGATTAAGAATTGGGTTAAATGCCTATATCCCAGGGCTGGTGTTGTAGTACAGTGGGTTAACCTTAGCTTGTGACATGGGCATCTCATATAAGAATGCAGTGAGTCCTGGATTCTTCTCATCCCCTCCAGCTTCCTATTAATGTGCCTTGAAAGGCAGCAGATGATGGTCCAGGTACATGAGAACCTGGCACCCACTTGGGAGACCCAGATGCAGTTCCTGGCTCCTGGCTGCAGCTTGGCCCCGTCCTGGTTGTTACCAACATTTGGGGAGCAAACCAGCCAAAGGATGATCCCTCCCTCTCCCCCCACTCTGCTTTTTGAATAAAGAAATAAATTTTAAATAACTAAATACTAACATCCCATATTGGAGTGCCTGCCTATGAGTCTAAGCTCAACTTGTCATTACAGCTTCCTGATTATGCTACCTTGGGAGGTTACAGGTGATGGCTCAATCACTTGGGTCACTGCCACACATGTGGAAGACCCAGATTGAGCTACAGGCTCCTAACTTTGGCCTGGCCCAAGCCTGACCATTGAGGGCATTTGTGGAGTGAACCAGCAGGTGGAAGATCTCTGTCTGTCTCTGCCTTTCTCTTTCTCTATACATTAAAATGAATACATAAAAAAAAATTTTAAGGTCACAATTTTCTCCTTATATAGAGTGACAGGAAATGTATATTAGACTGATTCTCTTTCCCTTTACAATTTACTTTTAAAACTTCACCAAGATGTATTTAGTTGTAAGTTTGGTTGTTTGTTTTAATACTCTTTGGGATGGAATGAACCTGGTCAGCCAAAAGGTTTATTTCTTCCTTCAGCTCAAGGAAATTTTCTCCAATTACTTGTTGAATTATTTTATTAGCCATGTTTTTGCTGTGACTATGGTGCTTAACCTATAACCCCAAAATCCTACTGATTTATGAACCTGCTTGGACCTGTAGATTGGCTGCACATCAACTGGTCAAGCTCCTCTGGATCTGCAGGAAGTAGGGCCTTTGGGAGATAATTAAGTCTAGTCACAGTCTTGAGGGTGCAGCCTCCTGGATGGAAGCAGTACACTTACAAGAAAAGGCAGATACATCAGAGCCTTCTCTCTCCAAAATTTGCAGATTTAGTAAGAACTTGGTCATCTGCAAAACAGCCCTCACCAAGGACCAAATCTGCCAGCCCTTTGATCTTAGACTTTCCAGCAGCCAGAACAGTGAGAAATAAATGCCTGTTGTTTAAGCCTCCAATGGTATCTTGTTACAGCAGCCTGAGCTGACTGAGTCAGTTTTGTAAAATCACTTTTATGTTTTTCATGCATCTCCTTGAGAGCCACTGTGATTTTAATTTAGATCTAATCTGGTATTACCCTTCTTACTTGTTATATTTGTTCTTCTTGCCTCAAGTGATTTAATCGCACAAAATGAGTTGTGCTCTATCTGTGTCATATACAAAGCTGTGTTTTCTTTCAGTTTTACTCTAGGTCAGGCTGTTCTTCCCTCTCACCAAGTAGAGAGTGTCTAGTGGTAGAAGGTGTAGAGTTTCGTGCTCTCATGAGCTAACAGCACAAACTGCCAAAATGTCAGCATCCTTCTGCTGAACTTGAAAGGGTTCCCTCTATCCCAGGCCATCCTGATACTTGTCTCCCGGCTGCAAATCTCGAGTTGCTTCAGCGTAAGATGAGGATCCTCTTGTAAGGGCCTTCCATGAACAGATCTAGTATCTCCTCCGGGCCAAACACAGCCTATGCTGAACAACGCTGAAGTCAACTAAAGGAGCGCAGATGTCTCTTCAACATAGCAGTTTTTAGTCTTTGATATATGTCGATCAATGGAATTGCTAGGTCACATAGTGGATCTATTCTAGGTTTTTGAGGAACCTCCAGTCTGTTTTACATAATGACTGTACTAATTTATATTGGGAGAGTTCCTCGTTCTCCACATTCTCACCAATATTGTTTTTTCTCATCAATTTCTTAGAAATTCAAAGTACATCTCAGATTTCAAAAATCTAAGATTTGCACTAATTGTGCAGTAAGTCCTGAGTGGTTATTATTTATGAAGCTTAGTCACCTGGAAACATTTAGTCACTGCACATCATAGAAAACCCACAACACTTACTCATTAAGCACACACTGAAGCAGAAGTTATTTGTCATAACATTTCTCTGTCACACGCTTTTTGCAAGAACTTGGGGTCTTGAGATTTTCTCAAGCTTTGGGGGTCTCTTCTCCGATCATACTATCAGGTTCTTTCTCAGCTTTACCTACCCTGAAAGGACACCAACCTCCAAAATGTTCCCTTCTACATTCTCCTCTAGAGTTAAGCATCCTTTGTTCTCCCAAACACACATCTGTTGTCTAGGCTAATAAGTTGTGTAATGTCAAAATTCAACTGTAACTCTGGAGTCACTAATGTGAAAATTAAATTACCTATGACTTATATGACACAGTCCACAGGAAACACCTGCAATTTGACAACTGCATTATTTTATAGTACTGTCAAGACTTAGCCAAGACATGTACTAAAAATCTAAACCCCCCAATTTAAACAAAATAGCTTTAGAAAAACCCAAGAACAGTGAGAAAAACAAAAATCATCAACTATGGAGTTGGCATTCAAAGCAGCAGTTAAAATGCCACCCAGGATGCCCATGTCCTATATCAGAGTGTCTGGTTTCGAGTCCCACTTCTACTCTAGATTACAGATTCTTGCTAATGTGCACCCTGGAAGGCAGCACGTGATGAATCAAGTAGTTGGGTCCCTGCTACCCTTGTGAAAGACCTGGATTGGGTTCCTGGTTCCTGGCTGTAGCCTGGCCCAACTCTGCCCATTGTGAACATTTAGAGAGTGAACAAGCTGATGGGAGCTTGTTCTCTCTCTCTCCCTCTCTCCCTCTCTCCCCCTTTCCTCTCTCCCTCCCCCCCCCCCGCCTCTCTCTGAAATAAAGTCATCAACCACAAACAGTAATCAACTCAAGGAAATTTGATTTGTGCAGCTCCAAAATACTAAGTACTTTGGCTAAGCCCCCACTTCTTTTTAAGCACTCTAGTAAACACAGTCTTTTACACTTTTAAGTAATTAGCAGGCTGCGGAATCCTAAACTGTATCTATCTCAGAGATTTACATGGACTCTTTTTTTTTTAACTTTTATTTAATGAATATAAATTTCCAAAGTACAGCTTATGGAGTACAATGGCTCCCCCCCATACCTTCCCTCCCACCCAAACCCTCCCCTTTCCCACTCCCTCTCCCCTTCCATTCACATCAAGATTCATTTTCAATTATCTTTATATACAGAAGATCAGTTTAGCATATATTAAGTAAAGATTTCAACAGTTTGCACCCACATAGAAACACAAAGTGAAAAATACTGTTTGAGTACTAGTTATAGCATTAAATCACAATGTACAGAACATTAAGGACAGAGATCCTACATGAGGAGTAAGTGCACAGTGACTCCTGTTGTTGACTTAACAAATTGACACTCTTGTTTATGGCAGCAGTGATCACCCTAGGCTCTTGTCATGAGTTGCCAAGGCTATGGAAGCCTTTTGAGTTCACCGACTCTGATCATATTTAGGCAAGGTCATAGTCAGAATGGAAGTTCTCTCCTCCCTTCAGAGAAAGGTACCTCCTTCTTTGATGACATGTTCTTTTACATGGACTCTTTAATTGACAGTCCAGTTACAGAGTGAAGACTAAAGTTTTCCCCTCGCAGCAGCAAAAAGAAGTCTTTATATCCAGCATTATCTGCTTCTCTCTAATCCCCAGTATCCTTACTGATCTATCAGTCATTGAACATGGCACATCCTAATATTTCTTCCCATAGGTGAGAATCTGGGGAAGCTTTCAAGCATTTTTTTTTTTTGCCAGTGGAAAGGCTATTTGACTGTATGCTCCAATTCTGAGTTCAAATCCTAACAGCAATTTACAAACTATGTAGTACTGGGTAAGCCTCTTAGTTTTGCTTTGGTTTTCTTATCACAGTGTGACTAATAATGACTTCCATAGATTGCTGTGAGAACTAAGAGTGTGTGACTTGAACAGAACACTGCCTGGCAACAAAGTCAGTGTTCAGTTAAAGTCAGCTCATGTGATATCCTGCTATGGAGAGCAATGCTTCTCAAAGTTGAATGCATATTAGAGACACCCAAGGAACTATTTTAGAACACTAATGCCTAAGTCCCTACCCAGCCCAATGAAATTGGAATATCTGGAGGGATGTAGGGAGCAGGGGAGGAGTGAGGTATCCAGTAGGATTCTAAAACTAGAACATTCTTAACAATAATCAGAATCTTCAAAGTTATTTGCTGAGTGCTTACTATGCACTAAGCTGTGTCCGCAGTCATGTTTACTTACACCTTCCTCTCTGAGCCAGGCTCCAGAAGAGAAAACAGGACCCACAAACAGTACTGTATAAGCGGACCTGAGAGCACAGCCTGCACCTGTGGAGCTTGCCCAACCACCGCTCTGTGACTGAGAGGCTTAACCAGGGAGACTGGCAAGAGAGAGGAAGAGGCTGTTCTCCGAATGGAGGATGAGCAGACTCTGCTTTGTTTTCTTTTCCCAAGCTTCCCCCACTTACCTTTTTACATTCTGGATAAATTTATAACATAGATCATATACTTTATTTCTGTAAAATAGATTTAAAGCCCACACATATTAGCCCTTGCTATTAGTTTTTGCTATTAGTTTTTTATCAGTGTGGATGCTTTAGGAAGGAATATTCATTTTGAAATTAAAACACAACTAAAACATTAATTTCCTGCAAAACTTAACATGTTCTAGGATAACGTAGAGAATACAATTTAGTGTCCATGATATATTATAAGTGAAAAAAGATGTGGATCAATATTAAGATTCTATTCCTACAAAAAGAAAAAACTTGATTAATATTATATAAAATATAATCTTATATACTGACACCAAAATATTGTCGTTCAGGCATAAGTGTGTAACTATATCATTAATATTTTTGGTTTCTGTATATAAAGTAATAATTCAAGGATAATTCTTAAGTCCTCTAAATCGAGTATGATACTGAAAATGACCTCTTTGTGACATAAAAAGAGCAAAAACAAGGTTAACATAATTTTTTCAAGACTCCCAGACCAAAAAAAAAAGTTCATGTTACTTTGCAAGCTTCTTCATTTGCATAAAAGCATGCTATGTCACATTTCTGTTTTATTGAACTTTTATTAAGAATATATAATCCAGATGTTCCTTGATTTCAGAAGGCAATTTTTCTTAAATTATGAATTTGTTTATCATTGCCAGAGATTTTTCTTTTCAATGAAAGAATCAAGACAATATTCCTTTAAAATACTAATTCCTCTTTACAATTATAATTTTATTTAAAATAGAAATTTCAACTTCCTGAGATGGAAACATCATGCAAATGCATCAGATTTCCACATTATTTGTTAGAAAATATAGTGACTAGATTTATGCCCGGTAATTTAAGAAGGAGTCGCTCCTCAGTTCCCCAAGAATGGACAGTCCTTCTGTAATTTTTCTACTTATCAAGAAAAAGAAATGCTATTCCAGGCAATGCTTCCTCCATCATCTCTCACTTCTCAAAAGCCACAGCTTCTCAGTCATATTTTTAGATGACAACTTTAGAATCAATTTCTAAATATCTCTTTCAGAATGAATTAATGTAGGTTTAATTTGTAGAAACTTGTTGGAATAAAATTGAAAACCTTTTTCTTAATAGTTGTGATGCATCTGAGAAAGCTCATTCCAGTAGACTTGGTGTCTACGACAAGGGCATCAGGGAGATAATTCAAGAAACTATTAAAACAGTCCAGGCCAGAAATAAAAGCCTGAACTGTGCAAGAGAATAGACACTTGGGAAACAGGAGACTGTGGCAGGCAATCAACAGTCATTTTCCCACCCTCTTCTTGTCTGGCAGAGTCCATCTCCTACTTACAGACACTCGGAGAGACAGGTAGGGAAAGAACCTGACTGGCCCTGTACCCAGGCCTGACCAAGGGACAGGCAGGAAGGCTGCTGAGGTGGGGGTAAGGAGAGAGTTCCCTCTTGATAGAAAGATTGAAGAATAAAGAACTCTTCATTTGGCTGCTAGAGAATGTGAAGTGAGAACATGATGCTTGTTGCTACTACCCTGCTTTGTGCAGCCCTGAAGAGGCAGGCCAAGGCATTTGTAGAAAATCCACCCCAGAGCTCTGATAGCTCTGAATTGCTGAATCAACCATGGGAAAAAAACCTGACTCTGGAATGTTTGTTTTACACTACATGATAAAATTCCTTGCTTAAGCAACTTACAGTCAGGTTATGTATTAATTGCAGCTGAAATTATTGTAATCAAAACACAGAGGATGAAGGAAACATGATAGAATTGAGTAGGTGGAATCCATATTCCTTGATAAATGACAGATTATATACAATGAGGAAAAATAGGGAGTGTAGGATGACTCCCAGGAAATGTATGTCAAAGGGCTTAGGGTGGCATGGTTTACTAAAGACAGGAAACACAGAATAACTTGAGTGAGGAGGGTGGAGAATGAGTAATGAAGTTTGAGACATACCGTGACATGTTAATATCCACTTCTTTAAGACATTCAGATGACTCTACATCATGGGTGTGGGTTATAGTCCCAGAGCGCAGACATTCCATGAATGGAAGACAGAGTAGATAAGAATAAAAGCTTTGATATTTGAATAGCTGTGAGGTATTTCTGTCTGTTTCTAGCATAAATTTCTGTTTCATCTTGCCCCATATCTAAATGCTTATGATGCAGTCCTTTTCTTAGAAACTTATAGCTAATTCAACACAATCACACCTGTATGTCTAATTTCTCCTTTAACTTTTGATTGTTCTATTCTTATATATAAGATAATGCCAGTAATACTATCCTCTGAAAAGGACAGCTAATCAAAGACAAACTCCTGGAGAACACAATGTTTAAAGGTATACAGAGACATGTTCTCATGAACAGCTAAGAAAGAGAAACAAAAAATATTGGAATCAATCCAAAAAAACTTTAGTAGAAGCCAAAGAACTGAGTTACTCAGAGGAGTCAATGGTGTAAAATGACACACAGGACGTCTTATAAATCAGATCAAAAAGGGTCAGCCACTTGCCTCAGACAAAGAGGTTTGGCCATCAAAAGTCATTTTAGACAGATACACTATTCATAGAAAACTACTTTCTAATATTAACACTACAGATGGATTATATAAGCATGTACTTTGTGTTTTAATATTACTTTAACTGAAGTTAAAAAATTGGAGGATATTCTTCAGTAAAATTAGTACAGTTAAATCAAACTTCAGAATCTCATTTTTTCCAACATCTAATCATGTTACAAATTATAGTTTTAAAAGGAGGAAGGAGATCATCAACATCAAATTAATTTAAAAGGGGTATAATCCTTCCTAAAAACCTTTAAAAGAGAATGGAGAGCAAAATCCCAAACATTTGCTAGTAGAGTAGCCATTCCCAACCCCACTTGCACATCCTGGAGGTAAAACCAGAACAAGATGAGAAAATCTCGCTAACAGCCCCAAATTTGAAAGGGGGTGGGGAGGAGACTAGCCAAGGATGAAGAATGATGAAGAAGCCAACTTTGAAAGAATCTCAGAATTTTGAAGAATATAAAGATCCTCCTGAGATTCCAGGAGCTTAGCAGAATGAGTGACCAAGGCTTTAGCATTTCCAGCCTAGTTTGATCCCCTCAAGCAGAGATTAAAGTGGAATGGGATGAGAAGATGACTGTAAGCAACCAAAGCTACTCACCCTCCCAGTTTAACAGAGATTCCATAGAACCGAAACCTAAAGAGAAGGTGCACAGGCAAGATCCTGTGGGAAGACGGGAAGGTATAGAGGCAGGTGCAGTGGTTAGGAGAAATCTTTGGGAGGCCGGTGCCATGGCTCACTAGGTTAATCCTCCACCTGCAGCGCCGGCATCCAATATGGGCACTGGTTCTAGTTCCAGTTGTTCCTCTTCCAGTCCAGCTCTCTGATGTGGCCCGGGAAGGCAGTGGAGGATGGCCCACATGCTTGGGCCCCTGCACCCACATGGGAGAGCAAGGAAGCACCTGGTTTCTGACTTCGGATCGGCACAGCGCCAGCCATAGCGGCCATTTGGGGAGTGAACCAACATAAGGAAGACCTTTCTCTGTCTCTCATTGTCTATAATTCTGTCAAATAAATAAAATAAAAAAATGACATGAGGGATACCTTCAGAGACGCCATACTACAATTTAAAAAAAAAAAAAAAAGGAGAGATCTTTCCCAACTATCAAAGAACAGCCATAGGACCAAAACATAGAATATTCATACTTTGCTTATTCTGACCTGGCAGAATGCAATAACTAGAGCCTAAGAAAAGACAGTTATAATTCAGGGTTAACTTAGGGCTCCAGAGCTCAGTGTTCAATAGGGAGAACAATGTTAAGCCCTAGAGAGTCTGATGTCCTCCTACTCACCCCTAGTTGGGATAGATATACCTCCTGATAATTGGATTAAATTCTGGAGTTAGTTCTGCTACAGGAGAGGCCCAACCTAACCTCAGTCTGAACACACTCTAACACTCAAGCTAATCTTCAAACTCACCCTCACCGTAATTCCAGCTCAGTATTAACTGTCTCATTTGTAAAATAGGAATCATTTTGGGAACTATTAATCATACCAACTTCCTCCACAGGAAATGCTTAAGGATTAAAAGCAAACAACATATAGAAACATGAACCATGCAAAGAATAGGGCATTGATACAAAATTCTTGTGTGTTATTTTGCATTTAGAAAGTGTATTTATACCTTTTTCTAGGTTAATGATCTTAGAAACCCACAGTTCAGGGCTGAACCACCCTCTCGCACTAATTTTTCTTCCCCACATGTAGATCTGCCAAAAACTTTTGAAAGTACTAAGAGCATGGATGTTCAAGGTGTATGTCTGTTTTCATTGAGACTTTGGCCTCAAGAAAACATTGCCTTGTACAATATTGTATTTTCAAATCGTTGTCTCAATAAAGTTTAATTTGACATTATAGGCTTCATCATATTTTATCAGAACTTTAGTGCCGACTGCAGTTGTTTCATGTTCTGTTAGATACAGCAAACCCACAATTTGTGCCACTTACCTGGAACAAACATTGCCCTCAGCTGTTTGGTAATCAGGTAGAGAGTAACTGAAACACCCCACAGCCTCTATGTAAACACTGGATATTACTAGCTATTCATAACTGCAGCTTGGCATGTTCATGAAATTAAGCAAAGTAATTAATTTAGTTTCAGGCATAAAACAAGTAAATATGCAGGGCTGTCGAAGCAACACGCACATATGAAAACTCATAGAATTATTATCATAACAAAAGTGTGTAGCCTGCAGTGAGAAAGCGCTTTTTAAATTATTTTGTCAAAGAAATACATTTAATTTATCATTAGTAGCCTTAAAGATACAAATTTTAATATTTCTTCCTTATATTAGCAGGCTACTTTCCATATTTATTGACTCTAATTATTGTGTTTGTAAGACCCAAACTAAACTATAACAAATGAGAGGCATCATTTCTTATGTGTGAAAATCTCCTCATTTCACCATTATAAAACATCTAACAGGATACTTCCATTCAAAACAACCTGTTTTCCAGAGTGGATATCATGAGAAGCAAACAAATGATGAACATAAACAAAGCTAGGATGATGAGGAGGAGAAATGGAGGATGGAGGGTTCTCCCTCCTCCAATGATAGCTTAGGCATTTAACTTGCTACCTTGATTAATCTGAAGTAACAAGACAAAACCATCCTTTGCAAAATGCTTCAAAAATCTTTATATGAAAACCATTTTCTAGAAAGATGGAGAAATGGCATTTTAATCAACTTCCTAATATGCACACCTGGATTTCGAATTTTCAGATGGTTACAAAATTGTAACCCTATAACCACACCAAATACAATCTTTACAACTCCAAACACTCATCAGAATCTTGTCATATCATTATTATCATGCATTACACTGCCACTACACAAAAATCTCCACTAATATGTACAGATTGAGGTAGGCATTTGGCTCAACATGTAACCCCCATTCGGGACACTCACATCCCATAATAGAGTCCTTGGGTTGGAGTCCCAGCTCTGCTCCCAGTGCCAGTTTCCTACTAATACAAAAGCCAGGAGGCAGCAGGTGATGGCTCAAGTAGTTGGCCTCTCACACGAGTCTTAGATTGAATTCCCAGCACCCAGCTTCAGCCTGGACCAGCTCTAATCATCGCAAACATTTTGGGAGTAAAACAGCAGATGAGTGCTTAATTTATAGTACACGTACTGGTAAAAAGATGGGCAGCAGAGCATTTCATATATTTAAACCTAAAAAGCCATTAAAACTCTAGGTTAAGAAATTGTTCCATGTCAGAAGGCTGAGAAAAGGCAAATGACTAACTTAAAATTTATATAATTCCTGAACTGTTACTTATTCATCAATTTCTGCCTTCTGCACTCTATGCAGTTAATAAACATTTTAGGACAAAGGGAAGGATGTGAAAGAAGGGAGAGAAGAAAAAAAGAAGGAAGGGGGAAAAGGGAGGGGCTTGAGAAAGCGGGGGCGGTCAGCTCTGGAGGGAGCTGCAGGAAACCACCTTTTAGTAATTTGACTTTTCTACCTGTGCACATTCAAAAAAATCACTTGTTATCATCTTCAGTAAAAGAGACAAAAATATTTTCTAACAGCCTACAAATTGTAACATCAAAAGCACTACTCACACTAAATACCATATTTGGTAAAGGTGAGCAGACAGAGAAGTAGCCTTGCTAAATCCAACAACCAAAAAAGCAGAAAGCAGCAGCGTGTAGCAATGACAGGAGTTTCAGGTTTCAGAAATCTCCGGCCAGGGGTTATCTCTCTCTCTCTCTCACTCTCTCTCCACCCCAGCAAGGATAACTGTGTTTCCTCTTTTGTTGATTTCTCACCTCACAAGTCATTTGCTTTGTTCCTTCCAAACTCAGAAACTCTTCAGCGTTCTGGGAGCAGAATTGCTGATGGTGCTTCCACGCTGGAGGCCCTAATACAAACGCTGCTACCCCGCCGGATGGGGTCGTGAGCAGCTGCCGAGAGCTGTCCGACATCATTGCCTGGATGCTGCTCTTCAGACTTCTGGCTTCACAGCTGTGTCTAGCTTTCTTCTCTCATTTCTGCTGAATGGAAGCTGTCAGAGGGGTCAGACGAATCTATGCCATATTTCCCTTTGATCCTGTCAACAGCAAACAGGATGTTTAAGAAAACCCACAACTCAAAAATTATTAAGATCACGACCATGCCTACACACACAAACACACACACAAGCTGCATGAATGTATAATGAGGCAATGAAAAAGCTTTAGTAGTAGCTTTTCTACCTTCATAAAAGTCTCCTAAAGTCCAATAGTTGGAAACCTTGGTTTGCTTTCCAATGACAGTGAACCCTGTCTGGTTTTTTGGAAAATGTTGTTGTGGCTTATGTTATTGTTTGTTTACAGTTTCCTTATTTGTTTGTTGCTTGTTTGTTGTTGGAGCCTCTCAATGGAGAATTACATACAAAATTTACCACCATCAATTCCCTCAGCAGTGCATTTTGTTTGACTAATCTCACTGGGTTATTTGATATGCCACAAACATTTTCTCTATGTAATTCACAGTTAACACTCAGTCAAAATCAAGGGCCAAAATACATGGAAAATGTGCTGTGGGAAAGTTCCAATTACAGGTGTTTTACCACAGCAAACTGGATAATGTTTATACTTCATCTTTCCACAAACACTTTACCAAAGCATGTGCGGATCTAACCATGGGACCCAAGCCTGCTCAACAGGTGGCCCATTTGGAAAGCACTACTCTCAAGTCCTACTCTATGAAGTTTGCCAAATTCCCACAAGCAAGCAAGAGAGTCAAAACAGAACTGCTGCTGTAGCCAAAGTTCATCCACATTTCTTCCTCAACCCACCTTCAGCAACATCACCTCCAGATTTGGGACCTGAGCTGTCAGAAAACATACAAATCATCTCCATGGTCATCTCAAGAAGACTGCTGAAAAATTAAAACTAGCTTCATCTTATGGTTCATAATGACTACCAAACAAACAATCCTTAGTACTTGCCTATAAGTTAAGGGTTTTTCAATAAACAAACTTATCAGAGAAAGAGCACTTAATATGTGAGACTGACCTAATAAATAACCACTAAATTGAACTAGCCAAAAGAATTCTTTTGTTTTTCATGACTTAAGCATATCACTTAACCTCTTCCTGCTTCTGCTTCCCAGGTTATGATAGAAAGTGGTTAAGACAACTAGAGTGTCTCCCTGGCTGAGGTGTGGTTCTTAGCTACGGTGCCTAGTTAGTATAGCAGACCATAAAAAAGATTTAAATAACAAGCAGGGTATATCTATGAAGTAGAACACGGAGTAAGTCAATTTATTAAAATAATTTTCTATTAGAATTAATTTCTATAGATAGCTTTGAGGAATTCTAATTAAAGATTTCTATTCCTCCCCCAGTCTTTTCCTGTACTCAATATGTATTTTCTTGTTAAGAGATTACAAAAACGGTTCTGAGTACATACATATCTATAGAACCTCAATAATAAAACAGATTTATTGCATATTTTCATTTAGTTATATATTATATCTTGGCCACTGTTGGGCCAAGGAGGGAAAGGAGTGGGGAGGGGTTTGGCAAAACATTAAATGGATGTCCAGGATGAAATGATTTCCTCGTAAAGGAATGTGTGTAAGTCACCTAAAATGACATTGTTTCACAGAATTAAAAGTAAAACTTGATTTAAACTTGATTTATTGAAAAAGAATAAGAACATAAACAATGCCGAGTATTATATAACATAAGTCTGTTACATTGAGTATCTTATTACTCTATGTATTGTGTTAGTAATATTGCACCAGAAACAGTAATCAGAAGCAGCTCAGAAGGGAAATGTCCTCTTTATCCCATTTAAAATGAGAGCACGATCTTTAGGCATCGTGTGACACTGTCAGAATATCTTGTGGGACTGTTTCTTGGGTTCTCTTTCTCTGATTAGAGCAAATGTCTGTAATGTAGCAGAGCTGTCTAAACCAAGTTCCTAATAGGAAAAGACACAAAACCTTTTCTGATTGGAAATTCTGATGCCTGTTTCTACTAGGCTTGCCTTGCGCAGCTTGTCTATTGAATGGTGCTGTCTCTTTCTAACTGCAAAAAAACAAATAAGGTTCACGCTCAGGTTTAATTTGGCTTTCAAGCTCCAACGTATTCCCTTGTGCTTGTTTATTGCACATCCACAGCTGTTATTTTCCTTTCTTCTGTTTGCTGTTTCTTCCACAGTTAGCTAATAGCACTGAGCTATCATTCCTCCTGTTTGCTTCCGCTGTGTGTGCCTCCTGTTTTCATTGATGAGCTTGTCCTGACCCTGATGATTAACTAAATATTTTTTCTTCAAAATTAATTTTTTCCAAATATGCTCCAAAAATATTGTTTTCCTTTTCACCCTGACTTTATTCCCTTCAAAAATGAATGAGTAAAATAAAAATCTTATCAAATGGCAATATGCCCGATGTTGCATAGTCAATAAGATTTCACTCAGCATTTTCTCTTGTTCTTCTTATCCTCTGTAGCTCAAGACTAAAAACAAAATACTAAATGATTGATTATCTTAATGGTCTTACTGGAAAAGCAGCAACTAGTTCCTAAATTTCCACATGTTGAATTGCTCAAATTTTACAAACTCAGAAAATTAGAAACAAAATAAACTTAGAAACACTCAGGTGACAATTCATTGGGGGTTTCTGAAGTAGTAAAGTCAAGTGGTGTCATTCTTTCTTAATATTAAAATTCTCAAATAATCAAGTGTGATTTTTCACTCTACCAAGGATTCTATCTTCTCTCAAACGCCAATTCGATAGTTCTTTTTTTTTTGAAATTTAATTGATTTATGTATGTATTCATTCATTCCACAGATTTTCAATAGATATTTGGTGCCAGATAAGTATAACTTCAAAAGAAAATGTATGGAGAATAGACTATTGGATAAAAACTTAGAAGACCATTGAAAGTTTGGCACCAGGCTACCTACCCACTGCCCAACCTTGCACCACTCTGTATCAGCCTCCTTTATCAGCATGGGCTACCTGTCGGTGAACAGACACAGATCCCTATATGCCAGAGTATGTGCAGTATGTCCGCAGGAGGCTGGGGTCAAATTCCAGTGCTACCACTGTTAGCCATAGAACCTCAAAAAACATGTTAACATGACTCTCTTTCTCTGAGAAATGAGAAAATAATAGTATCTCTCTCATAAATTCTCATCAACTGAGCCCATAAGTTAAAGCACTTAGAACAGTGCTTGATACAGAGCAATGCTGTAGGGGCTGGTGTCTGTAGCATAAGAGGTTAAGCTGCCACCTGCAAGGCCAGCATTACATATGGGTACCAGTTCAAGCCCCAGTTGCTCCACTTCTGATCCAGCTCCCTGCTAATGCACCTCAGAAAGCAGCAGAAAATAGCCCAAATGCTTATGCCCCTGCACCAATATAGGAGATCTGGAAGAAGCTCCTGGCTTCGGCATGGCCCAGCCCTGGTCACTGAGGCCATTCGGGGAGTGAACCAGTGGATGAAATCTCTCTCTTTTTTCCCCCAGAAACCTTTTATTTAAGGAATACAAATTTCATACATTTCATAATCACAACTTTAGGAACATGGTGATTCTTCTTCCCACCATACCCACCCTCCCCCCCACACTACCACCCCTCTTCTTCCTCCTTCTTCTATTCCCATTCTTATTTTTTAATAAGATCAATTTTCAATTAACTTTATACACATATGATTAACTCTATGTTAAGTAAAGAGTTCAACAAATAGTACAAAAAAAAAAAAAACCTTCCACTTCCTCAACAGTTGAGAAAAGGGCTGTTTAAAGCCATTGCTCTCAAAGTCTCAATTGTACTTCTATAGATTGCCTTTTAGGTGCTATATTAGTTATAACATGTCAGGAAGAACATATGGTATTTGTCCTTCTGGGACTGGCTTATTTCACTAACTATGATGTTTTCAAGTTTCATACATTTTGTGGCAAACGACCAGATTTCATTTTTTTTACTGCTATGTAGTATTCCATGGTGTACATATCCCATAATTTCTTTATCCAGTCTCTAGTTGATGGGTATTTGGGTCAATTCCATATCTTAGCTATTGTGAATTGAGTTGCTCTTTCTCTCCCCCCACTCTGTAACTCTGCCTTGTCAAATAAACAAAATAAATCTTTTGTGTGTGTATATATATATATATGTGTGTGTGTGTGTGTTTAAGATTTATTTTATTTATTTGACAGACAGAGTTAGAGAGAGAGAGAGAGAGAGAGAGGCCTTCCATCTTCTTTCCATCCTCTGGTTCACTTCCCAGATGACTGCAACGGCCAGAGCTAAGCTGATCCAAAGCTAGGAGCCAGGAACTTCTCCCAGGTCTTCCACACAGGTGCAGGGGCCCAAGGGCTTGAGCCACCTTCTACTGCTTTCCCAGGCCAGAGCAGAGAGCTGGATCGGAAGTGGAGCATCCAGGTCTCGAACCGGTGCCCACATGGCATGCCGGTGCCGCAGGCTGGGGCTTTAACCTGCTGCACCACAGCACCAGCCCCAGAATGTTGTATATATTTTTAAATAATGTCTTTAAATTATGCATGTCATGAAAAAGTAAGTGAATTTGTGCATATGTAGAATGCTTAGAGCTGAGACTCAAATGCTAAATGAAGATTACTATTCTGCCAGAGTATGTGCAGGACTTCTCTGCAGTTCTTACAGGTATTTCATGCTATGAGACCCTGTCACCAAATCATGACTGGTTTGACCAGATAAAAAGCACCTGACCAAAAGAAGATAATCCACTATGAGTAACTGGACTAATCTGACCACCGTTCTGGAATTTTCACTGAGAATATACAAATGAGTTGCCAAAGTAATCAGGTAGTAAGAGCTAGACTGAGTATTGACACAGTAAAAACAGCAGGGACTGTGAAACTAGCTGAGTCATAGTCCCATCCATCCATCAAAGTATTTCCTTCCTGACCTACACATTGCAGCCATAACCTATCTTACGGTCATTTCTGAAAACATTTCCATGCCTTTATTTCGTGCTGGTCTCTCAGTATGAAATGTTCTTTTTCATTCTTTCTGTCTACCTCAAGTAATGATTACAACAGTGAGAACAATCGACAGATCACAATACACTTTCTTTGAGCACTGTTAAATTTCTTTCAAACAACAGCTGCCCTGAGAAATAGATATGCTCTTTATTTCAGCTTTATGATTCAGAAACTGAAAACTCACAGTGGTTAGATGACATACCTGGTGTTGTAGAAAATCAAGAAACATTGGCCAGAAGTAGAAAAATGAACTAAGTCCTTTGACATTGAAATCAGATTGTTTTGCTTTGTTTCAATTAACTATTCACACTAATTTTTTAAGGTTGAAACCATAATCTATCAAAACTCAGAACCAATGGCATGACAGGAAATCTTCCACAGTACCCTAATCATAGCATTTAGTGCATACTGATTAAGAATGATAGCTACCATTTTTGAATGCTCAATGTATCTCAGGCACAAGGTGAAAGATTTAAGCACACCATTATAGTCCCACTTTAGCAAGGTGGAGGCAGAGGTTTGGAGAAGTGAAACAGCTTGCCAGATGTTATCCAGCTGATAAGTGGCAGAGCCAGGCCATTGATTACAGAGCTCATGTGCTTGCACCACCTGCATGCTTCCTTCTTGCCCCAGCCATTATTTTTTTTTTAATTTTATTTAAGGAATACAGACTTAATGCATTTAATACATACAAATTTGGGAACATGGTGATTCTTCCCCTCTACCTCCCTCCCACCCTTCTTCCTCCTTCCTCTCCCTTTCCCATTCTTATTTTTTACAACGGTCAGTTTTCAGTTAATCTTACAAGAATAACCCTACACTAAGTAGAGTTCACTGAATAGTATGAAGAAACAAGAAAAAAAAGAACAGAAACAAACAAGAAAAGCATTGTTCCTCGAAAGTCAAGACAAGAGCTGTTCAAAATCATCACCTCTCAAGCAATCAGTTTTGCTCCTATAGATGTCTCTTTTTAATGTTAATTATTCACATGAGTTTCTCCCCTCTATCCTAAAAATCTTCAGATTTAGGAAAGTTCTTAGATCCCTCTCTGCTGCACCAAAAAATACCAATAAACATCTGTGATGGTTTAACTACCTAAGTAATATCTGGCAAATTTTTAGATGTGTATCAGAAAACAGTGAGACCAGAGTCTTTGGTCTTTGAGTCTTTGAGAACTGAATGCTCAGAGGGAGATTCAATTTAATTTAATTCATCTCGATTTATCTTTATTTTCATTTTTCCTTGACAAATTCATCTGGGATAAAATACTTCGTGGGGTCTCTTGAATACTCAAGTCTTCCTTCACATTGCCTTCCTCACGAGGGCCAAATGAGATGAGGTATGGGAATTCACCCAGGGAAGTATAACACTTGAGATAATTGTGCTACTCCCTCAGTTTATCCTGCTTCAACAGGAGAGCCATGGGTACTGTTCAGTGTTCTTCCTAAAAAAATAAGTTATTTTCTTCAGTGTTTGATTGCTCAATTCCTCAATTTTGTATATGTTTTCTGGTCTCCTATTTTATTCCTACTATAATTAGGGTGAGTACTATGAAAAATGAGTGGATCCAGGAATCCCAGTTTTCCAGAATACTCACGTTCCCATCTCTCTGCAGCACAGTTCTGCCATGATCCTGGCGGAAGTCACACCTGTTCCCATATTCTTTGTTCTTGAGGGCTTCTTCCCTGTTTGACTCACTGATTCTGTTTAACTTTTCCATACTCAACTTATTGGCATTATTTTGACCCAGCTCCCTAGATGATTTTCACTACTGTAAAAACCTGGCTGACTTACAGGTGGTTCTCATTGAAACCCATTTAAGAATATCAACAGTGGTTTAGAAAGAGTGACTCTGTTCACCCAAACAGCTTGTGACAGTCCATGCACAGATTTTTATCTCCTTACATAAAACTCCATCAATGTTGCAGGCTCAGACACAGAACTTTAAAACCATATGTTTCTGATATTTGGGATTTTTTCCCCTGAGGCTTTGTGAATAGAAGAGAGACATCACATCCTCCTCTTTCTCTCACTGGCAAAAAGTTCATTCACACAACCTGAAGTCATTTGAGAATGAGTCTCCATGACATCTTATTTTTCAAATATTGTTATCCATTCTGTCTAAAAACTATCAAGGCTGTAATTCATGCTCACATTGGAGGAACACGCAAGGAATCACTCTTGTCCAAGAACATTCAATATTTTACATGTGTCCATTTTTAATGACATTTCAGCTGCCACTTTTACAAAACATTTATAATGTGACCTCTGTGCAGTGTTTTCACTGGTGATAAAAAAATTTAAGGAAGAGCTGTTATTTTTTTGGCCCACTGTGCTACCAATAAGGGCATTTCAGTCGTATGAAACTAACTCAGATTTGCAGGACTGTTTTATCCTCTATATTTTGTGATCCATATACATAACAGCATCATAGCAGCTGCCCTTTATTAGTTTCTGCATGCAGCTAATTAGCTAAACTGCACTGTACACATACTAAGTGCCTCTGCTAAGCAGTTTCCACATATGATTTCATTTCGTATCAAAGGATACTATTAGTAAACTCATTTAACAGCTGAAGGAATCAAGGCCTGAAGAGATTTAGTCAATCTTCCTGGGCACCCAGCTAGTAACTGTGCAGCTGGGATTTTTTTTGTTTTTATTAGTAGTAATGGATAATACTAGCACATTTTCATGGGATGATTTTTCAAAACACGTGTGCATTTTAAACAGTTCACATTGGGCAGTTAGTATTTCCATTTCTTTATCTTTTCATTCTGTTTGGAGGCTACCAGTTCCTCTCTTCCAGTTCTCCACCCAGTGTACATTGCATTACCGTGAACTATAGTGACCCCACTATGCTGTGGAATGTAAGGAGCTGGGACTTGAGCTCAGGCATGTCTGAGTCCACGACCCAAGATTTTAACCACAGGAACCCATGAAGGTGTTGACTAATTTGCAATACATGTGATGGGCACTCCGTCCTAATCAGGGTTTACAGTATGTTGCTGACTGTTGTGTGTGTTTGTGTGTGTATGTGCATGCACAATCGGCATAATAGTCACACTAACCTCACGGGCCATTTAGCAACTGTTATATGTGACTTTCTTGCTCCTCAGGTCTTCCAATGAAATTGGAAAGGTTCTGAGATCCGTGACATCCTCCTCCATATGAAAGGCATTGAAAGGATTTTTCCAGAATCTATTCTCCAGAGCCAATAGTTCAGTCTATCCATTGCCTTCTTTTAAATTATTTTAGCCAGTATCCTGTGGCTATGCAGTAAAAACTGCCCAGGTTTTAGTATCCTTAAAAATAAATTTCCATGTCAATTCTTTACCCTCTCTTTCCCCTGCCCCACATAAAAAAACCTCCCAAATTCCTAATTCTCTTGACCAGAGGAATAGGGAATTGCATAACAATTTGCAATATATCTTTGAAACTGCCCTTTTAGGGATCTCTGACATTATGTGGAGTGACTATGTAAGAGTAAAGTGGAGTCTCTGAAAGTGTTCTCTGCTATAGAGTGACAGGTAATTTAAGATTTTAAAAAACTTTTGCCCTAGATAATACTTGAAAATCCAGTCTCATATAAAGACATGCTTTCTCCCTCTTAAATCTGTTCTGGGGCCTCACTGCCTTGTTTCCCAGCCTACATATGCTATCATATATAATGTCTGTGGAAACATATTGATTTAAAGATCAAGTCAGCAGTGGAATTGGGTTCTTTGCAAGTTACCTGGGTTTAACTACTGAAAACCTCTGTAATTGCCTCTGAGACTTGAGTCACTGGAACTTTAATTCACATGTGCTCTCACATAGAGGAACTTAAGTGCTCACTCCAGGCTCCCGCCCCTCCTAAGTACCTCTACACAGGAATGACAAACCAAGCAAACAGCCTTTTTGTGAGCATTAGAGGCAACTCCAGTAAAATCTTAGCCACAGAATAACATTCTGGAAATTATCCACCTGTGAGACTGGTTGTTTGCCAAAGCCGTCTTGGGAATCATACCTCCTATGACAGTCATGAATTTTAACAAGTACCCATTGACTGCTGACCTGTTGGTTTTGAGAAGGTGAATGAGAAAACAGTAGGATGGTGGCTCAAAGTTAAATGTATTTCAAGGGAAACTTCAAGGAGAGGTCAGTGAAATCGGAAGGCGGAGCAATGGCCTCTCCAGGAAGCGCTTTCACTTTCCCAGTGGGACTTAAGAGTCTCCTTGCCTTCCTAGGAAAGCTATGCAGGGTGCATTCCCTTGAACTGAAAGGGCACTTCTCCACAAAGGGCCAAGGCATTGTCATGTTTACAGAGATAATTTCTTCACTCATTTTCCAGATGGATATAGTGAGGCACTGAAAAACTAGGTGTCAAACAATGCTAGAGTACTTTACTGGACCTTCAGTTGAGCTCTTTCTCATTGATTGTACTTTGCATATGGATGCCCAAGAACGTGCATACGATTTTAACATTATTCAAAGCCATGTGGTAATGAGTTTTTTAATGCTTTCATATGTATGTATATGTTTCCTGTCTAGACAGTTAAGTGAGTTATCTCTGTCAGTTCATCAGCAAGAAACCATATTGAAAATATAATTTCCTTTTCCTACTCTTTGCATTGAAAGCTAAAAGTCTTTTGTATACAAAGGAAAAAGAAATGCCAGTCACTCCAAAGCACGTCACATTTCTGTATTTGTTTCATAAGTTAAACCCCAAACTATAATATTTCTAGTTTGTTACTTGGGTCAGACTTCTTACTGTGGCTTACTAGAATAATCAAGATATTCACTAAGTCTAGCAATAATACTGATAAAATATTTAAGAAGCCCAAATGTTAGGGGTGGTAATATGCATTGAAGTAGGCAACATATTATTTCTCAAAGTATTTATCTGTCTCCCCAGCAGATACATGTAAAACAAGATAGGTCCTTCTGGCTGGTGAATTAACTAGTTAACACTTACAAAGGAAAGTTTTAAGAAAAGGTAATACGATATTCTATACAGTTTGGTCAAATGAACAGATCTGAAAAAATACAGAGATTTGGGGTGGCTCCTTCCAACTTACCCACAAACATTTTGGCCTCAGAAGTTTCCTGGTAGAAAAGCAAAGCTCAGAACACCTCCCAAACTGTCAAGAATATTAAATGAAATTCCAAAGGGGTGGAGCCAATTTTTACAACTTCTCCAGCTTGCTAAAAAAAGCACAGCATGCAAACAAACAAGCAAACCCTTCAGAATTGCTGTTTTCCATAAATACAAAAATCTTGTAATTATCTCAAGAACTATGCATTATTTATTTAGTCCCATGCCTTAATGAAAGAAGACTAAACAGCTATCATATTAAAATGGGAAGATGAGGGATAGGGGGAAGCAGGGAGGAGCATTCTTTTCTTAATGAATGTGGCCTTATGTTTCTTCCAATTTTTCTATCAGCAATTTTATGCTCTGCAGGTAGTAAACAAAAATGGCAACAGCCAAACATGCATTTTGCATCATAACAAACCCGCTGGATCTGCAAACCGTTGTTTAAGGTGCTCCTTTCTGTTGGGAAAAACAATAGCATTTATTAGCAACGTTTCACTCCACTCACATGATTTGTGTGTTCTTCACTCTCAAAGTGTCAGCTGTCAAATGAAATGATGAGGACTGACAGTTCAGAATTTTAAAAGTTCAGCTCCTTTCAAATGCACTAAATGAACAAGAGCTGCCTAATTTGGGCTGAAGAAAAACCAACAAAAATCCCCTGTACGTATGCAAGGTTTTATTCTACTTTTGCATGCTTAGTATGCACAGCGAATGTTAAATACTTTTCAGCTGGATACACTGTTAATTCTACGAGTGAGAAAGATTTCATTAGGTGAGCTTCAGGCAAGAGTGGGCTACAAATGGAATTCCCTTTTATTTTCTGAAATTCATAGTATATGACCCATATCCAATGATAAATGGTCTATAAACTCTCTTGCTGTATTTAATTGCATAAACTTCCATTACATTCTACTATTAACATGGGAACACTTTGACATAAGACATCAGAATGCAGGGAAAAAAATGAGTAAAAAAAAAAAAAAAACCCAAAACATTCCTCAACAACATCAAAATAATTATAGTATCCCTCAAAATAACATTCACCATGCAAGTCCCAAGCACACAATTTTAAATATTTTTCAACCAATTAGTTACTTTTCATTTCAGTAACACGAAAATCTATTAATCACTATTTAATTATCTGGAGCCCTTGCCCGCCTAATTAGTGCTTTCCGTATTGCATCTTCAACTAAACTGGGGACCCTATCAATTCATTTATCTGATAAGTATTTGGTGCACTGGTGAGTTAATTAATGAAAAGAGAAAAAAAGTCTCAGTTAAATGATTCATTCAAAAACCAAAAAGCTTATTAAATACGTTGAACATTAAACAAGCAGGCTGATTTTATTGGGTTTTCAATGTCCTAAAAAGCATTATATAAATGCAAAATCTCATGTGATGTCTCTTGGTAAATATTCATTGAAAAGGGAATCAGAAGAAGCAGTGACCAGTTGCGTAACAATCCCTCTTAAGTACAACGCCTAAGGCAGTCTTATAGACCAAAATGGGGGCAATGCTTAGACATCACATTTCATATGGAATTTTGTGTCATTAGTCAGGAACACTGAACATGATTGTAAATGAAATTACATTGTTATATCCTAGGTAATGCAAAGCAAAATAGTCTACACTATCACTAGTTAGAATACTGAAGAAAACAAAAACAGCAGTTTCCCGAATCCAACCCATCCCTCCAGCACCTCTCCATTTTTCTCTGCTTTACGAAGCCCCTGTATGTTTTGTCCTCCAGCATCTGGTTTACATAATGACATTCCAGGAAAGCCTCTCCCAGGCATCCTCAGTGTAAGTTAGAGACCCCTCCTGCACGTCCTCGTCCTCACAGTACCTGAGCACAAACCTTTGTCCTTGCAATTATGATGGGGAGGCAGTGGACTTTACATTGGTAAAGAAGATGGCCTTGGCCTCAGAAAGATTGCAAGTCTAGCCTCAGCCACCAACTAGGTTGTCAGCACTAAATGAAATGATCTAAGTGAAGCATCTAGTACAGTGTAAATGTATTGTAACCATTTTTTAAAGTCATACTCTACTGTATTTGTCATTTTTTTTGTCTAAATCCTTAGCTCCTTTTGGGAAGAGATACATGATCTATTTTTGGCTCTCCAGAGAGCCTTACCAGTATTTGATAGCAAGCAATGATATGTTTGTGTAATAGATGGCTAGAACAAAGAATCTGCAGTCAAGAAATATAACAATTTTAAAGTAAAATAAGCAAATTGAGGCCAAATTACCCCATCCTTCTTATAAAAAGCAACGAAAATTCTGATGCATGAATCCATGCATGTTAAGTACTTACAATATGGTCCACCCTCAAAAATATTAGCTTTTTAGCTATTATTATTATTACCTACATAGTTTTCTCTGGATCGTTACTATATTGTCAAATAGACATGGGTACCTTATTCCCCATCTGAGTATTCATTTAGTGAGTTTCACCAGTTAAGATATTGCCTATAGGAAATCAGAAGTTGTCATAGCATGAAAATATTCACTACTGAACTGACCTATTGTAAAATTAGTTCCAACTTAAATTCTCCTCTATAATTAGCATAGCACCTATTTTTTAATTCACAGAATCATCAACATCTTGTTCAGTTATAATACTGCTGATGATCTGATGACTACAACTTCCTCTGCAAATAGAAAAATAAATTTAAAAAATTAAGCTAATTTTTTTAAATACTCAATTTCATAAGGTTGGTGAAAGTAAGGTTAGAGACCTGCCTAAGTCACAGGCGAAGACACTGTTTCTAAAAAGGCAGTAATAGGGAGCAGGAATGAAAAGATGGTGAAATTCAAACCAGAGCAATTTGAAAACAGTTAGGAAAGCTCATTGAAAACTAATAAAACTGGAATATTTGTCAAAATTCACCTTTTTTATAAGCATGCTCTTGAAGTTGCATACAAGATGAATAATTTCAAGCCCTAAAATCATGTTGGAAAGACTACTCAAAAATCTAAGATTTCATGAACTTAAGTTTTTTCAAAGGACTAGACAATAGTTTTTATTGCAACTTAAATTTTGAATTAAAATATCTCTTAGCCTTAATTTTTATTTCTAAATCAAGTCCTGAGCAAACCTTTTCTTTTCCCACAATTGTCTATGAAATTTTGGTTTCAATTTTATGTGGACTCTCTCTGAGTGGTCTCTTCTAGTAGCACCAGCACACAGCTGTGAGAGAGGATTGCGTTTGGATGTTGCCACCCCTAGCACATCTCCTGCCATGTCCCACCACCCTCTGAAGGCTCTCAAAGAAGCCTATGGTGTCAACATGGCAGTCTTCCCTTCACGTTCATCAACAACACTTTTTTCAAAGAGAAAAACAAGTGCAATGCTGCACAGAGATCTTAATGAAGACAAACTTCATCTGAAGATATGTCCTTTAGCATGACTTCTTTTTGGAAGTCCCTTTCTCCCAGAGGAGTAACACAATGGAAAGATACTAATTCTTCTGCACTAGGAAATGGCCATTTAACCCTTAGGGTTTCCATAACTAAATTATAGTCAGTGCCAGACATTGCAATGTCCAAAGAGTAAACAATGACCATGTATTGCTGCATGTATTATATACAATATTCCACAATGGTTTTTGTCCTCTCTTACCTTTTTTCCCCTCACATAACCATGGATTGGGTAATAAAAGAGAATTTATAAAATATTTTTTCACCTATATTTCTCTCTTTAATGTTGAAATCAGTAAAAGGAGAAACATATAATACCAACCTATTTATATTTTATTATGTAATACTTCTAAGAACATATTAAAGTTCAATATTCTTTGAAACTATTCTATGGTCTGTGAATATCTTTTATCCAAGGATATTTACTTTATATCATTGGTAATTGTATATTATAATCTTGTGTTTTTCAAATGTGACAAGGTAAGTAGCTTTGTTTCCATTTTAGTGATGCCTTTAACGAAAAATTCAAATACATTCATCAGAACACCAAAGGTAATTTTTTTTTCTTGATCTCCCTGTCATGTTAGTTCAACTCTAATTCAGGCAAATTCCTGACAGATATCAGAGTGCTATTTACTGATTATCTATTCTTCCCATTGGGATCATAAGATTTTAAGTGAAAAAAATCTAAAAGATTTATTGCTAATGGGATTCTACAAATGTTATCTTTGTTCCGAGCAAAAGTAATATATGATTCTGGCTTTGCAGAGCATCTTTCACATTCCTTTTTTTGAATATGTATAACTCATTTAGAGACCAGAAGAGATAGTAACTCATCATTTTTGCCACCTACCTTAAAATATCTGCATTTTGTCTGTTTGAAAATAATATAAAGTTGGGATTTAATTGATGTCATAACTTCAATTCATCACCACATTCATCGTAAACAAAGAGGTTCTGAATAATGAACAAAATGCTTATTGTTCACCAGAAGAAAGGTCATAGCGTGTTATATTTACATTTATGTTGCTTCTTATTACCAAGTCTGTATAAACCATCGCCCTTCATTATTTCTGAATGGGAGACTGATGATAAGTGCTATTTTCAAGAATTTTTAAATCCTTTTTATTTGTCTAGTTAATCTCTGTGCTGAAGCATTATAAGGCTAACTCTATGTTTTGCTTGTTAGTTTATTAGGGATTTGTAACTCCTAAAAATCAAGAATGAGTTCCTAAATGTAACATTTGCTTGGGTCGACAGCTTCAGGGAAGAGAGGTCAGCAGCCCTAGTGAAGGAAGAAGAAATCTGTCTGTGTGATCCTAATTTGCTTTGAATAATAGACACTGGGCTTAGAATCGGAATGATTTGTTGTGAGGTTAAACAGCAGGGAAGCTTATGGCTTATTATTTTTACTCCTGATACAACTAAAGCAATGGGTGAGTAATGAGAAGGCCATAGATAATCAAAATGATACTAGGCAGTGAATTGTGTGTGCCTGGGCGATAGTGCAGGTTTATCAGGCTGTGATAGCCAGTAAGCTAATACAAACTATAAATATTCAGATTAGTAAAATCTTTATTACATCTGCAAATAGCTACTGGCATGTTTTTCCTCTCCCACTTTATAGTTTTTAGAATTCAAGCTCTACCTTATATTCTAAAGAGATTTAAATTAAAAGAAAGTGTATCACATTGTGATAAGAAAATGGAAATGTCCCTAGGGAAAACTAACAGTCACACAATTAAAGCATTACCATTAATAACGGATTCTTTGTTGTTCTGGGACACCTAGGAGTTGATTCCTTACCTAGGACAAGTCTATCCAGCTTTCTGTGCCCCCTCTTCCCTCCCCACCCATTCCAATGAATTTAGCTTGTCCAAGCTTTCTCATTTGCTGTGCTCTGTCCCTTGTTTAAACTAAAGAGAATACAGGATCAGTCCTCTTTTTTCTCAACTCTAAAGTCTCTTCAGAATCCAATTCAATGAGATTGTATTTGTTACAATGAGTGCAGATTGTTCAATGGGGCAGATTTAAGAAATGCTGAAAAGAGTTCAGGGGTTCACAGGGTGGGGGCTAGCTGCATAGTTGAGGAGTGCAGTTTTACACATCACCCATGTTTGTTAAGGTCTAAAAGCACTGAAAAGGATTTGTTCTGTTTGTGTAAAGGGCCTCCGTGCTCTGGGTCTCTAAGATGTCACATGAGCTTTCCCTTGATCTTGGGCCTGACATGACCAAAATGCAGGGGAACTGACCCACACTGTTGCTCCAACACAGCGTCTAGGAATATGCTACCTAAACAGTCAGCTCTCTGCAGTTGGCACTTTCTTTATTTTATATATGTATTTGGAAAATTGTTTCTACATATAATGTTGCTTCAGACCACCATTTTATTGACTAAATATTTTCACTTATCAAATCAACTGTTATTAAAAGATCTGACATCTCCCAGGAGAAGGAAGATCTTAAACCACTTAATAAAACTTAAATTGCCAATTATTATAGTCACTGACAATATTAACAGCCTTGAAGAGCGTTCCAAACTATAGGGCTGTGTGTTATAGTTATGAACTGCCAGTCATAGACCTGGCTTCTATGGCTTGCCTCCATCATTGCCCTACATTCTGATTGGAAATTCATACAGTTCCACTGCACTACTTCCTAGGAGCATGACCAGAAAGCTTAAGATACTTCAACAATATCTTGGCAGTGTCTTCTCTGTTTTCTGCCTCACCTTACCTACCTCCTCCTCTTCTGTTTCAGTATCCTCCAAGGTTAGGGCAAAAGGGACAGCTAGAGGGGTATAGATGGAAAGGACAAAGGTTTTCTTGATCATTGACTGATGGCACATGGCCCTCTCTTTAGATTCTATCTCATGGTCCGCTTTGGAGACTCCTAGGATTCCCAGACTGGGGCCTGTGTTCTGCTCCTTCACTGCATAGGCACTACACATTCAGACTAATGAGTTTTAATTCTTCCTCAATCTTTAATTTAGTGCTTCACCTCTTGGGATACCTGCCCCTTGTGGGCAGCATTCAGAGTCCTTTCTAAATGTCTCTATTCATCAACACTTCAGATACCCAGGTGGCCCTTGGCAAAGCACAGTATCAATCCCTTCAAGTATGAAACTGTCCCACCACAGCACTCTCTTCAGGCTCTGCTCCAGTTTAGTGGCAGTCCTGGACCTGGAAATCGCAGAAGGCCATAAATATTCCGACTTGGGAACAATACTTGTGCATCAGTCTTCCCTTCCTGTGGACCCCTAAAATGTTGGAGGCATCTCACCTGTCTGGGTGAAGAGAAATCAGGAACGCAACAAGCTTTATTTTCAACAAAATGACAACTCCATTTAGAAACTAGGCAAGGGATCTAAACAGACAGTTCCCCAAGGAAGACATACAAATAACCAATACATTCATAAAACGTTGCTTAACAACATCAGCCATCCTGGAAATGCAAATCAAAGCCACAATGAGATCCCACCTTCCTCCCACGTACTTCCCACCTACTAGATTGGTTGTCATCAATAGGACAGACAATAGTAAGTATCAGCAAGGGTGTAGAAAATTGGAACCCCCATATACTGCTGGTGAGAGTGTAATGTGTCCTGCCACTTTGGAAAACAATCTGGAAGTTCCTCAAAAGTTTAAACACAGGAGTGGGCAATTAGTCTAGTGTTTAAGATGCTGGTTAAGATGTTCACATCCCATATTGCAGTACCTGGGTCTTGACTTCAGCTTACTGCTAATGCAGACCTTGGGAGGCACCAGTGATAACTTAAGTGGTTACATTCCTGCCACCCACATAGGAAGCCTGGATTGAGTTCTTAGCTTCCAACCTGGCCCAGCCCAGACCATTGTGGGCATTTGGAGAATAAACACAAAGTGGGGGAACATTCTGTCTCTTTCTGCCTCTTATTTTTCTCTTTCTCATTCATTCTCAAAGGGTAAAGCAGAGTCACCTTATGACCCAGCAATTCTACGCATGAATATATGCTCCAGAGAAATGAAAACATAGATGCACACAAAAACTTAGACACAAAGTTTCACAACAGTATTAGTGTTAGTCATAATAGCCAAAAGTGGAACCACCTCAAGTGTCCATCAACTAATGAATCACTAAGAAACATATGGTATATCCACATGATGGAACATTAGTCAACAATGAAAAGAAATACTCACGTGAAATGGAAAACACTATGCTTAGCAAAAGAAGCTATCCACAAAGGCCATATATTGTATGATTTCATCCACTTAAGTCATCTGCAACAGAAGCAGATAGTGGTTGAGTGGTTGCCTAGGATTGGGGTAAGGGAATGGAGATTGAGACATGATAGGTATGGGGGGTGAAGAATTTCTTATTTGGGATTATGAGAATGTTCTGAAATTCATTGTTGCAATGGTTAGCCAGCTCTGTGAATATGTTTAAAGCCACTGAATTATAAAATTTTTATGCATTAAGTGGATAGTACATGAATTATATCTCAATCATGCTGTTGGAAAACATATTCTCACTAACTTCCTTGAGAAAACTATAGGATTTTCTTCTGTATATTGGAACAAAAAAACTAGTTCTACCCCGAGGATTTTTCTTGCACATTTATTAGAATGTACAGCACCTATTTCTGATTTTCTCAGCTTTGGGGTCACAACCAAGAGTCCAAGACAGAAATAGAATCCCATTTAATAATCTGTTAAATTACTATGAGTCAAAAACATTACTCATAGCATTTCATTTGTCTTTTCTTCATGCTCCAATTTCAAGATAATAATTCAACTTCCAAACTTTGCAGAATGGTGAGTATATTTTATAGGCTGCATTACTCTCCCAAGTGATTTAGTCTCCCATAACTCTTCTGGTTATGTATTTCAATTAAAGGAATAAGTGCTAATCTTACAATAAACTCAATAAACTTTTGGTGACTTCCCAACTGACTATTCTAATAAGAATGTAGTTTATTATTTCATGAATGCCTACATACTAATTCTTCCAAGGTAAGTACTGTTAAACAATCATTTACAGATAAGGAAACTGAAGCTCAGAATGGTTAAGAAAATTATGCAAAACAAATCAGCTAGTGTGTTAATGAATCAAGACTCAAATCTACAGCCTCTGTCCCATTTTCACAAAACCCCAGTACAGGTCACCATGTCAGTATTACCTTCTATAAAACCTGAACCACTTGCAAATCAAAATACCCATGGCATCAATGAAATTTAAAATGTAATTCCTTTACAAATATATTTATTTACATAAAAGAAACCTTTCTTTGACAAATCACTTAGCTTTCTGCCTATTTCTTCATTTGCAAAATGCAATATTCTGGTTATAGTTTCAAGTCCACTACATTTCTAAATGATCGATGTCTACTGAAATGTTTGTTACTTTAGATGGGCATCTTTTCTTCCACCTTCTATTCTGTTTCATTCTGGAATTTACTAGAGAAAATATGACTAAACCATAGTATTAAAGTACATCATAGGTCAAGCAACTGCAAAGTAAATGAATGAAATTAATTTCTATCAACTAAATTAGCCATCATTCATAGCTATGAACTGACAATCAGGGAGCAACTATGTTTGAGAAAAACCAATGGCAAGAAGGAGAAGGATGGAAATTAACAGAAATAATTTGACCTTTACTCAACTAGGAAAATACTTTTTAAAACTTCTAACCAGTTTCCTCAGAGAGACAAAAGAAGTCACTACACGTAAAAGCCTAGGATAGGCCATAATAAGAAAGCAGCAAGGTATTAAATTATAATATACAATAAAGAGGCACTAAAATGTGTATGACAAAATAGAAAATTTAGTATCAAACTAAATGATAGAAGAATGCCAATAAATAAGTTGGTAATCAGGAATGTATAGTATGGGAAATTTCCTGGAACTAAGTGCAAAGAGAGAGTGGGAAAAGAGGGAGTGGATAAAGAGGAAAAACTTAAGTGAAATGTTAAGAGATGTGGAAATCCAGCATCCATGTATCAAGGCATTAAGAGGGAGTAAAGATCAAAAGGGTAAAGAAAACTGAGTCAAAAGAGAGACAGTTTCATGAACTTAAGAAATATTTTTAAAACAAAAAGCAAAATTAGAGCAAATGATGATCATTGAAGTTAACTTTGCATGCTACAAAAAAATTGGAGTAATATCTCTATTTCCTCTAATACTAGGAGCAAAGTAATTTTGATCCCATACTTTTCTACTTAAATGTAAAAGCAAACAATTTATCAGGCCAAGTCTAAGAAAACTTACCATCCAAGCCACTCCCACAAAAAACATTCATTAAGAAGGATATTCAAGAAAAATTAAATAGTATACAAGTTAGATGATGACCTAATATAAAAGGAAACTCTACCAAGTGTATATGAATGAAAGGAAGTGAAGAAAGTTCGGAAAATTTAAGGAGAATCTGATATACCTTCATGCATTATGCTAGGAATATTTTCCTTCATCCTTGTTCATACTTCCTCTTCTATGGATTCATTCACAGTATTTTGTTCTGTAATAAATAATATTCATGTAGTTTTAATATTATAAAGGTATAGTAGTTTTAAAATTTTAGAGTAGGAAAGCATCCAGTCTTGGTTTTAGTGAATTATAAATATGTAATAGAACGTAAATAATATAAAACTTGAAAAAATAAAAATTTTATAACCAAAAACGATCAACAAAGTCACATTTCAGTAGCCATTATTGAAGTTAACAAACTATAAAAAGATATTTAAAGTCATTAAGATAATATTATAACACAAATTAGCAGAAGCCAAGAATAGAAACAGAATGTACTGATGAGAGTCATTAGACATTTTCTAAAGTTGATAAATCTACAAAGAAATTGATAAAATGTATTAATTGTATTTATAATGATAACTATCAGC
Organism: Oryctolagus cuniculus; assembly: GCF_964237555.1. NCBI lineage: Eukaryota > Metazoa > Chordata > Mammalia > Lagomorpha > Leporidae > Oryctolagus > Oryctolagus cuniculus. The sequence continues at coordinate 59,427,490 of NC_091443.1, forward strand.
ATAGTTGAAAAAATGGAAAATGTTAAAAATGCCTTTCCATTTTAACCCTTTCTACATGGGCTGAATTTTTATTAAGCAGTACAGATATGACTTTAAACTTCTAAAATGTTCAGAAAATACACCAAACTATTAATCATGGGTTTTTCTCTGAGCAGGAGAAATTCTAAGTGATTTGTCCCACTTTTTCACATTTTGCTAAGTTCCAAATTTCCCATGCACAATATTTTCTTACTCAAAAAATACACTAAACAATTCTTAAGCCTTTGATAAAGCCATGTAAGATGATTTTGAGAATGCAAAATAATTAAAATTAATGGCATGAAATTATGACAAAATATAAAGTTTCTCCAAGAATATACCCCTCAACCCCTTCCCCAAGTCAGCATCAGGAGAAAATGTCTGTCTACCATCTCAGTAATAGTACTAATAGCCAATAACAGCTCTGACCACTCAGATGTTTCACTAACTGTCTTCCCTTGGTGGTCCCCACATGTGCAAATTCTTGTCTTCCACTTTGTATATTCAGGAGTCAAATTCCCAAGCACATTCAGGATTATAAGATTCTGAGTAACTAACTCTCATTAACCCAGCAGCAGAAATTGGAAAATCATCAAGAACAAGTTTACTAACGAACTCTCAGAAATACAACTGCCAAAGTTCCCATCAACAGACTCATCTGCCCTCCCGCAAATAGCTGTGGAGACATGTGGATGGGGAAAATAAAAAAAGGTGAGGATTTGCTGAGCATTCCATGTGCCTGAATTCTAAGTATCAGATTCTTCTTTGTCTTTTTTTTTTTACTCCATCCTTTATATCCTCATTCTGTTACCCACCCTTATTATGTCAGTAATACCTCATTGACAACCTGTTAAAATTTAATTAACTGGTTTATTCACTTTAATCTTCATTACAATCGGTGTCTCCCTGCTGGATTTGAAGAAATGTGTGGGGGGCAAAGTGATGGGTGGAAAATACAACCAATTAAGACATAAGAACACATTTCAGCACCACGGTAAACAGACGATGTGTGCCTCTCTTGCAGATGACTAACCACAACCATTTTATCTTGACTCCTATTCATTTCCACTACAGAGAGAAGCAATTGCAAATCTTACCACAGAATTCTAGGTGTTCCTGAAACCTAGAGCTCAGAGAGGCCTACACAGTGGCTGTGAAAAACAATCAATGGAGTTCCTGCCCCTGAAACCAGATCGTACGTCTTGAAAAGTGTACGTGCTGTCTATCCGCAAAGGTATCCTTGTTATGGATGTTGTCATGTCCAATTGACTATGATGGAAAAATCTGGTTCACTACTACCAGCAGAAAAGGATCATTTGTGTGACTGTGGTTAGATCTGACAGCTAAGAACAATGTGTACAGGCTCTTTCTTCAAGAAGACTGGCAGTAACTTCAGAAACATAAACTGAATTATCCAATGGGTTTCTTTCTGCCCTGAAGTTCTGTGAAAATAGAGTAAATACCACTAATTCATTAAAGAAATATCTTGTAGATTATATGAATGTTCATGAATATTTCATAAAGTGATTAAAATTGTTAATCTTGTTTCCAATTAAGTTTAAGTAAAGCCTTAAAGTGCACATGTAAATAACAGGTAATTATAATGTTTTATTATGTGCCATTTATATAATTTAGTCATTAAAATTGCCTTTCTGATGTGATACATTTCTGAGGGCCCTATGTCATTTGTTTGTTTTTTGTTCATTTGGGAGGGGAGATTGATTTTGCTTTTGTTTTTCTTGTTTTAATTTATTTGAGAGGCAAAGAGACAAAGAAGAAAGAGTTCCCATCCTCTGGTTCACTGCTCCAATAATCACATCAGCTGGGGCTGACCCAGGCTGAAGCTGGGAACTCAATCCAGGTCTCCCACCTACACAGCAGAGACCCAACAAACTTGAGCCATCACCACTGCCTTCCAGAGGCTGCATTGGCAGGAAGCTGGAGTCAGAAGCCAGAGCAGGTATAGATCCCAGGTACTACTGATGTGGGATGTGGGCATCTTATTTTTTATTTTTTTTAAGATTTATTTATTTATTTGAAAGTCAGAGTTAGAGAGAGAGGAAAAGACAGAGAGAGACAGCAGATGGGGGTGAGAGGAAAGAAAGAGAGAGAGAGAAAATCTTCCAGTTTTCCAGTTGCTGGTTCTCTCCCCGAAAAGGCCACAACCCCCCAGGACTGGGCCAGGCCAAAGCCAAGAGCCAGGAGCAGAGGCCTAAGTACTTGGTCCATCTTCTACTACTTTCCAATGCATATTAGCAGGGAGCCAGATCAGAAGTGGAGTAGCCAGGGCTGAACTGGTGCCCATATGGGATCCCAGGGTAGCAGGCAGTTTAACCTGGTACAACACAACGCTGGCCCTGGGTGTGGGCACTTTAATCAGAGCACTAACTGCTATGCTCAACATCCTCTCCCATGTTTGATTTTAAGTAGAAATTCACTTTTTTTGCAACTTTGAGATAGCATTAATTTTGAGACGGTTTTGAGTGGAAATTTGGAGGGATATTAAGGAAAAGGAGGATAGATTCTAAGAGTGCAAAGACTGGCCCATCTAAGAAAACCATGTTACCGAAGTTCTAGATTTTGCTCCTCCACCAGTCTGCTCAGCTGTTTTCAGTGTATCTGCTCTAATTGAGAAAGTTATCATCTGTGAAATTAGATACAAAGGTAATTCTACTCTTTTTTTTCTTTCCTCTTGCTTTAGCTTTTCTTTCCACTTGACTACTACATACAGACAGAAAGGAACTTAAATGTGGAGGCAATTTAGAAAAATGGAGATTCACGAAGTCAAAAGGAACCAGCTCAAAGGAATTATGGCTTCCTATCTATGTAGCCGTGGGAAAAGTCCTTTCATTATCTGAATTCCAGTTCTTTTGCCTTAAAATTTTGAAGATAATATTTTCCCTACCTACCTTGTTATATTTTTCTTTTGAGACCAATTAAAACACATATTAAAGACATTCTGTAAACTGTTCAGCAAATTATCCGAACTGTACTTCAAAGAGAGGTGATTTTGAGCAAGCTGCTTCAACATTTTCATTTTTTAAGCTTTGTTTTTCCAATGCCAAATGAGAATTGAAACTCCTTCATTTGAAACAAATTCATTTTTCTGATGGCCTAGTTACATATTCCCAATCTTTTCTTTAATGTGCTACTTACAAATGGTTACTTACACATTCAGTGCTGTGCTTGGAGAGAAACAGGATGAGAAAGGTAGTCCAAGTGTCTCAATGAGTTCCACGGCCTTTGTGTCTCATGGCATCTGGTAGGGATTTGTGTGCTTGGACATCCCCCTAAACACATCCCAAGTTCAGACTCTTGAGCCATAGGGATTATATCCTGAATACTCATCACTTCCAAAGAAATGTTTTTGTCAGTAGCTTCACTTACTCTGAAGCGGATTGTTTCCACCATGAGTAGCCAAGTAAAGTTCTGTTTTGCCTTTGCCTGTTGTGTTCTGTGAGAACTAATTCCAGTCTTTGACACAGGAAAGCATATTTATGACATTTGGCTTCTTTGTTCAACAGATTTTTCCTTTCTCTGTTTATGAGTTAGCATTAAATATTAGTGCTGTGTCCTACTGGGTTCCGTTTGTTTAAAAGCATTTGTGTTCTTTGCACTTATTTTGGCCGTTGTTATAAGAAGTTAGATGTGCAGAGGCACTTCTCCAGTGTTGCTTGAGTGCTTTTATGTCCTCTTATAAAAGGTTTCCAAATCAAGACAATCATGTATTTGTTATTTCTGGGTCCATTAAATGCCCAAGTAATTAACACTAGCCATTTTACCACTAACAAAGCATGGAAACCACAATGTTTTTGTGATGTGCTGTTGTTCCAACGTCAGCTTACCATTGCACAGCTCATCTAATCACCTGAGTGACAATACAACAAGATAGGTGCCAAGACCATATTGCCAGGCTTCTAGATAATTCTTACATTGTTTCGAGATGCACATGTTCTGGCCAACCAATAATGCATTAATCCAAAATTTTTTGAATTCTGTAAGAGCAACTCTTAAAGCATGGATAATAGTAGTTAGGTCCGGAAAAGTGTCTCATCTGTACCCAGAGTTAACGTAAACACAAAGGAAAGTTACATTTCAGGAAAGTTCATAACATAATCAGAAAGCAGGATCTAACATTGCATATTCGCCATTTACAAATGCATTCCTTTCTTAAAAGCTGCAATTAATTACAAACTAGTTTTGATGCCGTTTTTGCTTTCCTTAAATATGGAGTGAATTCACCCCATAAACTAATGAACCAAAGTGGAGCCAAATAGAGACCAGCTGGCTGGATGGCTCAGTAATTTTATCCACATGATTGATTTTATGATCCTTTCACTGAAGTAACTAGTCTTTATTCTTGCAATCAGCACCAATGACAATTTGGGAGGGGGTGGAGGAATTATTAAAATCTGGAGAAAGAAGAGGCACTTTTTGTTTGATGTGGAAGAACACATTCCTCCACACACTTCTTTGGCATAATAGGTGCTGAATTCCAGGTCTCTCTGGCTTCCAGAGTAACATACTGATTAGTTGCCACAGAGACATAATAAGCAACCAATGCCCAAATAATCGTTACAGATACTCCATTAACAGCATCTAACTGTGTGGCTTTTAACCATACAAATTGTTTTTTGACAGCTTGTAACCTTTTCAAATAGTTTTCCTTTGGGCATTACACCACACTCAGATCTAATTTTAACTTTTACTTGGTCTATAATTTATGAGTTTCTTTGGAAATGCATAATGTATTTGAGGAGAAAGGATACATTGAAATAAAAGCTAAAAACAAATCAATTACTGTTTTAATCTATGAAACCTTTACTTATCAGGAGATAACTACAATAGGATGAAACACAAAGCAGAGAGGGAAGGCCTAAAATGATCTAGAATCCCCATAGAGCCTGTTTTAAAACAATCAGGTTTAATCCATTTAAACAGTATTGTAGCTGTACAAAAACTAAGTATATCAGTAGTGTATTCAAAGTTTGTATTTTAAAATCCATGAAATCCTACAACATACAAATAAAATATTACATAATGGCTTAATGGAGCTGACAGTGAAAAGGAAAAAATATACAACATAGTTTTAGCAGAGAAAATTTCCAGGTTTGCAATTCCAAGATCCTGGAATGCCTCCACTTAAGAGAGAAAGAGTATTACTCCAAAGTCTGATCCAAAAAAAAAAAAAAAAACTTCTTAAAGATCATAGATCATAAATTGCTGGCACTACAGAGAACTTTGCAAACCATCTGGTCAGCCTCAAAATGAAGCCTACTGCTGGGTCCATTCTTGACTTGAGGACCAACAAGTCCAGGAACCATATTCCTCCCACTGCTACACCCTCAGCCTGAGCATATCACCTCTTACCTGGGCCACTACCACACAGCCCTAATCCAGGGAGCAGCAAACCCCAGCTCACAATCTGGCTTTGTTGCCTCTGTTTGTTCATCCTAAAAGCTGAGTCGTTTTTACATTATAAAATTATTATATTTTTAAAAATTCAAACACTAGTATCCCATCACGTATGAAATTCAAATTTCAGTGTCCATCAAAAAAAGTTTTAGCACACACTCTCGCTCATTCTTTCATATATTGTCTATAGCCGATTTTGCTTCACAATAGCAGAGTTAGGTAATTAAGACAAAGACTATATGGGCCACAAAACCTCAAATATTTGCAGGTCTTTCACAGAAAATGTTTGCCTACTTCTATCTGTTCCCTGTATCTACACTTTCTCTGCTAGTGTCAGTTCTTCACACAGCAACCAGTGACTTTTTAAAAGCAAATCAAGCCCTGTGGCTCCCTACTTAAAACTGTTAGGCTGCACTGTCCAATATGGCAGCCATCAGCCATATGTGCTCTTGAATATTTGAAAAATGTCTAATGAAGCTGAAAAACTCAATTTGTGTTTTTCTTTCATTTCAGTTAATTTAAATTTAAACATTGTTAATTCAATTATTGGAGAACAATTTGGAACAACTTGAGTATGTGATTCTTTCAATCATGTTACAAAATATCAGCACAGAGGCTGGCACTGTGGTGGAGCTGGTAAAGCCACACCCTGCAGTACCAGCATCCCAAATGGGCACTGGTTCAGGGTCCCAGCTAATCCACTTCCAATCCAGCTCTCTGCTGTGGCCTGGGAAATCAGTAGCAGATGGCCCAAGTACTTGGGGCTTTGCACCTGTGTGGGAGACCTGGAAGAAGCTCCTGGCTCCCGGCTTCGGATCAGCCCAGCTCCAGCCATTAGAGCTATCTGGGGAGTGAACCAGCAGATGGAAGATCTCTCTCTCTCTCTCTCTCTCTCTCTGCCTCTGCCTTTCTGAAACTCTGCATTTTAAATGAATAAATAAATATTAAAAAAAAATAAATGTATCATGTGTTTTCAATGAAAAGCTGGCATCCAAACTGAGATATGCATGCTAGATTTCAAAGATAAAACCCAAAAACAGATATGTAAAATAGTTTATTAATCATTTTATCAGTGATCACACGTTTGCATAAAATTTAATTTGCTAACATTATTAAATATAATTTTACTTTTTTAATGTAAAATTTTAATTTTAAATAATTTAAAACTACACCTGTGGTTTACATATTTCTATTGGACAATCCTGCTCCAATTGGTTTACCTGGCAAGAAAAATACACTCAAACCCCTTACAATGTGAGGAATGTCTCCATTGGCCCATCTGTATCACTCCACCTTAATCTCCACATTGGCATTTTGCCAATCTCCCAAAGACACAAAGCTACTGCTGCCCTCACAGTCTTTCTGTGCACCAACCCCACCTTGTCCCTAGGAACTCCTGCCCAATGTCACAGTTCATTCTCAGTCAACTTTAATGCCAATCTCCTCTGGAAAGCTGTCCTTAATCCACCTCTACTCACTTCCTATCATTCCTCCCAGTTTTCTTTTCTCCACAGCTAGTATAAGTAGCTGGGATTTTCTAGTGTATTAATTTGCAGAATTATTGACAGTATCTATTCACTGCCTACTTTCCTCCCCCAACACACTATGAGGAGGAATCTTGTCAGTCTTGTTCACTGCCGTATCCATAGCACTTAAACAATGCCTAATGCTTAATAAATAGTCCAATGAATGTTCTCTTGGTTTACAGATTTAAAAAAAGGGGGTGGGGGTGGAGAGACCAGTCACAGCAGTTAAAAGATTTAAGGACAGAGCTCAAAAAGGAAACCAGCTCTCCTACTTGCAGCCCTCTCTTTTTTCAGGAGATACATGGGTCAGTGTCTCCCCTGGTCAAGACCACGGAGACCTTCTGACTGGTTGTGTGAAGTTTTGTTGAGATGCCAGCTTCAAAAACGAAAGGTCAGATAACCCAACCATTTAATTTACCCCATGGGCACCTAAAATACTTCTCAGTAGCTTCATTTGCTCTCAGAATTCCTTGCCAGATTGTTAGCAGCTTTTGAGATTGCTTCTCAGATGACTTTTTCCTCTGGGCATAAGAAATAATCACCAAAATTAAAGAAGGAAATCAATGGCATTTAGCCTTTCTCCCACCAAAGTGATCGTCACAAAACAGAAAGAACTAGGCCACACGATGGAAAAGAGACCAATTAAACAGTCTGAAGTAGCTGTGTCTGAAGTAGCACAACCAGGACCAGTGAAGACTGGCAGAAAAATAAACACTAGGGGTCAGGATGCCCTTCACCTTTCATCTTTTTCCTTTTCCTCTTTCATTAATTAACATTCAAACTCTGCTCATGTTCCTGCAAATTAAGCAACAGCCCAAAGGATGATATTTGAAGGCAACATGATAAAAAAAAATTACACATTCCATTCCTGAGTTATCATCTAAAATGTCAGTCTTTGCAACACCATATATGTTAGGCTTGAATCCTTTCTTACAATCAGATGTTTCCAAGAGACATTTGTTCCTTAATTTAAGTGAAAAGTATGAGAAGAAAAGAACTAGAGAACAAGTATTACAGTGTTGCTTATGGGTAAACATACTAAGGTGAGCAAATTGTACCCAAAAGTAATGAATGTACTAATAAGAGCCTTTTATTTAAATTGTGATTTACTGTCTGCCAAAAAACATTCTCGGATATCTCCCCTCATCCTTCCTTTGTTCTTTCACTCGCCAATGGGGGAAAATTTTTTCTTTGACCTTCACATGCCTTTATCAAGTGTCTCTTGAGAATGTGACATGTGGCTTGTACTATCAGGCATGTTCAGCAACATGAAAGCTTAGTATTGTGGGTGGACATGGTTAGATGGGGCTGTCAGTAAGCAAACCATTGTGACTAAAGTGGGAGGCTTTGTTTTATGTCAAAGAAGAGGGAAATGTAACTGAATGGATGTGGTGAGCAGACTTTAAATGTCAGGTGGAGGTGTTGGAACTTTATTCTGTCAGTTACATGAAACTACCAGAAATTTTACTGCATGAATAAAATATTGTCATTCATTGCATAAAATGACATATTTAGGAGACTATTAATGAGAAGCATTTATTGAGCACTGTATGTGAGACACTGTTTCTGAGTATTTTACATGCTTATATATCATTTAATCCTCATAATGACCCTATAAAGTAGGGAGGACCTTTATCATTCATATTTTGCTGATTTTGAAGATGAGATTCAGATAGATTCAACATCTTTTTCACTGTCACACAGCTAGTATGTCTCAGAGTCTCAGAGTCAGGATTCAAACTGAGATGCGATGCTTTGCCTCTAGCTTTCTTAAAAAGAACCACTGAAGGACTGGTGTTATGGCACAGTGAGCCAAGCTGCTGCCTGCAATGCTGGCATCTCATATTAGAGTACCAGCTCAAGTCCCAGCTGCTCTGCTTCCCATCCAGCTCCCCGCTTATGGGCCTGGGAATACAGCAGAAGATAACTTAAGTACTTGGGTCCAGGCCACCCACATGGGAATCCCTGAAGTTCCTGGCTCCTGGCTTTGGTCTATCCCAGCCCTGGCTATTACAGCCATTTGGGGAGTGAACCAGCAGACGGAACACCTGGGTGTGTGTTTGTGTGTGTGTGTGCGTGTGTGTGTGTGTCTCTCTCTCTGTAACTCTTTCAATAAAATAAATCTTTAAAAAGAAGAACCATGAGCAATGTGACAGAGTGACCAAAGGACTCTTAAATATAGGCAGAGCTTCTGTGGGCCTACATGCTTCCTCTGGGTGAGCTCATGAAATGTGTTGGAAATTAGGTAGTATCCTTGTGTGAATTTTCAAAAGTGACCTATCACCTGGTCAGACACAGCCGCATATCCTAATTGTTAGTTTGTCCAACAAGGCTAGAACCCTTTTGTCCCCAAGCATGGACTCAATTTTTCATTTTCAATTGAATTATTGAAATATCTTAAAACTTTGGATCTCTTAACCATCAGTAAAGTCAGTTCTGCATCACAAGGTCTTGTTTCCAAGATGGATTTTTGTGAATAGAAGTGTGCATGTCTGTGCAGTACACAAAAAACAAGGAGGTGAAGTTCTACATTTGCACTGATGCCAGAATAAGATAAGAACAGCCACAAAGTTTTGGAGTTCAGAAAATGAATCTCTGATAATATCTCTCAGGAACTCACAAAAACCTTCATCCAGGGCAACAGGTTAATCAAAGGTCGTCAAAAATTCTAAGGAGGATCCAAAGTCATCTAGACCTAAGAGGAGGAAAGGCCCCAGCTGGATCTCAACTATTACTAATCATCTTGATTAGGGTGAGGGGTGTGACCCACTTCAATGAAGTTAATGACATATAATGACTTTGTAGGGCTATATGCAGATTACATAGAGAAATTCATGTGTTTTTCAAAAAACAGTACACCACATTTTGGGGGCTCATATTAGCACTGGTCTTCTACTACTGCCAGATTTTCAGGCTTGTTCCTACCTGTGAGTTCAACCCATCTTGCCTCTCTCCTAAACCTAGTGAAGTGCATGAAAAATGCCAGCTCCAAAGACCAAAGTTTGAGATCAAGTCAGCCACAATGCCTATTCCTTACTGTTTCCCACCCCTACCTCCTTGACCTATCATTCTCTAAATCCATGGTCCAATATGTCAGTGCCCTAGTTCTCAGGACATTTCTTGTATTCTAAGAGTCTGCCATATGAATATGGCAGTCTGAATATCTAATGTTACCTGACAGAATGGCTGGAAACCACTGGAAACTTCCTTTTTCTTTCCTACCTACTTCACATTTCACTTATAATTCTGGTTTGGGAAAATGAGAACCAGCCTCCTTTTACTAGTATTTGGTTAGTCTTGATTCTTAAAACTCTGAGTCCTAAGTCATGTCCTTTCTTAAATTTTCTGCTTGCTTTAAAATCCTTGGCTTTACTAGTTACATAGATTTCATTTTAGGTTGGATTATAAACTGGCTAAAATTTGAAATTAATGTGTGTCCCAGATCATTCATTATTTTTCTTATATGAAAAAACCCAATTCCTGATGTATGATAAGAAACCTAAGTTCAAGCTGATTTTGTTAGTGCAATCAAGACAACAGAACCAAAGGTTTTAAAGAAATACAAGCTATTAATTTTAGGAGGCCCATGAATGGACTTCAGGGGATCTATAAATTTCGTGATATAGTACACTATCGACAAAGATTTGTGTGTATAAGTATGTGTACATATATGTCAATATGTACATTCTTCTAAGTATAGAGTCCACAGATTTTATCAGACATAAAAAAGAGTCACTGAGCTACAAAACACTGATTCATTATCTGGTCCACCAACCACACTTCCTCCAAATAGTGCTCTATCTTCGCTTCTACAGGGAAACTAAAATACCTGGTAAATGTACATATCTGCTGTCTTGTTATTATTTTTGGTTTGTAATACTAAAAATACCTGAAAAGGTTAACACCATCTAAATCAACATTATTGGTGTTCTTGACATACTTAACCTAAATGACTCTGAGAAGTTAAAAAATTGGTTCATTTTACAAATGTATCTTTGAAAAATGATGTCATTATTCTACTACAGAAACAGTCATAAGAAAAATATTTTAGATATATTTACACATAATGGATTGATTACTTAAACAGTTGAGACAAAATATTTTAAATGACCACTCTCTTCTAGAATTCCATGGCTTTATATTAGATTTCATTTGTAAACTACACAGTGGGATGTTGTTATGGTGCTAGAATAGCAAGACAGGCCTATTATCAGCATCAGGGGCTACTCCTTGCAAGTTTTTACACTATGCATTTGTTATATCTGAATTCACATCATAAAATTCTATTATATAGCATGTCTTTATTACCATGATGCCAGATCTTGTTATCTCTTCAAATAATGCATTCTGGGGGCTGGCACTGTGGCATATCAGGTAAAGCCACCACCTGCAGTGCCAGCATCCCATATGGGCACAGGTTTGAGTCGCAGCTGCTCCACTTCCAATCCAGCTCTTTCCATGGCCTGGGAAAGCAGTAGAAGATGGCCCAAGTCCTTGGGCCCCTGTGGGAGACCCAGAAGAAGCTCCTAGCTCCTGGCTTTGAATTGGCGTAGCTCTGGCCATTGCAGCCAATTAGGGAGTGAACCATTGGATGGAGGACCTCTCTCTCTCTCTTTCTCTCTGCCTCTCCTCTCTCTGTGTAACTCTGACTTTCAAATAAATAAATAAATATTAAAAAAAAAACAACAACAAAAAATGGTATGAGTTTGAAAGTGCTGGTTGTTTACTTGTAGCTGAAGTATTAGAAAATATTTGGGCATCCCTATCACCAGCACAAAGGAAAGACATTCCTAGACTTCAAACCCAAAATTCTACTCACTCAGTATTCTTCCTTATAGTAAGTAATTCATTATAAGGTTGATCAGAACTCATTAGATAGTACCATTGTTCTTTTTCCATGTCTCCCTCTTAATGTGAAAATCTCATTTGCAACCCTAGAACATAAACTAATGAATTATTCTAATGGTAACAAGAATTATTTTTTCCATAGTCTAACATACTTTCTGGTGTAATTCTTTTTACAAACCAGTGGCATTTTCAAAAGAGTTTGCCTTGACTAAGAGTAGAAGGAAGCCTAGAACAGAGGCAAATTAGTTTGCATGGGAACTCATATCAAAAAGCATTTTGATTAAGCTCAGGGCATGGCAACTTTTCAATACAAAGGGAAATACTTCATTGAAGCTAGAGGTGAAAGTTATCTTTGGGTCACTTTGTTCAGGAATATAAAAGAATCACTCTACAACAGAGTAAAATTTCCCTTTCCCTACTCAGAGATCTGCGGTGATGCATTTATGGCTGCTTGGAAAGCTAGGAGCAGACTGGTGAGAGAATATTTATCAAACACACACAAGGAAGAACACCCTAGGCAGCACTGAGATCACCACACAAACCAAGTGTGAGCAGACAAAGGCCTTGAAAACAGACCACAGTCCATCCAAAGAAATGCTTCCATTCAAATGGCCTCATGGAAGGTATAAAATACAGTAGAATCTTAAATCAATTTTACATGATACACAACTTACAGCTACATCTCTTCCTGCTCCTTCCCCAAGAACACGATTTTAAGTAACAATTTCAGTTTGGATTTTAATATTCCTGCTAGTGGACTTTTCCCTAATGAAAGTTAAATGATTAAAAGCAAACAGACCCACAGTCATTAGCCCTCATCCGTCTGGAGGCATTTTGTGTTGTGGGTATGTTTATTTTTCTGAAATCAATGAAATAGACCCATACCATCTGATTTTCTCTTTGCCTTTAAAAAAAACTAGTGTATGTTTCTCATACATAAATTAGATACTGATCTTGAGATATGCAGCTATTAGAAAACTACTCATCAACTAAACTAAATTATTCACAACAAGGAAAGTGGTGGGAGAAAAAGATTTCTTAGATACGTCCTTAACTTAGCTTGCTTAACTAATTTAATTCACATGAAAAACACTAACCATAGCAAACAAGAGAAAATTATTATAAATGAAGTATACTACTACTTCAAAATTTTAAAGAACTTAAAACTTTTGATTTTAAGATTTTTCTAGGATATTTTTAAGTGAACATTTGTAATATTGGTCTCTCATTTTACTTTGTTAAAAATCTACTTGTTTGTTTATAAGTCCTAGGAAATTCCTATTTTTCTTCTTTAAACGCTTATTTACTTATATTTATTTGAAAGGCAGAGTGACAGAAAAAGAGAGGGAGGGAGAGAGAACAATCTTCAGCCACTGATTCACTCTCCAAATGTCTGCAACAGCAAGGAATCTGCCAGGCCAAAACCAGAAGCTAGGAAATCTATCCAAGTCTCCCACATGGGAGGCGGGGACCCAAGTACTTGGACCATCATCCCAAGGCTCCCAGGATGTGAATTAGCAGGAAGCTGGGTTGGAACCCTAGAGTAACTGGAACTTGAACCAGGCATTCCAATATGACAACTGATGTTTAATTTTTCTTCTTAATTAGTTTTTCATTTTTCAACTTACAGTGCATTCTGACATAAGTTTCTTCACAACAGGAGTCTGTTGTACTTTGAGACTGAGCAATAAGAGTTTTGGTTTAGTGCGGTTCTCTTCTCACCACAGAAGATATAAAGCACTGGCCCAATTTTAGAACCTACTCACCCAAAAGGAAAAACGACAAGGAATCTGACCTCTTGAACAAGAGGTAAGTTTCGGAGATTTTCTGCAATTGAATCCTCAGCCTTACCAAGTAACATGTAAGTGAGTTTCTCGTGACTTCCTTCGTCAAAGTTCTTCTAGAAACACGAATGAAAAAAGCCACAAACACCCACTTACAGAATCCTTTCAAGGTACTGTGAAGAGGCAGGATTCCAGCCTTGCTCAGGGGTTCTCCAAACAATCCAAGGAGCTTTTTTAAAAACGCAGTTGTTCTGATCCTATTCCTTTGTGATTCCTATTTAATATAACTGGATTAGAGGCCCAGGAAGCTTTTTGATCCCCAAGTGATTTTTATCAACCAGGCTTCAAAAAAATCAACAGTACTAGATGACCATAACTATACTTATTAACAAACTAACAATGTTTGGATTGATTTTAATTGATTTTGTCCACTCCTGCAAATTCTCTCCTTTATAACTTTCAGTTGGTAAGATTACACTATGCCTCACAATGACCAAGGATCTAAATCTATAACTTGATACATTAATTTTCTAGAGAAAGACATTGGGGAAGCTCTGTAATATATAGGCATAGGCAAAGACTTCACGCAAAAGACCCCAGAAACAAAGACAAACAAAGCAAAATAGACAAATGAGATTACAACAAGCTAAGAAATTTCTGCATAGCAAAGGAAACACTCAACAAAGAGGCAACTGACAGACAGGAAATATATTTGCAAACTATGCAACTGATAAAGGATTAATATCCAGAATCTATAAAGAGCTCAAGAAACTCAACAACAACAAAACAAACAATCCAGTTAAAAAACAGGCAGGGGCCAGCACTGTGGCATAGTAAGGTAAGCCTCTTCCTATGGTGCCAGCATCCCATATGGGCGTTGGTTCGAGTCCCACCAGCTCCATTTCCCATCCAGCTCACTGCTTTGGCCTGGGAAAGCAATGGAATATTGTCCAAGTGCTTGGGCTCCTGCACCCATGTGGGAGACCTGAAGGAAGCTTCTGGCTCCTGGCTTTGGATTAGCCCAGCTGCAGCCATTTTGGCTATATGGAGAGTGAACTAGCAGGTGGAAGATTTCTCACTCTCTCTGTCTCTTCCTCTATCTCTCTCTCTCTCTCTCTCTGTAACTCTGCCTCTCAAATAAATAAGTCTTTAAAATAAAATAATAAGAGGAAAGAAATGAAAAAAGAACATGAACAGGCACTTTTCAAATGGCCAACAGACACATGACAAAAATGCTCAGTATCACTAGCCACTATTAAGTAAAAATAAAAACCGCAATGAGGTTTCACCTTAGCCCAGTTAGAATGGCTATCAAAAACTCAAAAAATAATAAATGCTGGTGAGGATATGAAGAAAAAGGTATCCACGCTGGTGAGAATGTAACTGGTACAACTATTATGGAAAATAGTATGGACATTTCTCAGAAATGTGCAAATAGACCTACCATATGACCCAGTCATTCCACTCCTGGGAATTTACCCAAAGAAAATGAAATCAGCATATGGAAGAGTTATCTTTACTCCCCATGTTCATTGCAGCTCAATTAACAATAGCTAAGATATATAATCCACCCAGATGTCCATTACCTGATGACTGGGTAAAATAAAACATGGAATATATAAACAATGGAATACTACTCAGCCATAAAAAATGAAATCCTGTCTTTTGCAACAAAATGGATGCAACTGGAAGCCATTATGTTTAGTGAAATAAACCAGTTCCAAAAAGGCAAATATCATGTTATTTATCTAATATGTGACAGTTAACATAAAATATAAAAAATAGTATAAAACTCAAACTGACAGCTTATGATTTGATTATGTGTTTATCCTTTTTCTTTACTCCTGTGAAACAAAGTTCTTTCTATTTTTACTTGTTGAACATTATGGTAGTGGTGCATTAAGCCTGTGATTGTAAAGTAAATTTAAATTACGTTATTGAAAAAATTGAAGGAAAACAAAGAAAGGAAAGAAAGAGGGGGGATTGAGGGAGGAAGTGAAGGAGGGAGGAAAGTATGGTTATCCTATTAGAATTGCATCTATGGGGGCCGGCACTATGGCTCAGCAGGTCAAGCCACCTCTTGCAGTGCCAGCATCCCATATAGATGCTGGTTAAAGTCCCCGCTGCTCTATCCAATCCAGTTCCCTGCTAATGTGCTTGGGAGGACAGCAGAAGATGGCCCAAGACCCTGGTCTCCCACCACCTATGTGAGAGACCCAGAAGAAGCTCCAGGCTCCTTACTCCAACCTGGCCCAGCCCTGCCTGGTCATTGTGGTCATTTGGGGAGTGAAACACTGAATGGAAAATCTCTCTCTCTCTCTCTCTCTCTCTCTCTCAGTCTCTCCATCTCTCTCTGTAACTCTATCTTTCAAATAAATAAATAAATCTTCAGGGAAAAAAGAATTACATCTATGAAATATATGAAATCATTATTTTTACAATAATAAAAACTGAAAACAAAAATTCCAACATGCATCACTTACTGATAGTCATACATACATGTTGTGAGATTAAAAAGAGGGAACAAGTGTTAGTGTTGTGATGCAGTGGGTTAGGCCACCACTTACAATGCTGGCATCCCATATCAGAGTGCCAGTTCAAATCCCAGCTGCTCTATTTCCAATCCAGCTCCCTACTAACACACCTAGGAAAGCAGCAGTAGATTACTCAAGTGCTTGGGCCTCTGTCACCCATGCAGGAGACCTGGATGGAGTTTCTGGTCCTTGGCTTCAGTCTGGCCTGGGCCTAGTCATTGTGGCCATATGGGGAATAAACCAGCAAATGGAAGATATTTTTCTCTCTGTGTCTCTCCTTCTCTCTATCCTTCTGCCTTTCAAATAAATAAAATAAGTATTTTTTAAGGAATAGAAAAATCAGATATTCCATGGTATCCTTCAGATTTCAAGATAACACTGACTGACCTTTTCCAATAAGAACTTTTGGCCTTGCAAACTTCCTCATTTTTAAAAGACCACTGCATAAAAATGGACAGGTGCAAACTGTTGAAATCTTTACTTAATGTATACTAAACTGATCTTCTGTAAAAAAAAAAAAAAAAAAAAAAAAAAAGAAGAAGAAGAAGAAGAAATTATCAATTCCCAACTTGACTATCACTGGGATTAAACATGACAATAGGTCTGATCTGATTTCATCATCATTTAAAAAATCATCTATTATTTTTCACTTTATGTTTCTGTGTGGGAGCAAACTGTTGAAATCTTTACTTAATGTATGCTAAACTGATCTTCTGTATATAAAGAGAATCGAAAATGAATCCTCATGTGAATGGAAGGGGAGAGGGAGTGGGAGAGGGTAGGGTTGCGGGTGGGAGGGACGTTATGAGGGGGAAGCCATTGTAATCCATAAGCCGTACTTTGGAAATTTATATTCATTAAATAAAAGTTAAAACAAGTATCTAACTGATGGAGTAGAAAGAACTTGATTGCTAGAATTAGCCTAAAATGGGAACGAATCCTAGCTTTCTGTTACACATCTCATGCCACTTTTGGTGAATTTCTTCATTTCCTAAGCTGAAATTCCATGATTTGCATAATGGGAATGATACCAACATGACAATGCTATTTTAAAAGTTAAATGGCCTGATGTGCAGGACTTTTGTGATCATAATAAATGCTCAAAAATCATGAAAAGGACAGGAATTTGGTATCAGAGACCTGAGCTTTTATTGCATTTCTGTCTTTAAATAACTTGTGACTTTGGGAAATTCTTTAAAATGATCTGTGTCTAAATTTTGCCACCTTTAAAGTGAACATAACAATAGTTATTGTTCTTTTTAATGATTGCAATAAGTAACACTGTAGAACATTTTACATATTCTTCAATGTGCTGGCACTACTGGGCATCATTAAGTGATAGCTGTTTTTCACTTTCCTCCCTAGCCTATGAAACCTAAAGATTCAGGAAGAAGTTGGATTTCCAGAGCAGGAGAGATTATCTATTCCCCTATCACAGAGGGGGATACTAAGACCAAAAGATAGATGACTTGCTTACGATCACACAGTTAGTGAAAGAGCTAGGTCTCTGATCCTTGGTTCAGTTCTGTTCTTACTATGTGATGATATTTCTCTGCTATCCCTCAACAGAGAATAATATGATTTGTGATGGGTCCAAATCACTCAGGAAACCCATCTTTAGGAAATCTCATGGCTAGATAATAGATCTTGATTGTTGATTAAAGTGAAAGCAACTGCAACACTTGTTTGTCTAAAAATACTATGCTTAAAATACTCCTGGGCGTGGGCGTTTAGCCTAGTAGTGAAGATACCTGCATCGCACATCGGAGTACCTGATTTTGATTTCCAACTCTGCCTCCTGACTGCAGCTTCCTGCCAGTGTGGGCCCTGGGAAGCAGCAGATGATGACTCAAGCATTTGGGTTTTTGTCACCCACTAGAGAGAGCTGGACTGAATTTCTGGTTCCTGGCTTTGGCTCAGCCCTTGTCTCTTACGGGCATTTGAGGAGTGAGCTAGTAGATGGGAATTCACTCTCTCTTTACCTCTCAAATTAATTTATTAATTTTTAAAAATACAACTATATAACTCAATGGATCTTCATTGCAAAATAAAAATCAAAGAATGAATAAATCTCATCAAGAATCAGAAAAAAAGTTTTTTTTGTTTTGTCCCAAATGTATGTACATAAACATGAACTCTGGAACTCCCTGCTCATTTTGGACTATTGGCTATATCTAAGCAGAAGGCAAACTCTCCATATCTACAAACAACTGGATAACAAATCCCCAGGGAGTAGAATGCGTCCTCTCATAATAATCGATGACAGATGTACAGTTGGGAGCTACTTTCTATGCTCCAAGTTGGAGAATGGTCTACAGAGACGCAGGGGGGAAATAAATGTGCATAAAACTTGAAAAGAGAGTTTAAAAAAAAAAAGGACTCCCTTTGGACTTTTTCTTTCACTAACAGAGGATTGCAACCTAAGTGGTTTCTGGCCACAGGAGAAAGCAGCCAAAGGCTGCATGGCTGATTTTTCTTAAATGAAAAAAGAGAAGCTTATGCTATTTAAATTGCATGGTCCAGATGGTGTTTTCTATCCTTCATGCTCTTTTGGTTGTGGCCACATCTTGCCTATGGCTTTTGTGGCAGGACACACTCGCCAGTCAGCAATTTCACCACTACTTGGGTCCAAATGAGCTATGGAGAAAGAAATTAGGGTGAATGGAGAGGCCACAGCTGGGAGAGATCAGCCACACTCAACAAGCCTTCTCCCACATATATAAACAGAGCTGGTAGAGGGAAGGAGGGTGGAGAAACAAAATACTGAGGTTTAGAGGATAGTACTTGAGGCCTGCAAAATATGTCTAACCACATGACATGTGCCTACAGATTCTAACCCAATTACTGAAAATCCCCTGAGTGTCTCTGAAAAGGTGGCTATTAAATTTCTCACCCAAAACATTCAAATGCTTTCTGATACCACAGAATATTTTTTTCATGCACTTAAACTGTTCCTTAAATACCTAACTGAAAGGAGAGGATCATTTAGTAAGTTTATTCTTGTGTAGGGAAGCATCTCCTTTAATAATGGACTATGTTAGCTGGGTTTTGAGTTCCTGCTGTGGTTTTAAATCTCAATCTTCACAACTGTTCCTCACTGAAAATTTCTAGGATTCAACAGCCACATGGACCATGGTTCTACCCTGTTTATTAGAAGAAACATTATAGGATGTAACATGTCTTTCATAGCGTATTGCATTTGCACCTGAACTGTAAAAGGAAACTAATGCCTTTAGCAATGGATTATGGCTTTTTAAGTACCACTTTCTTTGCATAATACTGCAATAAAAAGGAAACATCCAAATGAGCTATCAGCATTTTTTTATAAAGAGTGGAGGGAAAAAATTTTAACTCCATAGCTGTGGTTTATTTTCAGCCACCTGCTATTGAAACACTGAGGTTTTTTAATAATGTTTTGTCCAAGTAAAGTGCCATGCTTCCATTGCTCTTTCTCATTCTTTTGTGTCATGAAGTACACATGCCAATTCAGCCTCTATCTGGGATGAACAAACTGTATGAATAAAGAAATCTCAATGACAAGTCTACCAAGCAACAATGCTTTCATGATGCGTGGCTTAATTGGGTCATCCCCAGGAAGTAAAACTAAATCTAAATTGTAGCCAACATCAGCAGCAAAGGCAAAGCCAACTAAGCTCTAAACAGGGTTCAGAGGAACAGTTTTAGAACTGGGAATTCTTGAAAATGTTGGGAGAAGATTCTAAAACCCAGCTAACTATGGATTTCATTTTTAGTCTTTTTCTTCAATGCTGTTTAAATGACAGAAGAAGAAGTAGCAGAACAAAGAGGAAATTGGGAAGAGGGGTTGGGGAGAATACAGAAGGCATTCTCACATGCTTCTGGTTGGAATATCCTGAGTCTAGAAGATAGAAGATATTGAGAGACTTACACTAATTCTTACTCTTGGAACCAGAAATTCTATGGCTAAGAATTTATTCTAAATCAGAGAGTCAAGCAAAGACTTCTCTTTTTTAAGATGTATTTATTTTCTTTTTTTTTCTTTTTTGAGTTACAGAGAGAGAGAGAGAGAGAGGTCTTCCATCCGCTGGTTCACTCCCCAGATGACCGCAATGGCCAGAGCTAAGCTGATCCAAAGCCAGGAGCCAGGAGCCTCTTCCGGGTCTCCCAAATAGGTGCAGGGTCCCAAGCACTTGGGCCATCCTCTACTGCTTTCCCAGGCCACAGCAGAGAGTTGGATGGCAAGTGGAGCAGCCGTGACTTGAACTGGTGCCCATATGGGATGCCAGTGCTGCAGGCTGGGGCTTTAACCCACTGTGCCACAGCACCAGTCCCATGTAACTTTTTCATAATATGGTGATGCATAAGAAAGAACATATGTGTCCAAAAGTGAAAAAAATAGAATTAAGTATGGCAGAGTATGGTTTGAAGAGTATTTGTTAGCATTGTAAAATACTTTGAGACAATGTTACATCTTTCAAATGATACAAAGCTCTTTACAAATATTATCCTAGTATATTAAGTATATATTTGTGTATGTACTGATTTATAGTTTTAAAAACAAATAGAATATAAAAATGGAAAAATACAATTTTTGCTTTCTCCAACATTAACTATAATTGGCAAACTTTCTGCAATGAACAGACTAATGTTAAAATTAGGAAAATGTTGAGGCTATTGCTGTGGCGCAGCAGGTTAAAGCCCTGGCCTAAAGCACCGGCACACCATATGGGCAATGGTTCTAGTCCTGGTTAATCCTCTTCCAGCTCTCTGCTATGGCCTGGGAAAGCAGTAGAGGTTGGCCCAAGTCTTTGGGCCCCTGCACCCACTTGGGAGACCCAGAAGAAGCTCCTGGCTCCTGGCTTCGGATCGGCGCAACTCTGGTTGTTGCGGCCAACTGGGGAGTGAACCAGTGGATGGAAGACCTCTCTCTCTCTCTGTCTCTACCTCTCTCTGTAACTCTGTCATTCAAATAAATAAAATAAATCTTTTAAAAATAAATAGAATTAGGAAAATGTATAAAAATTAAATTTCAAAATTGTATATCTTGAGGAATTTTTAAATCATCCATCTTTGAACTGAAAGAAATCCACCTGGCCCAATTTTTTTTTTATTAAAACATTAATGTATTTTGTCAGACAAGTCCCAGATCTCTTCACTAAGTTATCTAAGGGAGCAGCTGATGAGTAGTAAAGATTCTACTTTTTGTTGAAAAAATGATCATTAATATATCACAAGGAAATTTGAAAGTGCTGTTTCAAACACCTATATTCACCCCATCCCCTTGGACGTTTCCTTTGCCTACCAAGGACAAGTGCTAAGAATTTGGACAATTAACAAAACCCACAGAATGATAGCATTCCAACTGGAGCTTCTTCCAGAGATGTCCATATCCTGTTCTCTGGAGGTCAGCGAGCATGTGGGGCTGCTTCTGCTTCAGCAGTGTGGCCTCTGCTTTGTGCAGTGAGTCTTATATTAGAGTAGATTCCTCCAAAAGAAGACCAGAATTTGGATGCAAGTATTTTATTTGGGAGACAAATTTAGGAATCTTTGTGTGGGAAAGTGGAGAGGGTGAGGGAAAAGACAGAAAACAAAAATGTCAGTGAAAGGTTGGCCATTGTGGACAAACAGAGTTCTATCTGGCTGGGACCCTCTGGGAGATCATGCGGCATCCTTATAATCACTTCACTTAGGCAAGAAAACTGGAATAGTTATCTACCAGCTCTTGCCCACACTGATTGAAGGCCATTGGCCATTAACTCGCCAATCCTTGCTGCCAACTGAGACTAAGCATTCTTCTGGAAGCTGTCCTGGACTGAGAAACACAGAGAGCCTTCAATGAGTAGTAAAAGGTCACTTAAAAGTCATGGCTGGGCAGGCATTTGGCACAGCAGTTAAGATGCCTACAGCTGCTATCAGAGCTTGAGTTCAAGTCCCAACTCTGGCTCCTGATTCCAGTTTCCTACTAATGTAGAACATAGGTGGCAGCAGTTTATGGTAGAAGTACTTAGGTCCTTGCCATCCACCTAGGAGACCTGTATTGAGTTCTTGGATTCTGGCTTTAACCTAGCCCAGCTGCAAATCTTGTGGGCATTTGGGGAGTGAAACAGAGGATAGAAAAATCTCTCTCTCTCTCTCTGCTCCCAAAGAAATAATAAATAATTTTTAAAGACATGATTTACAGCCGGCGCCGTGGCTCAATAAGCTAATCCTCCACCTGCAGCGCCGGCACACGGGGTTCTAGTCCCAGTCGGGGCACCGGATTCTGTCCTGGTTGCCCCTCTTCCAGGCCAGCTCTCTGCTGTGGCCCGGGAGTACAGTGGAGAATGGCCCAGGTCTTTGGGCCCTGCACCCACATGGGAGACCAGGAGAAGCACCTGGCTCCTGGCTTCAGATCAGTATGATGCGCCAGCTGCAGCACGCCGGCCGCGGCAGCCATTGGAAGGTGAACCAACGGCAAAAGGAAGACCTTTCTCTCTGTCTTTGTCTCTCTCTCACTGTCCACTCTGCCTGTCAAAAAATAAAAAATAAATAAAGACACGATTTACAGAAAACTTAAACAAAAAAGAAACAGGCTCAGGGAAGTCAAATTACTTGGCTAAAGTCACATAGTTTATTAGTGGAAGAAGCAGGACTAGATTAATCCTGGTCTCTCGGCCCTTTCTAATTCTTAAGCCATATACCTGATGTCATGGAGAGAATACAATCTTTGAGGGAAATTACACTTGTGGATGAATCTTGGATTTGTCAGCGACAAAAAGCTGGACAGGCTATTAAATCTATCTGAAACTCAAGTTTCTCATTGAAAAATGGAAGAACACTGTAAATGTTTAATATGGACACTTTCATTAAGTATTAATTCCCTGCCAACTGCATTAGAATATCAAGCAATTTTCCATTGTGCCAGGTCACTAGACAGAGCTGCTACAAACAGTAATCTACTATTTCAGTCATTAGAATTAGGCACAAAATATGATTTTTAAGCCATTTTCTGTCATTTGCCATTCATGGCATTCCAACCCTGCACCTTCTTATTTTATTATCATTTATGATAATTTGGTGGGTTCCTCTACCATTTAGGAATATTTCAAACCAATAATTTTTGTTTTATAATAAACTAAATGGATGTATAAGCTAATAATGTAACTTCTATATTTTATAATAATAATAAGTTAATGAGTGCTTAATATATACCAAATATTCTTTACAGTAGACTTTACATGCATTAGTAGGTTTCAATACTCACACTTGTTAGGTGCTAATAGTAGACCCATTTTACTAATGAGAATATTGAAATTTATTGAATATAAGGAATTCACCCATGATCATTTAGCTAGAATGCAACATAACCTGAGCCCCAACCTGGATCTCCATGACTGCAGAACTAGTGCTCTTAATAACCACACATTACTCCCCTTCCACTTTGTTGGTAACAATAAAGACCATACACATGATGACCATATACATGATGATCCGCCAGTCCTCAAATCACCTATAGGCTGGGAGAAGCACTCTTATTATCAATAGTGATTTAGCAGAAATGACTAGCATTGTTCCTTAACAGATCATCAACATACCCCATTACAAGACTGTCATTCCCTGTCTCTTTTATTGGATATCTGGACCCAGACTAATATAGGCTCAAACTCTGGTCCAGCTCTTTATATCTGTATCATGTGGGACAAATAACTTTTATGTAACTTAGTTCTGAACAATGTCCAACTTGGAAAGTTACAAAAATAAATGAAAGCATCTTTCAACACCTAAGATACAGCATATGCTCACAAAAACATAGATAGAAATAACCACTTCTCAATTATCAACAAAGCAATTACTCCACATTCACTAACTAGAAAGCTCTGAACACTAAATTGGTGTTGTAGCTCCCCTATTGCTCAAGTTATTTGAAAATGGAACTACTGTAGTATTT
Source organism: Oryctolagus cuniculus (assembly GCF_964237555.1). NCBI lineage: Eukaryota > Metazoa > Chordata > Mammalia > Lagomorpha > Leporidae > Oryctolagus > Oryctolagus cuniculus. Next base: position 59,451,521 of record NC_091443.1, read on the forward strand.
AGATTTCTCTGTTGTTCTAGATAGTTGTCATGGCTAAACTGTGCTACACTTTCATACTAAGTAAAATTGTTTTTATATTCTTGAACAAGTATCAGTTTATAGATTTATGTAGATTATACAGAGAGAAAATGAATATTATATACCTAATATCCATACATGTATTTATACATTTACATGGGTAAATAAATTAATTAACTCATTTCTACTTTATATAGGCTGTCAAAATATGCCATTTTTACTACTCCCACAACAGAATAAATTTATTACTCATCTTGATGATGTGATAGTAACATCGGGTTAAGAGAATCAGAAAACAGGTGGAAGAAATAAAACTAAGAAATGAAAATCTATTCTGAACAATCCCATGATTGTCCATCAGTGCAGTCATTTTGAAAAAATAGCCTGTGGGTGAAATTGTTAGCACCATATGTTTTTGAATACCGAAGTGTTGTCTAAGGAAATTAATGGAAAAAAATTAACTTTAATCCCAAGATTATTTTGAATTGGCAGATGCATCCATAATATTAATAACCTTTCTCCTTTAATACTTTACTGAATCTGAAAATAACTATTTATACAGTTCAAATTAATTTTGTCAGTTATCATACTTATTGCAAAAAAAAAGAAGCTTCTAAAGTACTTATCTTCAATCCAAAAATATGAGTTCTGATTTTTTGATGTTTGTGTTACTAACACTATTAAGCATTCATAAATCATATTTTACATTTCTCGTTCCCTCAATGACTCTTTAAAGAAAATTTTGGTGATATCATAGATAAATGTAAACTTCAGGATCATTTCCTAGAATTAGCATTGAATCACAGTAGAAAACATTTAATAATTTATTTTAATTACTTGGTATAAAGGCAGAAAGTTAACAGGAGATGACTGACGATGCACATCAGTGTTTGATTAAATAGACATAATATTTATAATAATTCATGTCCTAATACTGCATTCTGAGAAAGCATCAGAAGAAATAATACGGAATCCAAAATGCATTTTCACACAGCGTTAGTGTTCACATCAGTCAACCATCACGTGGTTTGGGAGTTGTATAAATTTTGATACATCAGTTTGAACAAATTTCTTATTTTCAATACTTTCGAGGATTGAAAGGCATCATATTTATTAAGCTTATCCATGTGCAATATAATGAGGATATAAAAATGTTTACTAGAAAGTGGTATACTATTCACATGAACAATGCTTATTAATCAGACAAGTAGAACATCAGCAAATAGAACTGCGGCATGGTTTGGGCAAGTCCATCAACCACCCTTGGTTGCAGTAATTTCATGTGTAAAGTAGGGGACATGAATTGGTGTATTTGCCAGGCCTCTCTAAACAGAAAAGCTTTATGAATATTCTATCAATTTCTTTCCATAAATTAAATTTTGTTTGAGGGTATATTTGTACTAAAATAGAAAGTTTAAAAATTTCAGAAATATTTTTGCATTTCAAATTATTTTCATTTTTCCATTTGTACTTCCCAATTACAAATTTACCTAAAGCAGGTAATAAATAAGTCTATTTTCTCTTACCACTTATTTTACATATAATTATGCTTTTACATTTTCTATTCTATTGCTATTCATATCATTTTACTCAGTATAAAGTCAGTTCATTGAGAACAATATCCATATCTAATTTTTGTGTAGTTATTCATTGCATGTAGCAAAGTGCTTTGCTCATAAGATGCATCCATTAAGTATTTTTTAATAATTTTATGTCAGCTAAGGGTATCAAGTTAGTGTAAACCCCACTGTCTGCTTTTCCCAGCCACTGCTACACTCACTGAGGCCATTCTGTGGATGTAGCGTAATGTGACATTCAGATCGGAGAGTTCCTCCATTTTCGCTTTCCTTTCATTGCTCTACCCCATTTCTGAAATCATCTGCTCTTGCTTTCTACCCTCTTGGCTTCGAGAACTGGTTCACCCTCCTTGTTTTGTTCCATTTAGTTTTGGCAACTGTTCTCAGACTGTTTACCTTGTGTACTGACCTTGGAAACCCCTAAGATTTGCCTCTGCTAATTGCCTCCGCCTTCTTTGGCTCCAAATTCTAAATCATTGCCCAGACCAAGCCTGAGACACCACCTGCCCCATCTCATGAAAAGGAGATCATATTTGATTTCTTTGGACAATATCCATCTAATCAGGTTCATCCAAAACCCAGATTTATTTCTAATGGGCATTTGAAACCCAAACTGCAATAACGTTAAAAAGTTTCTAGCTGTGAAACAGGAGAAAACATTCATTCTATCCCAGTAACAAGTGCCTACAATGGTAAGAAAGCAGTAAAGGAAAGGATGCCCTTCTTAATTTGTCATGTGAAGAACATGAAAAAATAATTAAGAATTAGGAGGATAAAGTATGACTGAATTATGGAACTCTGTAGTGGAAAGAATTGCAGAAATTTAAATAAACAGAAACTGTAATTTAAAAAAAAAAACTCACTCAAACATAAATCTCCCTCGTAAAATATTTCTGATACATGATCATTCAGACTCTGTTTTAGGAGATCCAAGAATAAAGAGCTAATTCAGTCAATATCTTGGGAATTCTATATTTAATGGAACTCTACATTTTCACAATTTCCACGATGTTTATCAAAAAAATCTTCTTTCTTCTCCATGAGATAATTCTTTAAATATTGTGAAATAACCATGACAGTCCCCACTACCACTCTCATCTTTGTGTGCATGTGTGTATACACATCCATGTGTATGGCTAATTATAAAATGGATTAATACTGAGGCAAGAACCCTACATATGAGGATACTTCCAAAAGTTTATGGAAAACTAAATTAAAAAATATATTTCTGTTGGTACAAAAAAATTGAAATCCATTAAGTTTTGTTGTAACTCTCATTTCCATGTATTTTTGAAAGACCCCTCATATTATATCCTTCCCACAAGTATTGAAGTTACTGTTGACTCCACTGTGGGTTCCAGTGTAATTTCTCAGAATGTGATTTCTAACACATACTAACAACGTGACCTTTAAGCCTGAATTTTAAAATGGGATTCGAGATACCCCCCTCACAATGGTGTTGAGAAGCTTAAGTGAATTAAAGTCTCTTGTGAGGATTAAGTAAATAAAGTACAGAAAGCACAGGATAGTTAACAAATGGGGAATGTCATTAACCATCAGCATTAACTGCCTTCAAGCCAGTCATCCTGAATCTACCATTTGTGTAAATAATTTAATATTCATATAATATTCATGTTAAAACAGACATTTGGTATAACAATCGAAACCAAAAGTAGAATTATGAGATAATGTGAAGAAGAAAGATAAAGATAGCATTTGGTGGGTATCTGTTGAATTTTTTATTTGCATAGCATTTTAATTGTTTATGTAGATTATGTTCATCCAATTTGTATTCTGGGTTTTTAGCATTAACACACAAGCATCTTACCATGTTGTTGGAACCTTTTCTATCTAAGTTTCATTTTGATTAATTCATAATATTTCATCAAGAGAATATATCATAATTATAGTAACATCTCATCTGGAGTTTTGCTTATTATAAACATTTCATTATTATAAACAGCTCTATAGGAAACATGTTTTTTTTCACAAAAATTCCTGTTTTCAGTTTTTATTAGCATAGAAGCTCAGATATTTTAAAGAGATAATATTGATAAACATATTTCCAGTTGATATAAACCAATATGCAAAATTTTTATGTACATATTTTACATTTGGGATGTGTCTGTTACTATAAATGTCATTGTGTTGATTTGAGGATTCCAAAGTTTTAATATGTCTCTCACAGTTCTGCAACTTTTACAAACATGATGTGTGTTTGCATAAGTCTTTGTTCAAGTTATTTACATAAACTATGAGGAAGTAGTATCCAGGAGAGACACTTTAGCGTATCACTGGAAACACTATTCCAGTTTGATACTGCTCCACTGATCAAATTCTGGGACTACTATTTAAACAGCTATGGATGTACTAACTATACTATTATTTCATCTTTCTGTCTATGCTATCAATAATAAAATGGTGAAATTCCTCCCAATAGGTTAGCACAGACAAATTCAATTTATATAAGTTCAAATAAGTAAATGAAATTTGAAAGAATAGAGGGAAAATTTGAAAACAAACATTTTATAATAGTTATTAGTAGGTAATATGAATTCACAATTGATCTGTCTCACTTCAATTCCCTAGACATCTAATTATACCTAGCCCTACATATCTTGTGTGAATCTACATGGAAATACTAATGACCTTGGCAAAAATTTGGATTTATTGTTATAAAAATAAAAGCATACAAATTTATGGTTAACTAATTTGTTTCCATATATAAAATCATGGGGGGTTGCATGGTTGGATTGACAGGAACATAATGTCCAAAATATTTATAGTCCAATGCTTTTATGGCCAAGAGTACATTGTCCTCTGTGCTTTAAATTTTACTTGTAGGTTGACAGGAGAGTCTTTCCAAAATTAAGAATTAGTTCTCATATTTTAGTTCCTTTTTAAAAATTATTTATTTATTTATTTATTTAATTGAAAGTCAGAGAGGCAGAGAGGCAGAGAGGCAGAGAGGGGAGGTGGTCTTCTATTTGCTGGTTCACTCCCAAAATGGCTGCCACAGTCGGAGCTGAGCCTATCCAAAGCCAAGAGCCTGGAGCTTCTTCTGGGTCTTCCACATGGGTGCAGGGGCCCAAGGACTTGGGTCATCTTCTTTCCAGGCCATTGGCAAAGAGTTGGACCAGAAGTGGAGCAGCTGGGACCCAAACTAGTGCTCATATGGGATGCTGGCACTGCAGGTGGCAGCTTTACTCGATATGCCACAGCATCACCCCTCCCATGTGTTAGTTCTGACTACTCTATTATGGCAGCATTGTTTTGTTCCACTGCTTAATAACTTAAATGTTTCAATGGATATATTGAATTCTAAACAAGTATAATTCACATAATAGAAAAAAACAGAAGTGAAATTAGACCTTAAATGCTGATTTATCACCAAAATGATATTTATTCCCTTTCAAAATGCTACCAAAAATAATTTTTTTGACAGGCAGAGTGGACAGTGAAAGAGAGAGAGAGAGAGAAAGGTCTTCCTTTGCCGTTGGTTCACCCTCCAATGGCCGCCGCGGCCGGCGCGCTGCCACCTGCGCACTGCACTGATCCAATGGCAGGAGCCAGGTGCTTATCCTGGTCTCCCATGGGGTGCAGGGTCCAAGGACTTGGGCCATCCTCCACTGCACTCCCTGGCCACAGCAGAGAGCTGGCCTGGAAGAGGGGCAACGGGGACAGAATCCAGCGCCCTGACCGGGACTAGAACCCGGTGTGCTGGCGCCGCAAGGCGGAGGATTAGCCTAGGGAGCCGCGGCGCCGGCCACCAAAAATAATTTTAAAAGCATTACTTATAGGGGCCAGCACTGTGGCATAGAAGATTAAGCCTCTTAACCTTAAGCCTCTGCCTGCAGCACTGGCATCCCATATGGGTAGGCATCAAGTCCAACTGTTCTACTTCCAATCCAGCTCCCTGCTAATGCACCTGGGAAAGCAGTGGAAGAAGGCCCCAGTGCTTGGGTCTCTGCATCCACGTGGGAGATCCAGCAGAAGCTCTTGGCTGCTGGCTTCAGCCTGGTCCAGCCCTGGCCATTATGGTCATTTGAGGAGTAAACCAGCAGATAGAAGATCTCGCCCTCTCTCTGTCATTCTCCTTCTTTATCCTTGCCTTCGAATGAAAAAATAAATCTTTACTTTTAAAAAAAAGCATTATTTATGATAAATAAAACAAGCTTAACAAAGTTAAGAGGGAATCTTCCTTATCTTTCTGATGTTTGGAACCACAGCCTCCTTGTCCAGGAGGCTACAAGAACCATACAATTTTTCTTATGTCTATTTATTTATTTTTTTTTCTTTTTTGGCCAGGCAGAGTTAGACAGTGAGAGAGAGAGACAGAGAGACAGTGAGAGAGAGAGAGAGAAAGGTCTTCCTTCCATTGGTTCACTCCCCCTAATGGCTGCTACAGCCGGCGCTGCACAGATCCAAAGCCAGGAGCCAGGTACTTCCTCCAGGTCTCCCATGTGGGTAAAGGGACCCAAACACTTGGGCCATCCTCTGCTGCCCTCCCAGGCCACAGCAGAGAGCTGGACTGGAAGAGGAGCAACTGGGACTAGTACCTGGCACCCCAACCAGGACTAGAACCTGGGGTGCCGGCGCCACAGGCCGAGGATTAGCCAAGTGAGTCACAGTGCCAGCCCTTATGTCTATTTCTTATTTTAATTTGTTTTCATACTGATTTCCCTTTAGTTTATTATCTAGAAATAATGGTTTCTCATAAAGTGTCTCCTACACAGAGTTATCATGATAGTACATTAAAAAGGGAAAAAGTAGGGGCCAACACTATGGCGTAGTAGGTTAAGCCTCCACCTGCAGCACTGGCATCCCATATAGGCACTGGTTCTTGTCCCAGCTGTTCCTCTTCAACCCAGCTCTCTCCTTATGGCCTGGGAAAGCATCACAAGATGGCCCAAGTGCTTGGGTCCCTGAACCCACATGGGAGACCAAGAAGAAGCTCCTGGCTCCTGGCTTCAGATCACCCCAGCTCTGGCCATTGTGGCCATTTGAAGAGTGAACCAGCAGATGGACGACCTTTCCCTCTGTCTCTCCCTCACTCTGTATGTAATTCTGTCTCTCAAATAAATAAATAAAAAGAACTTCTCTTTAAATAAAAAAAAGGAAAATTGAATTGGCTTGGGTAATTTATGTAAAAACTTCACATCATTTTTAAAGCTTTTTAAAAAGATACATTTATTTTTTTGAAAAATAAAGTGAAGTGGGGGTGGGCGGGGGGAATCTTCCATCTGCTGGTTCATTCCTCAAATGCCCATAACAGTCAAGGCTGCATCAGGCCAAAGCCAGGAGCCAGGAACACCACCTGGGTCTCCTACATGGATGTCAGGCACCAAGATCTTGGGCCGTCATCCACTGCTTTCCCTAGAGCATCAGCAGGAAGCTGGATCAGAAGCAGAGTGGCCAGGACTCAAACTGGCACTCAATTATGGGATGCAGGCATCCTAAGCAGTGGCCCAGCCTACTGCACCACAATGCCCAGACCTAAATGACTAAGAAACACATTAGCAACATTAATACAGACTATCTTTGGATGACAAGAGAGACTGCAAAATTAGGCAAAACAAAGGCAGATTTTTAGTTGTAATTATGTCCTTGTTATCCATAACAGAGTAAACAAGCGTTTATACACTGAAGAATCTGCTTATGAAGAAAAGAAGATAAGTTCAGACAAGAAACTAAAACATCTTGAGTATCTACTCTGTGCCTGCTTTTACAGTTACCATTATTTTTAATTCTGACAAAATGCTACAAATTAGGTAGAACTAGAAACTCTCAGGAGCTGAGCTACTTTCCCAAGGCTTCATAGGCTGTAAGTGTCACAACTAACCCCAGCATCAAGATTCAAGGTCTCTCTTGTCTATTATGCTGTCTTTCAGCTGCCTATAGCTGACTCCCTTTAACTATTGGTAAGATACTGGGCAATATCTTAAGACATTTAAAAATATTTCCATGAAACATATCAGTCCTATTCTTTTTTTAATATTTATTAATTTATTTGAAAGGCAGAGTTACAGAGAGGTAGAGGCAGAGAGAGAAAGAGAGAGAGGTCTTCCATCCGCTGATTTATTCCCCAGATGGCCGCAATGGCCAGAGCTGTGCTTATCCAAAGCCAAGAGCCAGGAGCTTCTCCGGGGTCTCAAATGTGAGTGCAAGGGCCCAAGGACTTGGGCCATCTTCCACAGCTTTCCTAGGCTATAGCAGAGAGCTGGATGGGAAGTGGAGCAGTTGGGACTCAAACCGGCGCCCATATGGGATGCCAGCACTGCAGCACTGCAGGCTTTACCTGCTATGCCACAGCACCAGCCCCATTTCCTATTATTCTTGTTATTAAAAATAATAATATTGAGCTTAACAATGAATTCATTTTGAGTCTTAAGTTGCCTCTCACAGAACCCTAAATACTATTTAGAATACAATTTGACACTGAGTTTCTCCGGAATCAGAGGAACATCAAGATTGGTCTGCAACCTTTCTCTGAGGTCTGAGGTACCCTAAATCTTTTTTTTTTTTTTTTTTTGTACAAGATTAGGAGGAAAAGTCAATTCCACATTCAATGTAATTGGCACAAAGTAATAGAATTCTAAACAAATTCTTCTTAAATAAAAACTGACAGAATCAAGAATGAAAGAGGCAGGTTATTTTTAATTCTGCTCCTCTTTGTTCTAATCTTTCTCTGTTGCTTTATTGGCCTGGCCTCTTCTTATTTATTTAACAAATACACATCATGTATTTACTGTATCTCTAGAATTTTGCTGAGATCATTTGCTAGGTTCTAGTAAAATAAGCTAGTGGGTCCAGCGCTGTGGTGTAGCAGGTAAAGCTGTGACCTGCAGTGCCGGCATCCCATATGAGCACTGGTTCGAGACCCTGCTGCTCCACTTCCCATCCAGCTCTCAGCTATGGCCTGGGAAAGCAGTAGAAGATGGTCCAAGTCATTGGGCCCCTGCACCCGCGTGGGAGACCCGGAAGAAGCTCCTGGCTCCTGGCTTCAGATCAGCTCAGCTCTGGACATTGCAGCCATATGGGGAGTGAACCAGTGGATGGAAGACCTCTCTCTCTGCCTCTCCTCTCTCTGTGTAACTCTGATTTTCGAACATAAATAAATCTTTAAAAGAATAAAAAATAATGTATTGTTCAACACATTGTTACCATTTATCAGGAAAGCTTAGTAGGAACAAAGAATAGAAAAGTTATTTTAAAAGAAATATAAAAAGAATAGCGATTGATCCATTAACCAACTCTTATCTAAGAGAGAAGCTAAATTTAGAGGTATAACAATTAAGCATGGCAAGAACACCACAAAAACCGTATCATGTTTTCATTTAACATTGTTCTTGAAATGTTCACTATTTTCAAGAAGATATAAAACAATAATAAGATGCTACTGTGAGAATAGATGTCAGAATTATGATAATTTACAATGGATATGGATATAAACCTGGTACCTGACCACACAAGAGATCATCAAAAAAGTTACCATTAATACAAGAACTCAGTGAAACGACTAAATATAAGATTATTTTCAGCTCTGCATTTTGGAAACTTTTCACCTATAAAAGAGTTGGATGACTAGTAAATGAACATCTGTTTTTTTTTTAACTTTTATTTAATGAATATAAATTTCCAAAGTACAGAATATGGATTACAATGGCTTCCCCCCATAACGTCCCTCCCACCCACAACCCTCCCCTTATCCACTCCCTCTCCCCTTCCATTCACATCAAAATTCATTTTCTATTCTCTTTATATACAGAAGATCAGTTTAGCATACATTAAGTAAAGATTTCAACAGTTTGCTCCCACACAGAAACATAAAGTGAAAAATACTGTTTGAGAACTAGTTATAGCATTAAATCTCAATGTACAGCACACTAAGGACAAAGATCCTACATGAGGAGTAAGTGCACAGTGACTCCTGTTGTTGACTTAACAAATTGACACTCTTGTTTATGGCATCAGTAATCACCCTAGGCTCTTGTCATGAGCTGCCAAGGCTATGGAAGCCCCATGAGTTCACTTACTCTGATCATATTTAGACAAGGCCATGGTCAAAGTGGAAGTTCTCTCCTCCCTTCAGAGAAAGGTACCTCCTTCTTTGATGACCCGTTCTTTCCACTGGGATCTCACCCGTGGAGATCTTTCATTTAGGTTTTTTTTTTCCCCCAGAGTGTCTTGGCTTTCCATGCCTGAAATACTCTCATGGGCATTTCAGCCGGATCCGCATGCCTTAAGGGCTGATTCTGAGACCAGAGTGCTGTTAGGACATTTGCCATTCTATGGGTCAGCTGTGTATCTCACTTCCCATGTTGGATCGTTCTCTCCCTTTTTGATTCTATCAGCTAGTATTTGCAGACACTATTCTTGTTTATGTGATCCCTTTGGTTCTTAGTCCTATCATTATGATCAATTGTGAACAGAAATTGATCACTGGGACTAGTGAGATGGCATTGGTACATGCCACCTCGATGGGATTGAATTCGAATCCCCTGGCATGTTTCTAACTCTACCGTTTGAGGTAAGTCAGCTTGAGCATGTCCCGAATTGCACATCTCTTCCCTCTCTTATTCCCACTCTTATATTTAGCAGCGATCACTTTTCAGTTAAGTTTCAGCACTTAAGAAGAATTGTGTATTGATTACAGTATTCAACCAAAATCTGTTTTTAAAAATTTTATCAGTTAAAATGTTGTCGCAATTGCTTTTTCTCCCATTTAATAGCCATTTCTACATGTGTGTGCGTGCTTTCCTCTTTTTATTTTTTTGATGAAGACTTTTAGAAAAATTTAAAGACATTGAAACATTCTATCCCTAAAATTTCAGTATGCATATGAGTATTTAAAAGACATATCTTTGGGGCCAGCACTGTGACATAGAGAGTTAAGCTGCTGCCTGCAGTGCCATCGCATATGGGCATCAGTTCAAGTCCCGGCAGCTCCACTTCCCATCCAGCTCCCTGTTGATGTGCCTAGGAGGGCAGCGGAGGATGACCCAAGTACTTTGGTTCCTGCCACTCATATGGGAGTTCCAGAAGAAACTCCTGGCTCCTGGTTTTGCCATGGCCCAGTCCCAGCCATTGTGGCCATTTGGGAAGTGATCCAGAAGATGAAAGATGGAAGATAGCTGTGTGTGTGTGTGTGTGTGTGTGTGCCTTTCAAATAAAGAATAGATCTTAAAAAAATATCTCCTTGTAGGTAAGCAATTACCTGTTAGAAGACATAACGTAAAACATTATCTTTGGCAATATCAACATAAAATAATGTCTTAATCACTTAGGGTTGTTTAACATTTTCAATGTTGATCAGAATGGACTATCAGACAAGAATCAAAAATATAGTTTGGGGCCAGCACCGTGGCTCACTAGGTTAATCCTCTGCCTGCGGCACCAGCATCCCATATGGGCACCAGATTCTGGTCCCGGTTGCCCCTCTTCCAGTCCAGCTCTCTGCTGTGGCCTGGGAGGGCAATGGAGGATGGCCCAAGTGCTGGGACCCTGCACCCACATGGGAGACCAGGAAGAAGCACCTGGCTCTTGGCTTCAGATCGGCACAGAGCCAGCTGTAGCAGCCATTTGGGGGGTGAACCAACGGAGGGAAGGCCTTTCTCTCTCTCTCTCTCTCACTGTCTATCTGTCAAATAAATTTAAATATATATATATATATTTGTGTGTGTGTGTGTATATAGTTTAGGAAAGAAAATTAATTTGTTAGGTCTTCTAGTGTAACAGAGGTCATAAATATTATTCTAAAAATATGAGTCCCGTTCCATCATTGCAACTTATTTCACCTCTGAAGGATAATGTAATGTCTCAGAGATTAAGTTTCCTCATGTATTAATAGACATGAAAATACCTGTCCTACAGGGCTATCTGAAGATTCCAGATAAACCAGTCTAAGAATACAGCATAATGCCCAGGCAATGAAGAAAAATTCAACATATATTTAGAAGTTATTGTTTAGCTCTTCAAGATTATAATAAATCTAGGTCCAAAATAAATTTCAGCTCTATATAAATGGTTATTACCAAACGCATATAATAATTTTAATTATAAAATAAGAAAAATGAATAAACTATAAAAAGATTATATAAACTAAAATGTTTAGAGGATACATTTATTAATTTGAGAAGCAGAGAATCAAAGAGAGGGAGAGACAAACACAAAGAGAGTTAGAGAGAGAGAGAGAGAGAGAGATCTTCCATTCACTAGTTCACTCCCCAAATGGTTCTAACAGCTGTTGCTGGACCAGAGTGAAGCCAGGAGCTAGGAACGCCACTCTGGTCTCCCACATGGGTGGCAAATGCCAGGCACTTAGTCAGCCTCTGCTGTCTTCCCAGGAGCATTAGTGGGCAGCTAGATAGTAAGTAGAGCAGCCAGGACTTGAACTGGCATTGTGATCTGAGATGCTGGCATTGTAAGCATTAGTTTACCCTGTACAACTCTGTCTCCAGTATCATAAAAAATTAATAGAATCTCTGTGGTAGACATTTTATCTTATGCAATAAATTATAAAGTTCATGGTTAAAATTCTACAAGAAAACCTATCTGAATATTAATAACAGTTGTCTTCAGTCTGTACTCTGATGTAGCATATGGGGGGAGGACAGCCACCACAGCACAGCACAGGGTTAGGATAAAGATGAAAGCCGGAATGGACCAAAGGATGGTAGATTTACATACCCTTGGGTTTTTCACTTCTTTCTGTTGGCAGAAAGGAGCAATACATTCATCACTGTGTAAACATTTTGATGGATGGATGGATGGATGGATGGATGGACTGAAATTAAGAATTTTAAGCTGGTGGGAAATACGATGAGAATTCTGACAACTGTAGAAAGTGTGGACTGGTAGGAAAGATTCAGAAGAGACATTGGAAATTTTAGCACAGATTATAAATGGTGAAGCCCACTTGGTGAATCAAGAGTAAATCAAGCTAAGAGGCTATGTCAAATAATCTAACACATGTTGGAAGCCACACTATAACATCAGTCCCTTAATTCTTTTATAGTGCCTCTGGTTGACTACAGTTGTGTATTTTATCACTAATGTTCACTAAGAAAGTCTAGTACCAGCATGTCAATTGTTTTGTCTGTTTAGTACCTAGACAATGCTTGGCATAAGAGGGAAAATAGAAAGTTATGCAGAGAGGTAACCAGACAGGAAATGAAAGAAGAAAGCTGACACAGGAAAAAGAAAAGGTGATAATGAAAAAGGAAAGGGAGTGCAAAGTGAAAGAGAAGACAGGCAGGAATAAGTAAATGGAAAAAAAACACATAGTAACAACTTACATATTTTTATGGGTAATAAGAAGGGATGAAGAATTTTCAAGATACTTGTGATTGAAATAGTGCTTATTCACGTGATGAAAAGCACCAGAGATTTTTCACTTATGGTAATGATTTGCAGTTAATCCCTACTAAGTTTCCTCTTGCTGTTTTCTCATCCCCATTTCTTTAGCTTTTAGAAAGTGGATCCATCAGCAGATGGACTTCCAACATTTGGAGGATGTATCATTGCTGTTAGTTTGCTCACATAGGTTCACGGCCACTTCTGGACTCTGTAGTGCGCGGCCTTCTCACTTGTCTTCAATCCTGGAGCACAAACAACAAACTTCCCATTCTAGCCAAACTATTTATTATGCTATTTGAATTTTTATTTTAAGTAACACAACTTAAACGGATATTTTAAATAAACAACTTAAACTTGGTCAGTACCAAGGGGCCAATCCCGCTATTCTTTGCTCAAGGCAACATAATCAGATCCACTGCATCTCCATTTACTTAACTATAACTCCCCATTCAAAGGGATGAACAAAAATATCTCCTTGCCTACTGGGAATGACATTTTTGGAAAGGTGATATTTTTATCTATCCAAATAATCAGCTAAGAAAATATAGATTATCTCTTCAGATTAAAAAAAATAAAAAGTTTATTTTCATGAGCTACATTGACCACATCATTTACTAGTGTTGGCAAAGATGATGCACCTAATGAGTAAAAATTAAAATTAGTGTTGTCCCTTAAGAGGTTATTATTTATGTATACAATGCAGTTGAGGAATTGTTTATTACAGCTTGGTAAATATTTTTGAAGACTTGTTTTGACAGAAGCTGTGTTTCTTCTGAGAGAGGTTTATGGATGTTATTGCAGCCTAGCATATGCAAATCAGTGGAATTTCCAGTAGTTGGAAAAAGATAATCAGAGATAATCAGACATGAAGTTGTGCACAAAATACAATGAAAACATACAAGTTTTGCCATTAAAATTGCATATGGATATAAAGGAAAGTCACTATTTCTTTTACAGCATATTTTCCCGTTGCCTCTATAAGACAGTTCAATCTATTGTACATGTGTGCTCTTGTTCAAGAAAATATAAACAGAATCCTAAGTCTCCAAAAGGTACAAATTAAGAGGATAATTGTGCCCAATCCAAAAGGATTTTTTAAAAAGATTTATTTATTTATTTATAAAACAGAATTACAGAGAGGGAGAGATAGGAAGGGGAGAGAGACAGGGAGAGGAGGAGAGGAGGAGAGGGAGAGAGGGAGAGAGAGAGAGAGAGGGAGAGAAGAAGAGAGGGAGAGAGGGAGAGAGAGATGTTCCATCTCCCACTCCCCAAATAGCCACAATGGCTGGGGCTGGGCCAGACCAAAACCAAGAGCCTGAAACTCCATTTGGATCTCCCACATACTTGGCTGGGCCCTAAGCAATTGGCCATCTTCCACTGCTTTCCCAAGAGCATTAGCAGAGAGCTAGATAAGAAACGGAGCAGCTGGGACACGAACTGGCACCCATTTGGTATGCCAGTGTGTCACAGGCAGTGGTTAAACACACTTTACCACAATGCTGGCCCCCCTAAAAGGTTTTTAACATGTCATTTTCAATAGATAGCTCTCTTGGTGCATGTAAAATATTATTTGGCATATATGAAATCTATCAAAATCACATTAGGCAAAGTGAAGTATACTGATAAATAGAATTTAAAGGATATGATCAAAATGAATTCCACAGAATTATGAAAATAAACTACCTTAAAACTTGCTCATTTTTAAATTTTTTTATTTCTATAAGGTGAACAAATTTCTTGTATTTCATATAAACAGACTTAGACGCGTAGTGATACTTCCCATCCTACCTGCCCTCCTACCCACACTCTCACCTTTCCTCCTCCTTCCTTTCTATTCTTTCTTTTAATTTTAACAATGGCATACTTGCAGTTCATTTCATAATCATAAACTTAACCCTTCATTAAGTAAAAAATCCAACAAATAGAAGAAAGAAACACTGTTCCTCAAGAGTAGAAAGGGCTGTAAACAAGAATCAAATTTCAAAATGTCAATTTCACTCATAACATTACATTTTTTTGGACTCTGCTAGTTACCACAGATCAGGAAAAACAGATATTTGTCTTTTTTGAGATGGGCTTACTTCACTAAGTATAATGGTTTCCAGTTGAATCCATTTTGTTGCAAAAGACAGGATTTCATTCTTTTTATGGCTGGTTAGTATTCCATACTGTATACATACTACATTTTCTTTATCTGTCCTCAGTTGATGAACATCTGGGTGGATTCCATATCTTAGCTATTGTGAATTGAGCTGCAATACACATGGAGGTGCAGACAACTCTTTCATATGCTGATTTAATTTCGTTTGGTTAAGATTTTCAGGAGTGGGATAGCTGAGTCATAGTAGCTTTTCAGATTTCTGAGGAATCTACATCCAGTCATCTATAATGGCAGTACTAGTTTACACTCCCACCAACAATGGATTAGGATACGTTTTTCCCCACGTCTTCACCAGCATTTATTGTTTTGTTTGTTTGTTTTTGGATAATAGCTATTCTAACTGGGATAAGGTGAAACCTCATCGTGACATTGATTTGCATTTTCCTGATGGCTAGTGATCCTGAGCATTTTTTTCATGTGTCTGTTGACCATTTGAATTTCTGCTTTTGAAAAATGCCTGTTCAGATCCTTTGCCCATTTCTTAACTGGATTGTTTTGTTATTATTGTGTTTCTTGAGCTCTTTATAGATGCTGGATATTAATCCTTTATCAGTTGCACAGTCTGCAAATAATTCTCCTATTCTGTTTGTTGCCTCTTTACTTTGTTGAGTGTTTCCTTTGCAGTGCAGAAGATTCTTAGCTTGATGTAATCCCATTTGTCTATTTTTGTTTTGACTGTGCTCCAGAGGTCCTTTCCAAGTCTTTGCCTATGCCAATGTCTTGCCGAGTTTCCCCTAAAGTTTTCCTTTAGCAATTTGATTGTATCAGGTTGTAGATTTAGATTCTTGATCCATTGTGAGTTGATCTTTGAAGAAGATGTAAGGTAGAGGCCTTGCTTCATACTTCTGGCTGCAGAGATCCAATTTTCCCAGCACCATTTGTTGAGGTGATTGTCCTTTCTCCAGGGATTGATTTTAGCTCCTTTGTCAAAGATAAATTGGTCATAGATGCATGGTTGATTTCTGGGGTTTCTATCTGTTCCATTGGTCTACATATCTATTTTTGTATCAGGCTGTTTAGATTATAACTGCCTTGTATAATGTATTGAAATCTGGTATTGTGATGTCTCTGGCTTTGTTTTTGTTATTTAAGATTACGTTAGCTATTCAGGGTCTCAAGTTTCCATATGAATTTTAGTAGCATTTTTTCTAGATCATCTGTATTTTGATTGAGATTACATTGAATTTGAAAACTTATGAATTTTTGAATCTCAAGTCATACCCTTGATAATTGAACAAGAAAGCCAAGTACTAATCTGAATTTGCATGTAGACTTCAGGAGAAAAATCACTATTCTCTTCCTACATAATTGAAAGATTATTGGATTATTAGCCAGATTATTGACCATGGCACATTGATAACAGCTTTCAACTCCATGCTAAAGATGTTTTATTCTTTAAGTCTAACATAAGGTTTGTGACATGGAGCACTTAAAAACCTTTTTTTAAATAGCAGTAGTTCTCCAAATGTAGTTCTCAGAATAGCTGCATCAACATCTCTTGGGAACTTGTTAGAAATGCAGAACAAAAAGCTCCACCTCTGAGTGAATCAGAAACTCGGGGGACAGGGGCCAGAAACCTGTGGTTTCATAAACCCTCCTGGAAATTCTGGTGCATGCTTATATGTCAGAACCACTGATGTAAACTACCAAAAGACTTGATAAATGCATGCCTCTGTTTACTATGGCAGTTACAAGTCTTTAATATAAGAGAGATAGCAAAGCAAGGCAGGAAAATAACAGAGCTGAGAAAAGGCAGGGGGAAAAAAGGGAGAGTAGTCACTCATAAAAGATCTACAAAATATTACACAGCAATCAAAATGAATATACAATATGGGTATTAGCCCACCATCATAATAATTCAAAAATAACTAAATAAAACATGATTATTTTGAAATGTTAAAATAACTAAAATTGAGATATACTTTTTAGCAATATAGTTAAATCAGGTAAAATTGTATAAGAAGAAAAGGAAAAGTACAAGTGACAGTAGTCTTGGGATTGTAGTTATGTTAAGTAAGAGAAGATTGGGTGAGGGGACTGAAGAGCACCACATATCCAGAGAGAAGTTTTTTTGGAAGCTTTGAGTTTTGGCTTAATAACCAAGTCATGACTGATCATCCAACTTATTGCATCAATGAGTGAGTGAAAGAAGAATGAATGAATGAACTCAGAGGGTTATGAGTAGACTAATGATGACCAAGGATTATGGGTATGCAATTTTTATGCACATGATGTCCATTTAAATATTCTGAAATCACAGAATAGTCACTTGAAAGTAATCATAATGAAAAAATAAAAGTTTATCATTATAATTGTTATTGAGTCAACAGAACCTTACATAGAACCTCTCTTAGAAGACAGCTTTGTCTCTGAGTTGTTTATATTTAATAAAAACATGGAAGCTATAAGAAAGCCTAGTGTTTGGCAAGACCGAAAAAAATAAAATGTGTCTTGTAGACTTTGCCATGCCATTTTTTTTACACTACCTTGCTTCCCCTTATTCTCCTATGCTTAGATTTTTCAAGACTCTTATTTGTGGAGGGTGGGAGTGGAGGAATCACTTCCCTCAGCAATTCTAAATACAATTTGATGGTACTTACCACTGCCATCAAACCTGACCTAGTCTATGTCATATTGGCCAAGGCACTTCCTCTGCTGCATAATAACGGGTAGCAATTATTCAAATGTACTAATTAATTAATCCTTGCTAACAAGCTAGCTACTGGTTAACTACTCTCAAAGTGGGCAGTATAACTTAGATAAAATATATAGCTTCTTGAGAGACCTTTCATGTTACATCAATATTTAGAATTTAAACTTGGGGCCAGCACTGTGGTACAGTGGGTTAAAGCCCTAACTTCTATCAACGGGAACCCGTATGGGCAACTGTTCTAGTCCAAGATGCTCTACTTCCTATCCAGTTCCCTGCTAATGCTCCTGGGAAAGCAGCAGAGGATGACCCAAGGGGCCCCTGCTCCCATGTGGGAAACCCAGAAGAAGCTCCTAGTTTTGGATCGGCTCAGCCCTGGCCATTGAGGCCATTTGGGGAGTGAATCAGCAAATGCAAGACAGCTCTCTCTATATCCTTCTCTCCCTCTTTCTCTATACCTCTCTAACTCTGCCTTTCAAATAAATAAAATAAATCTTTAAAAAAAAAAAAAAAGAACTTGTGGCATTCCATAGAGGAAAGTATACTGATCAGATGGACTTTTATTTCAAAGCACACCACCTGAAGACCACACTACCTTATTTATATGTGAGATGGACCAGGTAGGCACATTTCATTTGTAAAGGTAATTTTTAAAAGATGCATATTTTGCCTAGGTGGTGGCGGGGCTGAAATAATTGATTTTAGGAGACTTAAATAATCACAGGCCAGTGGGACCAAGAATGTTATTTCCATATTTACCTTTTTTCCCATTAGGCCTTAAGTTAAGGATTTACCAAGATTCTGTTTCTCAAGCAACATGTAAAAAGAGAGGTCAGAATTCATTAAAATGATTATCCAAAGAAACCCAAATTTAGATGAAACATTATTTTAAAAAAAATTAATTAGACTTCCATTTTCCTTTTACCCAGTGCAGTGAAAGGATTAGGTACTGGATATGCACAGATCGGAAATGAGATAGAGATACACAAGGCTAGGGACACAAACAGAGACATTGATGGAGAAAGAGAGAGAGAGAGAGAAAGAGAGAGAGATATTACCTGCATATGTGTAGAAAATGTAATTATACGGACTTTCAAAGAAGAATTCCAACAGGGTAGGTAAGTAGCAACTTTTTTTCCCAACTAACATGAAGCAAAAACACTAAATGAATTTAGTTCAACACTTTGCACAAAAGGAGACCATACCTCTGCACCAAGACCAAACAGTCAGACTCTCAAGAAAAATATGCACCACCTAAGAATATACTTATGGTAAAAAATTCTTAGCAGATGAAACCAAACTTTGAAGCGGCATGGTCATGCACTGCTCCCATTAGAAGAAAAAGAAAGTTTGATCATTTATTCACAGGCACAGTTTTGAGGCAGATACCAATAAAAAGTTAATGAGAAAATTCAGAACCTCATAAAAAGCTATAAAAGAACATCCTGTCCCACATGAAAACACCATGCATATCCGCTGTGTTGGGGACACATTATATGTCTGAGAGGCTAGAAATAATGCATAAAACAAGCTGCTGCTATGTGAAATTACACATATTCAGCAGCCTGGATATCCACAATATTTAAGGCACCTTAATCACAGAATTTTTGGTGAGAACACCATCAAATGGAACTCAAAAGTTTACTGTTCATGATTTCTTATTAGACTTAATTTATAAGGGATGCCAATGAAACTGTTTCAGATGTTCAAAAAAATTTAAGCCTGCTCTAACACATCTTTCCAGCTTCAACCCACTATCCAGTCATGACAACACTCCACAAATGGGTGCCAAAATCTGTATTAGTTGTCTATGGCTGGGTAACAATGTATCCCAAAACAAAGTTTAGTGGTTTAAAACAACATTTATCATCTTAACTGATTCTGAGGTTAGAAAACCAGGTGTGGCTTAGCTAATATCTGGCTCAAAGTTTCTCACAGTAGTGCCATCAAAGTGTCAGCAAGGACTTCATTTTAAGGCTGGAAGATCTACTTCCAAGCTCGCTCAAGTGGCTGGTGCCAGCCCTCAGGTCTTCACTGGCCACTGGCCAAAAGCATCAGCTGCTAGCCATATGACTGCTCCACCATGGCAGCTTGATTCCCTCAGGGGAGAGGGAGAGAGAGAAATAGGAACCAAGAAAAAGACAGAAGTCACAATCTCTTTATAAGCCAACCTGAGAAGTGGCATCTCATCACTTTTGCAGTACTCTACTCATTAGAAAGAAGTCAAAAGGTCTAAAGACAGGTGTAGGCACATTACATAAAGGCATGAATATTAAGAATGTGGGTACCTTAAGGAGCCATTTTATAAGTTGCTTACCACAGTTATCTTCCTACTCTAAACAAATTAGTCATCTGTTTTTAATTGCCTGAAAATTCCAAAAATTTATAGATGGTTGATTATATCTCAGTGTTTTGAATATACCTAGATTTCTAATTAAATGTAAAGCATTATATCTATAGAGTGTAATAAGATCATGAAAAGGGGGGAGTCTATCTACAGAGTCACGGGTCATGTGAAGGGGGTCCCTAACAGTATCTAGAAAGTAAGGGAAGATGTCCCTGAAAAAAATGAAGGACAGTGAAGTTAGTGATGCACACATGGAAGTCTAGATGCAGGCAGAAATGATTTTAGAAAACAGAAGAGCATAGAGGAATCATGGACAGAACCTCACCTGTTTCTTGGCCACCATATTTTCTTTTCTGTGTCCATCTTTTGTGCTGTGATCTATTAACTGATTATAATAGTTTTTTGGACAGATTTGTTCACTTTAATCTACTTACAAAATCTAAAACTTAGTGAGTTTGGATCCCCTATGACTTGAAGATGAAGAAGAATAGGGGGAGGAGGAAACAGAGGGGGAGCAAGAGTGGTGAGGCAGAGAAACATGCTGGGGAAAGGAAGTTTCAAAGTATTCCTTCATCTTTGGTTTTGAAAGAGACTGTACAGGTATATGAGAGGATCTTTGCAGAGTAAAGCACTACATTCACTTCAGAGTTAATCAAATTTGAGTTTAATTCATGGTCAGTAATATTCAATCAAAGTATCAAGTAAAGGAGCTGTTGGAAATCAGAATCAGAACCCCTGCATGGAAATAAAAACAAAACATGGAGATTGGCCAGCATACAGAAGATGGACAAGAGCAAGGCTATTTTAGGTCACAAAGATAAAGGTGAAGTTATAAACTGTAGTGAAAGTCCAGCGATCCCAGTTCCTTGAAGATGGAAAGAATGTCTGAAGGTTTTCCTACACTAGCTTTTTAATATTTTGGGTGTTGATGGTATTTCTGTCTTTATTTGAATGTAGTTCACAGATGAGACCCTTCCAGTGCAGGTTACCTACTTACTCATATAGTTGTGATACAGAAACATGTCTGAATGGATAGGTTACATAATCAAAAGGGAATGTATTCACTTAAATTTTTATACCTACTGACACACAGATCAACTTTAAGTGAGAGGGACACAGACATACTTGCTTAACTGCTGCTGCTTATTTTTAAAGATGGAACATATTGGTGCCAGCTCTGTGACATAAAGGGTTAAGCCACCACCTGCAGAACTAGTATCCTATATGGGCACTGGCTCGTGTACTGGTTGTTCCACTTCAAATCCAGCTCCCTCTTAAAGCACCTGGGAAAGTAGTGAAAGGTGGCCCAAGTTCTTGGGCACCTGCCACCAATGTGGGAGTCCCAGAGTAAGGTCCTGGATCCTGGCTTCAGCTTGGCCCAACCCCAGCCATTGTGACCATCTGGGGAGTGAACCAGTGAATGGAAGATCTCTCTCTGCCTCTCCTTCTCTCTGTATCTCTGCCTTTCAAATAAATAAATAAATCTTCTTTAAAAATATGGAACATATAAATTTATAGATATATGGATAAGATCGACAGATGAGAAAATGGTCTTTATCACACTATGGACTCATTAAAGTTGCTGTTGAAGTTGCTATCTATAGTATCTCATATTGCTCCTGGCTCTCAGAATCTATTGTTAGTTGTTTAAAGAAAAGCCATTCCGGGGCTGGCACTGTGGCATAGTGGATAGAGCTGCCGCCTGCAGTGCCAGCATCCCATATAGGAGTCAATTCAAGTCCCAACTGCTCTACTTCTGATCCAGCTCTCTGCTGTGGCCTGGGAAGGCAGTGAAGGATGGCCCAAGTCTTTGGGCCCCTGTGCCCACATGGGAGACCTGGAGGAAGTTCCTGGCTCCTGGATACGTATCGGCTCAGCTCTGGCCATTGCAGCCAGTTGGGGAGTAAACCAGCAGATCAGCGGATGGAGGATCTCTCTCTCTCCCTCTTTCCCTCTCTCCCTCTCTCCCTCTCCCTCTCTTCTCTCTGTGTAACTCTGATCTTCAAATAAATAAATCTTAAAAAAAAGAAAAGCCATTCAAGCATTTTTGACAAATTCATATCAAGTTATCAAGCTTATGTGATTTTATGTATACTCACGCATCACAATTCTGTTGTGTGGTTTAAAATATATCTGAGGATATTCTCTCTATTTTAGTTTTATTTATTTGAAAGGCAGAGCTATAGAGAGAGAGAGGGATAGAGGGAGGGAGATCTTCCATTCACTGGTTCACTCCCCAAATGGCCTCTATGGCCAGGGGCTGGGCCCAGCTGAATCCAGGAGCCAGGAGCTTCATCCAGGTGTCCCACACAGGTGCGGGGGCCAAAAGATTTGGGCCATCTTCTGCTTTTTCCAAGTGCATTAGCAGGGAGCTAGACCAGAAGTGGAGCAGCCAGGACTTGAACCAAAACTCATATGGGATGCTGGCATCACAGGCAGTGGCTTAACCCATTACCCCACAACCCCAACCTCAGGATGTTCTTAATATATTTATTTTAACCAATCCTGCTTGTAACTGTATTACTTCAGGTCACCATATCAGTCAAATATGTATCCATCCAACAAATACTTCATAAGTTGTTGCTTATTATGTGCTGGGAATGTTAGATTCTGAAACTACAAAGATAAATTGATTGCATACAATGCCTTAAACTCAGACCTTTCCTCATAGTGGAAATAACCAGTAACATTGCTTTCGAGCTATTCTTCATTTATCGGTCTTAATGAAGTTGTGCCATTAGCCAAAGCAGTTGAAATCTACACTAACCCATGCTTCAAGAACGCTGTCCACACTACATAGAAGTTTATGCATGACCTTTAGTTTATTTTCATAGCTATTCTTTGATGTATTGAGATAAAGTGTTTTGGGGTTGGTGTATTTTGCAAAAGGCCTCCATGTCCTTACTGTGTCCTAAGCATGACTCTGAAAAATAGTTGACTAACACTAACCTTATTTTTTTATCCTTTGGAAATGGCAACAGAAGCACCACCAATGTTAAGATCCCTGATCAGTTTATCAGTTTATCTTGAAGAACTTCGGAGAGTCATCTGATTTACCCAGCAGCTACTACAGTGCTAGACCACTCACAATGTAAGAAACTGTCATTAAGGTGAATGTGAGTGAGCTGGGCCTTGTGACGCAAGGAGGCAAGGTTATTTGGGGGAAATACGCCCAGGTTACCAACAATCCTGAAAATGATGGATGCATAAATGCAGTCTTACTTGTTTGATAACAGTAACTTCTAATCATTATTGAAGACTACAAACTAAGTGGGAAAACTGTCTTTACTATGATTTTTCTGAATACTGCCAAACAGCCTTCATGTCTGCAGTCAGCAAGAGAATTATTTTAAGGTGTAAAAAACATTAAAAAGATGCACTTTTACTGACTGTTCTTTATTGGAGTCTGCTTAAGGTTTACACGTTAATAAAATGTGAATAATTAAAGCAAAAAAAAAAAAAGAAACTGGGAGAGAGAGAAGGCCACCACACTGTTTCCTATTTTCAATCTCTATGCAGTGAGGGTCTTCAGTGAAGTCCTAAAGCTTTCCTCCGTCCTACCTATATACTCTGCAATAGGCATCACAT
The DNA here is from genome assembly GCF_964237555.1 of Oryctolagus cuniculus. NCBI lineage: Eukaryota > Metazoa > Chordata > Mammalia > Lagomorpha > Leporidae > Oryctolagus > Oryctolagus cuniculus. The sequence goes on from NC_091443.1 coordinate 59,475,220, forward strand.
CGAAAGGCATCACCAGCACTCTCATGCGGTTGGATTCTGAACAATTAGCCTACTCTTGTTTCTCACCCTGAATTCTATATTCTCTTCAATACAGCTAGTGTTTTTCATATTAGCAACTCTCCCATTTGGGTCTTCATCTAGCTATCCAAAACTGAGTATCGGTACCAGTGTTCCAGTGTAGCCCTGCATTTCCCCAGGTTATACTGCATCTAGACAGCTTTTTTGGGCACAACTGTTAATAACTGCCGTATCCCACTGGGTTACTCATGAACCACCTGGTGGAGCCAAAAAACATCTACTACCTCTTACCCAGAGTGTAACACATGGACCAGTCAGAGTGGGGGTTTTGTCACTATAAGGATCATAGTTTTTTAAAAAAAAATTCAAATTTATACAATGCCATAGTTAAGAGGAAAAGCAGATCTTGTCCATAAGTTCACTTAATGCTATTCAAAAACTTTTAATATTTATTTCATTGAGTATACTGCTTTTTGGAAAACAACCAATTCAGAAAGTAGTTCAAAGTTTAGTTACAAGATAAACTAACAGCTAAGCTAAGCTATTACTTTGTAGAGTCAATAAAAAAAGAGATAAACTATATTATTTCCACAGTCTACATGGTCTGCCTCAACAATGCCAGATCAATAATAAAACATTTTTACTTAAGCTTCCCCCTCCTTTCCTCTCTCTACTTATGAAATTTTATCCCACTATGGAAATCTCCTTGGAATATACCGTAAGTATAAAAAAGCAAGAGTGGACATTGTAATAAATGTTTTATTTTCATTTTAATAGATGGTGAAGTTTGGCTTACTTGCAATTTGACGTTATTCTTGTCTGCTGACAGTTTTTCTTAAATACAGCTTTCATGTAACTCCAGCCACCTCAAACATCTGCACTCACTCCAGAGAAATAGATCTGTATATGAACACACATACACACACAAACAATAATTGCAATATAACACTATTAAGCAGATTTTTATATACCACAATTCAAATCATATGGCCTCAAACATTACAATCACACATATAAGTGCCTGATAAAATTCATGATGCAGCCTCTAGACTATGGCATCAGATAAAATTGTTTTTGACATTTCATTGCACTATTAATGCTAACAGCGATTGCTAATAATAAATGGTAAATATTTCATCTTTATTGCAGTGATTTTCATCCAAGCTACACAGTGATATCACACTCAGGTATTCAGATTCAATAGGCTTGAAGTATATACCAGGAAGCAATAGTTTTTAAAGTTCCAGAGGTGCTTCTGATAAAAATTTAATGTTGAAAACGCATTGACTAAACCCCTACTGTGTGTTGAGCCCTGAGTTAAGTGATTTATAATCATTATCTCATTTAATCCTCATGCCTATTTTGGATAAGTTTCATTATCTCCATTTTACAGATGAAAATACCAACACACAAGTTAAATAACTTCTTTAATGTTTCCCAGAGCTGGAATTTAAACTTAGATTACATAGATACGTGCGTGAAAGCAAATACATTATTCTGTGTATTTATCATATAATTCCTCAAAGCAATAAAAGATAGGGCTAGAACAAAACTCAGATGAGTTCATGAAAACTTAAATTATAATAACAAATGGGCTTTTTCTATGAGATCTTCCATAATCCACTACAACTCTCCAATCTATTATCCACCTGACAGACCAGTGATCAATTCAGAAAGTTAGCTCATTGAGTGACCAAGGCCCTGGGAACTGAATTCCATGGGATCCTGTCTGGTTTTCCTCCCCCAGTATACCTTTATCCCTTTTGTGGCATCTTGTGATTATAAGAGATGGATATAGACATCACAGATTGAGTGTGCCACTCTTTCAACATTCTCTATATTCCCATCTCCTGATTCCTTCCAGGTACCTCCTGGTTCCAGTCTTGCTTCCATCTAACTCAGCTCTTTTTCTAGGCTCTGTGGTTCCCAATGAGCACTTACATCAGGATGGATTTCCAGGCACAGACTGATCCAACACCCACTCTGATTTTCCCCCAGGGAGCTCTGATTGCTCTCCCAGTTGGTCCCAATCAATGCGCAACAGCATAGGATTGTCCCTCAGAGCTTCTGCCCCCACATGCATGATGCTAATATGATTCTGTGCCTCCTTACTGAGTGAATTCCAGAAATGGGGTGGCTCTGAGTAAGGGCTAGACTGGAAGAAAATGTGGTTATATAAGAAAATTTCTATCATTCTTATTTAAGTATAGGCAGTGCCACAGGGATACTGAAATGTAAACCTGAGGTCACAGGGCATGGTAAAGAATTAACTCTCTGTGTCTGTACCCATCTTTCAAGAGAAATAATAGCTTATCCTCAGAACTCGGAGAGAGACACCCAACAAAAAGCCTCACAATTAATATATTAGTGTCCCATGTTTTAGGCTTAAAGAAACATTTAATTTGAGCAAGACATTTAAGAGTTAGGGATTAATCTAGTGAAGATAGCAATGGTGGTCAATATTAGTGTGGTGCCTCCACAAAGACTTTTGCTTCTTGCATACTATTATGATTGCATGGTAATCTTACCCAGCTAGTGTTTTCATAATGTCCTGGGGAGCCTGATCATTGTAAATTACCTGTGACATCTCATTAATCCTCTTTTTCCTCACAAACGCATAATTAATGGTAACATTGACAATAATACACAAATTAGCTAAGTGACGCTTTATGGTGTTGGTTTTGATTAACGTCAGGAACCCAAAAATGACATTAATGTAATGCAGATCCCAAAAGGCAGTCTGCACTTTGACCTCAGACATACATTTTGTTTGCACCATCACCAAGATTAATCCTCCTCTGGATGAAGACGAGACAAAACTCTGGCCACTGGCAGTGTGTGCTGGGCTGTCGGAAAACAAACCGCCTCAATTGCATTTGTTTAAGAAGGAAATCTTAATGCATAGAAAACAACAGTGTAGTGTCATTTCCTATTGTCTAGTTAGGACAAAGATAAATGAGCAACTGTCACGATTTAGATCAACTGCTTCTCCACTAACTCCTATTATTTGCTTATTTATAGACCTGTGTTTAATTAAAAGTATACCTAGATATATAAGCCACGTGATAAAATGATTGAAATTCCTTCTTCTTTCACTGTAAATGGTTTTTGGAAATTAAAACTGATTTTTATATGTATTTCAACCTGCAGGACTTCTAAATGATAAATTCTTATTAAACACAGAGGGTTAAAAAAATCAATGCTTGAGAAAATATCCTTTGTCTCTGACTTCAGCAACAGTGAAAACACTAGACGGAATTTGGACAAAGTAAACTTCTCGCTTCAGAACTGAGGCATCTTTGCAGAGGATGAGGAAACTGAATCAGAAACACTTTTTGCAAATTATGAAAGGGAAAAATGCTGTAAGTCATCGTGTTGTCTGTTGCTGCATCAGCCACTTCTAAATTCAGGGTGAGTCATGTGACTTTATTATATTCATGAACAGTTCCTGAATCACGATTTTCACAAATCTAACTTGAGTACTGAATCTTTTTTTAACGCACTCAAGAGATAGGGTTTGCAAATCCTGTAAAGATGCAACTTTCTATTTTCTTCAAAAACAATTATTTATAGCTTGAAATTCTAATGGTATATGCTTTTTTGAAAATGATGGTAATTGCCCCATTCTTGGTTAATTTGACATCTACTTATTTAGGCTATTTTTCAAAATGTTGTTACTAAACCACAGCCCTGGCTAATGATCGTATTCCACTTCAATGATGAAGTAGGGGAAAAAGCCATATTTTCTTGCTTTGTTGTATTATTCACAGAAATAACTACCATTTGGAGAATGCTTTATGGACAAAAATATATAATACATAAAGTGATGCTATAAACATCTGAAACAAATCTACAAAACTCAGATCACCAAATTTACAAAACATTGTGAATATATTTGATTAAAAAAGATATTCTTTTCTGAATAAAAAAAGAACATCTTAAAAGAAGATGCTAGTTGCTGTGGGTATTCATTTTTCAATTATAATATCTTTAACACCCCCCAAAAAAGAAAACAGACTGCCTTACAACTGCTTGTCATAGCAGTTTAATTTTGAAAAATGCTTCATATGTTCCTGCTTGCAATGTATTTATCTTATGACTAGGTTTATCGTTTTTTCTTTTTGTCATTTAAAGTTACAAGGAGTTAAATAATCTATTTGAAGAGGATTTTCATCTCCTCTCATTTTAATATGACTTTGAAATCAGAAGCAGCTCATTTTGAACTTGACATATTAAGTGTTAGCTGGACCAACTTTCACCAGCACACAAACCCATTGTAAAGCAAACTGGAATTTAAGGGGCAATGGGGATTCCTACAGAGGTCATATTTTTACTCTGCCTAACTAAACCATAAATCGAGATTACAACAATAAATTATTTTTTATTATTTTGGCAGGAATAAGTACAGCGTTGAATTCTGAAAGATATCTGGGCTTAATTCATATGTTAAATAGGCCAGGATAAACCAATGCTAGGAGAAATTGAAACTGGCCCTATTTTATATAGAAACCCAAATTAGCCACTCACCACCAAACTAATTAGTAATTGATAAATTTACTAGAGAAAACCAATTCCTTTACACTGTAAAGCCAAATAAATAGGATGATTGAAAGCTTCAAATTAGAAAAAAACCAACCCTGACAATCTTTTAATCAAAGGCATTGTTTTACAACACGGCTTTAAGGTAGCTGTAGTAACATCTTTAACTAGTTAAAAACACTCATCAAGCTATAAAACTACTTTCTTAGAAGACTCATGTATAGCAAACTGTTTGAAACCTCCCAAAGTGTCTTAATTTGTATTTTTTAGCAGTTGCAATGAATATTATTCTCTACTAGTCCAAGTGAGTCATTTTACTTGTCAGTTTACTCAAGTTCATAAGGAGCCATCTGAGAAGCCATCATTGTATAGAAAACTCTTTTTCAGGTTTAAATGTGGTACACTGACTTTTAATAAGCTCCACTAGTTGTGCCAAGTTACTTTTTGTTGTTCTAAGGAATTATTTCATGCAAATAAAGAGGCTGCTGTGTGGGAAAGCATGTTTGCTTAAGAGTTTAATCGGACATTTCCACACCACAACACTTCGTAGACATGTTTTTGCTTTGAAAACATAATCTTATCAGGGTGGTTGGTGTTAAATTCTTGTCTGCTTTCTTACCTTTGAATTTGAGCTCTATTTATAAGGCTCAACTAAATGATGTCTACAGCTAAGGTATTTCCTTACTAGGGAGTTTGCCATGAACACGATTAATATGAAAGCATACAACACATTGAACGGAGTGTCAATTTAGGTTTCCTGTACAGTCTAACCTTATCAAAGTGTTCTCCTTTACGTAGAAGAGAAAGATATGATAAAGTGACTAAATATGTATCTGGTTTTATCTTCTTAATACTTCCCTCTAGATGTAATATCTTTTCTAAATAAACAAAAGGAGATGAATTCTTTATTCTTTATCTGTATATGTAAGTGAAATGGGTTCCCCTTCACAATGGAAGAGATTGGTCTTTCTCCTGATGTGGAACAAGCTGGTAGGGAAACTTGGTTTAGACAAAATGCAAACATTTAATCCTCCCATCTATATTTTGAAATACAACATGATTTTTTCATAAATTGATGTGTGATGACATATTTCATAACATTACATAAGGTTTTCCATGCATTTTTTGTGCACTAAAGAATGGTTTGCAGAAAATCACAGCATTGTACTACACTTCTCCAGCAAGTTAACTTTCACTTTAATGTGAATATACAATTTATGGAAGAATAATAGTTATTTAGACATAGCAGTACTTACCTGTTGCTGTGTGAAAATTCCAAACTGTGAAAAATATGCTTTTACTTCAATTATTATTAGTAGACTATACCAATGCCAAATGGTTGTTATAAAGAGAATCTGTACATCTGCATTCTGGTTCGGGCCTTTACTATTTACACAAATGAAAATGAAGTAGGCATGACATAAAGTCCAAAAGAACATTCCTATACATGCCACGACTTTGGTTTTTTGGTAACTGCCCTATGGAGACTGTCCTTTATTAAGGATCTTAATGAGGGTTCTGCCTGTATTTTTCTACCAAGAATGTCAAATAAGGTTTGAAAGCAAATGTAAACTGTAATGCAAGTGACACACACTAAAAATAGCCCTATAAATCTGTTCATTTTGTTTAGATAGTCTCCAGAGTTGTAAAAAGTAGGACTGCTCAGCTTTATTATTTGTTTTGGAAAAACTAATTCTGTAGAGAATAGGCCACTGATAATGCTATATTACTTTAGAGAAGATTTATTAAGACTGTCTCTAGATTTAATTTTTTAAAAAAGAAAACTTTTTCCTGCCCCTATTTTCCAAATAATCTGCAAGCTAATCAAGTGAGTATAATCTCTAACAGCAAATTTTTTTCACATTTAGACATTAGTATTAAGATTTTATAAGTCACATGTATCCAAAATGAAATTAATTAAAATTTCAGATGGAATCCTCCTTCCTATTAACCTGTCAAATATGCCACTTCCAATGTTTCCAATAACAAAGCAGCAATATTTATTATCTAACATACCATAATGTTTTAAAAATAACTCCAGGAGAGCATTTTTAGGACATTTACAATCTGAATAGGCAACTGAAAAAATCAGACATTTGTCTGTGAAAACTAGCTATTGTAAATTACAGCGTTTGGAGAGTGTATTTTTAGAAAACCATGTGATCTGAATTTGAGAAATTTGGTGGGAGGATAAATTGAAGGAGGGGATGGGAGTTCTATCATTTGTTAAGGAGGTTTAGAAAAGTGGTTTACCTTTTTTGCTTGAGAAAAAGTTCAGGAGGTCTAAACTCTTCCCTTTCCTCAAGATAGTCAATAGGATTTCTTGGATTGGACTGGTTGGATGACTTCATATTTAAGCAAGACTGATTGCAATCTAAGACCTTGTTTTTTGATATCTTGTGCCAGTGGAAGCACAGATAAACAGACAAAATGACCAAACTGGTCCGCAAGCTGACCTTTCAGAAGAGAGGCAGTTCAAAAACTACATCAACTTCTCTTTGAATAAAAAGAGATTGTCATGTGACAGGGCCTTACAGCTTACTTCTTTCCCTTCTACATGACCAAACTGTATACTTGGATTACTAAGAAGCAGGAGTTGGGCCTCCTTCTCACTCCCACCCCCACAAAACCCCTTTCTCCTGAGTTCAGAAAGAAAATAGTGTTGCTATTCATGTGATAATTGTCAAAACCATGACAAGTGCCAAACAAGGCAGTGCCAAGAAATCATTAGTTCAGTACACAGCTCAGATTTCTGTAAAGTTCAGTTAATGGACTAGATTTCATCAGACTTTTTTTCTCATAAATTCTTCTTGGTTGCTTTTAGCCATCTTCCAAAGAATTGTGTGAGGCAGGTTTATAGTAATTACCAGTTGAGATTAAGTTTTTAAAAACTTAAATATTGTTGTTGACAAACTTACATTCCAGTTTCATCACATGAGTTTTGAAATGACAAATTCAGAAAACCAGATGTCTATGCTAAAATATTTACCAGCTCCATAGTAGAGCTGAACACTGTACCTCAAGGAATTTTAGAAGGGAGATAATTAATTTATCTTTACTTTAAAAAAATTCAGATCCATTTAGAAAAAAAGATGACATGCAGAAAATTTTAAGAAACTTTTTTAAAAAAATCATCCTCGTAAACTTTGATGCGTCTTTCTTTTCTATAAATTAATTTTCATCAAATGCTTCAAATGTATATCAGATCATTGTATCTGTCTAATTTTTTCATAGAAATATGTCACTATGAAAAGAACAAATATTACAATTGTAGTAACCATTCAAGACTTTGAAAAGTAAAGGAAAAGGAATAGTACTGTTTTTGTTTGTAAACCTATTGACATAAATTGTCTGACCTGCCACAACTTACCTTTTAGCTACTGCATGCTATGTATAGAACAGTCAGAACTGATAACATTTTGCTTTTATCAGTTTTGTGTTAGAATTCTGAAAACCTGCAATGTTTATTGTGATAATACAATGTATCTAGATAGCATGAATTCCCTGGACACGTGTTCTCCGGTAAGAATTCATAAATGGAAAACAGTTTGGGCTAAAGAACAGGGTTATTGCTTCTAAAAGGCAGCTCATGGGTTGTTTAATAGTATTTTAAATGTCTGCTAATGAGAGTCACAAGAAAGCACAGAAGACTAGAGAATTGGTTTCAGGGCTATCACAGTAGTCACGAAGATTAACATGCCACTAGGGGACAGCAGAAAGTCACAGAATGAGGTAGTGCCAGAGAGACCAGAACAAAAGGCTTTTCTTTGTCGAGAGAGAGAGAGAGAGAGAGAGAGAGAGAGAGAGAGAGAGAGAGAAGCTAAAATGTATTTCCAGACCAAAATCATTTTACAAGTGAAGTGTTAGTATATTTTTAAAAAGTAGCAAAAAAATATTTTCAAGAATCTATTTTTAGATTGTTCGTATCTGTGTACCAGAATGTTATAAAATATACATAACTATCATCTTGGCAAAATAAAATCAAATATGGAGTATTCTATTTTCTGCTCTTTAGAGTAAAGCAAAGTTTCAAACATCAGAAAAAAATAGTGCTTTGCAAAACACATTAGAGTGAGCCTATCAATGACAAAACGCAGCTGTGAGATATTGAGAATTTTTTCAGCAAAGCTAAACATAAGCAGGATCCATTCCATCTTCAAAGAGGTAGAATGACTGTGGGAAGGAATAAAGTAATGAGAAAATTGGTAAAACTAAGCAAGTAATCTAGGAATCAAGCTGCTTACACAGAACCAGAATATAATATATTTGTAATCTTTAAGCACAATTCTGATTATCAGAAATTGCAATCATAGTTCAAGGAGACTGAAAATTTTAACCTCTGTAATTATTTTAAAATCCAGTACACTTCCTTTAACAATTCAGTTTGTTGAACTGGACATTTATGTTCCTACATTTATATATCTAAGCATCATTTTAAGTGTAATAGATTTTACATTCCCAAGTGATTGCACTGTAATGCAACATTCTCATCAAATGACAATAAATCTGAGACTCTAAGATTCTTAAATTCATGAATCACTTTCCTTTGTTTGCTCTGTGTAAAACCTAGATCACTGAACACCCCGTTAATATATCCTGTGATAAGGATGTCGATGACTTTTGCAATCATTTTTGTGAATTAGTCCTACTGTTATAATATTGCTTCTTGAATTCTATGCATTCTTCATTCTTGTTTTATTTGGTATATATGGACCATTTACTTACTACCATAGAATCAAAAGATTGAGAAAGATAAGAAAAGTTACTTAGTTCATTTCCCCATTACATTTTGTTTTTTACAAAGCAACAAGAAATACAGATAATTTGTTTGCTTGTTCTATTTTTAATATTTAAGAGTGTCAACCCCACAAATTTTTAAAAATTGCTAGTGGATTACATATACTGTGCACATGGTTAACTATAATTCTTCTCTCATCACCAAAACAAAATTTTGATGAAAATTTTATGTTTATTCTAAGTAGATTCCATACCCTCAAATTTTCATTGTTTTGTCTTTATCTAATTAACCTCTTTCTTTTTTCTATAATGTGTTTTCCTTCTGGTCAAGTATTCTGACTCTCATACACATCTTGAACTTAACATTTTTTTTTTCATCCAAATGGTCTTTATCCGTAGATCACAATTATTCATTCTTTGTTTCCTTTCCGCCACAGGCTCCTGTTTTATAGATTGCATTCATTCTTTATATTCTGCAAATTGAACTAGCTGACTCCAAATATAATAATAATAATTCAACACACTCTAAATCCTGAAGATCTGAAGATCCTCTCCCTGCACCTCCCCTGAGTAGAGAAGATCTTCCTAACATCTTGCCTAAATCCTCATCTACCACATTTAAGACCATGCTGTCTTGTACTATTCTCAAAGGAAACAGAGACCAGCTGTTCATCTCTACCTGCAAAGGACTGTGTTCCTTCACACACTTGAAGACTGCTATTAATTCCTTCCCAGTCTCTTCTCCAGACTAAACAAGGCCAGTTCCTTTACCCTTGTTTCATTGCAACTTTTAAGTTGTATTGCTGCTTCCTCTGGACCTGCTTTAAATTCTACACGTTTGGCATAAGTATTAAGATGTTAAAGAGCACAATGGGATAATGAAGAAATGATTTATAATGCATATAATTGGATGGTTATTTATATTTTCCAAATTCTTCAGTGACCATCAGTATTATGTCTCTGAACAACAGGGGTAAGTTTTTAAGACATAATTAGCCAGAGATCCACTGTAGCCCCATGTATATCTTTTTTCTTATTTATAATTGATAAAACCTTTCCTAAACTATATTTAAAGTTTACTTTTTCTTTCTGCCAATCAGCTTTATTTTTCTCAGTAGCCCTTGCCCTAATTTTTTTTGACTTGCTTCTCTATTTCTTTTTACTCTGGTTATTCTCTTTTTCTTAGATTTAGAGAACAATACATTGGACAGTTACCAAAATCTCAAGAACTTCTTTAGAATGCAAAACTAATTAAAATAATTCTATTTAATTTCCTTCAGAAAACTCTTAATAAATAAGATATGTGAGTTTTGAAGAAATAAAAAGTATCTGAAAAATATGAGTGTAACACTGACAGTCGATAGTTTTTTCTCTACAAACAGGAAGGCTTGGTTAATGAGAAAGAAGAGAGAAAAGGGAGAGTGTTGCTATATATGAGTGTAAGCAAGCATAAGTTAACTTCTAGAAAACTGGAGGCATCTGGCCTTCACCTTTTTCTTACCTCAGAAAAGACCCAAGATTTATGATTTCCCTCACAACTGCACCTTCTGTCATGTCTAATACTTTATCCATCTAGAGAGAGAAGATAGATATGAATAAAATTATATCTCATCTCTAACACCTGGAAATTACATACCCTTTCAGCATTTTCAGCTTGTAGAACAGGTTCTTCCACTTAGAAATTATATGAAGTTTTTAGTCTGGAGGGAAGAAGCCATAGAAGAATTGTGCAAATTCTGAGAAATGCCCATCATGGGCCATGGATGACTAGCATGTCAGTAATAACAATGAACAAGGAAAGAAAAAGCAAAAATCACTCTGGAACTCTGCTACTGCCTAAATATATTGAAAGAAAAGAAAAACTTGCTAAATGGTGTCGATCTGATAGAAAGATTATGATTTAGTGAGCTGATATTAAGAATCAATCAGCTACTATAAAAGAATAGCACTACTTTGTGAGAAATGATCGTTATTTGTTATTTGTGCAGTATCACAAATATTTGTTAAAAAGATAACAAGAAATATTAAATTTCTTGCATTGTATTAGACATTGATCTCCAACTAATCATACCAAGAAAAAAAAAAGAGGGAAAAGATCAAATGAAAAAGCACATTAAACCTTCAAAATTGCATTCTCACCCAGATGTTAGCCAATAAGAGGAGACATTCTTGCACAGACAGTCCATGACTCTGTTTCAAACACCTGCATTGAAGTTGTGGAAATTGCAGACAACTTATCTCTATTTAACACATAGGGCTATGGGACCTTCTATTGTTTCTTAAGCCTTTTAGTTACCTCCACAAGAAAATACTACCTCCAAGCAAGAAGACAAAAGTTAAGGTCCACTTCTGTTTATATAATTCCAATTGGGAAAAAAAAAAAAGTAAAATAAACAGAACTTCAGGACAGTACCATACTGTCATTTGGCACACGGCGTATCTAGCCAGACTGTTTACTTACATAGGAGTCTTATCTGAAGGTCAGAAAATGTAATCAAAAACTTACAAAGTACAAAGGAAACTAGTGAAAGATGAAATAGTCCATACTCAAAATCCAATACTTAAATCACTGGAGTTTTAGAAAAAGCTAAATGTAAAAAATCTTCCTCATGAACTCTATAGAACATTTTAAAGTGAAAAGACATTTACTGGCTCACTGCAGTGAGTAAGCATGCGTTTCTAAGCAGGTTCATTAACAATTGGCCTATGTAGAGGAAAGGCTAAATTGAGTCTCTGACTTCCTGTCCCATGAATGGGCAGGCCCCTTGGCTGGAAGACATCAGGGACCCTTTTCTATTTCTGCTTCTGTCTTTCCATCAAGGACTTTTCCTTCTGGTCAGCTTCTGAATATTATTATCCATTTCTTGCTAAATCTTTCTTATAATCTACCTTTTTCTTTTACTCTCTCTAGGTTTGGTAAATCTCACTTTGCCCATGTAACAGATATATTTATTACTTAAAATTATATTTATATGTGACCATCATGATGTCCCTTTTTTATTTCCCTTCCCTAAATCCTTTCTATCTTACTTTCTTTGTCTTTTCTCCTTCAGGCCCTCTCTGTCCCCTCCAGCCTTTTCTCTTATTCTGTCACCTCAGGGTGCTGCTGAGTTTACTGCTCTTTTCCTGTCACTCTGTACAATCTTCAGTTGCAAATCTCTTTTTCACCTCTCTTTCCATGTGGTCTGTGTGTGCATTTGGGGAAGATGACTTATGCATTGAGTCATGGTTAGCGAAGGGGGTTGTAACACCCACGAAAATGCAGACTGTCTCGGGAAGAGTCGATTTTTCAAAATATTTTATTTTAATGCAGAGTACCAGCAGATGCAAAAATTAAAAAGTAATATCCATAAAATATGATCCCTCTATATTTCAAACACACTGCCTTTATATCCTGCAGGTGTTCCTCAAGACCAAGTTGAAGCACATTCATTTAAAAGATCTCTTGTGATTTTATTTTTACTTCTCATTTCCCAAAAGGTTTTAAATTATTTCTTTGGTACAATTTACTCAAAGAAAGACAGATGCATTTTCCACTGAATGTGAATACTTCCGTTTGGCTTCAAGAAAATGTATTTGAACAAGTCTGTTCTTAGTGGAGACACAGTTTAAGTAACCTATTGTGCATTTCATTTATAAATAATTTATTATTGAATACAAATAGCTACCCTTCCTAACATGTCAAAATCAACAGGAGGCAGAGTTTGGTATAAGGGTTCAACATTAACAGAACTAAATTTTTGTCAAGATTGTAGAAAAGGCATAGTTAATATTTAATTTGGCTTATAACACTGAAAGGCTCTGACATCTACCTCATTGTATTAATACACATGGCTGAACAGTGTCTTCCTCTTTTGGTGAAAAAAAAAAAATCTTTAAGTTTCCCACCAATGAAGTGATCTGAGAAACCGTACAACTTTTAATACATTTTTTAAAATCCCACATTCAAAAGAAATAATGAACATTTATATGTATATTCAACAATGACTAGATACCAATATTTGCTCCCCCCCTTCAATTCTCTGATGGCTTTTCAATCTTTGGAACTCCCCCATTCCATTCTAGGAGACTGGAGAACAATAGGTGAGTTTCATATAGCACCTGATTGCTACTTCCAGGGTGTGAAAGCCTCCCCTGGCAGATTAGGCCGATATTGCATATTCAAACACATACAATGATATATTTGTCATTGCGATTGACCTTTATCTCTCCAGTTTCCTGACAACCTTCTACAGTTATTGACATTACAAATACCAGCAACAACGTGCAGGGCAAAGTATAACCTTTCATTTACCTTCATGTCCCTCAAATGACTTGTGTAGGTAGTTTCAACAAAAGCGGCAAACAATGATACTGTTGATTTTTTTTCCCTTAACTTGCTAAAATGTTTTCCATTTTCCTCTTGTTCTCAGAAAATCATGCCAATAACTCTCTACAAAGGAAACGATTTCAAATGAATACAGGTAATTAGAAGTGTCAAGAAATCAGCAAAGTAGGGTGTCTGCCATCCTTTCTGTGGAAAGAGTGCCAGATTCTCTTTCAAAAAGGTCTTTGTCATTTTTTAATAGAAGGTAATTAATGTAGACTACAGTAAAATGTGCAGGATCCCAGTCGCTTGTCTTTCTTGCCATAGAAATGGGACCATAAAGATGTTTTGATATCTAGAAACAATTTTCTGAGGTTATTTCAAAATGACTTTTAATTACAAAAGTAGTCCTTTTAGTCTTTTCATTTCAAAAGAGAAAGGATTTAGAAAGGGCATATTTATTAGGAGACAAAGGAAGGAAAGTTTCACAAGGAAAAATCATCTGGAAAATGAAACAACAGTATTTTATACAGCTGACAAGAGTTGAAGATGCTATAAATTAGCCTATATCTCAGATGTTTCCAACAGTAATAGAAATAAAGCGTAATGTCCTAATAAAGGCAATTACACACTTCTGACACTGTGAAACCACAGACAAAATAAGATTTTTTCCTCTAAGACCAAAACCAAATCAACTATTTGGCTCTGTTAAAGCTACCCTTTCATGAGATCAGTAACAACAAATGGCCCATATATATATTTACTAAACAAGAGAATTTTTAGGACTGTTCCCATCTTTTGGGGATGAGGGTGATATTTAAGTTAATTTTGATATGATCTGAGGGCTATAATTTCCTACTAAGTGCTAGACAAATGGAATCATCCTTCCAAGATTTTTACATGTACTTGCTAATGAAATTTTTCTCATTTTATTTCTTGGTACTCTAGTTCTCAAGAAGCAATTTGCTTTCTCAATTAAAGTTTTGCTATTTTAAGAGAGCAAAATAAAAACTCAATCACAATAATACATCCCAAAGCTTTGATGTTTAAGAATAAAATAATGAGGTTATTTCAACATTGACTCTAACTTTGAAACATTAATTTGCGATCATATTAAAAATACATACAGAACAGTAACCATATGGTGACCAAAGTGTATAGTACACCTGACTTCAATGATGTCTAAGAACATGTTTGTATGTTTAAATGCAGATGTGCATACAAGCACTCAAAAAGTATGGTCATTATCTGCTATGGGAAATAAGAAAGACTTAAGAAAAAATAATCAAACTCCCCTAATAAATCTTTTTCAGTGCAACAGGTGGGAAAAATGCTGTTACTTTTTGCCTTAAGCCTCTGTGCTAAGATTGTCCTTCTTCATGGAATCAATACCACATATCCAACAAACAAAAGAAAACACTAAATTACAATTAATGTGATAACCACATTACACTACTTAGCAATATATGCACCTGGTAATCAGAATTTAGTGTAATTTTATTTATGAAGTAGTCCAGTGAAATTTTCAGAGTGAACAAATCCTACCATTTTAGAAAAGACTGCACTTGATACAGGCATAATCTCTAAAGTATGGCATTGAATTAATGTTTAAAAGTGATGTAAAGTGTCATGGAATCATTTATAATAGATATTCTTCCAAAAATGAAAGAAGTAGTGAGACAGAATGTAGGAAAAGTTTCTTGGTTGATATAGTCAAATTGGTAAGGAAACAGCCAAGTTTCACAGTGATATATTCAGGCTTAAACCATCACAAAGACAAAATGATCAGAGACTATTTTAATTACCAAAAATAAGTAAACTGCAGATATTAATCTGAGATGAAGTCACAATATTATGCAAAAAATGTAGTTAAGAACATAGGACATAGTCAGAAAGAGGAAAGGAGAAGGCAGAAGAGTGTGGTGTCCAAGACACACGTCAGTATAAAGGAAGAGAAAGCTGAAATTCTTCAAGTACTGGAATGCAGCTGATATTGCTTTGTTGATTATTTGTCTCTTTTCACCTCTGGACAGTAGGTGGTCAGGAAATTAAGTAGGGTCATTTCAAGCTGAGCAACTTCATCCTCCTACTCACTTAAGATCCATGACTTAATGCTTTCTCAGACTCCAAATCATAAAGCTTTTCATAAAATCAAAAGAGGTTAGAGCTGTCATTCGACACACCACAATCCAGATTTTTTCTATATCCAGTTATTATATACAATTGGTTGGTAGTTAAGGCCTTCTTCTCCTTTCTTAACTTGTATATGAATAATTCCATTAGGATACATGGCATTACTGTATGAAAATGAGCCATTTCTTCTATTATTTCTTATATAGGGTTTTTTTAATATATGGCCTTAAAAAGCAGATAAATAGAAGCCATTTTGATTAGTAGTTAAGCTGACAGTTGAGATGCCCACATCCCATATCAGAGCACCTGACTGGAGTCCCAGCCACTCCATTTCCAGTCCTGTTTCCAGCTAATGCACACCCTGGGAGGAATCCCGTGATGACTCAAATACTTTAGTCCCTACCACCCATGTGAGAGATCTGAACTGAGTTCCCACAGCCTGGCTTTGACCAACCTCAGCCCCAGTTGTTCAGTCATATATCAAGTAAACCAGAAGATTGGAGTGCCTTCTCCACATCCTCCTCTCATTTTCACTTTAATCTTTAAAGTATATTTTTTAAGAAAGCAGGGTAGTTGTTTGGTCTAGAGTTTAATGCTGGTTGGCATACCTGCAACCTATATAGGAGTGCCTGGGTTTGAGCGTCAGCTACACTTCTGATTCCAGCTTCCTGCAATTGTACATCCTGGGAGTCAGCAGGGGATGGCTCAACTACTTGGGTTCTGGCCACCCACATAGGAGCACTGGATTGGGTTCCCAGCTCCTAGATGCAACCTGGCCCAACCTGAGCTGTTATAAGCATCCAGGAAATGAACAAACACACGGTTTCTCTGTTTCTGTGTCAGCCTCCCCACCCCCAAAAACAAATAAAATGAAATTTTAAAGACAATTAAAACTATTGATTAATCCCTGTCAAAAATAATAGCAAAAGGAGCTGGTATTGGGCTCAGCAGTTAAGATTCTGCTTGGGATGCCCACATTTCAAATGGGAGTGCCTGGAACAGGTTCCAACTCTGCTCCCAACTCCAGCTTCCTACTAAGGTGCACCTCAGGAGACAGCAAATGATGAATCAAGTAGTCGAGTTCCTGCCACCCATATGGGAGACTTGAGATGAGTTCCAGGCCCCTTGCTTTGGCTTGGACCAGCCACAGCTATTGTGAGCATTTTAGAAGTGAAGCAGGGGATGAGATATCTCTCTCTCTCTCTCTTTCTTTCTCTTACTGGTACTCTCTCTCCCCCTGTCTTTCAAATAAATATAAGTTTAAAATAATACCAAAACATTATTACTGGTTTCACCATTTTTTTTGTTGTTCAAATGTATAATTCTGGGCAGGTTTGGTGTTTAAAATATTTAAACACTACCATTCACAGTCACTAATGATTAGCCATTAACTCTCTTGCTAGGACCATTATTGGTCCTACTAAACTAGTTCTATATCCCCAAAATACTCCCACCCAAACTAATTTAAGTAATGCATTTTAGAGGTAGGCATTTTCCCTAGTGCTTAAGTTGCCCATATCCCCCACTGGAGTGCCTGGGTTCAACACTGAGGTCCAGCTTCCTGCTACAGCAGGCCTTCAGAGACAGCAGTGCTGACTCTAGTGATTGGGGTCCTGCCCATTCAAGTGGGAGATCCAGATTAAGTCCCTGGATCCCAACTTTAACCCCAGCCTAGGACCACTTATGGGCATTTGGAGAATGAAGTGGAAGAAGGAATCCCTCTACACCTCTAAAAGACATAGTAAAATTTAAAAAATATGTTGATTATCCATTTTTCTCAGGTTCTCTAAACAATATTACAGAACCTACTTTAAATAAAATAGTGGGTGTGTTAATTTGACACTCTAAAAATGCTTTCATTAAAATAGCAAGTGTTATTGGATTCAGGACAAGAGAGAGTAGTATGAAAATGTTTCTTGTATTTCCCTAAATGTATACCCAAATGTTACTCAATCCCACTCCCAAATTTATTTTTCTAATCCAGTGAGTTGAACTCAGTTTCTTAGTATCTCTTTGAAATCTCCACTGTCTCGAATGCACCTGGAATTCAATATGTGTAAGACCCAACTTATTATGTGTCCTACACATCTGACTGCCAAGGATTCCCTATCTCAGCAACTTCTCTGTGTCTCTCAGTCTCTCTGCCTTTCACATAAAATGAATAAATAAAATTTTTAAAAGAAAGAATAATTCTTTTTTTTTTTTGACAGGCAGAGTTAGACAGTGAGAGAGAGAGAGACAGAGAGAAAGGTCTTCCTTCCTTTGGTTCACCCCTCAAATAGCCACTACGGCCGGCGTGCTGCGCCGATCTGAAGCCAGGAGCCAGGTGCTTCCTCCTGGTCTCCCATGCAGGTGCAGGGTCCAAGCACTTGGGCCATCCTCCACTGCCTTCCTGGTCCACAGCAGAGAGCTGGACTGGAAGAGGAGCAACCGGGACAGAATCCAGCGCCCCAACCGGGACTAGAACCCAGAGTACCGGCGCCGCAGGCAGCAGATTAACCTAGTGAGTCACAGCGCCGGCCAAGAAAGAATAATTCTTAACCCATCATTCTCCTTCATGTGAAAATTGAATCCATTATTATGGCCAATTAATTTATTTTTTAATTAAAAATTATGGTAAAAATTTGAGTGGCAGAGAACTAAAGAGACATAAAGGAAAAGAGAGAGAAAGAGAGAGAGAGAGAGAGAAAGCTCCCATCTGATGGTTCACTCCTCAAATGCTTGCAATAGTTGGAGCCATGAAATTAATCCAGGCCTCCCATGTGGGTGGCAGAAACCCAATCACATGAGCCATCACTGCCTCCCAGAGTCTGCATTAGCAGGAAAGTGGAGGCAGAACGTGAACACAGACACATCAATATAGGATTTGAGCATCGTAACCAGGGTTTTAACTGCTGAGCTAGTCAAAAGCCAATTAATTTAAACCCCTAAGTACTTTCAAATATCTCTGCTTCTCACCATCTTATCACTATCATCTTTCACCAAGACACCATAACAGCCAACTAAATGATCCTCTGCTTCTATTCTGGATACTGGGTTTGGTCTCTCCATAACAAGAGTGATGTTTGTCAAACATAAGTCTGATGATGCCCTGCCTGTTTAGTAATCGTCAAAGAGCTTCATGTCTCTCAGTTTACAAGCCTTCCTTTAGTGCCCCTAAATGTGCACAATCCTCCATTACCTGCCCCACTCTGGGATACACCTGCCTGTCACAATGTTCTTTGGATATGCTGTTCTCTTTGTTGCATTCCACTCCTTCCCTTCTATCAGTGCCTCTTAAGTTTCAACATTCAAAGTAATTACCTAGAATTCTGTAAAAATGCAGATTCTGATTTTATAGAGCCGGGTTCTGGTCTGAGATTCTGTATTAGAAATACAGAATCTGGCCCAGCTGGTGCCAGTGCTGCTGTTCTTGGACAGCATTTTGGAGACCTACACAATTTCAGCTTGTCCTTAAGACTCCAGCTCTATCATTGTCTTGTTTTTACATTTTTGTTTGTTTGTTTGAAAAGCAAAGAGACAAAGGTGATATGGGTGTAGAGAGATCTTCCACCTATTAGTGCATACCCTAAATGCTCCTGAAACAGTCAGAGCTGGACCAGGCTGAAGCCAAGAGCCAGGAATCCCATTCAGGTCACCCGTGTGGGTGGCAGGAACCCAAGTACTTGAGCCATCATCTGCTGCCTCAAAGGGTGTGCATTAGCAGGAAGCTGGGTTTTGAAACAGAGCCAAGACTTGAACCCAGGAACTCCAGTGTAGGATGCAGACATCCCAAGAGGCATCTTAACTGCTGTGCCAAATGCCCATCCTCATTTTAAGATTTTTATTTATTTGAAAAGCACAGGGAGATAGCATCGCTTCTTAAGGGAAGCATACTCAACTCCAAGCCTAGGTCACATTCTTTTGTTGGGTGCTCTCTTATAACTGCACTTCCTTCCATATGGCAAGCATCCCAGTTTGTAATTACAAACTAATGAAAGGATTAATGGCTTTTTCTTCCTCTAGTGCACTCTCCACACTGGCAAGAGGACTGTTTTGCTCACTGTTGAATCCCCTGTGACTAGTCGGGTACTAGGGCTATAAAAGGTATTCAGTAAATAGCTGTTGAATGAATGAGTGAATGAAGCAGAGGAGAGACATATTATAAATTGTTGGAATTCACAATGAGAAAAAAATTAAAGTTTATTTCTGCTAAGGAATACATATGAGGGGATTTCAAAAAGTTCACAGGAAATGCATACCATGAAAACAGTATGCATCAATTTCAAAATTTTTGCACTGAAATAAATTTATCCTTCAGTCTTATTTATTCATGATATTTTTAAAGTACCTTGAATATATATTTCCTTTTATTAAAGGAGAGCCATATAATCCATCACCTTTCCCTTTTTATTGGCTTTTCTGTGGGAAGCTTTTTAAGATTTATTTTACTAATAGAATAATCATTTTAGCAAAGGTTTTTACTCTTTAATTATAATACTCCCACCTCCATTTTTCTATGCTCTGACCCCTTATTTTATCTTGTCTTTAACTGTGTTGTATGCTAATGTTTTTTGATAAGTTGCATCAAATTCCTTTTTGGAAAGAGAAAATTACTTTTGTTTAAAAAATGCAGGATGGACATTTAGCCTAGCAGTTAAGATGCTGATTGGGATGCCCATATGCCAGTCAGAGTACCTGGATTCAATTCCCGGTCCCTGATTCTAACTTCCTGCTCATGTATGCCACAGGAAGAAGCAGTAATGGCTCAAGTTTTTGGGTTCCTGTCACCCATGTGAGATTCTGGGATTGAATCCTGAGTCATAGGTTGGCCCACTGCAGACATCTGAGGAGTGAACCAGAGGATGGGAGTGACCTCTCTCTCTCTGCATTTCTCTTTTTGCTTCTCAAATCGAAAGAAATTATTTTATTATAAATGAGCAGGTATACATGATATACTTGTAGCTATAGACTATAAAGAACTTGGACTCTGGAGTTTTGCGATTGGTATTGGAATCCTGACCTCATAATTAAGCATTTGAAATAGAGCTACATATACTCTTTAGTATGCAGGGTTGTGAGGTTTAAATGAGACAATATACTTAAAAGCAATATTATGCCTACTCAGTAAAAGTACTGAAGTATTTATTTATTTATTTATTTATTGACAGGCAGAGTTAGACAGTGAGAGAGAGAGAGACAGAGAGAAAAGTCTTCCTTCCACTGGTTCACCCCCCAAATGGCTGCTACGGCTGGCACACTGCGCCAATCCGAAGCCAGGAGCCAGGTGCTTCCTCCTGGTCTCCCATGCAGGTGCAGGGCCCAAGCACGTGGGCCATCCTCCACTGCCTTCCCGAGCCACAGCAGAGAGCTGGCCTGGAAGAGGGGCAACCAGGACAGAACCCGGTGCCCCAACCGGGACTAGAGCCTGGGGTGCCAGCACCGCAGGCGGCAGATTAGCCTAGTGAGCCACGGCGCCAGCCTGAAATATTTATTTATCTATATTGCATTTAAGAGGCACATCAAAGAACTGAAAAAGTTTCCCCAACTGAATGGCCATAATTTCAGAGCATGAGATCAGAGTACTCCACAAGCTAAAATTTCTAAAATACTACACAATATGTCTAAAATTAGGGCATGAGTCAGTGACAATTCAGAAAGATGGCTATCATCCTAAGGCTTGAGGACTCTATAAAAATGGAGTAATATTGCCTTTTATTCAAATAATATTAGACACAGTGTGCTTATTGATTTTAACAAAGTCATAATAGTAGACAGTGGCAAAAGTACACCTAACTCAACATAGACTTTAGAACTAATTCCTATACTATAAGCCTGAATTCCTCAATGATAGCATGATATTTGACATTAAATACCTACATATCAGGAACAGCATTTTGAATGTTGAAAGTGAAATTTCTAACAGAATAAGGCTGGACAAATTATATTGAATACACTTTTCTACAAACTGCACATTCTGTAAAAGGCTCATATGATAGACTACAACTAAAGAAAGATGTTGCCCTCAAGGAAGCTTCCATTTAGAAACATTAAGTATGTACTGGATCCTCTATGTGGACAAAGTACTTACTTAAGCTTAACTGCACCTTAAAATTTAATTGATAATCAATATAAAATGTAACATCGGGACAAAATTCAGCTTCTAAATGAATATATAGAGAGGTCTTATTGTCTTCAAATAGGGGCAGGTGTGTGCTTCTGAGATTAAAAGAGACTTTGGGTATGAGAAGAGCCTCACAGGAGATTATAAATGGATATATTTTAAACAGCCCATCACAGATCCAAGAGGAGAAGTTTAAAAGAATGAAAGAAAGCAGAAAAGTGGGAAAAATATATTTTCATATTAACAAATGTTAATTTGAAACAACCAGGTTTTGTATATATTTTGTATAAATTTTCACTTCAGTGATACAAAAAAAAAAGTAAAATCTCAAAGTAGTCAGAAGTTCTCTTGGGATATTAAGCAACTTCTCTCATTTTATTTTTCAGTTTTACAACTATCATTCATGAGTCTCCAAATATTGAGCAAAAAAACTTTTTTGGAGGAAAGAAAATATCAGTTTTAGTCTGAGAATGCATCAAATCCCAAAGCTGAAGTTAAAATTCAGAATAATTTATGCTCATAAATAAAAAGAGATGATAAAGCCCTTTCTTGGATGAAATCATCAGGGTTTAACTTACCTTCAAAAAAGTGCAGCACAGCCTCAATAAGCTTTCGCTGAGTTCAAATGTTCTTTGTCCTTATCTTTCATTCCCCAGCTGAGCCTCTTCAACAGACCTTTGGTGGGAAAAGCAGGACTTTTCATTCAGTTTTTCAAAATTTCCAGGTTGTGAAGGTACCTGTTCTTTCAAAATTCAATCCCATTCAAATCAGCAGAACAGACAAGTTATCTCTTGCATGATGGAAATTTTAAAACCATGCATATTGCTTCTACAAACACACACATTACTGCAAACCAAAAGAATGCCATACAAAAGCAAAAATTCCCATGGAAGGAGGGAGAAAATGGTTAATTTCTGTTTTTTTTTCTTCAAAAAAAGAGGGCATAACTGGGAAAACATAAAATGCAACATTTTTAACGACTAAAATGTAAGAAAATCCTCTGTCATAAAGACATCGAAATATCTTTTGAACTATTTACACCATATGCGTCCCAATAAGGTTCTTTTCTGATTAAATAATGACAAGTAAGTGGAACCAAAGATGGCTTCAAAGGCTCTTGAATCTTTACACAGCTTTTTGTAATTTTGCAAGTGTGAAATCTAGCTATCATTATATGAATGTTCTATGGTATAATTTTCTTAGTCTTTAAGATGCATCCAGGAAAAGATTCTGCACCCACAGTAGGCCCTCAAAAATTGCAAATATAGCAAATAAGTGTTTAGAAAACAATTCTAATAAAATATGCATATCATTTTTTAAAAATCGTAGTCCAAACTAAATTACCTGAAAAGAGTAATTGTAAGCACATGGCAGGCAACTGCCTCTTAAAATTAGTTGAGAGCTGAGTGCATTAGCTGATATACAACACGGTAACAGCCAAAAGCATGTGGAACACACAAAGGCAACAAATGTACAGTTAGAAAATTTTGAATCCTTTTTAATGATGTGTGGAAATATTTATAATAAAATGGTAACGGTAAAAATGAGCCAGAACTGCATATACAGTAAATTGTATGCTTTTATACTCACAGAAAATAAGATTCAATTAAAATTTATGAAAATTTTTAATGGTAGATATCTCTGGGTAATGAGATAATAAATGTTTAGTTTTAATTTTGATGAAAATATTCTTCAACGAGTATGCATGACTTTTAAATTCAGAATAAAAGGATGCTGTTTAAGTGGTAAATAATGGTGCTCTAATGTTTGAATATTCTTCAATATGTAAAATTCCTTGGGGGTATCCATTTGCCCTGGTAGTTAAGATGGCAGTTGGGACACCCACAACCCACATCATAGTTCCTGGGTTCAACGCTCAACTCTGGCTCCTGCCTCCAGCTTCCTGCCAATGCAGACCCTATGAGATGGCAGTGATAAATCAAATGACTGGGTTCCTGTCACCAATGTGGGAGACTTGGATTGAGTCTTGGCTCCCAGCTTTGGCCCCAACCAGACTATCGCAGGCATTACAAAGTGAACCAGAAGATGGAAGTGCGCGCTCTCTCTGTATCAGATCTCTCTCTCTCTCTCCCTCTCCCTCTCTCTTTCACTCTCTCTCTCCCTCTCCACACACACACACACACACACACACACACACACCTGTCTCTGTCTCTCATAAAATGAAAGCTATCAAGTATGAAAACATTGTATTGATCGCAACCTCCCATAAAAAGTAAATAAAATTCCTAGAAGAAATGTGGCTATTTAAGCAACCTTCAACAGAACCCATGATCTGTTTGTGGATTCAACTGCACCACCTTCAGAAACCCTCTGAAAGCACAAGAGTGGTACCAGTGAAATACCTAGATGAGATCTTGATTCAAATTACTCAGGCAAAGAGGAAGAAGACAGAGAATTAAACCTTCAACTTTGTGGGAATAAAACTAGGAAGAATAAATCCAAAACTCCAGGACTCTAAATACCATAAATCTGGGTTTCTCTTCCATAGCAATATTCTAAAGCCAGCCATCGAGGAACTTCAGTCTGATATATGCAAACATAACAGTTCAAGCCTTGGTATCATAAAGTCTGAGAAACTGATGGGAAAGTGAAAGGCCCATCTGAGATAGCACTTGACCTGAAGGTTGCCATCCTGGGGTCAGTGCTACTGTCAGACAAATGCCTCAGTCTAGATGATCTTTGAGGAAACTTCCTGCTGCATATAGCAAATTTGACAGCTATGATGTATTTTCTCATTTAGTATCCTTAGGGAGGCAAACATCTTAGCTATATTTTTTAAATAGGAACACATTAGCTGCAACTTATTTTTTTTACAGTGGATGATGATGTGGGAGAATTCAAACTCATTTAACCAAAAAGCAAAACAGAGACATCCATTGGAAAGTCTAGAGGCAAAGATGGCTCAGGTATCACTGAATCCTCATGAGATAAATTAGGATTTGAGTTCACACAACCTCTTTGGCATTGTGTTTTTCTCTGTTGGCTCCATTGTTGGGCATACTCTGCAACTAGGGTGACAAAATGACTTCATCAGCTCCCACAACAATCACCTCTTCTCAGCAGTGCTCTTAAAACATGCATATACCATGTACACACATGTACACTTTTTCCAAAACTTTAAAAAAAATTTCTTGTCCCAACTATTTAAGTCTTGAATTGAGCTTTGTAACCTTCTTGAAATAATCTCTGTGGTCCAGACATGAAACTCACTTAAGATTCCTTTACACTATGCATCTACCCTTATGACAAAGTGCATGATCAGGCCCATCCAAATGAGGATTGGAGTATTCCTAAATGAATAGGGAGATGCTGAATGGTGATGATAAGAGATGATAGATAGATACATAGATAGATAGACAGACAGATAGAGATAGGTGTATAGATATTCATCTATTATAAGGCATTTTCATTGAAGATATGCTTTGGAAGGCCATGATGGGGGGTGGGGAGGAGACAAAGGCATAGAGTAGGAATTGGACTAATGAAAGAGCGGGGAAAGAAGTGTTGCTGTTTACAAGCATTTTAAGACCCTGTGGGTTTTATGAGAAAGAAACAGAAAAATGAGCATAATGGTAAACCACTTCACAAATATTATGGTGATATTAACAAACAATGAAACAGAATCAAAGATAAATTTTGTGATGACCCATGCCATCTGCTGCCTGGCATGGTCTAAGAATAAAACTGAAAATTCTGTCACCAAACACCACATGCCTCCAGCCTTTCAACAAAAGCAGCATCCAGTCACTGAAGGTGTTGGGCCCAAAATGACTAGTTGGAAATGAACTTGCTTGGGTGACTATGATAATCCCACACAGCTTGCAGTAGGAGTAAATGTGTTAGAAGCAGTTAAATGAACTTAGAAGCATGCCATGGAGTGAAAGATGAGTGTAATTGTGTTTTGTGGTGACTGACTTAGACAAAACTTCCATTGGAAGAAGTTTCCAAAAGCTGTGAAATAGTAACTGAGGGGAAAACATTGGTGAGACAGCTAAAATGTAAGGGATGATTCTAAACCTAGACACCAAAGCACATGCATATTCATGTACCAACTAAAGAAGGAAAACAGAACCTTTAAGACACAGAAACAGCTTAAAGAAAACATAAGAAACGCAGTTCCAGAGAATAAAATAAGCAAAAGATATAAATCTCTTGAATAGAAAACTCATTTTTTTGATCTAAGATTAAAGCAGCTATGATCAACCAGCAAAGATAATCCTGGGCAAAGCTTTCATTCTCTCAGGAGGTATTTCTTAGGTGACTACTTTGTGCCAGTTACCCTATTTCATCCTTTCTAGAAATACACTGTAGAAGCCAAAGAGACATGGTATCTGTTAGCAAAGAACTAACTGTGTAGACGGACTGGATCTAGACTAGCGTACTACAAAGGCTTCCATAACAAAGTTTTATTTAAGTTAGGTTGTTAAGAGTGAGTAGGAGATAATTATCAAAGAGTGAAGTGGAGGAAGAGGGAATACTATTTTGGAAACATACCAAGGCAAGTGGAAAATGAAAATTCTTAAGTATGAAAACAACAATGTGGGTTGTGTGTAGCAAGATCAGGGCAAGTGAGGCTAGAAGTAGAGGGTTGGTGCCAGAGCACAAAGACCATGTAAACCCCATTGAGGATGCTGGTCTGAACCTCTAGAGCAGTGCAGAGCCATCAAATGGTTTTGAGCAGAGTGGGGTCTTGAGAAGATGTGTGCTTCATGAAGGTCCTCCTGATGGTAAGGTGGAAAATAATTATTATCATACAAGATTTGTGGGTAGAAATGCAGGCTAGCAGAGCACCTCACAACTATCAGGAGGTGGACCATAAAGAGGAAAAGAAGTGGGGGACTTGGGAAATATATAGGGGGTCAAATTGACAGAACTTAGGGGTGAGTTGGATAAGGAGAATGAGGGAAATGTTTTTGAGAGATTTATTTATTTGAAAGGCAGAGTTGGAGAGAAGCAGAGGCAGAGAGAGAGAGGTCTTCCATCTACTGGTCCACTCCCCAAATGGTCACAACTGCCAGAGCTGGGCCAATCCAAAACCAAGAGCCTCTTCCAGGTCTCCCACATGGGTGCAGGAGCCCAAGGACCTGGGCCATCTTCTACTGCTTTCCCAGGCCATAGCAGAGAGCTGGATCAGAAGTGGAGCAGCCAGGACTCAAACTGGTGCTCATATGGGATGCCAGCACTTCAGGTGGTGACTTTAACCACTACACTACAGAGACAGCCCTGGAGAATGAGGGAAACTGAGGTAGCAAAGATGACCTCTGGTTTTTTATGCTCACTGGGAATGGGTTCAGGCTAGGGCTAGATCCTGAATTGTCTTGGATATCTTCTTTTGAGGTGCTTATAATACAACCATTTGAGAAGACAGAATAGACACATTGATATATGAGGAATGAACCAGAGCTCTAGTACAAACTCAGAAGATCTTAAGTTATAAAAAGCACTTGGTGATATGAGTGTGGATGAGATCATCAAAAAGGAAAATGGGGGGGGGGGCAGGGGGAGGATAATCGTTAGAGTCTTGAAGAACTGCAATATCTAATGCTAAGAAGAGCATACGATTAAAATGGAATGCCCTGAAATCAGAATTGTGGACTATGGAATTCAATAAGAGAAAGCTGTAAGAACAAAGGACTTCTAGTTGTGAAGTGACCTTCCATTACTGACAAGCATCTGCAAATTCACAAAAATGAACACAAAGGAAGTACCTCCTCTACTCAAACAAAAGTCTTTGCTTCAAGCCAGTAAACAATCTTCCTATTTTAAAATAATGCTATTGCCTTGTACCAAAGGCAAAGCTACACCGTGTAAAATTCTAAAACACCACACTTAAGATTGTGCCTTATAAAGTAGGGAATGCTATAGAATTGACTACTGCAATGTTGTTGGGGTTACCTCTTGTACATCCTCTCCCAGGGAAGCAAGCGGAAGTAACAGTGAGAGCCTCCCTTGATAGCAGAAAATCAAGGTAAGGGATTTCTTCCTACCCTCAACCCTTCCAACCTGAAAAACAATCAGAGCTACAAATGGAGCTGTTTATATCCAAGAAGATGGGGAAAGGAAGTGGGTTCATTTGTCACTGCTGTCCCATATTGGGGGTAAAGAATTCAGCAAAGAAGCATTTGTGGGAAATGATTATTAAGCTGGACTATAGGTCAAATATGTTTCATCTAGATTATCTAGGACTGAAACTACCAAGTAAAGCCTTCTCACCCTGAGAAAATGTATTCTAAATCTGTCTTCACTTAAGGCAAAATTCTGTAGGCTTCTGATCCTTTCTTCAGCTGGTATCTTAAGGGCTAGGGCAGCCCACATGGCTCCAGAAAGGGTAAAACAAAGAAGAGAGAAAGCAATCTTGTTTGTTGATGTTTACATTCCTGGGAACTTTGATTATGTTCCAGAATGATTCTGTAGTAAAAACAAACAAATGAAACAAAAACTAGAATCTCGGGAATCACTTCTCACAGAATTCATAGAGTTTGAGTGTCATCTAATCTCAAATTCATGGAGATGATATGGCCTTGGTTTCAGACAGGTGTTAAGTGATCCTAAGTAAATGACAATCTTCCTCTTGCATGAAGAATTTCTTTAACAGACCTGACACTTAAACGACTAAAAGATTTGTGCTTTAAGACCTAACAAGAGAAGACCAGAGTACCTGACAGGGAACGAGAAAGTACTTATTTCCTGCCTTCTTTGGAATATGAGAACCTGGTGAGATCTCTCTGGTGCTACTAATCCACTAAAATGGTAACTATGCCTTGCTTGTTTGATGCTATTTTGCCATATATCAAATTCCAAAGAGACTCTGATTTCCACTTTTGTACAGTAGCTCCAGACTACCACTAAGTCAGCCAACAACTGCATCTCCACCTAATTTGTCTTCCTTCTGCCTGAAACAGAAAACTGCCCTAGGCTGCAACACTGATGATGCTTCTGCCTACCTTTCCCCCTTAGGACTCTCAAACTTCCCGGTGAATTATTAAGAGACTTACATAAAAAAAAAAATCATAGAGGGACTGGCGCTATGGCGTGGCAGGTGAAGACGCCACCTGCAGTGCCAGTATCCTGTATAGGCACTGGTTCGAGTCCCGGCTGCTCCACTTCCAATCAGGCTCTCTGCTATGGCCTGGGAAAGCAGTGGAGGATGGCCCAAGTCCTTGGGCTCCTGGCCCCACATGGGAGATCCAGAAGAAGCTCCTGGCTCATGGTTTTGGATTGGTACAGCTCCAGCCATTGTAGCCATCCAAGGGTGAACCAGCAGATGGAAGACCTCTTTCTCTCTCTCTCTCTGCCTCTGCCTCTGCCTCCCTGTAACTCTGCCTTTCAAATGAATAAATAAATCTTTAGAAAAAGAAAAAAACCATGTTAAAAAAAAAACTTAGAACTTGAAGGAGGATTAAGGATTATTTAATAAATAATAATTATTATTTTCTAGAATGCAAGACACTGTCCTAGAATTAATTTAATGGTCACAACCTTTTTTTTTTTTTTTTGACAGATAGAGTTAGACAGTGAGAGAGAGAGAGACAGAGAAAGGTCTTCCTTCCGTTAGTTCACCCCCCAAATGGCTGTTACTGCCAGAGCTTAGCCAATCCGAAGCCAGGAGCCAGGTGCTTCTTCCTGGTCTCCCACGCGGGTGCAGGGCCCAAGCACCTGGGCCATCCTCCACTGTCTTCCTGGACCACAGCAGAGAGCTGGACTGGAAGAGGAGCAACCAGGACTGGAACCAGTTGCCTATATGGGATGTCAGTGCCACAGGCAGAGGATTAACCAAAGTGAGCCACTGGCACCAGCCCAGTCACAACATTCTTAAGGTGTAGATAATCCTATTAGTCCCACTCTATGAATAAGAATACTAACAAACAAAGAAGTTAACTAGCTTTGTGTGTTTCTGCCTGGATTTCACTCTCACCAGCCTTCTACTATATTGCCTTCATGTGCCTATGGCCAGTACTGGACTTGGCTATTGTCCCAGCTATTCCTAAAACATTTGCCTGACTCAGCATGCTTTTCAGTAGGTAGTCCTGGCTTCATTTGTGTCAACATTCATTTAACAACCCACATAGTACAGTAATTACACTGACTCTGCATTTTGGTTGACAGAGTTTGAATCCTGACTCTGGTGCTTTATACCTGTGGAACCTTGCATAGTTTACTGAATATCTTAGTCTATTTCTCCATCAGTAAAATATTCATATGTACTGCATCAGGTTGCTTAGAAGCTTACATGACAATATATCAATAGTAATTTGGGCCCAGTAGCTGTTCAGTTAAAAAGAGCACTTCCCATGTGTTGAAAAAGGTTTAAAGGGGTTTTTACCCTTCATGCTCTGGCATGCCATGAACAAGCTTCTAAAACAGGGCTCAGATACAAATTAGTGACCAATTTTATACAGTTTTCATCTTCTAGTCACACCCATTAAAAATTATAAAATATTAGCTGTCACATTTTACAAGTCGTACATGTTTCTAAAGGACATTTTGCAAATAATTCTGTTAAAATATTGTATTTTTCCAGTTACTTAATGGTTTATGAGGATAACATATATATCCAACACTTATTTGTATGTGCTCTCAAATTATGTTGATCTTTGTTATTACTCTCTTTCCTTTTTAAAAAGATTTTATTTGTTTATTTGAGAGGTAGAGTTACAGACAGTGAGAGGGAGAAACAGAGAGAAAGGTCTTCCTTCCGTTGGTTCACTCTCCAAATGGCTGCAACAGCCAGAGTTGCGCCAATCCTAAGCCAGGAGCCAGGAGCTTCTTCCAGGTCTCCCACGTGGATACAGGGGCCCAAGGACTTGGGTCTCTGCTTTCCCAGGCCACAGCAGAGAGCTGGATTGGAAGAGGAGCAGCCGGGACTAGAATTGGCGCCCATATGGGATGCCGGCGCCACAGGCGGAGGACTAATCTACTGTACCATGGCGTCAGCCCCTGTTACTACTCTCAATTACAATAGCTCATAGCCTCTTTGCTCACCCCTGTTATATTAGGAGATCCAAGTGATGTCTAAATCTCAGTCCCCAGAATTTTTCAAATGTTGTTTTTAAGCTTATTTTGAGGCTGAAAATTGCAAGCCTAGATCAATGTTCCTTTTCATTGAAAAGCTGCTTTATCCCTATGTAAATGCATTAATGCAGGTATATTTATATGTAGGAAAAGAGGCATTTTTTTGGTGTAAAAACTATTGTTATCCATTAAAATTCCTTTAATTTTTCTTCTACAATATAATTAAACAACATTCCTCAGTCTCCCTTGGAGTTAGAATTTATCTCATGTCCAAGTTCTTACCAGTGGAATTTGTGTAAAAGGAGTGAAGTGCTATTTCATTTTGTGCAAGCCAGGTTCGGGTACTAATGAGGAACTTCAAGATGACAGATCACATGATAAAAGGAGCTCAAGTCCCTGAATGTAGAAAAGAGCTGCCCTGAACACCCACCCAAGCCTTACAACTCCTACAGTGTTCAGCTCTTACATGCTTATCTCTGTTGGGCACTGTAGATTTCTTTCCTACTCATTCCCTCCTGGAAGTATCCAAGCTCTAAATGTCATGGGCAGGGGCCCAGCTCATGTCCTGGTTGCTCCTGTTCTGATCTAGTTCCCTACTAATGATCTGGGAAAAGTAGTGGGCTATGACCACAGAGGAGGCCTGGAAGAATCTGCTCCTGGCTCCTGGCTTTAGCATGGCCTAGCCCTGGACATTGTGGCCATATGGGGAGTGAACCAGTGGATGGAAGATCTCTCTCTGTGTGTCTCTCCCTCTCTCTCTCTCTGTAACTCTTTCAAAAAAATACACAAATCTTTAAACAAACAAATAAAGAAAGAAATACATAAATGCCATAGGTAGGTTGGCAAAGTGATACACCAGGAGTAGGTAGGTCATTCAAGCCTAGGCACTGAGTCCAGCTAAAATGCTTTGCCCCCAAATCTGGGTTAGATTCAGTTATACCATTCCTTCATGAGGCATAAAAATAAAACAGTTGCCTGAGATCATACATTTTTTCACACAAAAACTAACATTTGAACCCTGGTTTTAGACTTTGTACAAGGCACCTCCTAGCATGCATCACCAAGAAGTATGTACTAAGAACTTTTGTTTGTTTGTTTGTTTGACAGGCAGAGTGGACAGTGAGAGAGAGAGACAGAGAGAAAGGTCTTCCTTTGCCGTT
This sequence comes from Oryctolagus cuniculus, assembly GCF_964237555.1. Lineage (NCBI taxonomy): Eukaryota > Metazoa > Chordata > Mammalia > Lagomorpha > Leporidae > Oryctolagus > Oryctolagus cuniculus. The sequence goes on from NC_091443.1 coordinate 59,507,249, forward strand.
GGTTCACTCTCCAATGGCCGCCGCAGCTGGCACGCCGCGGCCGGCGCTCCACGCTGATCCGATGGCAGGAGCCAGGAGCCAGGTGCTTTTCCTGGTCTCCCATGGGGTGCAGGGCCCAAGCACCTGGGCCATCCTCCATTGCACTCCCTGGCCACAGCAGAGGGCTGGCCTGGAAAAGGGGCAACCGGGACAGAATCCGGCGCCCCGACCGGGACTAGAACCCTGTGTGCTGGCGCCGCTAGGCGGAGGATTAGCCTAGTGAGCCGCGGCGCCGGCCTGTACTAAGAACTTTAACTCAAAGATCATTAACCAAGATTGCTACTTTTCTATTGAGTACTAACCCTCAGAAATTTATTTTCTTTCTCATATGTTTGCTTCTAAATTCATCTGAAGTAGCTTTTTACGCATTTATAGGTAGGACATATTAAGAAGCAGAAAGTTCAAGAAAATACAGAGAAAACTTGTGCGACTTAAATAAAATTTTAAAAAAGGAGATACAGAGAATAAAATTAGTAAAAGATGAATTACAGAACAATTATTTTCTAGATTTCTTCTAAAAATGTGATCTCTGATAGAAACAAATTCACTTGTTTATAATGCATAGATATATATACAGGTTTATCCCATTTTCTCAGCGTCTTAACAGGAGTTTTATAATATAGGCAGTCCAATAGCTTTAATTACGTCTATATTTTTGAAGTTCCCAGAGTTAGAATCTTAACAGAGATGTAAGCCAGGTTTTAAAAAAAATTTTTTTTGTGGGCCAGCACCATAGTGCAGTGGGTTAAGCCTCTGCCTACAGCTCCTGCATCCCATATGGACACCTGTTTGAGTCCCAGCTACCCCACTTCTTATCCAGCTCCCTGCTGACATGCCTGCAAAAGCAGCAGAGGACGGCCCAAGTACTTGGGCCCCTGCATGCATGTGGAAGACCCAGATGAGGCTCCTGGTTCCTGGCCTCACCCTGGCCCACCCCTGGTTGTTGCAGCCATTTGGGGAATGCACCAGCGATGGAAGATCTCTTTCTCTGTCTCTCTGCCTGTCTCTCTCTCTGTAATTCTGACTTTCAAATAAAAGAATAAATTTTTTTCCTGGCAAATGTCTATATCCCATGCATAAGTCTTTGGAGCTTTAATTTCAGAATCATCTCAAAGGTTGTTAAGACAACAATTCACAAGATTTGAGCCAATAACATATACAGATAGGTTGCTCTATAAACTTTAAAGCTAAATGTTACAATATGTACAAAAAAAGACACATACGCTATTAAAGATGCAATATTTTACAAACTTGTGGCATCAGTCATGATTCCTTGAAGACTTGACACAGCAATTAGTGACATATCTGGCATGTACAGGTGCTTCTATTCATGTCTTGGATTGCATACCAAAATAAAACCAGGCAAAGACTTTCTTTTTTTTTTTTTTTTTTTTGAGATTTATTTATTTACTTGAAAGTCAGAGTTACAGAGAGAGAGAAGCAGAGGCAGAGAAAGAGAGAGGTCTTCCATCTGCTGGTTCACTCTCCAAATGGCTGCAACAGCCAGAGCTGCGCCAATCCTAAGCCAGGATCCAGGAGCTTCTTCCAGGTCTCCCACGTGGGGGCAGCGGCCCAAGCACTTGGGCCATCTTCCACTGCTTTCCCAGGCCATAGCAGAGAGCTGGATCAGAAGTGGAGCAGCCAAGACTCAAACTGGTGCTCATATCGGATGCCAGCACTGCAGGTGGTGGCTTTACCATATACACCACAGTGCCAGCTCCCCTGGCAAAGACTTTCAATAAATTACTTTCATTTACTCTGTGCGATTGATCTGAAAATCTCTCAAAGAGGGAAGAGATGTGCAATTCGGGACATGCTCAAGCTGACTTACCTCAAATGGTAGAGTTAGAAACATACCAGGGGATTCCAATTCAATCCCATCAAAGTGGCATGTACCAAGGCCATCTCACTGGTCCAAGTGATCAATTTCTGTTCACATTTGATCATAATGATAGGACTAAGTACCAAAGGGATCACATAAACAAGAATAGTGTCTGCAAATACTAGCTGATAGAATAAAAAAGGGAGAGAATGATCCAACATGGGAAGTGAGATACTCAGCAGACCCATAGAATGGCAGATGTCCTAAACAGCACTCTGGCCTCAGAATCAGCCCTTAAGGCATGCAGATCCGGCTGAAAAGCCCATGAGAGTATTTCAGGCATGGAAAGCCAAGACACTCTGGGGGAAAAAAAAAACCTAAATGAAAGATCTCCGCGAGTGAGATCCCAGTGGAAAGAATGGGTCATCAAAGAAGGAGGTACCTTTCTCTGAAGGGAGGACAGAACTTCCACTTTGACCATGGCCTTGTCTAAATATGATCAGAGTAAGTGAACTCATGGGGCTTCCATAGCCTTGGCAGCTCATGACAAGAGCCTAGGGTGATTACTGATGCCATAAACAAGAGTGTCAATTTGTTAAGTCAACAACAGGAGTCACTGTGCACTTACTCCTCATGTAGGATCTTTGTCCTTAGTGTGCTGTACATTGAGATTTAATGCTATAACTAGTTCTCAAACAGTATTTTTCACTTTATGTTTCTGTGTGGGAGCAAACTGTTGAAATCTTTACTTAATGTATGCTAAACTGATCTTCTGTATATAAAGAGAATTGAAAATGAATCATGATGTGAATGGAAGGGGAGAGGGAGTGGGAAAGGGGAGGGTTGCGGGTGGGAGGGACGTTATGGGGGGGAAGCCATTGTAATCCATAAGCTGTACTTTGGAAATTTATATTCATTAAATAAAAGTTTAAAAAAATAAAAAGAAGAGAAATTCTCTCAAAGAACTCTAGACAAATTACTTTTGATTACTTCTGCCACATAGGTGGGGAGAAATGATAGTGACTGCTTGGACAACTCACTGATTGAATCGTGATGATCCATTGCAGTATCCAGTTGAGGATCCACCAGTGTACATTCTTTTCAGCAAAATATACTTGGAAAGATCACCTACTGATGTGTCAAATGAGATGGTCCTCTAGTGACTAAATTAAGATTTATAGAAAGAAGAGTTGACTACATGGACAACATTTATAACTTTATTTCCATTTTATTTGAAAGGCAGAGAGGAAACATAGACAAGAGAATACAATAGAGATTCACTCACCAGATGCCTCAACAGGAAGGGTTAGGCTGGGTCAAACCAGGAACTCAGAACTCAACCTTAATCTCCCACATGGGTAAAACGGGCCTGAGTAGCTGACTCATCATCTGCTGCCTCTCAGGGTGTGCATTTGAGGAAGATGTGTGCGAGCAGAGGAGCCAGGACTTGAACCAGGTGCTTTGATATGGGATGCAGGTGTCCTAAGAGGCAACTTAATCGCTGCACCACACACACACCCTAGGCAATATGTTCCTGCCTCTCATCTTTGTGCCCAACCATTCTGGGATGATAAACATGACCCTCATATAAAACTGTTTTTATAGTTCTTGTCATTCCAAGAGAGGTTTATAATACTTGAACTTTGGGGCCGGCACTGTGGCATAGAGGGTAAAGCCACCGCCTGCAGTGCCGGCATCCCATGTGGGCGCCAGTTGGAATCCCGGCTGCTCAACTCCCACTCCAGCTCTCTGAAATAGCCTGGGAAAGCAGTGGAAGATGGCCTAAGTCTTTGGGCCCCTGCACCCACATGGGAGACCCAGAAGAGGCTCCTGGCTCCTGGCTTTGAATTGGCGCAGCTCCAGCCTTTGCAGCCAATTGGAGAGTGAACCAGTGGATGGAAGACCTCTCTCTCTCTCTCTCTCTCTCTGCCTATCTTTCTCTCTGTGTGTAACTCTGACTTTCAAATAAATAAATCTTTTAAAAAAAATACTTGAACTGGGCCGGCGCCGCGGCTCACTAGGCTAATCCTCCGCCTAGCGGCGCCGGCACACCGGATTCTAGTCCCGGTCGGGGTGCCGGATTCTGTCCCGGATGCCCCTCTTCCAGGCCAGCCCTCTGCTGTGGCCAGGGAGTGCAGTGGAGGATGGCCCAGGTGCTTGGGCCCTGCACCCCATGGGAGACCAGGAAAAGCACCTGGCTCCTGGCTCCTGCCATCGGATCAGCGTGGTGCGCCGGCCACAGCGCGCTGGCCGCGGCGGCCATTGGAGGGTGAACCAACGGCAAAGGAAGACCTTTCTCTCTGTCTCTCTCTCACTGTCCACTCTGTCTGTCAAAAAAAAAAAAAAAAAAAATACTTGAACTTCACAAGGTCCTCTATCATTTTAACTCTGTCTGTGCTGCCATACTAGTCTTTGCCTTAACATGATCATTTCCAGGCACTGTATTAAAGATGACTCATTTTAATGTTATATCGATATGCCTGACCTCATAATAGTTATACTGTCTTAGGTCTTTAAGTGTTGAACAGGGGTGTATGGGTCAATGGCATATTAATAGGAGTCAGTTATGCTCATGAATTGTTAATTGTTTTTTTAAATGTTCTTGAAATGAGAACATAAAACGAGACATTTTCTTTTCTCTCACACAGACACATACCATGATGCCTACATAGATGAAAGTGAGAGAAACGGTGAGAAAAGACAGAGACCAAGTTTCTACGGCCCTGCAAATTTTATTCAAAGCTATATATTCACCAAAGCAAGAGAAATGGGGTTTTTGTTTGTTTTTATTTGCTGAAGGAAAAACGCTAAAGTTTATGATTTTCATTGAACTTTGGAAGGTATAAAATTCTTGAAAACTTAGAAGGAATTACTATAAAACAGATATGTACAGAAGATTGAATATAGTTCATTCAAAATTTACTGTGAAATGTAGTTGTTTAAGGTATATTCTCTTCATACTTTGGAGTTGCTACTCATCTTATGCATAAGATTTCCTCTCAAATATTTCAGTATAGCTTTGTATAAGCGCTGCCTTTGTAGAGATAGCATAGCTTTATGTGCTGCCCTCAAAATTATTTGGCTGCATTATGGGTAATTTTGAAAGCAACTTCATCTCCATCAGAAGAAAGAGAACACAATGGCCTGGGCAACTGCTCATAAATGTCAGAAACACTTGTGCAAGCTGAGATTAGCATGTCCGTTAGGTCACGGGGGCACGGTCATTTCAGTTCAAAACTCCCTAAATTCATTTACCTTTTATTTGTCATCTGTTATGACATTTGAGGCTCAATTTGTGTGCTTTTCTTAGAATGTCTTATCTAATTGTTTCTGTAATTCAGAGTTGCATTCTACATCTTATGATGAAAAAGGAAAGCATTTGCATTTGCCATCCATGTTCCCAAGCGCTTATTTCCAAATGATATTTTCCTAAGTGGAGTTTGAAGGTTTCCTATAATGCAATTCAAAAGTGCCTCTCCCAAAAGAGGAAGGTTCCCAAAGCAATGAATCAAAGTATATTAAATATGAAGGAGGAAGGGGAAAAAAAAGGCCAAACTTCTTTCCCTAGTATCCCACTACCCAGATACAATATACCTACCTTTTTTTCCTATCCTGAAAAGGATTCACAGATGTCTTTTTAGCATCCATAAAACAGAAATACTCAATATGAAAATGAAGGAACATGCATAGTGCCAGTCATAACTCGGAGAATGTACAACTCCTTCCATTAACACTGTTTTTTTTATTCGTTTCCACATGCAAACTTCTTTCTGCTTATAAATCAGGAGACTAAAGGGGAATAAATACATACGTATCATGGTGATCTAACACCCATCCCGAGCAAGCCTCATCCTGTGTCACTGCCTAAGTCATGCAAATTACACCAGGGCTGCCAGTTGACTAAGATTAATGACACTGCGCCAGCTTCTTTGTTTCTCTCTGCGGCCGTTTAGTGTGAAATACTATCCAAAAACATTATCTATCCTCGATTAATCCCACAAATTTGTTCACACGATGCACATTGTTTAGGGCAATTTACAACAGGAACATACTGAGCACAATTGCATTTAATTACTTGGGTTCTAATTACATTCATTAAAGGCTAATAAAATAAATGAAACAGCTTTAAAAGCTTCTGCAAAACACATGGGTCTTGTCTCCCTAGTGAAACATACAGTAGATGTTTGATGTGAAACACAGATTTGACCATCTATGTGTGTTTATAGATGAATATATATACATATTCCATATGTTATATAAGGTAGATTTTAAATCATAAGCAATAAAACCTCAAATGCTCTACTAGTGCATTTATTTAATGAAAGGGAGAGACATTTTAGGAACCTAGCACTACCATTTTTTATGTGGAGAATAAAGAGGAAAGCAAATTGTTTTCAAAATCGCTTTTGAATCTTAATTGTTTCCACCTGCAGGGCTGGATGCCCAACCCTCTCTTTCCTGTGTCCACATGATAAAGGCCACTGACCAACAGAACAGAGATGCATTCCATTCAAGCTGAATTCTGGAGAATATTTGCATCAAGTTCAATCCCCAAACTCAGGATGTTTGGCTTACCTACCTCTCACACTGGAGGCAGATTGTTGAAAGACCATAAGTCTTTTGTACAAAAATTCACAATTTAAGGCACACTAGTCGTTTTGAATAATTTCTCCAGAGAACATTAAAGAACATGAACTAGTGAAAACCTGATTTTCCTAATATTCACATACATACTTAATGCACATGTGTTTGGAAGACTATCTGAGGAAGACAAAACATAAAATACTGTTCTTAAAACTATGCCAGAAGGAAAACAGTACAAGACACTCAAAGTGAAGGTTTTCATTTCATTAAGCTTTTCTGTCACATGAGTGGAGCTCTGAAAAGTCCATATTATCCAAACATGAACGTCAATTTACCTGTCTTATATACCTTTGAATTCCATACTCTACTTTATCAAGTGCATGGATGATTTTATCTGGTGAGGCTATACCATCACCTATAAAGTTCTCAGCACTAGAAAATGGAGTTGCTGCACCTACACTTAAAGGCATGTGACTGGCATCTCATCACAAACAGTATTTGACTACAAGAGTAGATTTTGAGCATAATTAGAACAAAAAAAAATCAAGAACTTCAGGAATGATTTTGATATGCACTTGAATTCAGAATTTCAACTGGATTCAGATATTTTACAAATAGTAAGTTTTTAAGATGTTTACATAAATGCATTGGAAATTTTTAATGGATACTCTGTGACTTCCCAAGTCCTCTTCTAGGTACCTGTCTTGAGGAAATACTCTCACGTGTGCTTGATGAAAATTAGGAAGATGGTTCCTACAACATTTTTTAACAGTTAAAAAAAAAAAACACCTAGAAACATCCTAAATACACATCAATAAAGGTATTGGTTATAAGCTATAGGAACCCATAGTCTGTAGGTCTATGTAGCAATAAAAAGAACAAGGTAAATCCATATGTGCAATATGGAATATTCCCAAAAGACAAGTTGTGGAAGAATATACATCATCTGAATCGATGTGGTAAAACAGAATGTAAGAGTGTGTGTGGTGCGGGGTCATGTAATGCATGGGGAAAGGTCTAAAAGAACCTAAAAATTGACAGCGGTGGTATTCTCTGAAGAGAACAGACAAGAAGAGGCAAAAGTGAGAAGAGAATCCTCAGAGAAGGAAAGAACTTCCACTTGTTACTCTGTGGGTCACAGTATTAAGAGGACTTTTCTGAGAAGAATGAACTCATATATTATATGTAATGTTCCAAAATTAATATATGTGCAATTTACATACTTAAGAGTCATAATACACATGTTAAACACACAAAAAACTCTAATAGCTTCTCAGATGGTATAAATCTTCCATCTTTTAAACACACACACACACACACACACATAATGATTTCTCCAACATTTCCATCTGATAGCTCTTCAGTACGTGATCTGTAGAAAGGAGTGGAATTTTGCAATCTAGAAATCTTCTCACTTAAATACCCATTCTCTGATCCTACTTTACCCTTTTTCATTTCCTGTCATTACATGTTAAGTGCCGGCAATTTGGGGCATTCTCAAAACATTGATGCAGAGGGCCCTTAGTGTCTTCACTAAACCCCTCTAACACTTGTGTCAGTGCCAGCCAGTCACTCTCACATTGCAATGAGTTCAGAGTCATGGCCAACATAGTTGAAGATTACCTCTCTGAAACTCAAATGTGCAAGCTTTGTTGCAAAGCAAACACAACTGTTTCCATTGGGAAAATTTTTAAAAGAATGATGCTTTGCTATTACTCATTAACGTGCATAATTTTGTTTTAACAAAATTTCAGCACTGTTCTACACAACTCAGAATTATAACAGCTCAGCAAAGGACTTGGTACAGAGAAGTGTGGGTAAATGAGAAGGAAAGCAGAATTGTCAAGCCTTGGAAGTGCATTTTTTTTCTAGTTTTTATTTTATTTTATTTGAGAGGCTGAAGGGGAAAGAGAGAGAAGGAGAGAGAGGGGGAGAAATGGGGAGGGGGATAGAGAGGGTAGAGAACTCCCATCTGCTAGTCCCCTCTTCAAAAGCCTGCAGCAGATGGGGCTGGGTCAGGCTGAAATCAGGAGCTGAGAACTCATGGTAGCAGGGACCCAAAAGTAGGAGCCATTCATTACCTGCTGCCTCCTAGGGTGTTCATTAGCAGGAAGCTGGAATGGGGAATGGAGTCAGGTTTTGAACCCAAGCAGCATCCAAATTGATAGGTCAAACTCACTCTCTAGAAGTGTAGTTTCTGGGACGCATGTTGTAGTATAAGTTAACCTGTCGCCTGCTTTGCTGGCATCCCAAGTGGGTGCAGGTTTGAGTCCCAGCTGCTCAATTTCTGATCCAGCTCCTTGCTAATGCACTTGTAAAAGCAGCAGAGGATGGCCAAAGTCCTTGGGCCCCTGCACCCACGTGGGAGACCTGGATGGATTTTCAGGCTCCTGGCTTCAGCCTGGCCCAGCCCCAGCTTTGTGGCCATTTGGAGAATGAACCAACAGATGGAAGGTATCTCTCTGTCTCTCCTTCTCTCTCTGTAACTCTACCTTTTAAATAAATATATAAATTTAAAAAACAAAATAAAGAAGTATATTTTCTGATGTAAATCTCACTTCTCCAGCACCACATGACCCTGAGCCCCAGCAAGACTAAAGAAGTCTGAATGTGGAGATCCACTGTTTTATCACGTCATCTCTGATAATACCTGCAAATGTAGTTCAAATCCTTGGGCTTTGCATTCAAGATCCTGTAACTATGGGATCTATGCGATATGGGATATTGTGCTTCAATTCATGTAACATTGTACCATTTGGATGCGGTGATATGTTTTTGATAATTTCTTCTACAATTCCCTTGTTGCTTTCCATTACTGTCCATCTGTTAGGACCCTGCAAAATCTATCTTACATGTTATTTCTTCCTGCCATTTTCCCTGGTATATTGCATGGCACCATTCCTGTAGAAAGTCAGCTTTGCTTTCACTGTACCTGCACTGCAGTTAATACATACCTTTGTGGCGTTGTACATATATGCTCCTGTAATTCACATATTGGCATATGTCTCATATATCCCTAAATAAAATGTAAGAGTATACATGTTACACCAAGAAGAATTTTTTTTGGAAAACAACTAACAATTAATCTGATTAAAATAGTGCCTTAATTTTGTAAATAATTTTTTAATTCTTTGTATTCATAATGCTGCTGTCAGTAGAAAGAGCATCTCCAATATCTGGTAACTATAGGTGCTCAAGGCATGCTTGTTGAATGCCTATGAATAAGTAGCTGAACAAACAAACATAGAAACAAATAAATGCAATGGTTTTGTCATTCTTCCTTTTTCTATTTGTCCATCCCAGGTGGGAAAATACTGACTATAATCTCTCATGAATAATGTCAAAAACATATTCATGACATTTCATCAAATAGTCTTCAGTATTATAGTCAAACTACAATAATATAATACTGAGTCTGCAGTGCCACATATAGTTTCCTTTAAGACTTTTAGGACAGAGTCACACACAGACAATTAAATTTGTTCTATTTTATAACAAAGGTTATAGAATAACTGTAAGTATCTATAATGAGTCCTAAATTGGCAATTCACTATCCTCAGAATTGAAACACAACTAGGGTGTTTTTAATCCCATGAACATCTTGAAAGGTGATAGCCTATAAGGAGAAAAGTACTGTCGTGATTCTTTAGTCAGTAGAAATCTCCTTCACTTAGATATTTTTGAGCAGAAGATCATGGCTTCTTCTGGATAGCTAAGGGGCAGCATTTGTACACACAAATGTATTCCTTTATGTGACTTACTAGGATCCCCTCACTCCTTTTATTAACAAGGATGCATAAAGTGGCAGGAAAAGATGCATACAAACTATGTCAATACATTTCAATGGAATTCAGTGATTTTTCTTTTTTTCCTTTTTTTCTACACACCTCTAGGAAATGAAGAAGAGCTGTTGCACGTAAGCACCAGAGAAATATATAACTACAAACTGAAAGCCTATGACTTCAATCCTCGGCCGCCCCTTGCCCCTCATTACTGCAGCAGTTGGTGTAGGGAAGGATTAAAGAGGGCTAGAAATCACTGGGTGAGCATACAAGGGCTCAGAAATTTGACCTTCGTTACTTAAAGCACACAGTCTCCACTAAAAGCTGGTATATGAGAAGAATTAAAAACAGAACCAAGAAAGGTCAGGTGGAGTGCAGATGCACTAACAAAGATGAGGTTGAAATGAAAAAAAAATCCTCCAAAATATTCATTTTAATTGTATCAGGCATAAGTTGACATCACAAGGAGACATTTTGGCTTTTGCCACTAACCAAACATTCAAAGAGCATGCATGCTAAAGGCAAATACTTAAAATTGAGAATTTCCACAAGAGAAGATTTTAGAATATAGCTCCCCATGCAAGAGACTTCCTTAGGGAGAATCAGATAGTGCCTCCCTCTATACCTGATAGCTTTTATTATCTGGATCTACGAATTACCCAAGTTTAAAGGGAAATACAAGAAGGGATTACAAAGGCACTAAGAAGTAAAGTATTTTTACAATTGTGAAACTTTTCTGCAGAGTGGTTCTTTTCTGGCAAGGCAAAGAAAGGGGCAAGGGTCTAGCGCCATAAAGCATATGACCATGGCAACAACCCCAATGTGGATGTGAACTCAAAGCATTTCAAAAAGCATAGTCTAAGAAGTGAATGATTCCCATCTGTCAGCAACAATGGGAGCACATTATTCATTGTTCTGTCAGTCCTGGGTTCTGTGGGTGCTGGGAACAGGCTTCCTTTTTCATAGACTTCTGGTTGTAGACGAGGAAACTGAGGTATTGAAAGAAACATATATTCACAGCACATTTCAGTTAGGGCTAGCTACCTTTCATGTGCTCCATAGTTGTGATTAGCTAACAGCAACCATTTTGAACAACACAGTTCTAAGTTTCCTTCTTTCCCCTAATTTGGATGCTATGCTGCCTTATTTTCTCCATTAACTGGTATAGACTTCAGAAATATCCACAACTGGTTAATTTGAGTTAGATTCAAATTTACCAATGGCATCTAATAATACATTTGGAGTATGTCAACATATTCTCTGTCGACTCCTAAGGGTAAAGATATGTTTGTATGTTTATGATTACACCACGGGGTATCTCAGAAAGTTCCAAAAAGATGGAATTATAAGGGCTTTTATGATGCAAAACTATGTTGAAATCCATGCAAAATTTTGTCATAATACACATTTTTCTTGAATTTTTTGAGGATTGCTCATTGCCTATGTAAGTGACACATAGCATTATCAACAAGCATGAACACTGTATTTATTCTATGCAATGCATGGCACCAAGCATGAAACAAATATCAGCTCATCATTTTGGCCAAAATCTTTATTAAGTCACTACACTACATGAGAAGGCTATGTTGTTTCACAAGCAAAACTCAGGTCAATTATACGCTTTTCAATAGTTTTGAGTGTGGGAGATTCAATATTAGCCGAGGACAACAGAGTTTAATTCTTTAAGTCTTGTATGTGTCCCTTATGAGCACTATGACTTTGTGTAAGTCATTGCCCCCTCCAAATGTTTAGCTTACTGGCTGCCAAAACAAGGACCAGATGAGCCCTAATCAACTTCTCACTTTTAACAGGCTATGACTTGATAAAATTTACCTCTTTTTGCCTGAAGGAGCACATTTCTTGTACTTCAGCAAAGTATTGGTAGAGTTGCCAAATTCAGCAAAAACACACAACACCCAGTTAAATTTAAATTTCAGGTACCCAATGAATACCAAAGCGAAAGCATCATTTATGTAATATTTGGCAGGTACCTATATTTAAAAAGTATTCAATGTTTACCTAAAATTCCAATTTAACTGGCATTGTCTATTTTGTCTGGTGACTCTGGTTAAATTATAAGAATGTCTCCTGTCCCTCACCCCAGAACCAAAGCTTGAAATGATCATGTTGTAGCACAGTAGAATGACAAAAGCACACAGTTTTGTCATCCCCCTTGAGCTAGAACCTGGGGCCAGCACATTTTCATTGTGTGTGATCTAAGTGTCTGAGTGTCAGTTTCCTCCTTTGTAATGTCATTACTACACTGTAAGGCAAGTACATCTCCCTGTTCTATATGTGAGGAATCTGATGGTCAGAGAAGTTGGATTGGTTACTCTGCAGTCCAGTGGTAGGCTTGATGTTTTCCTACAAAACATAAGCAATAAATGAAATATAGGCACACAGTAAGTATTCAATAAATGGCATATATGAGTGCTGTTTTTTGTTTTTGTTTTTTTTTTTTTTTTACTGTCAGAGTTGTGGATGGGGCAGATGGAAAGAGAAAATGTTGTATTTACAATGCTTTTTTTTTTTGGAAGGAACAGATATGAGTGAGATACTACAACAGAGTCTTGAGCAGCTCAAGGAGGGGTAATTAGCAGGAGAGAGGTGGGAAAAGGCATCAAAATTGAGATGAAAGGGCACAAAAACCTATACCGTTTCACATTTTATCTAGTTTACTAAACATGCATGTGGCACTACAGTTACAGAGATCCTCTATTTCCAAAACCTAATTTCAATTTCAAGCACTGGATTCAGTTTATAGCACTCTACCAGCTCACTTCCCAGCTGGCTCAGAAAGAACCCCTCTCCTACACACACACACACACACACACATACAGACACACACAGAGTTCATACTCACAGTAACAGGTAAAGCAGTCTGAAGTGAGTTTTTTTCTCATTTGGGAAAGGTAGTTACCATGCCAGGAGAAATCCTTTTCTCTCTTTCTCTAACGTTTCTATACAATATATACAAAGTACAAAGGAAGTCTCCCAGAAAAACTTGGGGTTTTGAAAGGAAGTGGGGAAGAAACAACCTTTGCTTATATAGAATTATGAACTAAACTAAAACCGTCCTGGCTCTGGTTGACTTTCAGTGCCATTGGTAGAGCCAACTCTTTATTTCATTAAAGGCTCTTACTAATATGACATATTACTCCCAAAGCTTGGAGGTCAGAAAGTTCATCCCACTTTTTCTGTAGCGTGGAGAAAGACTAGAGACATGTCTATACCTTCCAATTAAGACTAATTATAAATATAAGAAATCCTTTTCTCCCCACTTGTTTTCTAAATTCACAGTTTCATGTTCACAGGCTTGCCTTCAGCCTTGAGGTCATGATATTTCTCCAACCTTTGTTGTCTGTTTCCTTCCTCCCTATATAACTGTCTATTTTTTCTTCAATATTCTGAGTTCCACTTTCTGCATGAAGCCTTCCCTGTCCACCCCATCCAAATAGATCTTTCTCTAAGCTCCTCTGGAACTTCTTTTTTTATTTGACTTGCTTTTACATTGCTCTCTCTCTCTCACACTCTGTGTGTGTGTATGTGTGTGTAGGTGTGAATATGATTGCTATCCAACTGGAATGTAAACACTTTGAGTATAGAAGCAAGAAGTTATAATTCTTTGTCTCCTCACACTCAATGATACAATACTTTTTATTCATTCAAGAAACATGATTTCTGAGGGACAGTAGTATAATCCATTAACATGTTTTAAACTACTTTATGATTTTGTCTCAGGAAAGCTGATGTAGCCTGTTGAACCAGTGAACATTGTCAAATCTATATAAACATAATCAATAGAAGATACCAAGAATTAGTGGGTGATGGACAAAAAAGGAAAGAAGAGCAGGTTGATATTGAAGCTGGAAAGCTGACTCAATAGAGGACTTGGCCACTGCTACCTAGCAGTATAAATTAATATCTGTAATCACAGGTGTTCATTTGGCCAAAGAGGACTGCTATTAGTGTCCAGATTTTTGTGTTCCTCAAATTTAGTATACAACAGTGAATATTTTCAGTGCTTTGAAAGGTAAAGACCCTGTGTAGGAGCTAGATGACTGGACAGAGATGGGTGAGATTCCTGTCAGTGGTCTGGCCCCTAAGCAAAAAGCCAGTGTTTACAGGAACTTACAATACTTGGCCAAAACCCCAAGGATATGCCTATTTGTACTCACTGGGATTGCACAGGAAGATGAGGGGAAACCTTCATCTTAGGGGATTCATGAGTGCCAGAACTAATAGCAGAACAGCAGGTCCTAGAGATATTACAGAAGCAAGACTAATTCTAGATCCCAGCTCCTGCTGAGGCAAAATCTAATGTTCTTCTCAGTTTTGAGATTTGAGATCGAAGATTGAGGAGGGCTGAGCCTGGAGACGAAGGGCCTTTGCAGCGTGTTTATCGATAGACCTAATAGGATCAGGAACGGCAATGGTTGATAATATATTTATTGAGCAATTAATAAATAGAGATCATTAGTGATTAGATAGCTTTATATCATATATACTCTGACTTTTCTCAGTAAAAGTTAAAAACTCTTTTGAAAAATCCAAGCTAACAATGGTCTTAATATTATTTAAGAAACACATTCAGTTCTCTTACTTGTAGTTTGTAAAGCAGACCTAATGAGACCAGAATTGATGGTCTTTGTGGCTTGAGAGAGAGAATATTATTTCATCTCATGTGTATGATGCTATAATATAGTCTGCTTTAGAGATATGGCAAGAATCTTAAGTAGGCCTCATATAATTGCTACACTTGCCACACAACTCTTTTGTACAACTCATTCACTTTGGGCCATCATGTATGGTAAACACAAAGGAAAAAGTAAGGAAGATGACTATGGACAGATTTAAAGAAGTCTCTATATACAAAAGAAAGGAAAAGTAAAAGTAAATTAATAAAATAAACTGATAAGGAAACATTAAGCCAAAGAAGTAGAAATGCCAGGTTTTCATGTAATCTTAAGAAAGAGTTTGTTTAAAAAAAACTCCATTGTAGTTATAGATAGCAAATGGTGGCAGGCCCACATGTTTCCCTCATGTCTTTAAGATTTATTTTCTAAGCAGGTTTATACAACATTTTAGTTATTGCTTTCACTGTCATCAGCTTCTGGAAAGGCAGGCAAGAAACTAAACAGTTGGAGCTGAAAATCCACAGAAGCAACAAGGACTTTTCTTCTGGATGCATTGCACAGCATGAGACGAAGGGGCAACTGAGAAATGTAAGGGATTGCTGCCTTCCACATTTGAGAGCTGAGCAAATGTTTGTAACAAGTAAAAGATAAGTCCATGGAAAATTAATCAAAAACCAAAAACGTCATGGATACTATTTGAAGACATTTAAAAAAAAAGACATCAGGGCCAGCACCATGGCTCGCTAGGTTAATCCTCCGCCTGTGGTGCCGGATCTCATATGGGCGCCAGGTTCTAGTCCCGGTTGCTCCTCTTCCAGGCCAGCTCTCTGCTGTGGCCTGGGAAGGCAGTGGAGGATGGCCCAAGTGCTTGGGCCCCTGCACCCGCATGGGAGACTGCAGGGGAAGCACTTGGCTCCATGGCTTCGGCCATGGTGGCCATTTGGAGGAAGGAAGACCTTTCTCTCTGTCTCTTTCTCAGTGTCTAACTCTATAAAAAAAATTAATTTGCAAGACAAAGAGAGAGAGAGAGAAACAGAAAGAGCAAGAGTGAGAGCAAGAAAGAGAGAGAGGGAGAGAGAGAGCGCACTCCTGTCCTCTGGTTCATTCCCAGGACTGAGCCATGGTGAAACCAGGAGCCAGGAACTCAATCCAGGTCTCCCATGTGGGTGGCAGGAACCCAATTGTCGCTACCCCTCTTCGTGGAGGAACGACACTAAGCCCTGCCTAGGCTTCATATCCGAGTCACGGCACCATTATGTCGCTCCCCGTCTTCGTGGAGGAGCGACGCTGAACCCTGCGCTGTTCTTTCGTCTGCTCGGCCCTCCCCGGGTTTGCTGCTGGTTCTTCCCGGGTTGGCTACTATCCCTTCCACCTCCGTGGAAGGGCAGTTCCCCCTGGCCACTTTCCCCACTTCCGCAGGGGAGCGGCACACCGCCGGCTGGCTCTCTCGGGGGCTGCACAGGTGTTCCTCCAGCTAGATGTTCCCCTTAGATGTTCCTGGTGCATGCCGTCTCTCTCCTCCTTTATAGTCCTCCTCCACCAATCCCAACTCTGCTACCCACACGCCGAGCACGCTGCTCTCCTCCAACCAGGAGCAGGTCCTACAGTTCCTTGGTTGAACTGGAGGCAGCTGTGTAGAAGCCTCTTTCTTCTCTCCCAGCGCCATATTGTGGGAGAGCAGATGCATAGAATAAGTCTTAATTCCAGTAACAATATAGTCCGAGTTGCTCCCCACAGTGGGAGAGCAGATGCATAGAATAAGTCTTAATTCCAGTAACAGTATAGTCCGAGTTGCTCCCCACACCAATGACTTGAATCAGCACCAGGGTCTTAATTTGCAGGAGGCTGGATTCAGGAGATAGATCTAGGAATTGAACTCAGGTACTCTAATGTGAGACATGGATATCTAACTGCTAGACAAAATGTCCACCCCTGAAAGCATTTTTAAAGAGCCTGTTTAAGATTCTTTTGTCTTGGGAAAGCAGTAGAAGATGGCTCAAGTACTTGGGCCCCTGTGCCCATGTGGCAAACCTAGAAAAAGTTCCTGCCTCCTGGATTCGGATTGGCCCCACGTTGCAGCCATTTGGGGAGTGAACTAGCAGATGGAAGGTCCCTCTCTCTCCCTCTCTCTGTCTCTACCTCTCTTTATAACTCTTTCAAATAAATAAAAAATATCCTTTTGATTTGCACATTAATCTTTGCTGCAAATAATTGGTCAAAGTTCTACCTTAGGTACTTAAAAATTTCCTTATTCATATGATAATTTTACAGCATATTCATCTGTATGTTGAAAACTGTGTTGCAGGGCCCAGCACCATGGCTCACTTGGTTAATCCTCTGCCTTCGGTGCTGGCATCCCATACGGGCACCAGGTTCTAGTCCCAGTTGCTCCTCTTCCAGTCCAGCTCTCTGCTGTGGCTCAGGAGGGCAGTGGAGGATGGCCCAAGTGCTTGGGCACCTGCATCCGCATGGGAGACTGGGAGAAGGCTCCTGGCTCCTGGCTTTGGATTGGTGTAGCGCTGGCCGTTGCGGCCATTTGGGGGGTGAACCAATGGAAGGAAGACCTGTCTCTCTCCCTCTCTCTCTGTCCGTAACTCTACCTGTCAAATAAATAAATAAATAAAAATCTAAAAAAAAAAAAAAAGGAAAGAAAGAAAACTGTTGCAGGGTGGGATGGCAATGTGTTGTGGAACAGCAAATTAAACCACCGCTTGCAACAGCACTGACATCCTATATCAGAGTGCCACCTCAAATCTTAGCTCCTCTGCTTCTGATCCAGCTTCCTTCTGATGTATCTGGGAGGAAGAAGATGATGATCAAAGTACTTAGGTTCCTGCCAACCTTGTGGGAGACCCAGATGGAGTTCCTGACTCCTGGATTTGGCCTGGCTCCTCCCCAGCTGTTTGTGGAGTGAACCAGGGGATGGAGAGGAAGACTTCTTTCTCTTTCTGTCTCTCTCTCTCCCTCTCACTCTCCCTCCCCCATCCTCAGTGTGTTATTCTGCCTTTAAAACAAACAAACAAACAAATACATCTCAAGAAAGAAAACCAAAAATGTGCCCAACTACTTAGGCCCCTACCACCATGTGGGAGACCCAGAAGGAGTTCCTGGTTGCTGGATTTGGATATCATAGTTATTTGAAGAGTACACCAGCAGGTAGAATATTTCTCTCTTTCTCTGTCTCTTCTTTTCTATCACTCTGACTTTCAGATAAATAAATCTTTAAGAAAGTGTTACATTCAGGCAATAAAGTTTTTCCCTAAATATTCATTTTATACATTAAAATTTAGGGAGAGTCTTATAAAAATACTATAAACCTTTATATTCCTTCATTGTTGTTCTAATATATTGTTGTAAATATATCTTAAATTTGTAACAAATAAACTGAAAATGGGGGTGGGTATAATTTGCCTTTAAAAACAAAAAAGCTCTAATATTTTCTATTTATTCAATTCATCATTGTCCTGATCCATCCATGCATGCTGTATGTTAGCATACAATGTCCCCAGCATTTTAAATTCCATCAGTCTAAAATATAAAGCCTTATACCTGTGATATATTACTAATGTTAATAGATAAGATCACCCAATTATAAACTTCAGTTTGCTCTTATTAATGTAGCAAATGAAGTCATGGAAGTGAGTGAGATCTCATTTTGGATAAGGCTCCATTTCTTGTTAAATGTTGTTATTTCAGAGTTGGGCATATATCATCATTGATATAACAATAACAGATGTCTTATTTGTGGATTCCTCTCCTGTCTGCCTCACAGCAATGATTTTACTACTTGAGAAGGATTACAAAAAATTACTGGAGGATTTACAAGAGGTCTCTGCAGTATTTATCTAGAAGCCAAGTATAATATTGTTTTTCCAAACCCATCAACCAACACAACTTAATCCGTACTCAAAAGAGCTGCATTATTCTTTCCTTAGTCAGTCTGTGTGATTACAGCTTCACAACCCTTTTTGTCAATAAAAGTTGGATTACTCACAATAGCAGATGTTATGTGTGGGTACGAACAAAATTCCATCCTCCTATTGCGTGGAAACATCAAAAATCAGGTTTAGCAAGAGGTGTTAACACAAGGTTTTATAGTATGTACCTACTGATGCTATTCTTTTTGAAATTGTGGTTATGCTTTTCATTATAACAGTCAAAGAATTTGAAACTTGCTTGTTTTCAGGTTTAGTTGAGGTTGTTATTGTTGTTTCTTATGAATTGGTCAGAACAAAGGCAATACAATTTTTAAAAAATTTTCAGGACCCTCCAATGACTTCCCTTAATTGTCTACTCAAAAGAAAACCAGGGAAATGAGCCTTTAAACTCATAATCACCAGGGCTATGTCCTCAAGCACAAACAGTAACATAGGCCTACAGCTCTTTTATAGATAAGAATGCTAGAACTCAACTACATAATTGACAGATGACAGATGGTAAATAATTCTTAGAAAACAACTAATGGACTTTAATTTTTCGGGAATTATTTGCAAGAGCTCATTCAACAGTCTAGCATATTAAGGCAACAGGTTTGCATTGTCTTCTTATATGGTGGATACAGAAATGGCAATTTTATTTTTTCCTACAAGTTGGGCAGTGTAAGTCCAGGATATGTCTAAATTTACTCCATGTGATTTTCAACAGTGTATCAGTTAGAGTCTAGTAAAGGAAATACAATTTACATCTTTCATGCTGAGACAAGTTAACACAGAGACACGGTAACTTTCTGAGCTGAGAAGAGCTAAGAAGCCAAAGAACAGTGAAGCATCCCAGAAATTAGCACTAGTGGGAATTTCCACCACACCCATGGGACAAAAGGAAGCAGTTTATTCCTAGTGCTCAAAAGCCAGGGATGTCCAATAGAAGCTAAAACCCCAGCAAAGAATTACCCAAAATGAACTGGGACCATGAAGGATCTACAGCCACAGAAGAAGCCATCACTAGGCAGACAGCTTCCCCAGCCCAAGGAGACTCTAGTTTTACATGAGGTTTCTCTGATCCTGTGCCCATCTTAACAATCATTCCATTTCCATTTAAGTTAACTCAGCAATCCCTTTTCTCTATTATTCAAAGAAACATCAGCATCTCACTCAGTTATTACCATTCATTTATTGATATCTACTATCACAGTGTTCAGTCACATTGAAGAGACTTTCAGGGACATCCAACTTAGTTTAGACACCAAATATAGTATTTTAAGATTTATTTATGTATTTATTTATTTGAAAGGGAGAGGGAGGGAGGGAGGGAGGGAGAGAGAGAGAGGGAGAGAATGAATCTTTCGTCTTCTTGTATACTCCCCAAATGACAGTAATGGCCAGAGCTGGGCCAATCCAAAGCCAGGAGCCAGGAGTTTCTTCTAGGTCTCCCATGTGGTTTCAGGGGCCCAAACATCTGGGCTACCCAGGCCATAGCAGGGAGCTGGATCAGAAGTGGAGGACCTGCGACTTGAACCAGCACCCATATGGGATGTTGTCATTGCAGTTGGAGCTTTTCCACACTGAGCTACAGCACTAGCCCCCAAATATAGTTCTTATTAGGACTCTGATTGTAAATTACATGAGGTTTTGAGTGGTCTGCCCTATGAGCTCTTTTTATTATTCATGTTTATACTGTTTTATTTTTTGCAGAATATTGAATCTTTCAGGAAAGCATATTTCACATTATAGTAGAAGCACTCATTAGTAACAATATTATTTGATGTGGTTAGAAAATATTATAGTAGGGGGAAAAGATCAATATGGATCATTCATTCATGCATGCAGCATTTATTAAGTGTCTTTGTACTTGGCAAATTCAAATGTGAACCAGATACTGGAAGAGTCTTCTCCCTAGAATTTACAACCATGTCTATTAACAGATTACTAAAACAAAGCAGCAAATGTTATAATAAAAGTATTACCCACATGATAATAAAGTCTCCAATAGGGTAATAATTTTACCTGTAGGTGTCAAGTAAGTAAGTAAGACTTCTAGAGAGGGCAGGCATTTGGTGCAGCAGTTAAGATAACACTTAGGACACTAGCATTCTATATCAGAGTGCTTGGCTCAAGTTCTGGCACCACTTCTGCTCCAGCTTCCTGGTAATAAGTATATACTCTGGGAGGCTGCAAATGATGCCTCAGTACTTGAATCTCTGCCCTCATGTGGGAGATCCATATAGAGTTCCTGGCTTCATCCTGGCCCAGCCCTGGCTGTTGCAGGCATTTGGGGAGTAAACCAATGGATGGAAGATCTCTCTGTCTCACTGTCTGTCAAGTAAAATGAAAAGAAGTAACATAAAATTTTTAAAAGGAAGACTTAAAGAGGAAATTATGTTAGCATGGTCTTCTAAGTGGTGAAGGAGAAAAGAAGTATCCCAGACAACAGGAAAACATTAGCAAAAGCATCAATTAATGTAATTAACTAATGTAAGAGTTGATATGAGTATTTTGCAGAGGAGCCAGAGAGAAGCATCCACACAGAAAATAACAAAGTGTAATTGGAGAAGTACCTTAACGCCCAACTTCAAAAATCTAATAAGCCCAGTTTATAACTTGAGAGTTCATCTTGGGAACAAGTAGACTCTAACTGAGGTCTTGAAGGAGAGAGGTAACTTGATGAGAATTGTTTTCAGAAAGATCACTCTGATGTCTTTGTGAAGAATGGACTTAAGGGGAAGAAGATAGATGCGAAAGAGATTAGATGTGAGGCTGGATTAATACTCCAAAACAGAAATGATGAGGGCCTAAGCCAGTGGCCATGAGGATGATAAAAAGGGACTTTAGCCAGAGGACATTTCTGAGAGAGAACTGTCAGATCTGATGATCAATTGGACATGGAAAATGAGGGACATAAGTCAAGGATGACTTTAAGAGTTCTAGCGAGGCAACAGGGTATATTGAAATGCCATTAGCTGAGCTACAGAATTCCATAAGGAAATACAGGTTTGAGGATACAGATAATGGGCTTAATACTTCTATTTTCAAAATGTTGGCATTATTTCAGAAGTTGGCGCCCCACCTCTGTAAGACTGTTTTATATCCACTGGCAGGGGGGAAATCCATTCTTGAAAGATATTTAGTTGTTTGGTTTGCATATTACATCCAAATCATAGATGGCCAAATTTCCTGATCTTTCAAATGGGCTTTACTTAGCATATTTGTTTGTAAAGGGATCAGGTTAAAATCTGTACTCTCAACATTTTAAAATATTATTATAAGCAGCAATATATTTTCAATCCAAAAAGCATCTGTACAGTTTGGCAAGCCTGCTATATGTAGATTGGGAAAGAAACAGTCAAATTCAGGATGGGAATGCTGCACATTATAACTGAGGACAGATGCAGTTTCATGGACATGCTTGTGGTTACATAAAGAAGGCATTGCACATCCTTGAATTAATAGGAATATATATTCTAATTAATTGACAGCAAGAGCTGTTGATAGAATGGAAGAATAGATCTCTAACTCCCTAAGCAAGCACCCAGTCACAGCTAAATAAATTGCTGAGACTCTGCCTTTATGTAATATATGATGCAGTCTTGCAATAATCAGCCCATGTTTTCCTGTCCTCCATCCATTATTTTGCATTTGAAGTTCATTTTTACACTTAAATTTAGCGTGCATAAAAGAGAAAATCCGGAGATGGAAATTAGGACAAAGAGAAAAATAAAAATTTAGAAAGGACACTTTAATTCAGACAAACTGGACATGATATTGCACATTTAAAGAGTATGTGACTTTTGTAAAAACAAAAGCTATACTAGGGACACTCCTTCACTAGGATGCTTTTTCCAGAAGAAGTGATGGATTATACTGGACCATCAGTATTCTCTTGTCACATCCTTGTGATCTAAATGTATTGTTATACTGGAGATTAGAATTGGAAATATAATTTTCTGTGCATTAAGCTAACATAATTATCTTGCTCTATTAGGGCTTTCAAAAATAAATAAAAACTCCTAGATCAACCAGTTCAGAAAATTAACCTATGTAGATATCAAATTCATAGGAGGTTTCAAACAAGTCAAGTCAAAATGCAGAGGAGGGGCAATTGCCACAGTGGTTAAGCTGTTTCTTGGGACCTTCACAGCCCATATTGTAGTGCCTAGTTCATGGGCCCTCTACTCCACTTCTGATCCAGCTTCCTGCCAATATACACCCTAGGAAGAAATAGATGATGGCTCATTGCACTGAGTTCCTAAGACCCATGGTGGGAGGGACCTGGATGGAGTTCCTGGCTTTAACCTGGCCCAGCTCTTGGCTGTTGCCGGCATTTGGGAAGTGAACCAGTAGACAGAAGATCTCTTTCCATCCCTCTCTTTTTCCCTCTCTGCCTTTCAAATAAAATGAATATAAATACATTTTTGAAATAATTTTAAAATGAAAGAAGGGGTTTCCTGAAACCTGAGTACCAGTCCAGACTTTTGCTTTTTCATTTATAACACTGTATTAGGAAGTAAAGAGTTGCTTCAGGCTGTTTGCTAAAAATGATGCATTTTAAGAATGATAGTTATATATTTGTATTGCACTGACTTTGCAACACAGAAATATTTTAAGCCACTATTCATACAAATCTTTTATTTTAATATGCAATTGATTTAGCCAGTATTGCACATAAAGAGAGAATAATTATAAATTGCCCAAATAGTTCACAAATAGTCCCCTTAGGAGTGCCAAAATTGCAAACTCTAGTAACACTGGGATAGTGATGGAAACTTGAATAAACTTCTATAAATTAAAATTTATTTCCTAATGATATCTTTCCCAAAGCAGTATCATTACCCTTTACTGAGCTATTTACTTGGTGCCAAGCTCTGAGTTTAGGGGGAAGGACAAAAGGATAAACAATATTCAATTCCTGCTCTCTAGAATTAGTAATTTAGGAGAATTTAAAAGTATGAACAGCTATCTATAACAATTATAAATCTCATTACATTTAAAGGAAAACACATCTGTACGTGACATGAAAAGCACCTTGTATAGTACTTGGCTCACAGAAAGTATTAAATAAACAGTACTTATTACTATTGGGAAAGGCTTCACAAAAATAAGAGTTTAATAAAGAAATGGTGTTGTGCGCTGAGTGCTGTGCACTTCACAGTTTCCACCAGGGATTGGCCCTGAGTAATCTCAGAACATTATCTCTGGTTGGAACTCAGGAGATGGCAGGAGCAGGCTGTGCTGACAGTGTGCAGCTAAAAGGATGCAGAATGAGAGAAATCAAGAAATCACAAAGGGATGAAACTGGGTCAAGAACTGAGGAAATCTTCAGGTAAAATATGCAGGTAAGAAATTCCCCAGCAGGATGAAGGGTGTGCCATTGGCAGTAGTTGTGTTCTTTAGGCTTTGCAGCTAGCTGTGGATGCCTTTCTCCAGAGACATAGGAACGGCCCATGCAGCTGCTATTAGGTACTGCAAGAGGGGCATGTGGAAGGAGGGCAAGGCATTCTGAACATTTGTAATCAGAATGAAGTGGGTATTATCAGAGAATGGCATTACCTTTCTCACAGCTTACCCAGAATGGCATATGTTTTAACTCAAGGGAAAAACTGCTTGTAAATCTCTTGAATCCATAAGCATTTCAGTCCTGTTATGGGAATTGGGAACTTGATGTCTTTGCATCGGGAAGACTCAAACTGCTTCTTAAGACTCGGCTTGCAGTTTTTAGCTTACCACATAACAAAAGACAAAAGATTTTTTGCTTGGGATCCAACACACTGATTCCCTTCTTGGATGCAACTAATTCATCTATTAACTTTATCCTGCTGTAAGTTTTCTAAAATTACATCAAGGATTATTGTTTGCTAGAGAATACAAGGCAAAACAGAAACACTTTTGGAAGCTGGAACCAAGGAAGAAACACCCAGGGAGTAGTCTATGCACCTTTAATGCTTTGCAAAATTTTTGTTCCGTGCTGCACACAAAAATGAATTCTGAATGTGAGTCAAACAGTAGGAGAGCACTGTTGACAGCTGGATTTGTTGGAAAGCTGCTCACTTATGAAAAATGATGCAAGAAAAATTGTGAATTTCCTGTTTGGCATTCACTGTAATTCAGCAAGAATTTCCTTTAAAAATGTAAAATAGTAAGAATATGGCAAATGAAGTACATTTTTATTTGTTTATGACTTGAGAGTTTCTGCCTTGTGAAAAAGCTAAAAGGCCTAAAGGCAAAGGAATCTTTGGTCTCAAAGGGAAAATGTGTGGAAGAAAATAAAGGTCATGTTAGATATTCAGCAAGATTCAGAGTCACTCTCAGGGGAAATGTCCTTCATTTGGGGAGACTCTTAAACTCATTCGGGCCACCAGGGTACCATTTAGTACATGGCAGTTGTAATTCACTAAATGGAACCCTAGTGGCCTAAAAGAATCAATGCTACCAAAGAGACAAACTTACCTACAGGGAGCAAATTAGGTACTAGAAGAATGTCTGATTATTTTGCCATTTATATTTATAGAGTCAGTGAGTCAACAAGTATTTATTGACCCCCCCAGAGGTTGCACTGCTTTCTAATAAATGTGTGGACACTTATTAGTGGTTAGACACAGTCCCCTGCCCTCAAGGAGATTTACAATCTAATCGAGAGGATAACTATCCTTTAAAATGGACACTTGTTAATAAATACAACAAAAGAGAAATTAGAAAACCTGGCTTGGAGATTTTCTTGATTCATTGGATAATGATGTATTCATAAATCTGGACCAACCTTCTAGAAATTGAATGTTGAGGATTTTTTAATTTGTTGCTTGGTTTGATTTGTTTGGGGATTTTTCTTTGTTTTGTTTGTTTTTAAAGGCAGAGATATGATATGACAATATGGAAAAGAGAATTAATTGGAACCTCTAGGAAAGCCTCACTTAGGAATTTTTGAGATTAAACAAAAGAGAAAAATAATATTAGAACAAAATCAATTCCATCTTGGAAAGGCTTAAGAGATATAACATAGCCTGAATTACACAAGGGAGAGAATAGGCATTGTGGGCAAGACTTACAGATAAAACTTTTTTGTGTGTTTTTTTAATTTAATTAAATAATTTATTTTCTTTTAAAGGCAGAGACAGACAGAGGTCTCCTATCCATCAATTCACTCCCCAAATGCTTGCAACAACCAGGAGGTGGTACAAAATCCAAGTCACTTACGTGGATGGCAGGGACCCAACCACTTAAACCAGTACCTAATGCCTCTGTGGGTGTACATCAGCAGGAAGCTGGAATGAGTGGAGACAGGTTTTGAACCCAAGCAGCATCCAGGTACTGTGATATGGGGTATGGGAATATCATGCAACATCTTATCCACTATGTCAAATGCCCACCCTGATAGGGAAGTTTTAAAGGAAAAAGATTAATATCTATTAAAGAAGTCCAGAAGTCCTTGAAGGTTATTAGTATCAGAAATATATAATCTGAGTAGTGAACAGTACAAGGAGTGAATAATACTTTCTGGCTATGTGCAAGTGAATTCCAAGTAAGGGTCCTGAGAAGTCAACAGAAAAAGGGGCCGTTATCTTGTAACCAAGTCTATAATAAAGCTCTTTAGTGGAGTTAGAGAAGAACAGATAGTGAAAAACAAAGATGATTTTGGGGAGCTCTTTTGAAGGAGAAAAAATGTAGGTAGTGAGCCTGGTTTGATTCCTATTGAGTTTGATGACGACAGAAAATCTACTGAGTGTTATCCTGCGGGCCAGGAGAAATCTAGGGACAAAAGGAAATTTGTTTAAGAGGAGAATGAATGTGGGAGTTTAACGCATAGAAAAGTGTGAGTTCTCCACAAGGACTCCCCATATTAAGGAAATGATAGTGAAGAGGAATGCATTACAGTTGCATTTCAGATGTTCTGAGGATCATCTGTGAAAAAATTTCATTATATTCATTTCATATTCACAGAGCTTGAAAAGTATTTTCCAAGGTCCTGGTTGGATTGGCAGGGAATGAAGACCTTGAATAAGGAGTAATCAAAGACCTAGGGACAATTAACTATGATGATGTTGGAGTCTCCTTCAAACCTTTCTTATCAGAGTGGGTCTCTCTCTGCTAAGCAGTGCCTCTCGCTACCTTGCAGACTACTCCCTTATCCATAATGTAGTCCCACACTGGACCCAAAGCTCTGTCAAGCAGTGTTATTGAAACCAAGCAACTCAACTCCTACTTTTGCTACCTAATCTTAAGTCTTGAACCTCTTTGAACATCCATGTCTTTGACTGTAAAATGGAATTTAATGATAGGCTCTACCTCAGAGGGATGTTGTGAATAGTAAACAATATAGATTGTGCATGTTTGGTATATAGGAAGTACTCGATGTTAGCTACTACCATAATATACATAAATATATATATAATTGTATATTAAATATTCCATCAATATATAATTGTTCATTTTTTTCTGCTTTCCAAAAAAACTTCCTTCCAAAATCATGTCTATCTTGAGAATCTATAGTAAATTCCTTATTGTCAGGACATCCCATCCCCCTGACTCTGACAGATCCTTTACAGTTTTTTCCAAAATTATTACTGTAGATTTTAAAACCACATTAATTGTCACACATTTAAACTCAATACAGCTACATCTTGAAGAACTAGGGATTTGACATCACAGATGCAGGTTATAGATGTAGGTCATAAGCTTTAGCTAAGCAACTTGGATGAGTGTATTAATGTCCATTAATTTCATTTTACTGTTTTTATAATAGAAAATGGCAACAAATGTATACACATCATCAGCAACACAGGATTATTATTTAAAAAATTCAGATAACACATGTAAATGCCAAAAAGCTCTAGCAATTTGAAAAATCTTGTTATAAGTCATTCTTAGTGGTTTTA
Source organism: Oryctolagus cuniculus (assembly GCF_964237555.1). NCBI lineage: Eukaryota > Metazoa > Chordata > Mammalia > Lagomorpha > Leporidae > Oryctolagus > Oryctolagus cuniculus. The sequence goes on from NC_091443.1 coordinate 59,534,915, forward strand.
TGCTTATCATTGGTTAAAGAATGAACTTTGAGAATAAACATCATTACATCTAGCACAGATGCATTACTAGCCATTCAGAAATGCTTTTGACTTATCTTAACAGAGGAGATGGTTGGCAAACAGAGAAAGGACATAGACATTGACCAACAGAGCTTTACTGTATGCCATAGGATGATCCTTTCAAGACAGGAGCTGTTAAGGGCAAGTGACCATGTGCTGGAAAGACTAATGAGTAGTACTGATTCCTTACATGTTGTGTTGTATTTTGTTATCTTTGATGACAACAATGGAATTTGAAGTTTCTGACCAAAGGAATTATCTAGTTTCTTGGCTCAAACTTGATATCCATCATTGGCTCCACCAAAATGGTTGCCCCTCCAACAGCAGCTTTTCACAACCCTTAACACATGCAAACTCACTCAGAGGCTCTTTAGCTATATGGTTAAAGTGTAATCTTCACAGCATGGAATTTCTGAATTAGCATATCATACTATGCAGGATTCTATAGAGATTAAACTAGCCTTATAGTTATTCATGGCACAAAAGGAGCTCTAAAGTCAACTACAGAGAAGCATGAAGTGAAATCAAGGAAGGAGTATTTGAGCAGTATCTAAAGTCCTAGAAACCACAACCTATCCCCCAAACTGTTCATCTATCTCCAAAACCTCCCACTCTGGTTCAGCTTTTGCATGCTCTTGGACCATCCCATGTCTTCTGGTTCACCTTTGAATCCCCTCACTCAAGTCCTGCTTTGGACATATACTTCTGTTTTGGGTAATCAATCAATAGAACTGTTATTATTGGCCTGTGAGAAACAAAGGACATCAAAAAGCAAGAGATGACAGCTTCAAGGATAATAAGAGGACCAGGATATAGCCAAAGCCAAACCGTCTTATTCTTACCTTGAAACTAAATTCAGATTCACTAAAAATAATACTAATAATAGTCATCCAAAAATAAGTCATGAGCAATTTAAATATGTCTCTAACTATCTCAAAGTACAACAGGCATCATATCTAATGATATTTTATCATTAAATTAAAAAACTTATTTTTTTAATTAAAAAAAATTTCTCTGTGTATAAACCATACCTCAATTCTTCCTCTTATCTCTCTAAACATCCCTATTCTGTGCCCCAAACCTAGTTCATGTTGGCTCTGATCCTCTCTCTCTACTTTTAAACTCCAAAGAAAGTCTATGCTTTTCTCCAGTGGTTGGTGCTACCTTCCTTTTCTATGAGAACTAATGTTTTCTTTTTGTTTTCTCTGGCTCTCTACTAAACCTATCTCAATACTACAATAATCACAGATAAGAAAAAGAAAGGGTAGAGGAGAGGAAAAGGTTGTGAACCTTCAAATTCAATAGGTTTGCCTGTCACAAAAACTAACATTTAAAACTTGAAAAATTGCCTGAGTTTAAACACTGTCTGAACTTGATAGCACATCAGTAATGAGTAAAAACATTTGAAATCCTCCTAAATATTTTGTACACCTGGATATGCCCCCCAGGACATTCCTACCAGTGACTGCTGCTTTAATTTTCCCCAAGTAAGGCAGACAATAGTGAAGAATTTCTATAGGTCCTCTCTCATGAATGCAATTTCAAAGGTGTTAGCACAACACTAGTATTTCCACATTCCTTCGGCTTTACCATCTTTATGTTCATTTTAAATTAAGAAGTCTGAAGCAGATCTTATCAAATCCATGATATTGTTAAGAGCACTTCAAGGTCCTTTTAAAAACAAGAATTACTGACATCAACCTACTTTATTGCTTCATTTTCTGGCTCTAAAGGACACAAAGTATACTACAGCAATTTAACATGGCTGTAACCTACAATTTCAACTTATCCTCAGGGGCCATTTCACCTCTTGCTTTACTTTTCCAGACCAAATCAATAGAGGGAAGAAGCAAGTCAAGACACATGTCATAACTGTATTAAAGGTCAATGAGGTTTAAACAAATTGGGCTCTACTCATAAATAATTGACTCACAATTTGTACCAAGGTACAGGGTGAAATGCTGTTCACCAGAAACATCTTTAAAGTTTACTTTACCTACTGTTGGCACCTTAGGGAACTATAAGTACATATATTCCTGAGTCTGAAAGTCAATTGTCAACAAAGACTTTCTCTTTGGAAAGTAATAATTCAGCAAGAAACATGCATAGTCTGCCTTATTCATCACAAAAGAGGTTAGAGTAGACCTTTGATGTTCATAAACTTAACAGTTTAGGAGTTGTCTAGTTGCAAGGGATCCTAAAGCTCTGTGCAGTCATGCAATTGGTAACTTTGCTGAGCCATGCACTTAAATTTCAGGTGTTACAAAATTGGTGTATAGAAATAGGACAACTCCTTGCAAAGGATCCTCAACAGCTGAGAACATCAGATATGCCTTGGGCTTTTTGGTGCTCTATTTAATATCACAAAGATTATAACTATTATTAAATTTCTTAAAGGGTCTTCAAATTCTTCAGTTATAATTAATTGCATTTGGGACAATCTGGGGCTATTGTAGTATTTGTACATTTGGAGAAACACAATGGAATCCAGCAATGGAATGAGATGAAAGGAGAAATTAAGTAGGACCTCCTGGAAGGATTCTCTTGTCTTATAAGGTAGTTGGGTAGGTGGATCAGCAGTGCTGCCCTTCTCCCCTCTTCTTATTTTCAACAATAACCAGCTGCCTGGACTTGTGACAACCATCTTGTAACTATGGAAGTGACAGGTAAGAAAACAAAAACCTATTACACCAAGTATGATGGAGAGGAAACAGAAAGCACTTAAGTCCTTTGAGAAACTATTCAACTGCCATCTATTTCCAGACTTGCTATTTTGTAAGACAATTAAGTGTCACTGTTGTAGCAAGTCAACAGCATTCCTGATTTATAGGATGGTGAGTAATAGTGTTCCTTCTCTCAAGGAAAATCAAAATAGACCATAACAAGTAGAGAGAATGAGTCAGTATTCAGAAATTTGCAACGAAGAAAACCCTAGAACTAAATAGCTCTACTTGCAAATTCTACCAAATGTTTAAAGAAGAATTACCATCAGTTCCCCTCAAATACTTTCAAAAAGTGTGAGGGAACACATCCTAACTCACACTATGAGGTGTTACCTTGATATTAAAGCCAGACAAATATACTAAAAGAAAACTACACATTAGTATCCCTTAACAAAATACTATAAACCAAATCTAAGAGCATACTGAAGACCTCGTAAAGTATAAATTTATCCCAAGAATGCAAAATTGCCTCAACTTAGAAAAAATTAATTAATTTAATACAATGTATTGTTGAAATAAAAGAGGAAAACCCCACATGCTTAACTCAATATAAAGAAAAAACATTTGACAAAATCAAATACCCTTTAATGATAAAAACACTCACCAAAGAAGGGAATTTTCTCAATCTACTAAAAGGTATGTATGGAGAACCCACACTTAACATTTTACTTAATGATTAGAGACTGAAATCTTTCTTCATAAACTCACTAACAAAATAAGGATGGCTTCTCTTGACACTTCTGTTCAGCTTCTTATTGGAAGTTCTTGCCACAACATTTAAGAAAGAAGGAAAAATAAAATGCTTTTAGAATGGAAGGGGAAATGTAAAACTATTTGTAAGCACAATTAACATTATGTAGAAATGATCAAGGGAGATGATATAGAAAACGCTAAAGAACACATAAAACATAAAGCCTATTAGATATAATAAATGAATTCAGCAAAGTTGAAGGATACAATATAAAAATCAGCTATGTTTTTGTACACTAACAATGAGTAATCCAAAAATGAAATTACAAAAACAACTATTTTGAAATAGCATCAAAAATAATAAGTCAGGAGTAAATTTAACCATTTAACCAAGGAAGTAGAGTAAGTTTTAAAATACTATTTTTAAAAATTGAAGACTTGGGGGCCGGTACTGTGACAGAGCAGGTTAAAGCCCTGGCCTGAGGCATCCACATCCCCTATGGGCGTGGTTCTAATCCAGCTCCTCCTTTTCCAATCCAGCTCTCTGACATGGCTTGGGAGAGCAGTGGAAAATGGCCCAAGTGCTTGGGCCCCTGCACCCTCGTGGGAGGCGGGAAGAGGCACCTGGCTCCTGGCTTTGGATTGGCGCAGCTCCGGCCATTGTGGCTGCCTGGGGAGTAAACCAGCAGATGGAAGGCCTCTCTCTCTGTCTCTGCCTCTCTCTGTAACTCTGTCTTTCAAGTAAATAAAATAAATCTAAGAATAAAAAATAAAAAAAAAAAATTGAAGACTTAAATAAATGAGACCTGTGCTATGCTCTTAAATTGGAAGACTAAATGTTAAGATGAAGATGCTTCTAAAATTGATTTAAAGATTCACTGCTATCTTTATCAATGCAATATATAGATCTACAGTCAATTGGTTTTTGACAAGATGCAAAAAACATTCAATGGGGAAAAGACAATATTTTCAACAAATGACACTAGGATAATTTGATGTCCACATACAATAAATTAAACCTTATACCATATACAAATCAAACTTTACACTATATACAAATTAAACCTTACATTGTATACATTAAACCTTTTTTTTTAACTTTTATTTAATGAATATAAATTTCCAAAGTACGACTTATGGATTACAATGGCTTCCCCCCCATACCATCCCTCCCACCCGCAACCCTCCCCTTTCCCACTCCCTCTCCCCTTCCATTCACATCAAGATTCATTTTCGATTCTCTTAATATACAGAAGATCAGCTTAGTTGTATACATTAAACCTTACACTCTTTACAAATCTTAACTCAAAACTGACAAGAGGGGCCAGGGCTATGGCAAAGCAGGTTAAGCTGCTGCCTGTAGTGCCAGCATCCCATATGGATGCCAGTTCAAGTCCCAGTTTCTCCACTTCGATCCAGCTCCCTGCTAATGCACCTGGGAAAGCAGCGGAGGATGGCCCAAGTGCTTGGGCCCCTGCACCTAGGTGGGAGACCTGAAAGAAACTCCTGGCTTCTAGCTTTGGATCGGCCCAGCTTCAGCCATTGTGGCCATTTGGGGAGTGAACCAGCAGATGGAAGCTCTCTCTCTCTCTCTGACTCTCCCTCTCTCTCTCTCTCTCTCTCTCTCTCTCTGTGTGTAACTCTGCCTTTCAAATAAATAAATTTTAAGAAACTGAAAAAAATATAAGAACTAAAGCTATAGAATTTTAGGAACCATAGGTATAAATATCGTTAGCCTTAATTTGGGCAATATTTTTTTTCTGAACTATGAGTGACACACAAAAGCATGTATCAAAAGAATAAATAAAAAAGCTGAAATTCATCAAAATTAATTTTTGTGCATCAACAGACACTTTCAAAAAAAGTAGAAACACAACTTAGAGAATGGGAGAAAATTTTTACAAATAAAGTCTCTGATAAAGGTCTAACATCCAGGATATATAAAGAACAATAAGAAGACAAATAACCTAATTAAAAATCAAAAAAAAGTACACAAGGGATTTCAAAAATATATTTCTCCAGTAAAGATACCCAAATAGAAAATAACATGAGAAGATTCTCTACATCATTAGTCATTGGGGAAATGTTAACCCAAACCGTACTGAAATACGAGGGTACTTCAAAAAGTTTATAGAAAAATGTAATTAAAAGATAAATTTTATTTTGCAAAACAAATTGAAAATTCATGCCTCTTTTCATAGTACACATTTTCCATGACCCTTTTGAAGACCTCTCATACTACTAAAATCTACTGGTGTGGCCATAATTTTTTTTTTTTTTTTGACAGGCAGAGTGGACAGTGAGAGAGAGAGACAGAGAGAAAGGTCTTCCTTTGCCGTTGGTTCACCCTCCAATGGCTGCTGCGGCCGGCGCGCTGCGGCTGGCACACTGCGCTGATCTGATGGCAGGAGCCAGGTGCTTCTTCTGGTCTCCCATGGGGTGCAGGGCCCAAGGACTTGGGCCATCCTCCACTGCACTCCCTGGCCACAGCAGAGAGCTGGCCTGGAAGAGGGGCAACCGGGACAGAATCCAGAGCCCCGACCGGGACTAGAACCTGGTGTGCCAGCGCTGCAAGGCAGAGGATTAGCCTAGTGAGCCGCAGCGCCAGCGACCATAATTTTTTAAATGGAGAATAATAAGTATTGGTGAGGAAGTCAAGAAATTGGAAATCTCATACATTGCTGGTGAGAAATTTCACTATCATGTATATACCCCAAAGAACTAAAAGCATATGTTTGCTCAAAAACAGAGCAGAATTCTTCAAAATAACCAAGTAATAGAAACAACCCAAATGTCTATTAACTAATAATGGATTTTGCATATATGGTCTATTCATACAATAGAATACTATTCATCCATGAAAAGGAATGAAGGTGCTATAAAGTGGCTGCAACTTGGAAATATGCTAAGTAAAAGCACTACTTACAGGGACACATATCATATAATTCCATTCATACAAATTGCCTGTGGTAGGCAAAGAGAGACAGAAAGGAGATTAGTGGTTGTCAAGGGGGTTGAGAAATTGGTAATTGGGAGAATTTTGGAGTGGGAGGTGACAGATATTCCTGAATTAATATGATGACTTTGGATAACATTTTGAATATAATAAATCCATGAATTTTACACTTTAAAGGGATTCAATAATGAATTTTCTTTCAATTAGAAAAAAAGAAAGACTGCAAAGAGAATAGAAATCGCAAGAGAAAAACATTAAAAGAAATTTGTTAGAGCTAACATTTGTAAATCACATTCTACGTGCCCAATCCTCTACTAAGACCTTTGCAGGCATTAGCTTGTCTGATCACCACAGAACTCTGTAAGCTAGGTATAGTTGCCCCTCTTTCAGACCAGCTCTCTGCTGTGGCTCAGGAGTGCAGTGGAGGATGGCCCAAATGCTTGGGCCCTGCACCCGCATGGGAGACCAGGAGAAGCACCTGGCTCCTGGCTTCGGATCAGCACAGTGCGCCGGCTGCAGCGACCATTGGAGGGTGAACCAACGGAAAAGGAAGACCTTTCTCTCTGTCTCTCTCTCACTATCCACTCTGCCTGTCAAAGAAAAAAAAAAAAGCTAGGTATAACTATTTTCCCATTTTTATATCTGACAAAACCAAAGCATGAAAAGATTATGCAAATTCAGCCTGCTAATATGAAGGAAAACTGGAAGAAAACTCACTTTGGGCCTGGGCTTTCCATAAGTGGTATTCTGCACCTGAATCCTACTAGCTTGAAGGTCGATGCCTGCATGTCTTTCCAAGTTCAAATTCAGTGACTTCATTTTGGCAGCCTGAAATTGACCATGATGGGAGTATTTTGCATTTATGCCATGGAAATTGGTAAACACTATAAATCAGCCAGTTTACCAGCTCTCAACCACTATACCACTCAGTCTCCAGAGACCCCAAGTTAAATGCTTATTTAGAAAACATCCAATTAACACATTTATGAAATCTTATATATTAAGTTGAGAAAAAAATCCATTTAAATTTCTGGGCTATATTCTATTCTCTTTCACCTACCATATCCTGATATAAAAAGCTTTCTTAAACTTGAATTTGTGAGTGCTCTATTAAAAAATTCTGATGTCAAAGCAGGTAATTTTTAGAAGTGTAGATGGTGATCATAAAATCAGTTATAATAAGAATTTAATAACAGAAACTGCTAATAATAAACATTGTTAGGTATGCTTTGCCACTTTGTGTTATAGGCTGTTAGAAACCTGGAAGATGACTTGTTTTAAAATATTTATTTATTTTCATATACTTGAAACATACACACAAGAAGAGAGAGAGGGAGGGAGGGAGGAAGGGAGGGAGGGAGAAAATCTTTCAGCTACTGGTTCACTCCCCAGATGCCCACAACAGCCAGGACTGGGCCATGCTGAATCCAACAGCCAAGAACTCCACCTGGGTATCCCATATGGGTGGCAGGAGCCCAGGCATTTGAGCCATTATCTACTGCCTCCTAGAATGCATTAACAGAAAGTTGGGATCAGAAGCAGAGCGGCTGGAACTCAAATAGGCCCAACTATGTGAGATGAAGATGTTCCAAATAGCAGCTTAACCTACTGGGGGCCACAACACCTGCCTCCTAAGAATATAATTTTTTACCTGGAGTATGTTTCTTTTTTTTTTTTTTAAGGTTTTATTTATTTATTTGAGAGGTAGAGTTACAGACAGTGAGAGGGAGAGACAGAGAGAGAGAGGTCTTCCATCCGCTGGTTCACTCCCCAGATGGCCGCAACGGCCAGAACTGCACCAATCTGAAGCCAGGAGCCAGGAGCTTCTTCCCGGTCTCCCACATGGGTGCAGGGGCCCAAGGACTTGGGCCACTGCTTTCCCAGGCCATAGCAGAGAGCTGGATTGGAAGAGGGGCAGCCGGGACTATAACCGGCACCCATATAGGATGCCGGCACCACAGGCAGAGGATTAACCAAGTGATCCACGGCGCCGGCCCCAGAGTATGTTTCTTTTACTATGTGGAATGTGAAGTATAAGTACTATAGCTACTTCTTTATAATAAGCAACAAATCTAAAGTGAAATTATTTATGACAGGTAACATGACTTAGGATGAATTTCTTTTAAAGGAAAGTCATATTAGAGACATGGAGAAATGAGAACATCAAGAGTTTTTCTCCTCCTTTTATTAAGCATGAACAAACTAATTGCTGTTTAAATTTTCTAAATCTAGTGTCTTTCTAAGTTGAAAATTTCCACATGGGGGAAGTGTTTACGACCACCTTGTAAATCTCTACTTTTAAAAATTAATTCATGCACATTAAATCAAGAGTTCTTCATTCACAGGAAAAAAAAAAGTCACATTTGTAACTGGGTCTTTCAGAGGGGCAGGTAGCTATGTGTGTTCCAGAGTGAAGGCTAAGAAATATTTCCAAACATCTGAATCCTAAATCAAGTCAAACTGATAAAATATGCCACATTTCTCAGAGAGGTAGTTCTGAGAAAAGTGGTCACTGCTTTGGAGTAATCTAAGAATGTCATTAGGATTATCTGTATGTTTTAACTATGCATAATCATATGTTGACTAATATTTCTCTCCAATGAGGAGAAAAAACAGTTATATGAGGAAATGGCAACGTAGCTTTGTGATGAAACATGCAGATTTGGAGCCAGACTACTTGGTTCAAATCTCACTTTACCAAATGCTTGACAAAAGTCTTCTTTTGTCCTCTCTTCTGTCGAATTTTCCAGTGATAACACATACTTATGTATATAAAGTACTTAACATAGCATCTCACAGAAAAGTACCTTTCAGTTACTACCTATATTATTAAATGAGAACATGAATCATAGATTAACCTAAAGATATTTTTGCTGGCCATGTTGTAGCAATTTATTCTAAAATATTCACTATACAATATTATATCTTTATAAATTATTATACTTAGAGTAAGATTTAGCAACTAGTACTTAGCCATGTTTCAGTTACTAGCTAAAGTACTTTCCATACTCTTCTAATCCTCATGTTAATTGATGAAGCAAATGCTATTATCATCTCATTTTATAGCTAGAACCGACACTGTGGCACAGGGAAGTTAAGTCATTTACCAAAGCACATACAAGTCAAGGTGCTTAATGGTAGAGCCGAGGTCTGAATGAATACAAGCTTTACACTGGATCCAGCATCTACGCTCTTTATCACTATATGACATTGCCTCTCCTTGATGTGGCTTAAATGGCCTCAGAAGATCTAATTTGTGTCCATTTCAAAGAGAAAGAAAAAGGAGTGAGAGGGTAAGAGAGAGACAAGTAAAATGAAATGGAATATCCACCTCAAATCCTCTTTGGAAGCAACTGAGAAATAAATTGCACTTACATTATAAATATATATACAGACCATGTTCAAATTCCATCCTCCCCTCTGGCAATAGAGAAGACAGTTTTATAAGATTTTACTACCATGAAAACAGACTGATTCAATTGGCCACATATGAAAATTGATCTCATTGTCATACCGTATATGTACTACCTAGAGACCTAAAACAAACTGATGTCCACAGTGCTGCAAATGCAGAGGAATGCTTTGAAAAGAGGTGGACTGGTTAGGGATAAAGATCAGAGAAGCATAACCCTCTACTGTGCCCCTGGCTCAGGGACTGGTTTTGGAGTTTAGAATGTGATTTTAACAATTACCCAAATTGATAAAGTGAACAGGGACTTACTCATCTAAATCAAAATTAAAAGTTCACAGGAAAGAAACATGACTGGAATTCTCATGTCAGCTCATTAATTCTGTTTAATTTTTTGTACGCAAGTCACAGGAAATCAAATGAATATCCAAAGTTTGCTTGCTAAGTACAAATCAGAACACTCCTAACTGCAGCAGTAGAAAACTGTTACATCTTCTCTCAAGCTTTTGATCTTTCTTTGTGTTCCCCAATTTCAGGTAGATGAGCCTGCTATTTCTTGGAGAAAATAAAATGCTAGGACATTTATCAATTACTCTGCCTTTAAACCCAAGATGTCAAATATTCAACTTGTCAAAAAAATTAAGTATCAGTTTCTTTCATATGCTATGCATTGGGATGCAAAAAGAATATGATATAAAACTTGCCCTATAGGCTCTAACAGTCTATGGAGGAAGATAAAAAATGTAAACAGATCATTGTAAAGTAATGGTGGCAAGCCCTGTGCTAGTGATAGGTACAGGGGTTCTGGGAAAAGAGAAGGATAACTTTTGCATCCTTGGCTGACATTTGAGGAAAAGGGGTCTCTTTCAATGAAAAGCTTATTGTCTCATTTTTTCCTCTCCCGTGAACTTGTGGATCAGTAAGGACTCAATGTTTGCGTCACCCCCAACCATCACCACAAAATTCGTACATTGACCTTCTAACTCCAACATGGTGGGATTAGGAAGTGATGAAGTCATGAGAGTGGGACCCTCATGAATGGGATGGATTGATGTCTTTATAAAAAGACATGCAAAAGCTGGTTTCCTCTCCTTATTCCCTGTCATGTGAAGACATGGTCAGAGGAAAGCCATCTGCAAGACACTGGGATCTGATAGCATCTTAATCTTGGACTTCTCAGTCTCTAGAACTGTGAAGAATAAATGTTCTTTAAGCCACCTAGCCTATGGTAACTTGTTACAACAGCTCTCACTGACAAATACATCATCCAGTTCCCCTCAGTCCTGTATCTTCAGTCTTATTTTCTCTACTGATTCTTTCTCTGTGTCCTTTAGACAAGCACTTCTCTGTTCCCCATCTTAAAGGTTTTTCTATAATTCTCTTGATCATAGTACTACTTCAGCCTTTACTCCTCCCTCCGAACTCTTAAATAAATAATCTATATTTAATCTTTTCTTTCTCAACACCTATTCCTGCCTCAACCCACTACAGTTGTGCCTCTCTCCTCACCATTGTCACTATTCCAAAATGACTTGATAAAAGTCACCAATGACATCCTTAGTGCCAATGCCAAAACTCCACCTCAATTATTCTTGCATATTTCTCTACAGCATCTGAAACTATTAACTCCTCCTGAAACAATTTCCTTCCTTGGCTTTCTTCACTCTGCTTCCTCTCAAACAAATTTCTCTGCAAATATCTCCATCAAAGGATTTAAATTCATTTTTGGTTCCTGCATAGACTCTTCTTATTCTACCTGTTTTCTCTGGGTGATTTTGTCTCCAGAAATTTCTGGTACCAGCTGTATGTGTCAATCAGAGTCCCATCAGAAAAGATATGGCACTCTCAAATAAGACATTTAAAGAGATTGTAATAAAAGGTCAATTTACAATTTCTGAAGGAAACTAGAAAGAAATGGTTAGTACATGGACCTTGTTGCTCTAAGGCCTGACGGAATAACAGAAGTAAGCCATCACTAGAATATACAGAGTAGCTGTCTAGAAAGTCACTGGATAAGAGCTGCACCCTTTGGAAGAGGGATACAGCCAGCCCACAGTGATCTGAAGGGAGGAATTTATGACATATATGTCCCAGGGGCCAGTGTTGTGGCTTACCAATTTAACATCATCTCTGAGTGTCTGGGTGCTGCACTTCCCATCTAGGTCTCTGCTAATCACCTGGAAAAGCAAAAGAAGATGGCCTAAGTGCTTAGGCCTCTGCCACTCATGTAGGATATCCAGAAGAACCACCTGCTTTCAGCCTAGCCCAGCCCCGGCCATTGTGGCCATTTGGGAAATGAACTAGGGGAAGGGAGAGTCAGCACTCTCTCTCTCTCTCCTCTCTCTCTCTCTCTTTTGCGCTCTCCCTCTCTCTGTCTCTGTATCTCTCTGTCTCTCCATTTCTCTCTGTAGCTCTTTCAAATAAATAAAATACATTTTAAAAAAATAGATATCCCAAACTTGCTCTTTTCCTAAGTTTCAACTTTTCTGGTGCTTCCCGATACCCAAACCCAATTGGAGGTCAATGGACTATGATGGAATTGAAGCAAGTAAAGATACTAGAACACTGAGAGGGTGGAAAACACACGTAAAGGAACAGATGAAGTGTTCCAGTACAGATACCACATCTCTAGTCCTGACTGCTCCTCTGATATTGTCACTAATATTTCTGTTTTCGTTCCAATCTATTGATAGTATACCTATGTGCCTTAAAATTAATTTGCTCGGTTCTTTATTTGTCCTATTTAGTTTCTCAGTGATACAACAATTTGCTGTCAACCAGGTACCATGAGATGTCTTCTCCCTTAGCTCCTTTCATGGGGTCTGCTAGCATTTCTTAGAAATGTGTTTCAATGGGGGCTGCCACTGTGTAGTAGTGGGTTAAGTTACCATCTGTGATACTGACTTCCCATAAGGAAACCAGCGTGAGCCTTGGTTACTCCACTTCCAATCCCACTCCCTGATAATGTGCCTGGGAAAGCAGAGGAAGATGACCCAAATGCTTGGGTCCCTGTACCAACATGGGAGATCTGGATAGGTTCCAGGCTCCTGACTTCGGTCTTGCCAAGTCCCAGCCATTGCAGCCATTTTGGGAGGAAACCAGAAGATATAAGATATCTCTGTCTCTCTAACTCTGCTTTTCAAATAAATAAGCCTTGAAAATGAAAGAAAAAAGAACACAGAAATGTGTTTTGAATCCTGGGCTCTCCTTTCCAATTCCATCCCTTTAATCAGTGTCCCACTGCTTTCTTCCTTGGGTTTCTGCAATGATTTCTCAACTCAATTCCTGGTAACTATCCATTTCACCACTTTTTTATACCTGCTATCACAGAATTTGCTATTCCCAAAACACAGAACCAATCATAGCATTCCTTTGGGTAAAACCTCTAATAGTTTTTTATTGCTGTAGCATAAAATCTGAACTTCAAACATGAGTTGCAAGGCATGAAACCTTGCTTTTAGCATCATGCAGGTGTTTCTTCTACAAATACATATTGAACACTGTGTTTCTGGTAAGAGACTAAATACTAAGAAAGGAACACAAATGAGATTGTGTACACACTACAGCCAACAGAGTGCAATGAAGATGATAAATGAATGAGAAGCTAAAATGAAGTGACAATCACTAAGAGATATTAAAGCTAACTAATGGTGGAGCTTAGAGTATGAAAGAGACATAGAAAAATAAATGCTAAAATTGAATTCAGAAAATGAATAGATGTTATCAAAAGGAGTAGGAACACCTCAGCAGAGAAAAATTTTGTTCCTACATATAATAGCATAAAATAACAAGGTGCATTCAGTGAAAGTAAAATGTTAAAACAATAGTCTTCAAATCTCAAAATCTGAAGGGATGGGCATTTGGCCTAGTGGTTAAGATGCTGATTGGAATACTTGCATCTGTGCCTGGGTTTGAGCCTTGGCTCCTGGTTCATTTCCTACTAAGGTGCACTTTGGGAGGCAGAAGATGATGGCTCAAGTAGTTGGGTCCTTGCCACTCACATGAGAGAACTGGATTGGATTCCTAGCTCTGTGGCATCAGCATGGTCCAGAAACACCTGTTTCAGGCATTTGAAGAGTGAACCAGCAGATACAAGATCTCTCTCTCTCTATCTCTCTCTTGTCTCTCTAACTCTCTTCTCAAATAAATAAAAAAGCCTTTTAAAAAAACAGAAATGTAGGTTTCTCCTTTCCAATTCATTCCCTTTAAGCAATGTCCTTCTGTGAGATTTCTCTCTCTCTTTTGCTCTCTCTCCCTTTCAAATAAGAAAAAAATTTTAATTTGTATCTTTATTATATGCAGATTATGTCTTTTTTAATTAAAGGGAAATCTTGAGGGGTGATTATAGAGTACTATATCATGATTGGGGTATACATACTTGTCAAAACTTTAATTAGACTTCCCACTTAAAATTGGTACCTTTTATAGTATATATACTTAAAAATTTTTTTTAAAAATATTGAACTATACACACTATATAGCCTATACAGCCTGGTACTGGCATAAAAAATAGATGTGTAGAACAATGGAACAGAATAGGAACTCCAGAAATCAACTCAAGCATCTGCAACCAACTAATCTTTGACAAAAGAGCTAAAATCAATCCCTGGAGAAAGGACAGTCTCTTCAACAAATGGTGCTGGGAGAATTGGATTTCCACATACAGAAGTATGAAACAAGGCCCCTGCCTTACACCTTACACAAAAATCCACTTAAAATGGATCAAAGATCTAAATCTACAACTTGATTCATTCAAATTACTAGAGAACATTAGGGAAACTCTACAAGACATTGGCATATGCAAAGACTTCTTGTAAAAGATCCCAAAAGCACAAGCAAACAAACTCAAAATTGACAAGTGGGATTACATCAAGCTGAGAAGCTTCTACACTGCAAAAGAAACACTCAGCAAAGTGAAGAGGCAACCAACAGAATGGGAGAAAACATTTGCAAACTGATAAAGGACTAATATCCAGAATCTACAAAGAGCACAAGAAACTTAACAGAAAACAATTTAGTTATGAAATGGGCAAAGGACTCAAACAGGCATTTTTTTTTTTTTTTAATGAGGAAATTCAAATGCCCAACAGACTCTTGAAAAAATACTCAGGATCACTAGCCTTCAGGGAAACACAAATCAAAACAATGAGGTTTCACCTCACCCTAGTTAGAATGGGTTTCATACAGCAATCAGCAAATAATAAAAGCTGGTGAGGATGTGGGGGAAAAGGTACCCTAATCCACTGTTGGTGGGAATATAAACTGGTGTAGCCATTGTGGAAGACAGGCTGGAGATTCCTCAGATATCTGAAAATAGATCTACCATATGCCCTAGTGATCTCACTTGTGGGAATTTACCCAAAGGAAATGAAATCAGCATATGAAAGAGTGAGATGTTCATTGAATGTTCATTGCAGCTCAATTCACAATAGCTAAGGTATGGAATCAACCAAGATGTCCATCAATTGATGATTGGAAAAGGAAATTATGGTATATATACACTATTGAATACTACTCAGCCATAAAAAAAAAACAAAGAAATCCTGTCTTTTGCAATAAAATGGATGCAATTGAAAACCATTATACTCAGAGAAATAAGCCAATCCCAAAAAGACAGATACCATATGTTTTCCCTGATCTGTGGTAACTAATAGAGTACCTATAATGTATTGTGTAGGAGTGAAATTGACATTTTGAGATTCAATGATCATTTGCAGTCCTGGTTTCTACTGTTGAGGAACAGTCTTTTTTTCCTTCATACTATTTGTTGAACTCTTTACTTAGTGTAGGGTTAATCTTTTGAGTATAAAGTAAACTGAAAATAGTTCTTTGTAAAAATTAAGAGTGGGAATAGGAGAGGGAGGAGAAAGGATGGGAGTGTGGGTGAGAAGAAGGGAAGGGTGGGAAGTACCACTATGTTCCTAAATCTATATATATGAAATATATTAAATTTGTGTACCCTAAATAAAACCTATAAAAAGATGACCTTAGAATAATAATAATAATAATAATAAACCTTAGTCTTTTCCTGTCCCTTGTCAGTTGTATGAAATGGAACATATTATTTATCTTCTCTAATTTTTCTGATCTGAAATGATACTTCCCCCTTGGGCTATCAAAGATTCTTTCTGATTGTTAGCATATAGTAGGTAATTATGAATGTGATCTATCAACTATACTTGAATGTATAGAGGCTCTTTTGGGATATGCAGATGAAGCCCAGAAAATAGGCAAGGGCACCTTAAAACATCTTAGGCCTGCCAAAAAAAAAAAAAAAAAAAAAAAGCTGGTGCTGTGGCTCACTTGGCTAATCCTCCGCCTGCAGTGCTGGCACCCCAGGTTCTAGTCCCGGTTGGGGCGCCGGATTCTGTCCTAGTTGCTCCTCTTCCAGTCTAGCTCTCTGCTGTGGCCCGGGAAGGCTGTGGAGGATGGCCCAAGTGCTTGGGCCCTGCACCCACATGGGAGACCAGGAGGAAGTGCCTCGCTCCTGGCTTCAGATCAGTGCTGTGTGCCAGCTGCAGCGGCCATTGCGGGGGGGGTGAACCAATGGAAGGAAGACCTTTCTCTCTCTCTCTTTCTCTCTTTCTCTCTTTCTCTCTTTCTCTCTCTGTCTAACTCTGCCTGTCAAAAACAACAACAACAACAAAACCTTGGGCTTGTACTTGTAGAAAAGTCACCTTTGTTTCAATGTGGAGGACTAGAGTAGAGACAAACAACAGCAGGAATCTCATTATGGAACTAACAGAATAAATAAAGGAATGGGCCAAATAGTGACAGCCACATATTTCTTGGAGTGACAGGTAGGATATGGGGATAAGGCTATGGAGGAAAGAATGAGTGGTAGTGCTATTTTCCAAGAAAAGAAGCAAACATATAGGCACATAAAAGCAAGCTCAATTCCAGAAAAGTTGTTTTTGGAAAAGTCTGCAGAGGTCAAAGATGGATGTGTATGTAACAGTAGTGAATATGTGGCTCTATACCACCACATTAGGACAATATTTGTTGTTATATATTGAGCTAACAGCAAGACTGAAATAAAAGCTACTCTCCAAGAGAGAACACAAAATGAGACAGGTTATTTGTAGAAAGCCAAGAGAGTACTGGTGATGTTAAGTCTGAAGTGTTATAGGAATAGCTGAACTCTAATTCAGGTTATCTGTGTTTAAACATATGTCTTCTTGGGGGAAAGAAATAAGGATTTTAATGGTACCAAGGAAGTTTACATCTAGTTACTTTGCTGTCTTCAGATATAAGAAAAGTCTGTGTTGTTTCTAATAAGAGAAGTCCAGTCTAAAGCCATAACACTCTGTGTGTCCAATTTCATCTGAAAAGGAGCATCTAAGGAAAAAAATGTTTTTTCTTGTTTTTAATTTTTTGACAGGCAGAGTGGACAGTGAGAGAGAGAGAGACAGACAGAGAGAAAGGTCCTCCTTTGCCATTGGTTCACCCTCCAATGGCCGCTGCGGCCAGTGCGCTGCGGCTGGCACACCGCGCTGATCTGAAGCCAGGAGCCAGGTGCTTCTCCTGGTTTCCCATGCGGGTGCAGGGCCCAAGCACCTGGGCCATCCTCCACTGCACTCCCTGGCCACAGCAGAGAGCTGGCCTGGAAGAGGGGCAACCGGGACAGAATCCGACGCCCCGACTGGGACTAGAACTCGGTGTGCCGGCACCGCAGGCGGAGGATTAGCCTATTGAGCCGCGGCGCTGGCCTTTTTTTGTACTACAGTCTAATCCATGTATCATTATGGTAGAGATTTGATTTCATTAAATATTCAAAACAGCCAACTAATTCTTCCACCTGAGACCTTTTGACCTTAAAATCTAGTCTCATAAACAATAGATTAGACATCTTAGGGACACAATTTTTGACACATTGCTGATGAAGACTTGGGAAACATTCATATCTAATAATATCTAATAAGGTGACTAGGTGTAATCTCTTGTTCTCTACCTATGCTTTTGAAGATAGAATGTCATGTTAGTCTAGGTCCTCTGAGGAGCAGACATCAATACAGGATTTGACACACAAGAGATTTATTGAGGTAAATACCTGTGAGGGAACTAGGACAGAGAGCAGAGGGGCCTGAGAGAGCTGCCTGACCTCTGTGCCAGAGAAAGGGAAGTCAGGCAGGCAGAAGGCTGGGAGGACAGAAGAAAGGGAAAGGAGGGCATAGTAGGGAAGGGAAGGAAAGGGAAGGTAAGGGAGAGGAGAGGAGGGGACGGAAGGGAAGGAAAGGGAGGGGAGGGGAGGGGATCGGGGGAAGGGGAGGGGAAGGTGAAAACAAAGGAGGAAGAAAGGAAGAAAGGAAGGAAGGAAGGAAGGAAGGAAGGAAGGAAGGAAGGAAGGAAGGAAGGAAGATTGTAAGTTAGATTGTAGTGCAGTTCTTAGAAAGATAGAGATGTGTTTGCAGGGATTATATGGTGGCATTTCCTGCTTCTATAATATAGCTGAGCTCTTTAGGATGCTCATTAGCTCAAAGAGAATGAATTACAATGATCTAGTAAGTGGCATTGTAGTTACATTTTAGCAACATACTTCATATATACTAAAAGGAAATCAACAGGTACAGAAAGCATCAGTGGGCTGTGTTAGGGGAGGTAAGTGGGGAGATTTTGATAGTTTTGTCCAAGTTATGCCATGGATCACAATTAGGCAACATTTACAGGTCCATCTTGATGGTTCTGAAAAAATCAACATGCCAATAAAGTATCTATAAGTTATATGTGATTAAGGTGAGCTTGCTCTATAATTTAAGGACATTGTTCTTTCACTTAATTTATAAATTGAAATAGTTTTTAAAAACTTTTTATTTGGAAATAATTCTAAACATACCTGAATGTTTCACAATAAGGTTATACAAAATAAAGATTGCAGGGCCAGCACTGTGGCACAGGTTAAGCCTCTGCTTGCAGGGCCAGCATCCCATATGGATGCCATTTTGAGTCCCAGATGCTCCACTTCTGATCTGGCTCCCTACTAATACACCAGGGAAAGCAGTGGAAGATGGCCAAGTGCTTGGGCCCCTGCACTCACATGGGACACCCAGAGAAGCTCCTGACCTGACTCCTAGCATCAGCCTGGCCCAAACCCCAGCCACTGCAGCTATTTGGGGAGTGAGCCACCAGATGGAAGATTCTCTCTCTCCCCGCCCCCCCGTATTTTAAATCTTAAAAAAATAAAGATTGCAAAACATTCATATCTCTTTAATCAAAATTCAACTATTGTTGAATTTTTACATTTATTTTTAAAATTTATTTTCATTTTTTTGAAAGGCAGAGAAAAAGAAACACACACGCACAACCAGAGAGAGAGAGAGAGAGAAAGAGAGAGAAGGAGAGAGAGAGAGAGATCTGTCTGTTAGTTCACCTCCAAGTGTCCCCAAATAGCCAGAGCTGGACTAAACTGAAGCAGGAAGTCAGGAATTCAATGTGGGTCTCTCACACGGGTGGCAGGGAACCAAGTATACATATATATATATATGTGTGTGTGTGTGTGTGCGTATAATATATAGTATATAGTAATATATATAGTAATTATATATAGTAATTATAACATAGTAATTATCTGCTGCTTCCCAAGATGCATATCAACAGGAAGCTGGATCAGAAGCAGAGGAGCTGGGACTCAAACCAAGCTAGTGGATATGGGCATCCCAAGAGGTATCTTGACAACTGTGCCAAATGCCACACCAGTTGACAATTTATCTTTTTTTTTTTTTTTTTTTTTTTTGACAGGCAGAGTGGACAGTGAGAGAGAGAGACAGAGAGAAAGGTCTTCCTTTGCTGTTGGTTCATCCTCCAATGGCCGCCGCCGCTGGTGCATTGCGGACGGCGCACCGCGCTGATCCAAAGGCAGGAGCCAGGTGCTTCTCCTGGTCTCCCACGCAGGTGCAGGGCCCGAGTACTTGGGCCATCCTCCACTGCACTCTCTGGCCACAGCAGAGAGCTGGCCTGGAAGAGGGGCAACCAGGACAGAACCCGGCACCCCGACCAGGACTAGAACCCGGTGTGCCAGTGCCACTAGGTGGAGGATTAGCCTATTGAGCCGCGGCGCCAGCCTACATTTTATCTTTTATCATTTACCATTCCACTGTCCTTGATTCATTTTTGTCCTGAATCATTCAGGGTCACTTATCAAAGGCCCTTATCTCTAAATATTTCAGAGGTATATTTCTTAAAATAGATTGTTTATACAATATTTATCTAAAAATCATTTTATAATATAATCTATCACTTGTATTCCAAATTTGTCAGTTCATCCAAGACGGTCAATTCTGGTGTTTTCTCTCTGCACTGATCCAGGCTAGAGCTAAGTTTTATATATATATATATATATATATATATATGAAGATTTATTTATTTGAAAGTCAGTGTTACACAGAGAGAGAGAAGGAGAGTCAGAGAGAGAGAGATCTTCCACCCACTGGTTCACTACCCAATTAACCTCAGCGGCCAGAGCTGTGCCCATCCGAAGCCAGGAGCCAGGAGCTTCTTCCCAGTCTCCCATCCAGGTGCAGAGGCCCAAAGACTTGAGCCATCTTCCATTGCTTTCCCAGGCCATAGCAGAGAGCTGGATCGGAAGTGGAGCAGCTGGGACTCCAACCAGTGGCCATATGGGATGCTGGCACTATAGGCGGCGGCTTTACCCATCATGCCACAATGCCAGTCCCCAAGTTTTATATTTTGTTCTCTTATCTCTCTCTCTCTCTCTCAACAGGCAGAGTGAGAGAGAGAGAGAGAGAGAGAGGTCTTCCTTCCATTGGTTCACACCCCAAATGGCTGATACGGCCAGCATGCTGCGCTGATCTGAAGGCAGGAGCCAGGTGCTTCCTCCTGGTCTCTCACGAGGGTGCAGGGCCCTGATCTGAAGGCAGGAGCCAGGTGCTTCCTCCTGGTCTCTCATGAGGGTGCAGGGCCCAAGGACCTGGGCCATCCTCCCCTATACTCCTGGGCCTCAGCAGAGAGCTGGACTGGAGGAGGAGCAACTGGGACTAGAACCTGGCGCCCCAACCAGAACTAGAACCTGGGGTGCCGGCGCTGCAGGCCGAGGATTAGCCTAGTGAGCCACGGTGGCGGCCTTGTTCTCTTATCTCTTTAGCCTATGTTAAACTGAAATGTGAACTAACTTTTTGATAAAAATAAGTCTAATTCATTGAAGAATATAAACTTGGAAGACAGAGACTTACTTGGTCAATACTGTGGATTACGTATATATATGACATATAATTTTGAATTTAAGAGTATTTATATTAAGAATTTTAAATTCCATTGACATTACATTTTTAAAATTTCTGTCTACACAAATAATTCAAATGTCCTATAAAACGAATGTGTGTGTATGTGTGTATATGTGCAAGTGTGTGTACAGCTGAAGTGTTCCTCAAGCCCCCACCTCGGATAGTTCCTGCCCACACCATTACCTTAAATCTCTTCTCATCTCCAAACTAACTTAAACTTTTAGTATGGTTTGGAAGTGAAATTGAGACCCAAGTTCTTCTAACACAAAGATTGGCATACATCATGACTGTCTTCTGGGCAATGCAAAATATTTGCTCCCTGCATCAAGGACTGTAATGAATTATGAATGTTCAGATATAACTAGTAGTCATGTTTTTAGAAAATACATACTGACTTGTGTGTCAACTTGTTGACTGACAGGATGTACACATGGTAGGAGGCTCACTGACATGATTTCAATCAAAACTCTGTGAATGGAATGCCCAGAAAAACTGTCCATCACTCACAGGAATCTTCACCTTGTTCCAGAGGGTCCACTACATCATTTCCACATCGCCTGATTTGTAGCTTGTTAACGGAACTGAAGGATGGCTCGACCTCTTGCTAACCATGCCAAGAATCTCATTTCAAGGTCTGGTTTTTAAAGATGTATCTCTTAATTTCAGAAACTCACTATTCTCCTTAAGAAAAAACTAGGGTTAAGATTACCTAGTGTTAATAAGAATACTTTGCACATAATGTAATATTAATTGAACAGAGCTAAATTCAAGTTGTTTTTACAGATTGATTTTGTCTATTCATGAAAATCCTTTGTAGTAAAATGAATAGAGCAATGTCAACATGGTTACACTGGTAGCTTCCAGGTGGTAGGGTTATAGATGTGCCAAAGCATGTGATTTTTCATTATTGGCTACAAGAAACATAATTCCTTGATGATCATGGGGAAAAAAGAAAGGTATATTTTTATGTCTTCACATTTAAAAGTAAAACTAAGGAAATTTCAAAACATTTTGTACTTCAGTTTCCCCATAGGTCAAGGGGAGTCAATAAAGCCAGTTTTAGACTCCTTTATGGCAATGAACTAAATAGCATTTAATATGCCTTCATTGTCTCAAGAGAGAGGAGCCTTGGGGCAGGAAGAAGCAGAGAGGAAGCTGATGTGGTGGAGCCATGTGATAAAGAGCTATTTGAAGAGGAGGAGGAGGGGGAGGCTGAGCACCATGAAGAGGAGGCCAGGTGCTGGTGAGGCCAAGTGTAAAGGAGGAGTCAGATGCAGAGAGAGATCGACCTGAGGAGGGGAGCTGAAAGTGGAGGAGGCTGGTACAGAGGCAGAAGCCTCTGTGGGAGAAGAGCTTTATCAAGAAGAGTCATGGAAGTCGTGTGTGTACCTGGAGGAAGGGTCCCTACAAGAGGCGGCAAAGGATTTAGAATTTGTGCCTTGGAAACCTAGTCTGGCCTTCTGGGCCAGGTCCTGTCACCAGCTCCCCCAGGAGGTGCTTAGCAAAACCGCAGTGAATGGAGGAGTGCAGTATGAAAAAGGAATACATTTGGACCTGTCCTCAGAATGAGGAATCACAGGAGGAGCCCTATGAGGACAGCTCTTTTGTAGAAGACAGGAGGACAAAGAAGAGGAAGAGGAGGAGGAGGAGGAGGAGGAAGAAGAGGATCCCTGTTGTGTACTATGGGGGTGTACATGAACAGGACTTTTATGAAAAAAGAATCATTTTTCCTGCTAAGGCACTGAATCCCCCACTTGAGTTACTCATGCGAGTGGACTGGCACAGAGCCAAAGCAGACCAGGCGACTCAGTGTGAAAGGATCTGAAAGGATGAGAGAATCAAGCCGTGGGCCTGAAGAGGAGGAGCTGGATCAAATGCAGAGGATGAGGAGCCCAAAAGAAGGAGGAGGGGTTGATGAGGCTGGAGGGAACTGAACTGCCCATTGAGAGAAGGTTCTGTTTCTCATCTTCCATGCCAGAGATGCATTTTCTGATCTCTTCAAGGGAGCCCTTAGGGAAACCAAAGCAGATGTAGGAATGCAATACACTACGAGCTTTTTTGGAGCTTCATCCAATAATCTGCGGTGTGTGCAGTGGTTGACGTGACTGGAGTGGAGCGCAGCGCCTGAGAGGATGAGGTGGACAAGCGGGAGCTTGTAGAGGCTTGAGTGCCCAATCTAGGCTGGGTCAGGGATGATGATGATGGGGAGGGGCCGATATGGAATAAGGGATGTAGCTAGATTAGGGTTGTGAGCTGGAGGTCACAAGCCACAAGCCCTGGCACCATGTAATTCTGTCTGCTTGTCAATCAAACTGCCCCCTTCCCAGGATATATTTTTCTCCACCTGGGATCTGGGTTGCAGGTGCCATATAGCCACTGCTCTTCCAACCTCATGAAACAGTGGCCCTCTTCTCCCTCAGCAGGCGACAGCAAGAAGGTGCTGAAGGTGCCCTCTCTTTATGTCTCCTCCCCTACTCCATTTCTCCTTCTGACCCACTCCATTCCTCACCTATGCCCATGTGTTTTTGTGTTTACATCTTCAACATTTTAACAAACTTCATCACTTTGTGCACCATGTAAATGCTGGCACTTAGACTGTTTCTCTAAGTAGAAGGCAAGGACAGGAATAAAAACTAAACTCTGGCCAGCACCGTGGCTCACTAGGCTAATCCTCTGCCTGCGGCGCTGGCACACCGGGTTCTAGTCCCGGTTGGGGCGCCAGATTCTGTCCTGGTTGCTCCTCTTCCAGTCCAGCTCTCTGCTGTGGCCCAGGAAGGCACTTGAGGATGGGCCAAGTGCTTGGGCCCTGCACCCGCATGAGAGACCAGGAGGAAGCACCTGGCTCCTGGCTTCAGATTGGCTCTGTGTGCCGGCTGCAGCGGCCATTTGGGGGGTAAACCAACATAAGAAGGAAGACCTTTCTCTCTGTCTCTCTCTCTCACTGTCTAACTCTGCCTGTCAAAAAAAAAAAAAAAAAAGAATTAAACTCCATGCTTTCCCTACTCATTGGGATTCTGAGATGAACTGTGGTACGTATAAGATGAACCCTGGGAACAGGATGATGAGCCTTGGGAGTTGGATGCCAATGTTGAGAAGCCTGGAGCCAACCCCTGGGAGCCAGTGGCCAATGCAGGTGAAATACTAGTGAATGATTTAATCTGCATCCTCCCCTCCCCATTCCTGTCCCCAAGAATAACTCCATTTTCTACCCTGCTGGACTAATCATCTGGTGGAGAAAGGACTTCAGTGTGATTGGAGTGCTACTGAGGAGGAACATGTAACACCACCTTGGCCATGGCCCGTGAATGAAGGGTTGCCACCTAACAGCCTGGCCACTGTGAAGACAGTGATCGGTGACAAGGGCTCCAATGAAAAGACAACCAAGAGGAGGAAGTATGTGCATGAAGAGCCAGAACAAAAGCAGGAGTACAACACTGGGCTGTCTCCGGTCAGTAACTAGAAGCCCAGGCCTGCATCCTGTTTAGAGGATGCTGTGGACTTGGAGTCTGAGGTCAAATCTGAATTGGAGGATGACCTCCAGCTGGTCCCTGGGAATCAGAAATGAATGCCAAGGATGAGGACTATCATAATTGGTTCAATATCATAGAAGGTGACCACTTACTGTACTGAGGGTTGGATTTTCTCTAGATGGTGCTAAGAATTCATAGCTGTGAAGCCAAAGATCCTTCTCTCTCAGTGTCTATGTCCTGTTACTCTCAGACAGCAACTCCCTCTGTCCTTTGGCTACAGTGTTTGCTGTTGAAGAGAATGTTGAACAAGTCAAGGTCTTGTCAACCAGATTCTGAACACTCATTTGACTTGGAAGACTTATGAGGTAGAATCCTAAAGTCACTTTCTTAAGTACTATGTCCCAAATTTATATTAAATGCACAGTGTGAAAAAGTGAGAAAGAGAGGGAGAGAGAGAGAGAGAGAAAGAGAAAGAGAGAGTCTATTATTGTAATAATGTTTATCCTTATCTCAGAAAGAACTTTTCTCCTTAACTCTCTATCAGTAACAAAGACAGAAGAGGTTATAAAACTTGATTGGCATTTTTGCCTACTCTTATGAAAGTCTAATGTAGTGGTATGGAAAAAGAGGGTAATTTTTTAAATAAAGAGAGTTATTGCTAATCTCCATCTGATAAATGCTTCCAACTCTAGCTTACATTGAGAGAAATTCTTATTAAGGACAGACTTGGTTCCCTGTCATTCCTCTTTTCCCCCAATAGGAACCCTGTACTCCACCAGCAGAGCCCCTTTCAATTCCTGAATTTATAAAATGTGACAAAATCCTCAGAATATGATATATTCCTACAAGATTGTCTTTGGGACAAGAAGAGTGATTGACATCTGCATCTGAGAGTTAGTCCTGAAGGAAAAGGAGAAACGCGTTGCCTGAAAATTATCCACAAGTCCCTGATGAGCCTGAGGAGAACATTTAAGAGGCCTTAGTCTTTTCTAGAAGTATGCTCAGGTATCTTCCTTTGCTACAACACACAAACACCCAAGAGAAACTGTCCCTATAAAAACACTGCTTGTGATCTTTCTCCTTGTCAAATGGGGAGACTATAAAGGTATAAATGCCAATTAATGGCTTTATCATGTGCCAACAGTTTTTTTTTTTTTTTTAATTTATTTGACAGGTGGAGTTACAGACAGTGAGAGAGAGAGAGACAGAAAGGTCTTCCTTCCATTGGTTCACTCCCCAGATGGCTGCTACAGTCAGCGTTGCGCCGATCCGAAGCCAGGAGCCAGGTGCTTCTTCCCGGCCTCCCACGCAGGTGCTGGGGCCCAAGCACTTTGGCCATCCTCCATTGCCCTCCTGGGCCACAGCAAAGAGCTGGACTGGAAGAGGAGCAACCGAGACTAGAATAGGTGCCCATATGGGATGCCGGCACCGCAGGCGGAGGATTAACCAAGTGAGCCATGGTGCCAGCCCCAAGCCAACGGTGTTTTGAGTGTGCCTGAAAACCGAAGAGATGTATGAGTGTGGTTTCTAGGTTCACATGGTACAGAAGTAAACAGCATGTAAGGATTTGCCCTGTTGACCTGAGTAAATATGCATCACTTGAGAAGACTAAACACAATTAAATACTGGGATTCATGAAGGTTGATGCCAAAAAAAAATCCAAAAGGAACAAGCTAAACTCCTCTGCTAACTGACAGTATATGGAAGGCATAATATCCTAGAATTTGGAATTAGTGCTTGGCTTTCACACATACCTGGTTTATAATTTTGACTTTCTAAGGTAGAGTGCTACTCATAATATGATACCATCACTGGTCTTCAAACTTTTGGCTACATGTCCTTAAACTTAAAGTTATATATATATATATATATGTTTTATATATATATATATTTCTTTGAAAGACAGTGCATGGGGGGGCAGTGAGAGAAAAGAGAGAGAAAAATCTTCTGGTTCAATCCCCAAATACCCACAATAGCAGCCTGCACCAAGCCAAACCCAGGAGCCAGGAGAGGAGCTAGGAACTCCATTTGGGTCTCCCACGTGGGTGGCAAGGACCCATGTACTAGAGCCACCATCTGACACCTCACAGGATGTGTATTAGCAGGAAGCTTGATAAGAAGCAGGGACAGGACTTGATTCTAGGCACTCCAAAATGTGATGTGGGCCTCCCAAACAGGGGCTTAACCTGCTGTACCCCACGGCTCACTCCTCAAGCCTTTTATATTAGTTGACAAAGTAACTGTGTGTCTGTTGAATCTCATAACAAATTGGGAAATTTAATTGTATATATTTTTGTCTTTTTTAGATTTAATTTTTTAATAATATGTTTTTATCTTATGTTTATAAATTTGTTCTTGACAAACAGAGCAAACTGGACCCTTAATACACAGTTTGCTAAATAGTATTCCAGAAAGTTTTTTTTAAGAAAACTTTTTTTGTTTTTGACAGGCAGAGTCAGACAGTGAGAGAGACAGAGACAGAGAGAAAGGTCTTCCTTCCTTTGGTTCACCACCCAAATGGCTGCTACGGCTGGCGCGCTGTGCCGATCTGAAGCCAGGAGCCAGGTGCTTCCTCCTGGTCTCCCATGCGGGTGCAGGGCCCAAGCACTTGGGCCATCCTCCACAGCCTTCCCAGGCCACAGCAGAGAGCCGGCCTGGAAGAGGAGCAACCGGGACAGAATCCGGCGCCCCAACCGGGACTAGAACCCGGTGTGCCGGCGCCGCAGGTGGAGGGTTAACCTAGTGAGCCACAGCACCGGCCAAGAAAACTTTTATTTAATAAATATAAATTTCAAAAGTACAACTTTTGGATTATAGCGGTTTTCCCCCCATAACCACCCTCCCATCCACAAACCATCCCATCTCCTACTCCCTCTCCGATCCCATTCTTCATTAAGATTCATTTTTGCCGGCGCCGCGGCTCAACAGGCTAATCCTCCGCCTAGCGGCGCAGGCACACCGGGTTCTAGTCCTGGTTGGGGTGCTGGATTCTGTCCCGGTTGCCCCTCTTCCAGGCCAGCTCTCTGCTATGGCCAGGGAGTGCAGTGGAGGATGGCCCAAGTGCTTGGGTCCTGCACCCCATGGGAGACCAGGAGAGGCACCTGGCTCCTGCCATGGGATCAGCACGGTGCGCCGGCCGCGGCGGCCATTGGAGGGTGAACCAACGGCAATGGAAGACCTTTCTCACTGTCTCTCTCTCTCACTATCCACTCTGCCTGTCAAAAATAAATAAATAAATAAAAAATAAAAATTAAAAAAAAACTTTAAAAAGATTCATTTTTAATTATCTTTATATACAGAAGATCAACTTAGTATATACTAAATAAACATTTCAACAGTTTGCACACAAAATATAAAGTAAGGAAAGTGAAGAGGCAACCGACAGAATGGGAGAAAACATTTGCAAATTATGTGACGGATAAAGGATTAGTAACCAGAATCTACAAAGAGATCAAGAAACTCCACAACAACAAAACAAACAACCCACTTAAGAGATACCTAAATAGACAGTTTTCAAAAGAGGAAATCCAAACAGCCAACAGAAACATGAAAAAATGCTCAGGATCACTAGCCATCAGGGAAATGCCAATCAAAACCACAGTGAGGTTTCACTTCACCCCGGTTAGAATGGCTCACATAGAGAAATCAGCTAACAACAGATGCTGCGAGGATGTGGGCAAGAAGGTCCAGAATGTTAAAAACAAAACTGATGAGATAAATAGAAGCCACCTCTTTATGTCTTAGCTGCTCACCTAGAAAATGGATTTAATAATAGCAGTTACTTCTTCAGACTAGTTCTGAGAATTAAGAGAAGACAGATGTATGTAAAGTACTTAACATAACACCCCCCACACCCTAACATTACCTTCACTTGAGGCAGCGCCATTCTGAATTATGAGTACATAGGACATAGCTTCTGCTTGTAATGGGTCTTTGCTGAATGCCCCCATCTAAGGGTAACCTCCCTCTAGAATCAAGCCACCTGGCTAGACCAAAAGTTCATTTGCCATTTACTTGCATAAAAGGATCAATATTTGGGCTTTGGGCTTTCTTGAGCTTTCAGTGTAACTACTCTACCATGATGGTGTGAAACATCCTTCCATAGTATTTGTTTTTCTCAAGTCATTAAATTAGTAATCTCTGAAAACCTCAAGAACTGAATTATTCTGATCATTCTCATTTACTAGGAAGATATAATATTTGAGGACTGGTATACAATGACTTGTTACTCAACTGGGGTTTCAAAAGATCATCACTTAAAGTAGTGTCTCATAAGCACAAAGTGAACAATATGCAATCTCTTTTAGTCAAAGTGGCCAAACTTTTTTTTTAAAGTGTGTTTTGGCTACACGTCAGAATCGAAGGTCACTGGCCCTTCAACATGCAACCTGAGAGCCAAAGAAGGAAGCCAGCTATTTCAGAGAATAGATGCTTAACTGAGCTTAACTGAATCAGTTTTCCAAAACCTTTTTGAATTACAATACAATGCAACAGAGAACATGAGATTTTATAGTCTTACAATGAGTTCAAATCATGGTTTTGGAGCCTCATAGCTTGGACCCATGTCTTTGCTCTCTTTGAGCCCCAGGTTCCTGAACTATAAATCAAGGATACAAATTTGAATGAAAAATGTAATTGTGAAGATTAAGTAAGATAAAATATAATAACATAAGATTTTTGCTAAAAGGTGTTCAAAGAATACTAGCTTCCTTCTTTCTGTTTATTTGGTTAGTAAGCTTCAATTAATTAAAAAAAAAGTGAAAAGTGATAACTTGAACAGACTCCATGAATAGAATCTGACTTTACAATATAATAATGTGTCAGAATTTATTTTTAAAAACATGCCTTGTATTTGGCAGACTCAGTGAACAATAGACTGTTTGAAAATATGACTGACTCTTTCCAAGGTCAAGCGTCCTCAGCCCCTTTCACTCTGCTTAGAATTCCTTGCTTCATCCAGGAAAACATTTCCAGGCACGTGATTTGGCTCATTCTTATTTTTTTGTCCTTTGTATTAGTACGCTTTTTGAAATGACCTTCTGGGGTCTCTCAGCCAAACCCCATACTCTTTTAAAAATTATTCAATATTCATTGAACAGTTAGCAGAAAAAAAATCTGTTCAGGTGATTTACCCTGGTCTACCTTTCAAGGCTATAGGTTCTTCCAGGGATCTCTACTAATATCTACTTTTAGATTTTTTTCTGCTATGATTCCCTACACCTTTTCTATTTTTAATCTTTTTTTTTCTTTTTTGACAGGCAGAGAGACAGTGAGAGAGAGAGAGACAGAGAGAAAGGTCTTCCTTTTGCCGTTGGTTCACCCTCCAATGGCTGCCGCGGCCGGCGCACAGCGCTGATCTGAAGCCAGAAGCCAGGTGCTTATCCTGGTTTCCCATGGGGTGCAGGGCCCAAGTACTTGGGCCACCCTCCTCTGCACTCCCGGGCCATAGCAGAGAGCTGGCCTGGAAGAGGGGCAACCGGGACAGAATCTGGTGCCCTGACCGGGACTAGAACCTGGTGTGCCAGCGCTGCAAGGCGGAGGATTAGCCTATTGAGCCGTGGCGCCAGCCAGTACTTTTTCTATTTTTAAAAATTCTTTCTCCCTATCAGTTGAGACTCCACCGTTCCATTTCTTGGGTTTACACTGAGGACACTCAGGATCAGAGAAGTTCTCAGCTGTTCAAGGCCACACAGTAAGGTGGATTGAAGCAAGTAGCCAATTCTTTGGGTATTTAACATGGTGTTTTTATTTCACTTGCTAGGGAAATGGTATTACTGGTGGACTTCCTCAGAAACAGAGGGAGAAATTCAGGCATGAAGAGGCAGCTCTATCAGAAGTAAGAGACGATGAGGGGAATAGGGTGTGATGAGAGATAGGAAGAGGACGGAGGAGGGAAGGGAGGGAGAAAGGATGCCTCCAAGGAATAATCAGCCAATTCCAACCATTTCACTCACATTACAAGAAAAAAAAAAACAACACAACAACATCATTTCTGCTTTGCCTCAATTTGTGATTAATAAACAACACTACTGTCACTGCCAATGAAAACAGCAACATAACTGCTTTTCTCCCAGCAGTAACTCTAAACAATCTACTGGATTTGGGTCAAAATTGTAAACTGTCAGTATGTTAAAAATACAAACAGAAAAACAAACCTGGCATTTTCCGTAAGGTTGTGGGGGTGAAAGCAGGACAAGAGCCAGAGAGAAGAGTTGTTATAAAAATAACCAGCGCAAACATCCTTGAACTGATGTTTTCTATAAAAATCTGATGGCTGTGAATTGGAAAGAGTGAAGTTGGAAAGGGGAGAGGAATGGAGGAATCAAGTGGTGTCTGCTTATCGTCAGCTAGCTTTCATGTAAAAGTCATGGCAGGGTCAGACACAAACTAGCCAGGTGGCAACTCCAGGCCATGCTGCCATAAATAGTTATGTACTAATGTCACACAACCAGAGCTAGATGCAAAGCATATGGGAAGAAAACATTCTCGTGTAAATATTCAGAAAGAGTGGTTACTGAATTCAGGGTCCATTATTGGTGGTTGACTTTAAGGCGCCTGAAAAAGTGAAGTTTAAAAACATCTGGGCTAAAAGATTCATAGAAATGTATTCACTTAAAAACAAAGTCTTGGCTTAAAAGAGTGTGACTGCTAGACGTAGTAATTAAGCATTACTGAGAGCTGGCAAGAGCACAGACTCTGGAACCAAAATTTGCAGTTTAAACTTTACCCCTGCTACTTACTTGTTCTCACGACCTCTGGAAGTTCCTTAACTTTTTCATGCATTTTATACACTTTGTGCAAAAGGGAAGAGGAGGATGATAATGGCAACAGTACCTGTCTCACAGGAAATTACGAGCATCGGCCAGACTGTGCAAGAGGAGCCAGCAAACACTGTCCATTTTTTGCAAGCAGTCTTACCGGGGCTATTTATTTTACCAGACTATCTGCTGGCCACTGCTAGGCAATTATTTACGTGTACTACCCTATTTAACCTTAAAAACAGTCCCACGAATTTAAAAAAAAAAATAGTTTTAAAGACAGGAGGTTCTGATGGATGAAGGAATTTGTCCAATGAGGCATATCTAAGCTAAACTTACAACCCAGGCTTGACTCTGTATGAAAGATTTTTAACCACTTACACGTTCTCGAAATCTAAGCATTTTTCTTTCATCTGTTTAAAATGTTAAAGTCTTACGGAACTTGACATGTGACTTTCCAGTTAGAAAATAGGTTTTTAAAAAGGGATTAAAGGAGGGGATGAGATCCCAAAAAATTGCCTCAGGAGACCTATGAAATCCTCTCATAGCCTATCTACGGTACAAAGGATCCATTCAATGACTAATTTCTCCAAGCACTTAAGAGCGCCTACTGCTTGCTCAGAGCTGGGGTTACCAGGACAAGTAAGACCATGGCAGCCCCTGAGCAACTAACCGTGCCGAGGGAAAGTGACATTCTTTCCTGCCGGCTGTTTGATGATGTCGGATTTAACTGTTTCCCAACAAGGACAAAACTGTCTTCCTCGCGAGCAGAAGTTGTAGGACTTCTCTCAGCAGAAGCCAAGCTGTGTGTTGACAGCGATGCTAGTGGGTTTCACTGCTCGGTTCCTGCTGCAGAGCGAGACAGGCTTTGGTGGAGCGACGACGGCGTTTCTTCGCAGGCCACGCACCGCTAGCAGCCGCGCTAAAACCCGCGCGTTTGGAAGCGCATTCAAATCGCGCGCCTGAACAGTGGCTTTCGCGGGCTCTGGCTGAAAGCTGGCGGGGCACCCGTGAGATCTTCTCCCGGGTCTGCGTGTCAGGCCCCCAGGCTTCTCGCAAAACAGGTAAAGCGTGTACGTCACGAGCGTCGCCGGGGTACCCCAGGTGGGCGGGGCCGGGGCGGGGGAGGCATTCCTGACACCGGAGACTCCGGCGCTGCGCCCTCCCCGTCGGCGGCGACTGCTTCCTGGTTGGTGTGCCCTTAACTGACATGGCGGCGAGACGCCTTCGGTCGACTCCACTGCGGCTGCTCAGTAAACCACGCTTGGGCAATCCGGTCTCTAGCCCGCCCCTGCTGCGTAGGTGCCGGGTGAAGCCCAGGACGTGAAGTGTCTCTTGCTCCGCCTGCGCAGCTTAGAGGTGTACATTAGGGGGAATTGGGGCCGGCCAAGGAAGACGAGGACCCAGGGGCCCGTGCGGCTGGGTGCCAGTCCTTCGTAGCCTGACATTAAGGCTGCTCGAGCCCCAAGTGTTTCTCCTGTCTCCCCCATCTCGTGGTCCCCGGCCCAACATGATACTAACCAAAGCCCAGTACGACGAGATAGCTCAGTGCCTAGTGTCTGTACCGCCCACCAGGCAGAGCCTGAGGAAGCTGAAGCAGAGGTTCCCCAGGTAAGTGTCCGCCTCTCTCCGCTCACTTCCCTTTGCCTGCAGCTGCACTGCCTGGGCCCCGCGCTGCCGGCGCTTAGAAACCACGTGTTACACACAAGTGGGGAGGAACACCAGTGTCAGGCATTAGGAGATCGGGATGGCGAAAAAGATTCCGTCTGCCTTCCAGCCACAACTCCTAATGCACGAGACCGTTGCAGCCTCCGGAGGTCTTGCCATTAAATTCAAACCAGGGTCTAGTGTTTATCGAGGACTTGGTATGTGCTGGTGATGAGTGCACTTGACTGGCGAGTTGTAAATGCCCATTGGTTAACTCACAGACACTGGGAATGAGTGATGGGTGGCAGGGTCCTCTCAAAGTGGAAATACGAATTCTAGATCCACAAGGAGGAAATGGGGACCTTTTTCATATGGCCACTGGAATAAACAAGGGAATTCAGATCTAAAGGAGGCTCATATTGATGGAATATGGCTTTTATTCTTGACTGCAATTAAGTGACCTCAAGGGTTCTCGATCCTGACACCGTTTGTTGCCCCAGGAATTCCACTCTGGTATTAGCCATTTGAACAACCAGATCTGACTGTTTGTCCTCATATATATACACTTTCCAGATGTATTTCATCCACTTCAAGAGGTTCATGGAAAATTAAATTAAAAGATAAGTTTATTTTTATTCCAAAATTTTGAAATTTATGCATAGTTTGTTCATCATACCCACTTTTCATGAGTGTTTGAAGACCCCTCATGTGCATAGACTTCAAGAGTTTTTGCAAGATAAATTCTTTGTTAAAATTTTTTTTTTTTTGCATTGATTAAAAAGGCAGAGTGACAGAGAAGGTTGTAAGTACAGAGATAGAGCCTGCGTGCATAAACCTCCATCTGCTGATTCACTTCCCCAGAGTCAGCAACACTGAGTAGTAACCCAAGCTGAAGCCCGGAGCAGAGAACATCATCTGGGTTCCCCGTGTGGGTGACAGGGACCCAAATACTTGGGCCACCATCTGCTGCCTCCCTGGTGCATTTGGAGGCAGCCAGATCAGAAGCAGAGATGAGATTTGGTCCCAGGCACTCAGATATAGGATATGGATGTGCCAAGTGGCAGCTTTAACCCACTGTGCCACAAAACCCACCATGAATCTTATCTTTTAATTACATTTTTTCCATGAATTTTTTGAAATAACTTCCTATAAT
Source organism: Oryctolagus cuniculus (assembly GCF_964237555.1). NCBI lineage: Eukaryota > Metazoa > Chordata > Mammalia > Lagomorpha > Leporidae > Oryctolagus > Oryctolagus cuniculus. The sequence goes on from NC_091443.1 coordinate 59,569,018, forward strand.
ATAGATTCTCATTTTAAAGATGTGGACACTGTGACCCAAGCAATTCTTGAAGAGCCAGTACAGAGCAAGCAGTTTATTGTATTTATGCTGTATTAAAAGTATAGAATGTTTGTTTCCTTTTTTCCTAATTCAAAACCAAATTCAAACCTGTAGTATTGTCTCATTGCATTGAATTTGGTTATCCCAAGTGGAGACCTTCCCTATCTTTAATGTATAACCCTTGATTGGGCATTATGATAGAAGTATATTCTTAAGGAAACAGAAGTTACTGGATAATTGGTATTAAAGTACAAACTGACCTCAGTTTTTTTGTAGGACTTAGTTTTCCTAGTCTGTAAAATGAAGGATTGGGGCTGGTGCTGGGGCATAATGGGAAAAGCCGCCATCTGTAGTGCTGGCATCCCAGATGAAAGTCAGTCCGAGCTGGCCGCTCTGCTTCCAATCCAACCCCCTGCTGATGGCCTGGGAAAGCAATGGAAGATGGCCAAAGTGCTTGGGCCCCTCCACCCACATGGGAGACCCAGAAGAAGCTCCTGGCTCCTGGCTCCTGGATTTGGATCTTCCCAGTTCTGACTGTTGTGCCCATTTGGGGAGTGAACCAGCGGATGGAAAAGCTCTCTCTCTCTCTCTCTCTCTCTAACTCTACCTTTCAAATAAATCAAAAAAAAAAAAAAAAGAAGGATCTCTTTCTAATATTATCTAGATTGAATGTATTGCAATATTTATCCTTTTATAGCCTTTAGAATATATTTTTAAAAATTTTACTTTTTTTTTTTTTCATTTTATTTGAAAGGCAGAGAAACAGCAGCGAAAAAGAAGCAAATCTTCTGTCCGCTGGTTCACTCTCAAATGCCCTTAACAACCAGGACTGGGATGGGCCAACGCCAGGATCCCAGAACTCAACTTGGATGTCCCCATGGGTGGCAGGAACTCAAAAACTTGAGCTATCACCACCTGCCTCCCAGGATGCACATGAATAGGAATTTGGAGTTAAAACCCAGACACCATAATATGGGATGCCAGCATCCCAAGTAGTGTCCTAACCACTGTGTCAAACACCCACCCCTTGAACAGGTTTTAAAATTCAGTGGTTCTTTTTACCAGAGAGCCAGGTAAAGACCTTAGAGATAATTTTTTGTGGTTCAGAGATGTTAAGTGACATCAGAAATCCCAGAGATATGTAATGACTATACAATACCTGGAATGTAGGTTTATTTTTCTTTTTTAAAGATTTACTTATTTATTTGAAGATCAGAACCACAGAGAAAGAGGGAGAGACAGAGTAAAAAACCTTCCATCCTCTGGTTCACTTCCTAGATGGCCACAATGGTCGGGGCTGGGCCAGGCCAAAACCAGGAGCCAGGAGCTTCTACCAGGTCTCCCACATGGATGCAGGGGCCATCCTCTACTGCTTTCCCAGGCACATTAGCAGGGAGCTGGATCAGAAGTGAAGCAGGTAGGACTCAAACCAGTGCTCATATGGGATGCTGGTGCCACAAGAGGAGGCTTAACCTACTATGCCAAAACACCGGCTCCGGAATATAGGTTTCTTGATCTCAGTTCAGACTTCAATGTTAAAACAATCTTGATTATTTTTAATATTAATAATAACATAGCAGTTTTTTTTGTGGATGACATTCCCATGTATATAGTCTTTTTCCCTTCTTGTTTTTTTTTTTCCAGTCTATTATTGTCTGTTTATATAGTTTATAAAACTTGATCCCTACTCCAACATAATGAGAGCATTCCTCATCTTTAAAAATTCTTCAGAATTTGTCTTAAAATAACTAATAATATCACATTCTGGGTGTATCATTCATTTCCTTCTTGTTGGATATCAAAGGTTTGAGTTTTCTGATTTTTTTTTCCTAATGTATTTATTTGTTTGAGAGTCAGAATTGGAGAGAGAGACTGACAGAGAGAGACTGGTTCACACCCCGGATGGCTGTAACAGCCAGGGCTGGGCCGGGCTGAAGCCAGGAGCTTCTTCCAGGTCTCCCCTGTCTGTGGCAGGGCCTAAACGTGTGATACTTTCCATTGCTTTTCCCAGGCCATTAGGACAGAGCTGGATCAGTAGAGTAGCTAGGAATTGAACTGCTGCCCATATGGGCAGTGGCTTTACCTGCTGTACCACAACGCTGGCCCTCCTGTTTTCTGATGTTTTAATATATGTTATTTGTGCACATATATAGTACCAAGCCTGTTTGTTTTCTTACTTTAGACTGTCAGAAATTGGGCATTACCAAATCATTAAGTTTTTACCATTTTGATTGCCAGATCCTTTTATACTTAAAAAAACAGTATTGAAGACCCCTCCAAACTTTTATTTATGTGGGTTATATAATTTGATATTTATTCAAGTATAAATGAAAAGAAGGGAATAAAAAATCACTTTATTTTAAAAATAGTAAATCTATTACTTGTTACCATATTCTTATGAATAATAACTAGAATTTCAAAAAAATGTAGTGAGAAAGTGGCATTGTTTTACCCTTTTGTAAATCTCTTTCATGCTTGCCTTAATAAAAGAAAGACATATCTGACTGTGTTCCACTGTTGTGATATATTGTTTTTGATTAAAGAATATGAAGAAACTCTTGCCTTCAGACATATATGTAATTGGAAAAGGGGTGAATAACTTAAAGGGCTTTTTAGATAATTGTGGTTATTTTTGTTATTACATAAAACCTAACAAATGGTATTTTCTTGAAGGTTAATTGCAATGTGAAATCTGAAACCATATCAAGAAACTTTCACACTCTGTTATTTTGCAATCCATTAGCCTAGTTTGAACTTTGAATGGATCCTTTACCCATGCATGATTTTTATCATCATGCATTGTTCGTTTGCATAATGTTGGTTGTGAGTTATGCAAATTTTCCAAATGTTGTCACCTTACATTATACAATATCAAAAAAATCAACATTTGTTAATATCACCACTGATCTCATCAGAAGTCTGTGAGATTTGAAGCTGTCAGGCTTATGGTGATGGATATGAGCTTTCCAATATTTGAGTTTTCCCTTGAAAGCTCAAATTTTATCATTGGCAACAAACGTTATCCGTTGTTTTCCTTGAAGTGACAGTCTCACATTGTTTATTTTTGAGAAAATGTCTGCCAGATTCCCATATCTGAATAATCATACTTTGTTCATCATTCATTCAAGTAAAAATGGTGTTCCATGGAAAAAGTGGCTGGTTTAGCTTTAAATTCATGCAAGTGCTTTCTCCTGAGACACCTGCCGTACTTTGATACACAGAAGGTGTGCTTTGGTTTTGCTTCTTGTTTTGTCGTACACAGTGTCAAGAGTATGTGTTCAAGAGCTGAGATTTAATAAAATTAATAGGTGAATATTCTTAGGTGAGATGGTCTTTTTTCTCCAAACGGTTGTCCCCTGCCAGTGTGCAGTAATGAATAGAGTGAGGACTAATGCAGTTAGGGTGCTCTAGCCTTGATTTGCACGCAGGAGTGGATGGCTTCACCAGCCGTTGTTTTCCCCCACATTGCAAACGTCAGTGCAGGGGAAAAAGCAAATAATGTCTTCTTTTTTTTTTTTTTTCAATAAAAATAATTTTGACTGATTTATAGACCCCCAAAGAGGATCTCAGAGATTCTAGGCGTCTACTGACCACACTTTGACAATAGCTAGCTATTTGAAATCAAATGCTATTTATATCTTGAAGGATTTTTATGTGTATTGACAAATTACTGTCAAAAAGATTGCATTAATCCTGTTACCAGCAAGGCATGGTAGTGTCTGTCTCTGCTACTTTTACTAGCATTGAGGAGAATCATTATTTAATCATATTTTTGTCTATCTATTTTCATTTTATTTGAAAGGCAAAGAGAGACAGGGACAGTAAATCCTCTGATTTACTCCCCGAATGCCTGCAACGGCCATGGCTGAGTCAAGATAAAGCCAGGAGCCCAGAACTCAACCCTGGTTTCCTGTGTGGATGGCAGGGACCCAAATGCCAGACCCATCATCTGCTGCCTCCCAGGTTGCAAATTAGCAGGAAACTGGATTGGAAGTGGAGGAGCCAGGACTCAAACTCAGCACTCTGTTATGGGATGCAGGCATCTTAACTGCTGTGCCAAACACTTGCCACTATTTAATCTTTAGGATATTGAATCAAGAATGACAGCTTGTAATTATAATAGTTAAAAATTACAATACTTTTTCTCCAGTTTTTTGACACTTGAATTACCTGATGGTGTCCTTTGTCTAATTTTCTATTGTAGCGGTTTGCTTTTATTTTAAATACCTGCTTTTGAGATGCTTAACTTTTAAATTTATCCTTTTTTCCTTTTTGCCTCTAGGCGTATGAAATCCTTTCACATTCCAACATTTTCTTCTAGGTTCTTTATAGCTTTTGTTTTTATTCTTAAATCTTTAATCTTTCTGTCTGAAATTTATTTTAGTATATATGCTGAGAGGTAAAGACATAGCTTGATTTTTTTCCACAGCTTAATTTTTCTCTTCTTGACTGTTGGAGTGCTCTGACTTCTCCCTGGCTTCTTTGTTTTCACTGGAATCTCTAAATTAGAGCTTTCCAGCTCATCACGAGAGCTGGGGCAATCCTTGGTAGAATCATGGAGTCCTCCACTTAAATTGAAGGAAAGGATTCTGTGATCTCCACTGCCCGACGCTTCCGAAATTCTCTTCTCCTCTTCAGCTCTATCATTTTGGGCCTTTTCACCTTTAGAATACAGACGTACTGTCAAGTTCTTGCTGAAGACACCTTTGTTGATTTGCATTTCCCAGTTTATTTCCTGGACCTTCTTATTTATGATAGAAGCCCTTATCCCCATCAGCTGTTACTCATAAGGTTATATTTTACATTATAATTTCCTGCCCTAACACAACATATGTATTCAATTATATTTCACATATATACACATATAATATATATTTAATTTTAAACTTAGAAAAGTTGCAGAAGTAATAGAGAATTCCTGTATGTCCTTCACCTCCTCACCCAACTTCCTTTAAGGTTAGAAGTTATGCTATCACGCAGTACAATTGTTGAAATCAGGGAAGTAATTGTAGTGCACTACAGTTCATTAATCTGCAGGTGTTTTTTTTGAACTTTGCTCATTTTGTCACTAATGCCTTTTCTCTGCCAGGATCACTCGTTGATTTTAGTTGTCATGTCTTGAATCTCTTCCAATCTGTGATGGCTTCTTACTATTTCTTTTTTTTTTATGATTATAACACTTCTCATGAATACTCATCAGTGGTTTTGTGTAGTGTCCCTACATTTGTATTTGATGTGTACTCTCTCGAGATTCTTTGAGGGTGAACATTTTGGACAAGGATACCCCAGAAATGATATTATGTCCTTCTTAGGACCTCATGTTAGGGGTCTGTGACATCATATGTCTTACTATTTTTATGTTAACCTCATTAATTTGACTAAGGTGATGTCTGCCAAATTCCTGCATTCTCAAGTTGCTGTTGTTTCCTTTCCACTTAAAAAGTACCTTGAGGGGCTGGTGCCATGGCCTAGAGGGCCAAGCCTCCGCTTGCAGTGCCTGATGCCAGCATCCTGTTTGGGTGCTGGTTTGTGTCCTGGCTGCTCCTCTTCTGATCCAGCTCTCTGCTTGTAGCCTGGGAAGGCAGTGCAGGATGGCCCAAGTGCTTAGGCCCCTGAACTCTCGTGGGAGACCCTGAGGCAGCTCCTGACTTCTGGCTTCTGATTGGCTCAGCTTTGGCCATTGCAGCCATTTTAGTGAATCAGAGGGTGGAGATGGAGAACCTTTCTCTCTGTTTCTCCCTCTCTTTCTCTAACTGTGCCTCTTAAATAAATAAATAAATAAAGTACCTTGGAATATAGACTTTGTTAGTTCATTTTTCATCACACTTTTCCCCACTGATTTTAGCACTTGTCATTGCTTTTTTTTTTTTTTTTTCATGAAACAATTACTGCTGGTATTTGCTTAATGGTGATTCTGTTTCTCTCACTGCAGTGTTTGTTCAACCAGTTTCATAGATGACCATTGTTTTATGTGAATCATCCTGCAGTCAGCCCATGGTTTTCATTAGCATTGGCACAGTTTTCTACTACTTAAGCATTTGATCCATAATAATGCATGGTATGCTCACCATGTTTGTGGCACCCTTTTGGCTATGTTTTTTTAAAGAATAGATAGGATGATGTAAAAATTCTGAATAGCTTGTAGTCTGAGGCAAGAATTTAAGACATATCCAATAGTTACAAGTATGAGAATCATAGAATGTTAAAAATGAAAATAACTGTTGAATATTTGTTGAGGCAGGGCTGATTAAATAGGATTCTTAGAGAAGGTACATATTTGCCAGAAATCCTTTTTGCCAACAGACTGAGCCCTTTGGCACCAGTTTCGTTTACTGCTGAGTTCCCCTACCATGTATTAGTTATTGAGTTTTTATATTAGTCATAAATCAAATTCTTGATACCATAAATCTCTAAGCAAATAAGTATTTATACTCCCTTGCTACATCTTTGTCCTTAGGGATCCTGGCTCAGATTTTCCTTAGATATCTACCACATTTCCAAGTATGACTTTTCTGTCTTGTCTCACAACACCTACTGTCTTTCCAATCTTGGATCATACACAGACATCCTTTCACTCAACCTCACCTGAGGTGATTTAAATCCCTGTCCCTAGTAAGATCTCAAAATTAGTGGTTAAAAACTCATTTGGTTGGGCTCCCTGCCTGGGCTGAAACTACTTTTCTGGTTATCTTGAGATCATTGCCTAACTCTACCAGAAAATTGGAATTACGGTGGACTTGATTGTGTATCTGCCAGTGTTGTAGTTAGTGGTACTTGGTGGTGAACCTAGACATCCAATCTGGCTAGTAGTACAGTAGCTTAGGGGCTTACTTGGGATATGCACAAAAATTTTACTTAGCATTTACATTTATTTGAAGTAGCTTGATTTAATTTGGTGTTGTCTTTGCTTTACAGTTGTCTTTTTTGGAACAGTGCCCCCCCCATCCCATTATTAACCATTGTTCTTGTTTTCTTTTTTTTTTTTTTTTTTAACTTTTATTTAATGAATATAAATTTCCAAAGTACGACTTATGGATTACAATGGCTTCCCCCCCATACCGTCCCTCCCACCCACAACCCTCCCCTTTCCCACTCCCTCTCCCCTTCCATTTACATCAAGATTCATTTTCGATTATCTTAATATACAGAAGATCAGCTTAGTATACGTTAAGTAAGGATTTCAACAGTTTGCTCTACCTCTTTTTATTTGAGCCATGCTTACTCATCTGTAAAAGGAGTGATCTAGTTACAAAGCTACAAAGTAGAGGAAGCAGAATCCGAATCCAGAGTCTGACTCCACAATCTTAGTCTCGCTCTGTTGCCTCTTTATTTAAGATCCTTAAGGCTGTGGTAAGGATTAGATGAAATAAAGCATGTAAAACACTTCACAAACTATACAGTTGTTGGTATTGAGTGAATGGTAAATATTAGTATTGTTAGAATTTAGTAGCTTTGAAACAAAGGGCAATAGAATTGCAGGAAATAAAAATGTTTACAGACCAGTTGATTGTGTGGCCATGAACATATAAGGCTTGATCATCAAATGACTGTGACCCAGATATCAGAAACTTGCCTTAAATAACTCATAGTGATAGATAATGGTGTTTAAGAAAAAAACATTTAAACATAGATTCACTGATTTTTTAAAAAAATTTATGTATTTATTTGAAAGTTAAGAGTTACACACAAAGAGATGGAGAGACAGAGATCTTCCATCTGCTTGTTCACTCCTCAGATGGGTGCAAGGGCCGGGGCTAGGCCAGGCCAAAGCCAGGAGCCAGGAGCTTCTTCCAGGTCTTCCACTTTTGTGGCAGGGGCACCCAACTTCTGCTGCTTTTCCCAGGCCATTAGTAGGGAGCTGAATCAGAAGTAGAGTAGCAGGACAGGAACCAGCTTATGGGATGCCAGAGTTGCCGGCCATGGCTTTACTTGCTATGCCACAATGCTGGCCCCAGAGTCACTGATTTTTAGGGTTGGTACGGAGGGCTGAGCTTTTGGTGTAGCAGGTGAAGCTGTCACTTGTTACACCGGCATCCAGTATCAGAGTACCAGTTTAAGTTCTGCCTGCTCAGCTTCTGTTCCAACTACTTGCTAATAATGCACCTGTGAATGCAGCAGAAGATGGCCCAAATGCCTAGGCCCCCACCACCCATGTGGGAGATCAGGATAGAGTTGCAGGTGCCCGGCTTCATCCTGGGACAACTTTGGCTGTTGCATTCAGTTGCAGAGTGAACCAGCAGATGGAAGATTCTTTTTATCTCTCTATCTCTTCTCTCTCTATAACTATTCCCTTCAAATAAATAAATCTTTAAGAAAAGAATCATGGAGTATTGCAGTATATAATTAATACTGTAGTTGTTAGTCTGCTTAACGGAAGTATTATTCCTATTTGCCTGTTTCAGTTGAATTGAAGAGTACCTTCTCAATTTGTGGTCAATTTTCTACACTTCTGATAATATTGTGGTGGACCCAAGTTCCAGAATAATGAATGAGAATAGCTTATAAAGGGAGAATCTGTTGGTGATTTTGCCAAAGAAATATAATTAATATGCATGACCTTCAAGAGTAGTGTTAATTCATATACTCAGCAAAGATGTCTGTGGGTGTTGATCATTAGTGTAGATTGGAATGTCAGAGTAAAGAATATGATTATTTCATGCATTTTCTTTAATAATCTTTTAAAATTTTTTTTTATTCTTTAAGACTTCAAGCTCTAGTTCTTTGTTACATTGTAGCTTAGCTGTAGACACCCTTCTGAAAGGTGTTTTTAAATGTATGGTCCCCTCCCTTTCTAAAAGAAGTGCTTAGCTTTTATCAGATACTTATGTTTCTTTGGATTTGTATAGCTGCAAAAGTGGAATGAACTTGAATTTCTCAAAGGAGTATTTGAAGGAAATCTCATATATAACTTTATCCTGAGAAAAATCCATATACTGAGAATATATCTGATTAGTTTTGTGGGAAATGTTCATGTAACTAGAATATTGACTTCATTTAAAAATCTATATTCAGGCATCATGCGTTAGTTTATTAAGTAATAGCCCATACCAGAATGTTAGCTTGTACAATAAAGAAGAATTATATGCTTCCCCAGGAAAAAGAGATTCAATAGATGTATAGGGTAATAATATTTTATTATTTAACTTTCAACAAATGTTGACTAAATTTACCATTATGTTTTTATTATGCATTTTGTGCAGTTTTGCCATGTTGGTTGAATTTACCTTAAAAACAAAACAATCAGCATACAAGTACTTTTCTAGATTAAGTAGATCTAGAGATCTTTAGATAGAGGAGTCATGTACTGATATGAAAATCATGCAGGAGATAAAGAATAAATTTTCCTTTAGTTTCAGTTGTCTATTTAAGGACGATCTTTGAGTCAAGGTATCCTTCTCCTCTTGCAGTTGTCCAGTTGCATAGGCAGTGAGCTGGTATTTACTGAACCACCAAAACTGCTGGGGTGTAACTTCTAACTGGACGACAGTTCTCCATTCTGTAGGGGTGACAGAATGGACAACTAGATCCAGGAGTCTTTGGTCCATGAGTCTGAAGCGAGAGTGGAGCAGTCTGTGCCTCATGTATGATACCTGCTGACCATGAGTCCATCTTTTTCCTTGCCACACTAAGGAGCTAATACCTGCCTCAGCTTTTCTTTTCTCTTTCATCCCTTTTCTCTTTCATCTCTTTCAGGAGACATATATTTAACAGCTAATAGTATTTTTTTCTTTTTAAAAAATGTTTATTTATTTGAAGGGCAGAGTCTACAGAGAGACAGAGAGAGAGAGAGAGAGAGAGAGAGAGAGAGAGGTGTTCTCCATCCACTGCTTCACTCTTCAACTGACCACAAAGGCTGGAGCCGAGGCAATCCAAAGCCAGGAGCCAGGAGCTTCCTCTAGGTCTCCCACATGGGTACAGGGGCCCAAGCAGTTGGGCCATCTTCCACTGCTTTCCTAGGTCAGAAGCAGAGAGCAGGATCAGAAGTGGAACAGCCAGGACTTGAACTGGCGCCCATCTGGCATGCCGGCACTGCAGGCAGTGGCTTTACCTGCTGTACCACAGTGCTGGCCCTGCTAATAGTCTTTCCTTAAAACCCAAGGCCTCCTTCATGCTAAAGAATCATGGCATGATTTGTCACACTTTCAATTGCTGTCTCTTGGCAGAGGAATGATATATTCCATTCCCCCCCACCCCCCACCTTGCCCGGCTTCAAGTGTGGTGTTTGAACTGTGACCTGTTAAATAGTTGGAGTCTTATTCAGTTAACTGAGGGTTCTACACTTTTCCATCTGAAGTTAAAATAGTTAAAATTTCTTAGGACCAGTTTCTTTCATGTGTTTGAAATGTTAGGATTCAGCTACCAAAAACATGTAAAACTATTAAACTTAGAGCAATCACTTCAAGACCATGAGAATAAATATTTTGAAACAAAGAAAAGAATGCAATTAGAGGAAAAAACTAATGTAGATTCATGTCTCTTGAAACTGTTATTCAGGCAAATACATAAAGTATGTCTTCCCCTGACCAAATAAAGGCCGTTGATAATTAGCACAATTCTCTCAGAGTTTGTTTAAAAAATTATTAATATAAAGAGAACATATTTCATGTATTTCATAGGAACAGTTTTAAGATGATAACCATAGTTCTTTGCTCCATTCCTTTCTTCCTCTTTTTTTCTGTTTAATTTTTATAAATATATAATTTCAATCCACTCTAGAAACACAGCCTTAATTCACCATTAGCCAAAATATTCAACAAGTAAAAAGTAAGACCACAGTTTCACAGGAGTATAAACAAGAACTAAAATAACAATCATATCACAAGATGCCCGTTTCATTCCTATACATTTTTAGTATTCTATATTAATTGCCACATATCAAAGAAAACTTGATTTTTGTCTTTTTGGGATTGACTTATTTAACTGAGCATAATGGTTTCCAGTTGCATCCATTTTGTTGGAAAAGACAGGATTTCATTCTTTTTTATGGCTGAGTAGTATTCCATAGTGTATACATACCACATTTTCTTTATCCAGTCATCAGTTGATGGACATTTGGGTGGATTCCATAACTTAGCTATTGTGAATTGAGCTGCAGTAAACATGGGGATACAGATAACATTCATATGCTGATTTTATTTCACTCAGGTAAATTTTCAGGAATAGGATGGCTGGGTCCTATGGATCTCTTTTCAGGTTTCTGAGGAATCTCCATGCTGTCTTCCACAATGGCTATACTAGTTTACATTCCCGCCAACAGTAGATTAGGGTACATTTCTCCCATACCCTCACCAGTATTTATTGGTTTTTGATTTTTGGATGATAGCCATTCTAACTGGGGTGAGGTGAAACTTCATTGTGGTTTTGATTTGCCTTTCCCTGATGGCTAGTGATCTTGAGCATTTTTTCAAGTGTCTGTTGGCCATTTGGATTTCCTCTTTTGAAAAATGTCTGTTAAACTCCTTTGTCCATTTTTTAACTGGATAGTTTGTTTTGTTGTTGAATTTCTTGAGCTCTTTGTAGATTCTGGATATTAATCCTTTATCATTTGCATAGTTTGCAAATATTTTCTCCCATTCCATCAGTTACCTCTTCTCTTTGTTGATTGTTTCCTTTGCAGTGCAGAAGCTTGTTATCTTGTTATAATCTCATTTGCCTGTTTTTGCTTTTATTGCCTCTGCTTCTGGGGTCTGTTCCAAGAAGTCTTTGCCGATGCAATGTCTAGCAGAGTTTCCCTGATGTTTTCCTCTAGTAATTTGATGGTATCAGGTTGTACATTTAGATCCTTGATCCACGTCGAGTTAATTTTTGTATAAGGTATAAGGTAGGGGTCTTGTTTCATACTTCTACACATGGAGATACAATTTTCCCAGCACCATTTGTTGAAGAGGCTGTCCTTTCTCCAGGGATTGATTTTAGCTCCTTTGTCAAAGATTAGTTGCTTGTAGATGCGTGGATTGATTTCCGGGGTTTCCATTTTGTTTCATTGGCCTACATGTCTATTTTTGTGTCAGTACCAGGATGTTTAGATTATAACCAACTTACAGTTGTTCTTGAAATTTGATATTATGATGCCTTTGGCTTTGTTTTTATTGTTTAAAGGTTGCGTTAGCTATTGGGATCTCTTGTGTTTCCATGTGAATTATAGCTTCTTATTTTTCTACATCTGAGAAGAATGTCCCTGGTATTTTAATTAGATTGCATTGAATCTGTAAATTGCTTTGGTTGGTATGGATATTTTGATATTGATCTTTCCATTTGATGAACATGGAAGATTTTTCCTTTTTTTTGTTTTCTTCTATTTCTTTCTTTAATGTTTTGTAATTTTCATTGTCGAGATCTTTCACATTTGTGGTTAAATTTATTCCAAGGTATTTAAATTTTTTTGTGGCTGTTATGAATGGTAGCTCAGTCTTTTTTTTTTTTGAGATTGTCTAGGAACAATACTGATTTCCATGAATGAAACTTAAAACATATGATGCATAATTACTACTACCACCTCAACCTAAGTTGAATTTATTTTTAACTTTTAACATTTTGATTATTGGAAAGGATATAGGTTATTGGAAAGGTTATAGGAAAAGATGAGTTGTAAGCTGTGATTTGTGTTTATTCTGTTTAGGAACTAGGAGGAGGTTAGGAATTAGGAGCTATTGCTGTTTATAAGGGTTATTTCTGTAGACTGTTGAAAGTTTCCAAATTCTCAAAGACAAAGGTCTTCTGACCTTTGGAATGCAGGTGTTTGCATAAGCTCACTTAGCTAATTGAAATGGTGCTCTCTTAAATCTGCCTAGCAGAATAAGATTCAGATTTATATTCAGCAAGTTTATGAATTAAATAAATTTTTTGTATGACTTTCTGGCTATCAGAACTGGACACTTTTAGTCTAGGAATTCTTTAGACTGAATAGAAATACAGGGTGAAACCTTTGTGGTTTGACATTGATGCCAGCAGCACTCTAGCCTCCTAAAATTCTATAGTGTATGACATGGCCTCCAAGAATCATGTAGGCTCTTGTAGTGACCTTCCTTTGTAGATGCATTCTGGGAGATAAGGTGTCATTTAAATGTTTCTTCCTCAGTGTGGAGATACCTTAGAAATCTGAATGTAGATCTGCTATATTGCCTAGCCATCCCACTCCTGGGAATTTACCCAAATGAAATGAAATCAGCTTATGAAAGAGTTATCTGTACCCCCATGTTTATTATAGCTCAATTCACAAGAGCTAAGATATGGAATCAACCCAAATGCCTGTCAACTGAAGACTGAATAAAGAAATTATGGGGGCAGGCGCAGCGGCTCACTAGGCTAATCCTCCACCTGCGGCACCAGCACTCCAGGTTCTAGTCCTGGTTGGGGCGCCGTTTCTGTCCCGGTTGCTCCTCTTCCAGTCCAGCTCTCTTGCTGTGGCCCAGGAAAGCAGTGGAGGATGGCCCAAGTGCTTGGGCCCTGCACCCGCATGGGAGACCAGGAGGAAGCACCTGGCTCCTGGCTTCGGATTGGCTCAGTGCGCCGATGGTAGCGGCCATTTGGGGGGTGAACCAACGGAAGGAAGACCTTTCTTTCTGTCTCTACTCACTAACTCTGCCTGTCCAAAAAAAAAAAAAAAAAAATTATGGGATATATACTCCATGGGATACTACACAGCAGTAAAAAAAAAAAAAAAAAAAAAAAGAAATCCTGTCATTTGCACAAATTGAATGAAAAACATTATACTTAGTGAAATAAGCCAGTCCCAAAAGGACAAATTCTACATGTTCTCCCTGATCTGTGATAATTAATAGAGCACCTAAAAGGTAGTCTATAGATGTGATTTAACACTTCAGGATGCAGTGACTTTGAACAGCCCTCATCTCAACTGATAAGGAGCAGTTTTTTTTTTTTCCTGCAATATTTTGTACTCTTTACTTAGTATAGAGTTAATCATTTGTGTATAAAGTTAATTGAAAACAGATCTTAGTAAAAAATAAGAATGGGAATAGGAGAGGGGGGAGGAGGAAGGGTAGGAGTGTTTATAGGAGGGCAAGTGCAGTGGGAAGAATCACTATGTTCCTGAAGTTGTATTTATGAAAAGAATGAAGTTTATATTCCTGAAATAAAAGGTTTCTGGGGAAAAAAATAAATGTGCCTTGCTATGATGAGACGTGGAAATTGGATTGGTGATTTAAAAAATAAATTATTTGTTTACAGTTTTCCCAAGTTGGTATCATCTTTTGCTTAAGGTATATTACATTGTTATTTGTTTTTCTGACAGTATTGGTAAGGAAAGCTAATAAAATTTGAAATGAACTTTCATGCCAACCCCCATTTAGCTAAGATGGGGATGTGAGTCAGGCTGTTCCTTGTGTAACACGAAAGTCCCACTGATTCTTCCAACCTCTGTGTGGCAGCCTTATATGTGGCAGATAGCTCACAAACATCATTTTCTAACAGATGAAGTTAAAAGTTATTCACATTCTTATTTCCTTTTTTTTTTTTTTTTTTTTTTTTTTTTTGACAGGCAGAGTGGACAGTGAGAGAGAGAGACAGAGAGAAAGGTCTTCCTTTGCCGTTGGTTCACCCTCCAATGGCCGCCGCGGCCGGCGCGCTGCGGCTGGCGCACCGCGCTGATCCGATGGCAGGAGCCAGGAGCCAGGTACTTCTCCTGGTCTCCCATTGGGGTGCAGGGCCCAAGCACTTGGGCCATCCTCCACTGCACTCCCGGGCCACAGCAGAGAGCTGGCCTGGAAGAGGGGCAACCGGGACAGAATCCGGCGCCCCGACCGGGACTAGAACCCGGTGTGCCGGCGCCGCTAGGCGGAGGATTAGCCTAGTGAGCCGCGGCGCCGGCTAACATTCTTATTTCCTGAGGCTAACAAAATCAGAGAGATAAAAAATATATTTAACCTAGCCAGCGCCGCGGCTCACTAGGCTAATCCTCCGCCTTGCGGCGCCAGCACACCGGGTTCTAGTCCCGGTCGGGGCGCCGGATTCTGTCCCGGTTGCCCCTCTTCCAGGCCAGCTCTCTGCTGTGGCCCGGGAGTGCAGTGGAGGATGGCCCAAGTGCTTGGGCCCTGCACCCCATGGGAGACCAGGAGAAGTACCTGGCTCCTGGCTCCTGCCATCGGATCAGCGCGGTGCGCCAGCCGCAGCGCGCCGGCCGCGGCGGCCATTGGAGGGTGAACCAACGGCAAAGGAAGACCTTTCTCTCTGTCTCTCTCTCTCACTGTCCACTCTGCCTGTCAAAAAATAAATAAATAAAATAAAAAAAATATATTTAACCTCAAATTTCTGGTGTATTTTGGTGGACATGTTTGGAACTCTTCACTTGTAGATCATAAAAACTGCTGCAGAGGGACCTACGAACCTCTCTCATTATTTCAGATTCCATGATGTAAAAAGCCACCCAGTGTTGGGTTGAAAAAGCAGTTTGCGGTCATCTGGTCGAATCTTTAAAAGCTATAGATAAAAAACTAAGGGAGAAGTGCTACCCTGTAATTTGGCCAAAGTTCCCCATCTGGAATCTCAGCTCTCCATTCATGCCCTTCAGTGAGATATCACAGACTTCCATCCTTCTGGGAGCAAGACAGGTATCAACAGCTGGTGAGTGAATGAGGTGATGCGGTTGGAGTTGTGGCCCAGTGAAAGCATAATTGTGTGCACTAACCAGGCTGCTGCCAAGTTATGTTTCCCATCCACTGACAAGAAGGACTGTGGGCCAGTGCTGCTTGGGACTTGTACTTTTTGGAAAGCAGCTGTATCTAGATCTGAGGATATTTATTTCTTAAGAAAAAATGAAATATCTTGAGTTTTAAATGTTGTCAATTTGTTTGAATTAAAAAAAAAAAACACAGTGTGGGCCAACATTTTCCTGGCCAAACAGAACAAGTCTGTGGGTTGAATTTGGCCTGCAGCCAGTGGGTGCCGGAGCTCTCCTTCCAGCTCATGATTGCTGGTTGTAAGCCTCTTTTCCGCACTCTGCAAACCGCAGCCTCGTGTTTGTAGATTCAAGTTCACTCATGGTGGGAGTGTTTACACCATAGAAATTGGCAAATGGTACAAATCTGGTTTTCCTTCTTCCTCAACAGTCTCCCAGCCCTATCCCCTGCCCCCATCATCAAAAACAATTGTTAAAACTTACATACCAGTGCATGCCATCACCAATTGGAGACTTTGTGTTTCACATTATAGAAGTTTCTTAGCTGAATTTGTTCTGATTTTTAGTGCTTTGTTTTTCATGAAAAGGTCTCAGATAACCTCCATCTGTATCTGATTTATTCTTATATTTTTGTGAGTGTTGGATTTTCTCCTTATTTGTTCCACACTATAGTTGTGGGGAGGTAGAATTCCAATCTATGCAGTACGTGATATATTACAGGTATTATGGTACATTTCATAACAGACATTTGATTGAAATAACCTGAAGGAAATGGTGCTTGATTTATAAAAAAAGAAGCCATATAGGCGTACTCTAAAATGTTTGTGAAAAATGAAATTAAAAGATAGTGTGAGGACAGATGTTTGGCCTAGTGGTTAAGACTCTACTTCGGACACCTGTATCCCATATCACAGTGCTTGAGTTTGTGTCCCAACTCTGTTCCTGAGTCCAGCTTTTTGCTACTGCAGACCTTGGGAGCCAGCTGGTGATGGCTCAAGTAGTCGGGTCCCTGCTACCCATTTGGGAGACCCAGATGGAGTTCTGGGCTCCACCTTTAGTCTGGTCTACTGTGCTGGGCATTTGAGAGTAAACCAGAAGCTGGAGGTTTGAACTCTGTTTCTCTGCCTCTCAAATAAAATAAATAAATTTTTTTAGGATAATACATATTTTCCATAAACTTTCTGAAGAGCTCTCATGTATATTTGTCTCACTTAGGAAAACTAATCCCTTTCAAAATTAGCTAGTCAAATTCATGGAGATGATAGCAATTCTTTACTCTCCGTGGGAATTAGAAACACTCTAGGGGTATACCTGAGGGCTTATCATGTCAGAAAGTATTTCTAGAGAAATTTCAAGGTTTGGTGTTACATTTTCAATTGGCAACCACGCTAATACAGATAGTAAATAAATAATCTCTATAATTATCAAGAAAAACAAAGATACCTAATTGTATATAATTTGATTTAATAGTTTGATAACAGTTGTCCATGTTCAGTTCTGTATGTGAAGTATCAGCAATAAAAGAATATGTCAGCATAAAACTAAAGCAGGAGTGAGTGGTCAATGGAATTAACAATACTAGGCAAGAATACCTGCATTCCAGAATAAGTGAAATACTGAGTGAGCCATAAAGGTGCCATTGAGTTTAAACGGTTACTGTGGCCTCTATTAGACCTTAGGTGGTTTATTTAGCTCTCCCTGCTTGTTATTAATTATTTTTATAAATTTATAGGAAAGGCACCTGGTGCTGTTGCACAATAGGCTAAGCCTCTGCCTGCAGTGCTGGCATCCCATACGGGCACCAGTTCTAGTCTTGGCTGCTATTCTTTCATTCCAGCTCTCTGCTATGTCTGGGAATGGAATAGAAGATGGCCCAAATGCTTGGGCCCCTCACACATGTGGGAGACCAGAAGAAACTCCTGGCTCCTGGCTTTGGATGGGCCCGGCTCCTGGCTTTGGATGGGCCCAGCTCCGCTGTTGCAGCCATTTGGGGAGTGAACCTGTAGATGGAAGACCTTTCTCTCTGTCTCTCCCTCTTTCTGTAACTCTACCTCTCAAATAAGCAAAATCTTTAGAAAATATTTATAGGAGAAAAACTCTATTGTGAACCTCAGGAAGTTGATCATAGTTCTTTAACTAGAAGATAGTTTTATATATTGCTTTAAATAACATGATTTCTAGAAATAGACATATAAATTCTGGGCTTCCTGACTTACTTGCTATGTTTCCTTATTTCTTGGTGCCTATTCTTTATTAATAAATTAGAACTTAAAACCAATTTATTTTATTTATTTATTTTGAAAGAGAGAGAACGTGAGAGCTTCCATCCACGGTTTGCTCCCTAGAGGGCTATTAAGGCCATGCTGAAGCCAGGAGCCTGGAACTCCATTTGGATCTCCCATGTGGGTGCAGGGACCTAAGTTCTTGGGCCATCTTCTGCTACTTTCCCTACGGCATAAGCAGGGAGTTGGGTTGGAAGTGGAGTAGCCAAGACATGAACTGGTGGCCGCATGGGATGCTGGTGTCACAGACAGTGGTGTTACCTGCAGTGCCACAATGCCAGCCCAGAATTTTTACAAATTTACATTGAGATCGTGCATATAAAATGCTTGTTAACACAGTTCCTGGTCTTGTGTTGCTTGCTGCTGCTGCTGTTATTACCATTATTTATTCAACAATGCTTGTTCCAGTGGTATTTATGGTTATAATAATTAGACTTGCACTATCAGAACTGGGGTAGGCTTATGGCCCAGTGATTAAGACACCTCTTAGGATACACACATCCCATATCGAAGTGTCTTGGTTTGAATCCTGCTACTGCTTCTGTACCAGCTTCCTGCTAAAGCACACTCTGGAAAGCGACAAGTGCTGGGTTAATTATCTGGGTCCCTGCTAGCCACATGGGAGACCTAGATTAAATTCTGGCCTTCTGGTTTTGGGCTGGTCCTGTCCTGACTGTTGTGAACATTTGGGGAGTAAAGAAGTGGACAAAAGAGCCCTCTCTGAATCGCTGTCTTTCAAATGAAAATAAAATAAATGAATAAATTTTAAAATCAAAACTGAAAAATTTTTACCTAGCACTAATGCTTTTATCTTCCAAGCTTCCAAAATGTCCTTTTATTCCCAGAACCATAGAATATCTACTTTTAGTAAATTATGGTCCTTAGATGATGCTGGCAACTAAGATTTAAAGTTCTGTTGATGAATCATGGGTCTGTCTAGGTTTAGGCTGATTCCCCCATCCCACTCACCTCCTGCTGCTAGTAGAAAATGGTTATGTAACATGATTGTGGCTTTAGAATAAGAGAGAGTGTTAAAACCTGGGCATTTTCAAGTATTTTCTCATCTAATTATTGTTAAATTCAGCCACCCGTATTCTGGAACTTTTTTACTTTCTTGCCTTAACTTGATAAGTATTGTACATTTCTGAAAGATATTTGGGTAAATACCAATTTTACAGTCAGCTATATCAGGAAGCAGATTGAGTCTAGAAAATATGTGAGGTCAGGTGTAAGCCTTCCGGGGCATGAAGATTTTATAGGATGCCCCAGATCATCACATGAGTATGAACATTGATTTTAGTGTTTAATGTAGGTATTAATCAAATTTGAAGAATGAGTCCTTTTAAAATGATCTTGAAATCATCCATCATACTAGTACTGATTATGAAAAGACCTTGCGGTAAACACAACAAAGTCATATGAACTTTTTTAAAGAGAATATATTTATTATTCCCTAAGGCTTTGGTTTTTATTAATTACAATGTACTCTAGAATGCTGCCTTCAATTCCTTTAATTTATCTTATTTCTGCAGTTCTGCTGATCATATAATTGCACTACTGAAATGGCAAAACAATAATTCTTCTCCATCCTTTTCTACTTTGTTTATCATAGAGCATTTCTTCCTCTAGATTCTAGGTCAAAGAGAGGTTTCTAGGTGTGGACTTACTGTGCTTAATCTGCTTGGGTTAGATTTGAATAAAAGTTTTTAAGCAGGTTAGAGATCTTTCATTTTTAATTAAATTAATTAATTTGAGAAAATGAGATGGACAGAAAAAGAGAGAGCTTTATTACTGGTTCACTCCCTAAATGCCTGCAACAGCTGGGACAGGGCTGGATTGAAGCTAGGATCAAGAGACTCAATCCCATGTGGGTGGCAGGAATTCAGCTCCTTGAGCCATCATTGCTGCCTCCCACAGCCCTGCATTAGCAGCAAGCTTGAGCCATGAGCTGGAGCTGGGGGTTGAACATAGGCACACAGATAGGGGATGCGGCCACCCTCACAGATGGCTTAACCACCAGCCTAAATGCCTACCCCAGATCTTTGTTTAAATCTAAAAAAATTGAATAATGCACTGGAAAAAAAATTGCCTATAACCAAAGACTATGGAAGTAAAAACCATAATTATCGCATGGATTGTGCTTTTGTAGGACAATTATTTGCCATATAACTCTTCTGAAGTGTGAAAACAAGATTTGGTTAGTTTTATTTCATCTGCTAGAGGTGTGTAAGAAGTCTAAATTTTGTACATTGTCATGAAAAATATTTTATTCATGCAGTACCTTTTTGGACAATTGTATTCTGCACTGTATTACAATGGCACAATAAATTGCTGAATACACTGTCTGCTGAATATGACTTTACTATGAAAAATTTGATGCATAGGGAGGGAAAGGTTGGAATATATCAACCTTTTCTGACAAGGGACTTTGAATTTTGACCTAATACAGGTGACCTTTGTGCGCAATAAAAGTGAGCTTAATCTTGAGGTTAAGGTTGAGGTGAATGGCAGGGCAATGTGGTGGAGCTTATGATGACTTGAGGTGCTTCAGAGCCTACCCAGCTATTGGCTAAATGGGAGTCTGGTACCTTAAAAAAAAATTAACGTTTTTCAAGAAGCTTACTTATAGTAGATTGTTTGGTTCTTTAACACTACCCCAAAGCTCAACTCTGTGTTTTAATTGTGGTAAGTTCACCTGTTTCTATAAAGTTTACTATTTCTGAGTGATAGTTATGATTGTGCCATTATTTTCTGTTCTGTGGATGAGCTATGGCTAAAAATAAAAATGTTCTATGGCTTATAGAAAAGACAACTGACATATATAAGCTTGGAAGTTAAAAATACATGTTTTTTTAAGGTGTTTTTTCTTTGACAAGTTGAACTTTTGTCATCTAACTTTGGAACTGTTAGAAGAATTTTTAAGTAGTTTATGCCTTTGTACAGATTATAATTAAGAGAACTCACATAACTTGTTGTCTTAAAAGGCTCAGATAATTTGAAGAATGGCTATTGCCTTGGAATTTCCTTTGAAGTGCTTTGGCTAATCCCCTTACATTATAATATACAGAGCAATAAGGTCGTATAAAATATTTTAAAGACTTTGCCTGATGTATCTAAAAAGCAAATTATTTTAAAACATAGATTTAGCAATTAAGTCCTTTGCTATCAAATACCTCAACTGTTTTGTCATAAATGAAATTATACCTCAGCAAATATCAGGGGAAAAAATCAAAAACAACCCTTCCAGTGTTGTAGTATCTGAACACCTATTGAATATTCTGCCCAAATAATTGGTTGAGACAACAGATAGCTGAGGAGAGTGTCAAAGACTCTAATGGAAAGAACTTTGCCTCTTCTAATCGAGCCTGCAAAATATATTCCCTGGGACTGATCAGCTCTGAAGCGCTGAGGTTTGATGATTGGAATGGCAGGAAACCATGCTTTCAGGACATAACGAATTGACGAGGCCATCCATCATTTGTTAGCCTACGCTGAAACGTGGGCTATGTGTGCAGAGGCCTGTGATTTAGTAAATACTTGGGAGATGAATAGAGCTTACACACAGGGGAAGATAGTGCTGTCCTTCAGCAGCCTGAGACCAGGCGCCTGCTGAGAAGGCCATCTGACGGCGCATCATCAGTAACCGGCCTGTCACAGTCAGCGGTGCCCACCGACCATTGCCAGTATATTAAATGCATTTTTAATATCTGCTTCAGTAGATTTAATGAAGAAAATTTAGTTTCCATACTCCAAGCACTGCTTCCTCAAGTGTTCTAAAGCATGGACTCTTAGCTACACAAAAAAGGGAGAAGAACGTGCTGGCAGTTAGGAGAGTTCACAGATAAAGGAAACAGACAAAATAACCTGCAACCACAAAATTCTGTTAGCTGTTGGCATTTTTTCGATGTAAAAAATATTATTTTAACAAGAGGCTTTGGATTAATTTCTTAGCTCCTAATTCCATTTTCTCACAGGCCCTTTTTCTGAAAGGATTCAATCTGGTAGCAAAGTGATGTAAATCGCAACAGTCAACCGCCTACTCTGAAAGCGAATGGTAATGGAAGAATATTATGATTTGGCATAATTTGCCAAGTACACAGAGAGACTCAATTTTAAATTACTTTGTGTTTTGACTTACTACTGTTTGATTTTTAGGATGTTTCATAGTAGGATTTTTCTGAGTTACTTCTAAAATTTTGAATATTGAACTTTACCTGTTAACTTGTTAATTAAGTTAATAATTTTTGTATGATAGCTCGCAGAACAGTTCATAACAAATGCAAAAAAAATCATCAACTTGCTTTAAAAGTGCTCTTATACTTTCTCAGACTATGTTTCTTCAAACATTGCAATTTTAAAATGTTCTATTTTTATATTCAGGCAAAATGTAGAGGTTCGTTCTTTTTAATGAGTTCAGTGCTGACATTATTTACTACAAAGCAGCAAGACAACCAATTAGATATTGTTGCAAGCATGCACTTTAAAGGTTTCTCCTCTTTAAAAAAAAAAATCCAGAATATGCTCTCACGTTCACAGGAGAAGAAGCTACAGAATGGGACCTATAAATCTGATTCCTGCATGTGTCAAAACAGTAATGTATTAAATGCATATTATTATAAAAATTTAAGACATGTCTTAAACACACTTACATTTTTATAACACATGGCAATATTAAATAATACATTTCCTTGTTAGCATCTGTTTGCCGTCATTGTTGGCAAGACCTATGATTTATTGCTTAAATTAATGACCAAGACCATTTTGGACCTGATATATGCCCCTAAGCTTATTACATCACTAAATAAAATAAAATGTATGCACTTGTGACAGAGTTATTTTTATAATTGTTTATCCCTTTAAGTGCCCTATTCAGTGATTCACTGAAAGGTTCATAATGGTTGGCTTGTAACCAGAAAATAATCTCAGAAAGGCAAAATATATTTCTTGTCTTGAAATAAAATGCTAGAGTGATGGTGATGATAGGGGTCCCAGCAAGAATTTGCAACACTCAAACTCATTCTTTTCTTCCATGCTCTCCATGAACTCTTACTGAATATTTTGGACATGTAGCCTCCCTACCTCCATCCCAAGGCTGTTAATTCTAGAGCTCATGTTCGTATAAACCATCCAATATTGGTAATGCGACTGTAGTGACACATGGCTGCAAGGGTTAAATTGTTCTTTACCTGGAATTTTCCAGGTGCTGTTATTACCATATATTAAACTGAGCAATATTATTCTCCTGTTTTTAGTTCTTTTCTTCTGGGAGATTGGAAGTTGACTGGTTTTTTGTATTGAACTCTATTTGACTTCATAGTCTTTACCTTTCCTTTCTGAGGGCGTGATATGATAGACCCTTTAGTATTTTCACGGTAACCTGGTATCCATCTAAAGTCACTGTGCTGCCTGACTTGCAATGTAGTGTGTTATATGGCTTCATGGTTTTCCTGGTCCACGGGAAGTCTCTCATTGACTGCCAGCTCTCCTGTCATGTGATGGCAAGGTCAAGTTTTCGAGAAGTGTAGCTTTGCTTCTGGACTGCAGCATGTACACCTTGAAGCATATGGAACTCCTTTGGGTACCTGTGAGTATTGTCTTGGGAGGATGATTCCGTAGGTTCTTTGGAACAATTCTCCTTTACTTTATGACTCATAAATGAAAACAAAACTTAGTTCTGAAGGAAGGTGATTTCCTTGTCTTGTCCTCATCTCACTTTTACTGCATTAAATCATGGAAACTTTGTGTTTTCCTCAATAGTCTCTCCTAAGGCAGTTTTTCATAGTTCTCTTTCAATGATCGGGCCAAGAAATGTTCTTGTTTTCCTTGAGAATCTACATTGATCTTTTCTATTTCAGGCTCTCATCTCCCGTTTCTGATCTTTTTAACTATCCTTTTCATCTTATTTTCCTTGTCTGGGAGACCTGTCCCCAGATAAAATGTTTTAAAGGAAAACAGATTTTAAAAAAGAGTCTCAAGTGCCACTTCTAGTTTATTTCCCTCCCTCTTCTTCCCTCACTCCACCCTCTTTTCCCAGTCCCTCCTCTCCCCATCTGTTCCTCTTCCTACCCGCCTTTTTTTAAATCCCTTGAATGTTAGATTAAAGCCACCAAGGATTTTGTTTGTTTTGACCACTGTTGTCACTCTTACCTGTTCATTTAGAATGTATACATTCTTCTCTTTTGCTTTCTGTCCCACTGATCGTGAATTCCTTTGGGTAGGAGCTGTGTGTTTTGCTGTGATGTTATCTTCTATCACCTCCTTTAGTGCCTAGACTGTTTTGTGTTGCTTTTGGCATTCAGTGACTTCTTGATAATTTTCTGATGTGCTTCTTTTTATGATCTCTTTTGAGGGGAAGATTTTAGAAGTGTGTTTGTTCTTTCTGGCCAACATTGTATCCGTTGCCACACAAAGAACTAACTATTCTTTTCTGAGATTGTTTGTTAAGTACCCGCTGTCTGGATCAGGATATTTAAGTCCTATTTAAAAATATTAAAATATTCAGTAGGCAGCTAAGTGCTTGGCCTCGTGTTCTACTTAACACTAAATGAAAGTAAAATATAACAGAGGCATGGAACCATTTGTTATGTTTTAGTATATGAAGCAATGGCTGTGTAAACCTTAACCTTGTAATTTTGTTCCACTTTATCTTGCAGCTGTAAGAGTAATCAAAATAAATCACAAGAGGTGAATAAATATTTTCCAGTACTTTCTCTGTGTTTTCAGAAGTGATGGTTGATCCATGAAATTTTAGTAAGTGTATTAAATAAAACAATATGATGTGCACAGTGTCAGATCTGATAAATTATTCGGTATAGACCATTTATACAACATATGTTGAGCTGCTACGTGAACAGCTTAATGACTACAAATTATGTTAATCTGTCTTGCCATTTTTATATTTTGTTAAAAATTGCGCTGTTTGTATCATAGAAAGTTATATATTTGTACGTTGAGGGGGAGGGCAGGGATAAGAAGAAGGCATAAGAGAGGTGCAGGTCATCTCCATGATGTTCTGACAGTGATCCAGGGCTCCTCAGCTGTGCAGTGTACATAACACAGATGTTGGGGAGTCATCTGTCAGCCATGCCTCTCCTATGGAGTTAAAGTTCTAGAGGGAAAAGAATTTGACACAGTGCTGTCACTGTTACATTTTCACAATAGAAGAGCATGCAAATATTGAACCTCCTGCTTAGCAGTAGTGCCCTGTCTAATGTCTGTGCTGGTTAGAATAAAAAATCATGGGTGCATCTTGGGCTCAGAGATCTGACAAAGGTCATGCTATGTTGGGCATTTGAATTGGAAATTGTCTGGACTTAGATTTTATAAAGCTCCCACTGTTGTGTGTGGGGAGAATTTCAGCAGGGTTTTGTCCCTAGAGAGGCCTCTTAGGCCCTTTTCTGTCCTATGAATGAATTTAGATGTGAGGTTACTCCTGCCTTAAAACTGTTAAGTTCATTTTGCATACATCCCTAGAGAGAAAAACTGGCAGATGCTTTTATCTTGGAAGTGTTTAAAAGAAAACTGCAGAGCAGGAACAAGAGAGAAAAGGGGCCCTGTGTGGAGTCCCAGAACATTTTGGAAATGGCCAATATGCAGTTTTCATCAGTATGAAGGCGGGGTGCAATATGGTGCCTGTAGCTCACAAGGGAATATGAATGTTGATTAAGCATACTCCCAGGCTTTGAAATTCTGAAAGCAGTGTCAGAATAATGGATGTTGAGCAAATGTCAAGCATTTGTTAATTTCTCTGTTATTTGGAGTTTATCTACCATGATCAATCAAATAAACTAGTGCTTCTCTCTTGTGGCATGTGTCATTGATATGGTGATTAGGTGGCTAGAGAGACCTTCTGCTTTTTTTTCCAGGTAACAGATTATAAACGAGCAGACAGAGCTTTTCAGTTAAAGATTTGTTTATGGCTTGGTTTAGTAGAAATTTGTATATTAACTGAGTACTTTGGTGGCAGTATAAAAATCATCAGTCATATGTATTGTGGTGCCATTTGTACTACCAGAGCTAGTACCAGTGTCATGGTTTCTAACTAAATATACTTTCTAGTAGTTTATAAAACTTTGATGTAAAACTGGTTGAAAGAAATAGATCCTGAATGAATTCCAACTTATTAACATTTATGGGTTTTCAATCCATTTTTGGTTTTGTCTTTTCCAATTCCAACAGTTAATTTTTAATTTATTTAATGACTTTTAGTCTCAAAAGACAGTAAATGGATTAATTTTATGTGAATCAAAGTAATTTTTTCTGTTATTTTTAGGAAATAGCACTACACCATTTTGATGTCCCCAGTAAGGACATCAAAAATAAATAAAAAAGAACCAAGAGGTCCTTTTCAGCATTTGCTTAACTGTGAATTTTCATGAAGTGCTAACATTTTGAGATGTGGGGGGGATGGTTCTCTCTTTAAAATGTGAATGATTTTACCAATTGGCCTTTCATTAGAAATTAACACTAGGTACCCTGATAGGACCTAATATGGGACACAAGGTGATCTTTAGCTGGAACTTTGCTAGCTGCATCAAACCCGACTTGTGATTAGACTTGTTTTTCTTCTTTGCATATTTCCCACTTTCTTTTTGTGATTTGCAGCGTGTAGTCTTATGATTCAGGTTGAGATGGTTCCAACGCCTGCCAGCCTTGACCACATCCAATAAGGAGGTCTGTGATCTTTGGCACCGATAAGTGTGTAAAACTGGACTTCCTGAAATGGTCTGACCTCCTCTTGTTAAACCTCAGTGAGCTTTCCCTTCAGGACATTCCCAGCTAAGCAGCCACAGGGCACTGTATTCACCCCTCAGTGAAGTGCCTTTGTGATTCCTGGAGGGCTCTGATTTTCTCAATCTATTGTGATGTCCCAATTTGATTATTATGGCAACTTCCAGGGCAGAACATTTTGAGCTTCCTTTTCAGGTTATGATGCTTAATCTTGACCATCAACACTTAGCTGTTGATTTTGGCCTTCTTTGGGACTGCACAGAGCAGTAAGCTCGACTGCTGTCCCGCCTCCAGCATCATAAAAACAGACATAGTCCTGACTGGCTTTTCTAGACTGTCCTCTGAAAGCCTGTTGTGGACATGCATCACTGAACCATTAACTTATGTCTTACCCTGAATACCCAGGCTGCTACCTATAGACAGCTCTCAGTTGTTTTTTTTTTTTCCTGTTCACAGTGATGAGGCTCTTGTTCCTAGATTAGATTAGAAAATTATTGTTTCATCACAAAAGAATATGAGTTTCAGTTACTTTTGGCTCTTAAGCATATGTACGCAGTCAGTTCTTCCCAGCTGTCCAGTGGGATGGGCTGACAGTTTTGGTAGGTGGTCTGCCCTAGAGGCTATATTAGCCCCTATATCTCTTGTCTTCCATTTAACCCTTCTAATGTCCTTGGATAACAGTCTTTTTCTCTCTACAGTAATGATTCAGCTTTTAAAAAGTGCTAGAACAGGGACTGGCACTGTGATGTAGTAGGCTAAGCTTTTGCCTGCAGGGCTGGCGTCCCGGCTTCCCGTTGTCCTGTTTAGGCACCATTTCAAGTCCTGGCTTCTCCTCTTCCTATCCAGAGCTCTCCTATGGCCTGGGAAAGCAGTGGCAGATGTCCCAAGTGCTTGGGCCCTCGTACCCAGGTGGGACACCCAGAAAAAGCTCCTGGCCCCTGACATCAGATCAGCCCAGCTCTGACCATTGCAGCCATTTGGGGAGTGAACCAGCAGATGGAAGACTTTTCTCTCTGTCTCTCTTCTCTGTCAGTAACTCTACCTCTCAAATAAATAAATAAAATCTTGTATTTTTTTAGAAAAAGAGCTAAAACAAATACTATTTCATATTAGATACACATTCTAATGATAGCCAAACACTTCTGGGACTTTTCTTTTAGCAAGTGTTTTTAGAGCATATGTCACAACCTTTTCCATATTTCCACTGCAGACCAACCTGGATACTTTGAAAATGGATTTGGTATTGGGAGACAGACAAACATAATTACATTTGATACATGAGGGGATCCATGCTATAAGGTGACCATAAAGTCTGGAGTCACGGTTATTTTGTAGTGTGTTGAAATTCAGCAACAACACATCTTTTGTTATGTATTTGTCTATTTTTGACATGGTGGTCACCCTCACCCTGTATTTTGGTACAGTATGAAATGTGACTGTGAAGTTGGCTTTCTGCTGCAACTGACAAACTGATTTCAAAGTGATTCCTAATGATAGGTTAGCTTTTGAGCAAAGGCAACATCATTGGTGGTGAGTATACAAAAGACACTAATACTTTGGCCAAAAATAATTTGAGTAGATGAGTTTACGTTCTGTTAGTTGAAGAAGTCCGTTATATGACTTTATTGTACTGAAGCACAGATTCTCTTTAGCTATTAACTATTATTTTATGTTCCCCTTTTCTCTGTGCTCCTACAGTGTCACTTAACTACTATGTAGGTAAAGGGACTTAAATTTCTTCTTAAACTGTTTCGGTTACCCAGGTCTGGTGATTGTTACTAAGGCGGGCTTCATAGGGGAAGAAGAAAAGTGAAGGGTTAGATAATCTGTTAACTAGATAGTCTTTGAATACTAGAGAGGCGGCTCAATATGGGATTTCCAGTTAAGTGAAAAGAAATTATTTGCTTAGAAAATAAGACTATACTAATCCTGGAATTTTATCCTGCAATTCAGGAAACATTTTCATAAAGCTTTCTCCTTTTTCTGGCATTATTAGTATGGGGAAACATGGAGATGCTCATTTAGGCTCCTGTTTGGGATGGAGTTTGAAATAGGGTGAAATTCATCCATTATTTATTTTTTTGTATGGACTTTCTGGTTATTTAATAATTCTAGTTAATTCAGGGTAACATTATGAGGTCTTTGTTTCCTAATATATCACTGAAACTAATGTTTTATTTCAGAATAAAGAGGTCAGATTCTTCATTCTATTTTTAAGGGATTTATACTTTCTGTGGAGTTGGTAGAATCCCTACAAAAGGTTAAATGGGGAGACAGAACCCTGAAAAGAGAGTTGTTTGTGTGTTACAGTAGCACACTTTCTGCTACACGTTATGTTGATCTGCATTCATGAGACAACAGTGGGCTCTTGACTTGGTTGGATGCAAACTGATTTAAACGTTTTTTTTTTCACAGTGTTTAAGTAGTAGAGATGGCACTTTTGGTAGCTAAGTGTCATTTGATTCTCAGTAATTGTATATCGGATTTTAAAGCTGTTTCAGGCAAAGTATTATTAGGAGATAGGTTCCTGCAGCAAACGTGAAAAACCTTCAGAATATTTGGGATTCAAACAACTAGGCAAGGTGTGATATGAAACTTGGGCTGCTTGCTTTGTACTTCAATGCTGAGTTCTACCCTGAAGAGGGTAGTTACACACAGAGATGTGCACATGACACATGCAAATACTAAGTACAGTAACAGCATGAGGTCTGTGTCATTAACAGTAATTTATGTAATGAAAGCCACCTGGCTGGAGTTTTTTTATAATTAATTGCTTGTAAAAAATAAATTTAAATATAATTTATAGTTTCCTAAATGTGATTACTGAATAGACCCAATAGCAAACATTTTAAGAAAAGGCAATTTCATAATTTACTAATTTGACTTTTAAAAAGAATATATATATATTTTAGTAAGTATCAGATGAAAATATTTTTGGGAGGCAGTCCTAAGAGTGTAATCAAGTCCTGCTTGCTTTAATTCAAATGCTAATTTGGAAATAATCTCACTAGCTTAACTTTTATATTATATTTACATCTCTCAAAATAGTTTCAATTTAATATACACAGAAGGATATCTGCTTAACAGTGATGTAGTA
This sequence comes from Oryctolagus cuniculus, assembly GCF_964237555.1. Taxonomy (NCBI): domain Eukaryota; kingdom Metazoa; phylum Chordata; class Mammalia; order Lagomorpha; family Leporidae; genus Oryctolagus; species Oryctolagus cuniculus. The sequence continues at coordinate 59,598,800 of NC_091443.1, forward strand.
AAACTCCTTAGGAAAAGATGTTTTTATGTATTCTGTAAAATTCCAATTATCTTTTGAAAAAGATTATATGTGGGGGAAAAACATGTAAGCACATAAGATGAGCCATCATATGCCGTGGTGATAATAAGAGGCATTGCCTAGTAGATTTACCAAGCATGATATCATTAATTTAAGAAGGCTTTACAGTATTTCTTTTTGTTTATGTGGCCATATATATCAGCTGCCAAAGAGTTACTTTTTCTGATGTAGTGGAAAATATTAGTGATTCAAATGATGTAACGAGAAAGGGGGCTTTACAGCCCTGTGCCCTGTGCTTTTATTTTTGAAAAGGAACAAGGAAGAAGGAAGGAGGAAGGAAGGAAGAACTTTATTTATGGCTTTCTGTTTCAGACGTAATCATTGTTTACTGACAGTTTCTCAAACTCTATGAATCTGACTTTTTAAATTCATATCCCTTTCCTAAGTATTTTCACTAAGAACTGTATCCCTTAGATATCCTATGTATAGCAGTGAAATTACCATCAGTGTCAATTTATGAAATGTGTGTGATACTTTTGCAAAGGATTAATATTTCAAAGGAGAATTTGTGTGGCTTTGAGCTACAGATTTATAAAGATAAATTTTCCTCAATATATGACCAGTAGCATTTTGCCTTCACTGATTTAGTAAAGTTTAGACAAATCAATAATGTTATGTTTGTTGGACTTAAAAACATGTTTGTTTGTTTGTTTGTTTGTTTTTTTCCTGGAATTTTCTTTGTTCTTTGCATAAACTCAACTAGGTCATGAAAACCCTAGTTCTGGTAATTAGTAGAATTATGTGTTTACTGCTTATATGATTTGGGGAGTCCATGCAATGAGGTACCTGTGTTCACTGGGATTGTCTGTAAAGAATAAAGATTGTGGTTTCTGCATGTGGTCAGGGTGTGACCACTATCCATCACCTCAGCAGCAGACATCAGGTTTATTCTTGCTTCATTTCCGAGGTCTAGTAATCCCTCAAGAATTCCAACTGTTGTTGACTGTTCCCATTTACATCACCGAAGAAAGCAGCTTTGCAACAGGTGCAGCTGGATACTAATTGTAGAGTGTGCTTAATCTATCCAGAAGAGAGAGTGGCTCCAAATTTGGTATCTTAGAGAGTGGAGTGACCTTTTAAAGTCCCAGGATGAGAATTGCCAACAATTGCAACAGGCTAATTATACCCACAAGGAGTTGTGAAGTGCTTTTAAGTTTCTCTGTGCACCTAGAAGTTCAGTGAATGGCTTGAAGTCATTAACATATAACAGATGCACTCCCTTTTCAAGGGCTCCTGTGATAAGTTTTGATTGTAGAAGTGGGAATTTGACCTGTGGCTTATCACTTGCTTCATTAGCTTGTTGGAGGACAAGAAATGTGTATGGAGGGGGGTGCTGTGTATATATGTGTGTGTGTGTGTGTGTGTGAGAGAGAGAGAGAGAGAGAGAGAAACAGAGACAGAGAGAGACATGAGTGTTATCTTACCCATGTACCAGAATTCCATCTGCCTGCTTTATTCTGCTGATGAAGTCACAGGAGATAACCTTGATGCTGGCTTTTGCAAAAGCATATTGTGCATTGTGCATATGTATGTATTTTGTGTATAAGTATATAGTATATTCGTATGTTTCACATCTACCTTAATTGAACATGGTTATTCCAAAGTTTTCAATGATTTGATTATATTTGAGAAATACTGGCTTCCATGTGATTTCTGATCTTTTTAATGAAGAAAATACAAAGTATACTTTTTAGTTTACAAAGATGATAGGAAGTTTGATTTCTACATTTCCATGAAGATGACTACATTTTGAAGTGGGGGGGGGTAGGGAAATTCAGTTTGGATTTTATCTTAAATGGACAGAAGTGTGCTTCCAAAAGAATGAACAAATGATAGAGGATCCCCCATGAGATGATGTGGAAATGAAACACAAAGGGCTTCATGCAGTGAAACCCATGACTTCAGCACTTAAATGAAATTGTATTATCTAGTTGAAAAATCATCCAAAATAAGACACAAAAGATTAGGTTAAGAAGCTTCTCACTAAAACTAGTCTTGGGTAATTTAATTCTCTGTCGCAGGATCTCTGTATTTACCTGCTTTAATAGCTGTTTGAATTCCTTAGTAGACTGTATGCCTAAACTTTATTTTAAAATGTTTTCTGCTAAATTAAAATCTGTTTAGAGAAGTCACTATTCCTTTCATCCCAAAAGGTGTTTTGTGGATTTTATATTCCCAAAGGTCATAATCATATTTAGCTGTGTTCCTGTCAATTACCAGCAAGCTCTTTTTGTACAATTAAGGGGTGGTTCATTTACTCTAAGTGAGGTTGCCACCTGTCTAGGGATGAACTCAAACAAATTGGAAGTCTCAGAGAGAGTTTTGAGTTTAAAGCAGAGTTTTATTCTACTACCATTTCTGTGATAGTATTTTCTCAATCAGTGGTACTAGTGGCAGGAGATGTTTTCTTGGCCCCTGTGTTTGGGAGGTTGTTAAACTGTGTTGTTAAAACTAAAGGTGGGACCAACATTGTGGCATAGTGGGTTAAGCCACCACCTGCCATGCTGGCATCCCATAGGTATGCCTAGTCAAGTCCTGGCTGCTCCATGTCCTATCCAGCTCCCTGAATAATATACCTGGAAAAGCAGTGGGAGACAAGGTGACTGCTTGGACCCTGCCACCCACATGGGAGACCTGGAAGAAGCTCCAGGTTCCTGGCTTCAGGCTGGCCCAGTCAGGGGGAGGGAGAGAGAGAAAGATCTTCTCTCCACTAGTTCTTTCCCCAAACAGCCACAATGTCCAGGGCTGGGCCAGCCCGAACCCAGGAACCCAGAGCTTCTTCCAGGTGTCCTGTGTGGATGCAGGGGCCTAAGTACTTGGACCATTTTCCTCTGCTTTCCTAGGCAGATTAGCAGGGAGCTGGATCTTAAGTGGAGCGGCCAGGTGCTGAACTGGCACCCATATGGGATGCTGGCATTGCAAGTGGAGGCTTAAACCACAAAACCGCAGCTCCAGCTCCTAAATATAAATCTTTTTTTTTTTTTAAACTATAAGTGTTTCTGGAAATCTGGGAATAGTAGATACAATCATACTTGATACCCACTGAAAATGAGCTGGAAGGATCTTCTCATATCTCTTGTTTCCACTCCTGTTAACTTATCATCTCATTGGATAGGTGAACAGTGGCATCCCTAAACATGGATAGTTTGGGGACAAGGATTGTGTTCATGGAAATATTGTCATCCCATCTAGTGTCTCAGGGAAATAAAACATAAAGAATATTAATGATGTGGATCACAGGAGAATATGTACTTTTACAGTATTTAAAGTGAGCTGTGGGAAATATCAAATTTGGTAAAGGACACACTTTGTTTAAAAGATTTCTAATATAGTATGTACAATAAAATACCTTACTTCATGTGACCTAATGTACATTTGACTGCATTCCATCTAGGGCCTGGTTTCATTAGAATTGGGCCCATGAATCAGCACCAACTTTGCTGAGATCTATGAGTGTCTCTCCTGGCCTCCTTCCCTTCCTTCTTTCCAATTTGAAATTGAATTTACTGTATGTTGTATAAATACTGTTTTTTCTTTTAATATTGCAGTTTATCTTATGGAGATACAATTCACTTATTATAGCATTCATTCTTTTAAAATGTACAAGTCAGTGGTTTTTATATATTCACAATCTTGTGCAACCATAACTGCTGTCTGATTCAGAACATTTCATCACTCCAGAAAGCAACCCGATGCTCATTAGCAGTTACTCCCCTTTCCTACCACTGTTGACCGCAGCCCTAGACAATCACAAAACTATTATCTGTGTCTACACATTTGACTATCTGGACATTTTTTGTAAGCAGTGTAATGTAGTACGACTGACTTTAAAGTTAGCCTGATGTCCTTGCGGTTCATTCGTGTTATTGCATTGCTTTTTTCTTGCTGAATGATAATGGTATGAATATACCACATTTTGCCTATGCATTTATCAGATTATAGATATTTGTTTCTACTTTTTGGCTATTATGAATAGTGCTTCTGTGAACATTAGTGTATTTTTTTTGTATCAACATATGTTTTTATTTCTTTTGGGTGGATACTTTGGAGTAGAATTTCTGGTCACATGGCTTAATGTTCTGAGCAACTGTCAAACTATTTTCCAAAGTGTCTATACCATTTTGCTTTTGTACTAGTAATGTATGAATGTTCCATTTTGTAGCATTTTCAACACTTGTATATTATCTGTCTTTTGGGTTATAGCCATTCTTAAGGGCCTGAGTTAGTATCTCATTGTGGTTTTGATTTCTGTTTGCTTAATGACTAGTCTCTCACTTTTTTTGTTACTGAGTTCTAAGACTTCTTTATATATTCTAAATATATCTATGATTTGCAACTATTTCCTTCTAGTTTGTTGGTTCTTTTTTTTTTTTTTTTTAGGTTTATTCACTTATTTGGAAGGTAGAGCAACAGAGGGAGAGACAGGAGGAGAGAGAAAGAGAGAAAGAACGAGAGATCTTCCATCTGCTGATTCAACTCCTTTTTTTTTTTTTTTTTTTTGACAGGCAGAGTGGACAGTGAGAGAGAGAGACAGAGAGAAAGGTCTTCCTTTTGTTGTTGGTTCACCCTCCAATGGCCGCCGTGGCCGGCGCGCTGCGGCCAGCGCACTGCGCTGATCTGATGGCAGGAGCCAGGTGCTTCTCCTGGTCTCCCACGGGGTGCAGGGCCCAAGCACTTGGGCCATCCTCCATTGCATACCCTGGCCACAGCACAGAGTTGGCCTGGATGAGGGGCAACCGGGACAGAATCTGGCGCCCCGACCGGGACTAGAACCCAGTGTGCCGGCAAGGCGGAGGATTAGCCTAGCGGTGCCGGCCCTGATTCAACTCCTAAATAACCACAACCACCCTGGCTGGTCCAAGCTGAAGCAAGGAGCCAGAAACTTCATCCAGGTCTCCCACATGGATGGCAGGGGCCCAAGTACTCGGGCCATCCTCCACTGCTTTCCCAGGCTGATTGGCAGGGAGTTAGATTGGAATCATAGTCCCCAGATTTCAAATTGGCATTTACATTGGATGCTGGTGTTGAAATGCACTATACCACATTCCTGATGGAGTACTTGAGTTGTTCTTTTAAAATGATTTTTTTTTTTTTTTTTTTTTTTTGCTTCCAGAAGGAGGGCACAGAAGATTCACATAGAAATATTTTAACCTTACGTAGGGAAACTATTGGATAGTGAAGTTCTTATTGTTTGATACCTTGTTTAGACTAAAGTTGTTTTTCCATAGATGATATGTTAATCTTAAAAAATACTTGGCAAACAGTTTCCTGAATAAAACTTGAAAAGTTAGGCATGTTTTAATATTTTCCTTTTCTTTGACTTTGCCTTTTATAATTATGCACATAAATAATTCTTGATCATATCATCAAAGCTAAGTGACAGTTTGAGATGAGCTATGTTAATAAAAATGCTAAAAATAAAGAGTTGTGCAAGTCAGTAAATATATTATTTTAAAAAGTAAGTATAGTGGCAGGTGTTGTGGTGCACCAGGTTAAGCACCCACTTGGGACTCCTGCATCCATATCAGAGTGCCCTGGATCCAGTCCCGCTTCTACTTCGGCTTCTGATACAGCTCCCTGCCAGTGCACCTAAGGGGCAGCAGATAATGGCTAAAGACTCTGATGGAGTTCCTGACTTTTGGCTTTGGCGTGGCAAAGCCCAAGCTGTTGCAGGCAACTGGGGAATGAACCAGCAGATGCAAGATATTTCTGTCTCTTTGTGTCTTTCAAATAAATAAAGAAAAATAAATAAACATTAAAAAATCAAAAGGATAAATTCCAGCAAATTTATAGATCTTTAAAAATAGCTATACTGTAAAAAAAAAATCAGAGATCTATCAAGTTGAAATAAAAAAAAACTGGAATTGGGCTCTTTTGCTATTAAAATGTTTTGGAAAATTCATTCCTTTAGGTGAACATTGGGAAGAGTACCATTACCTTTTTTGGGCCACAAAATGGCAAGAAGAACTCCTTGTTATTGTGTGTCTCTGTGTAAAAGCTTTTATGAGGGATGTGGTACCACAGTAATGCTCTGGCAACCTGGAGGCTGGTGTTTCTGTAAAGCTGTAGTGAGAAATGTGTTACAGCGTCTGAGAGAGACACAGAAGGAGAGCTTCTTCCTTGTGCAGCTATGTCACCACAACTTTAACTCTCTGACTTTTCAGAGCAGGGCATGCACCCTGGAGCTTCTGTGGCTGAATATCATATCGGGCATCTCTGAAAGTGGATATATTTATTGCTAAAGTGGTTTATAAACAACAACTAAGAAACAGTTCGCAAACCAAAAGAGGGGAAATTTCCAATCAGTACACAAGTATTTGTATTCAAAGCAAAGCATATGACAAGTGCATCAAGGCACATGTTGAAATGGTATTTGACTAAAATAGGGAGGAATGTAGAAGGCACTTGGGATTGTGGTATTTTTGAGAAGCACTCAGTTGCTTGCTCTTCTTGTCACTTTGTATCTTTTAAGGGCTTAAGCAAGGTAGACTCTTAAATTGTGCCTTTGTAAATCTTTCCAGTTGTGGAATATGAAAATCATAAATGTGTGATTATCCAGTTTTTTTGTCTGGTTGCAGTTGTGTAAAAATATATTGTCTCCTTTGGACAGTTAATGAGATGTTGGCCTGCATGCCATTTTTCTTGGAAAAAATTAATAGCTTTTTTTTTTCCGTATCTACTTTAACCATACTTTATCTTTGATTTGGATTGATGCATATATAACTCTGTGTGTTGTGAGAGCATATTTATTTTTGTTTTATGTGTGAGATGATAAGAATATATGAAATCTGGTTTTTAGCTAGATTCTGTTTTGCATGGACAAAGATACCTGCTCTCTTTGATGCCCACTCCTCTTAAGAAAATTAAGTGTGCATGGAATTGGTGACCTGTTTTTAAGAGAACTTGTAATGTCTTTCTAAATGAAAAATCATTCCAGCAGTATCTAATATTGGCAATTTTCCTCTGTCTGCTTTTAGAACTTATTGGCCAACCAGGTCAGACATTATTAAAGTTCAAGGGGTCCAGTGGGAGAAGAAATGGTTTTGTGCTACTATGAATTTTAAATGTTGCCATTTTCGTGTGATACAGCATCATCTGTTCTCACATGCCACTAAAAATGTATAGAAGTTTTAGACCAAATTCAGGGTCAAGGTTGTAAGAGTGGTGATGCTTCTGACTCATTCCCTTGAGTTATGTTACCCAAATTATCTGCATACCATTCTATAGCAAGATCCTTATTAACAAATCATTTTATGGAACTTATTTTAAGAAGAATTTTCCTTTTTTGGGGGGGGTGTCATCGCTTCTTGGAAATTTATATAGGCATGGTTGGAGAATCAATTCTTGCTGAACTTGATAGCTATTTACTATACTGACATAGACAATGGGGAGTTCAGTTCTAAGACTCTGGTTTATACTTAGCAGAAGCAATACCTTTTAAATATAAGACTCTTGGGGAGGCTGAATCCTACACAGATTACTTCCTCTTTGTGAGCCCACTCACTAGCACATGGAATGCTTCAACAAGCAGGTGTTTGATAAATATTTGGTCTCAGAATCAATGAGTTGTCCACCTAACAGGAGTGACTTCTGAATGTGTATAGGTATTTCATGTACAAAACTACTGGATTTAATGAGATGAAGAAAGATTGAGAGGATTTATACCAAATCATGGGTTGGTTGAGTGAATCCAGGTGTACCTGCCTCTCTTTTGAAATGCCATACCTCATAAAATCAGACACTTAAAAATCTTTTCTTGTGGCCAGCAATTGTGGCCCAGTGTGCGAAGCTGCTGCTTGCAACATCGGCATCCCATCAAGTCCTGACTGCTCCATTTCAGATCCAACTCCGTGCTAATGTGCCTTAGTGGCAGCAGATGATGGCACAAGTGCTTGGGGGCCCCTGCCACCCATTTGGGACATTAGGGTGGAGTTTCTGGCTCCTGGCTTTCTCCTGGGCTGTTGGAGCTAGCTATTTGGGGAGTGAACCAGCTTATGGAAGATCTCTCTCTCAGTCTGTCCTCTTCCCTCCCTCCCTCCCTCCCTTTCTCTCTCTCTGTCTCTGCCTCTGCCTCTGTCTCTGTCTCTCTGTCTTTCAAATAAATAAATAAATCTTTCCAAAAATTGAATTGATAATATTACCAAGGCTTTGACCTATCCATGCTTTATCCAGCCCTACATTCTGTTATTCACCAATGGTGTTTATGTAGTGAAACTCATTATAGTCAATTCCAGATAACATTCTCAAAGGAATAATATATACCAAGAGTTGAAAAAGGCTTGCTGGACTTACTAAATAAGAGTTAAGAGAATCAAGACAACTTTGACGTTGTGAGTCAACGTTTAGCCACAGTGCCTTGTTGGTAGTGCAAGCAGCTTCACTGGTGATTGAGCTCACTTGAGTCGACTGCTGTGCTTTTGGCACAAACAGTAGTTTCCTCCCATGATCTTTCCTTGTTCTCCTGTGTAATGGAATCCTCGAGTTGTGACCTTGGAAAATGACTTCCCAGAATAGAGGTTCCCTTGTAACTTTCATGGCCAGAGATCTGAGCCCCGGCTCTAACAGAGTAAGTGCAAGCTGGAAGTGGTGTCTTCCTTGAGAGACAGCCTTATCTTCTGCTGAGTTTTGTCTCAAACATGCTGTCTGGAGCACAGATGCCACAATCCTAAACGTGGACAGGGTGGGATGGGAGTTTAGCCTAGACATGGAGTGGGGAGCTTTAAGGAGCCTGGGACCCAAGGACTTCCTGGAGCAGAATATTTTTGCTGAAAGAGGTAAAGTTTATTGGAAAAGGCAAGAATTTCTGTTCTGTTTAATCCATTGTTGTTTGGGATTTTCTATTCTTTATAGCTGAACCCTCACCCTTTCTGATGTAGTGGCGGAGATGCTGGGTTATATCAGATTGGATTCCTGAGATGTAAGATCACAGTAGAGTGGCTCCAGCTCAGTTTCTCACCATTTTCAGAGCTGTTTCAAAGCGTATGCCTTACGGCTTGCTGATGAGTCATGTAGCCTTTCAGTGAGGTCAGCACCTTGTAATACCTAGTGTCTGTACCTCCCTGGTTCTGGATTTGGTCCGATGGAGTCAAGGCTTAAATATGGCTTTCACAGATTTCCTGAGGTGACTTAGTTTGTGTTATCTTCCTGGGTGTTGTAGATAGAGACCTGGGTTAGCATGAGGTCACTGACTAGACAAGGAACAGGCCACAGTGCCCTTTTCAGGAATCCTTACTCAGTCTGACCACAAACATTGCTTCCCCAGGGGAACATTTTCATAGATCTTGGCATTCATTGATAGCTTTTTAAAAAATTGTAGATGCTATGAACTTTGTGATATTGTAGTCATTTCCTCGAAGTGACAGCAAAGACCAAATCAACTGATTTTTTTTTCCTTTATTTGCTATGACCAAAATTTGTGGACCTTAAGAGTTAATTGTAGTACACACTTTCTTACTCTCCTTGGGAAGATTAAAATCACTAATTGTTAGGTGCTCTGGTTTTTGGAAACAGAATGTTGTTTTAGCAATGATATATCTGTTTGCATTCACATGTTGTCTTAGTGAACATTTGCTTTCTAAGTCTGTGAATTTCAGGTTTTTTTTTTTTTTTAATTTCCCCTTAAAATGATTGTGTGTGTTTGGCTTAGGGGTGTATGCATGTTAAGGAATCAGAATTGGAGAATCCTTCCTCATTTAAATCATTACTTCAAAGACTATTATGTATAGAACCATGCTAAATATCAGTGATATAAGGTTTAAAAGATAAAAAGATCCCCTGCCATAATGAACTAACAGTCTAATGGAAAGGCAAGTGAAAAAAAGAATACCATAAATAAAATTTTTTGGTAGACTTATTTATGGACTCATTAAATCCACAAGTCTGAATGGGTTCTGATTTCTTAGACCAAAGGAACAGTATTGAGAGCTCTTGAAACAGACTGCTCATCCACACCAACAGCCAATGAAAGATTTTTGAAAGGCTAAAATTTAGATTTTTAAAAAACATAGAGTTTATCTTTTATTTATTTATTTGATCTGAAGCTGCATGTTGTTTTTCCTCTGGTTTTCATTTTGGAGCATTTGTTCTAAAAGCAGTTCTGAAAAAGAATATCTGCCTTTGCTTTGTTTCTACTTTGTCTAACCTTTTTGGACCCATTAGAAAATTCAAACATAGAGCATCGATACATAGAAATGAATGTGTGCACAGAAAAGTCTTGAGTGGCACAATACAAACCCTTCCTTCATTTCATTATCTGGAATGTAGGTGGCACTCTCTTACCCATGAGGATGAGGCTGCACCTTAGGCTCGGAGGAAGTGACTTGGGGTGGGGGGGGAGTCCAGGGCTCAATGACCAGGGTTGCATGGTTGAATTTAAAAGGCTTTTATCTTGAGGAAGTAGATGCTTCTGTGTGTTTCACTAATTTTTCAAAGCCCTCAATTTCTCATCTGCATATAGTAACATTAGTCCTGTCCAACTGATGTCTAGTACTGTAAGAACACAGTGCTTATGAAGTTGAAAAGTATTTAATTGATCTATTGTTTTAACTTCTGAAAAAATTATTTAAAAGTTAATTTTGTTGTTCTACTCCTTAGAAGGGCAAATTCCTTGGCATTAGCTCTTCAAAATTGTGGGAAGGCTGGTATATGATATAATTATCATATTTAGGGAAAGCTTTTGTTGGCTGACCTAATGACAAGTTCAGATTTGTTTTTTTCAAGAGCTTTTAATAGAATTGCTTTGGTCTAAGAATTCATGATAGACTAAATGAAATCCTTCAGTCTGCTGGATTTAGTGAGACCATAAATTAGCCTCGTGGTGAATGTATCTTTCTTTTTCCCTTTTCATTTGACACAATTCATTGAAATGATGACTGCTGCTAAGTGGTTAGAATTTTATGTGTCGAAAATTTGAAGAGAAAAACTTTGGAAAGTAAGATGTTTGTTTTTTCATTGTAGTGTCACCTGCTTTTGATATTTTTCATTGTACTTACACTTAAAAATAGATTTCAGTGTGTATTCTCTAATGTAAAGTGTTTGTATTAAAAGTAGGTTTCCTGGCCCTTTTGCTGTCACATAGAGGGCAAACTGGGTGTGACACAGTTTTCCTCAGTGGAATGGAAAGGGCTTGAGGCAGTGGCAGTGACTATCACTTGCCTACAGGCCTTCTTGTCTTCTCTTTTGGCTTAACTGGCATGGGACAGATCAGAAGGAAACTACAGCAGGTGTCTTGTGCATGGGCCAGTGTGGAGTAGAGAGAGGCGATGTTCATAGCCACACAGTAGCTCGGAGGAGCTGTGTCAAGGGAGCTGGGAGGAAGGTCCAGTAGTCAGGCTGATGCTGGGGACAGGTTCCTGACAATAGCAAATTCTTTGGTATCTTAATACTGGACAGATTTGTAAAAAGATCTGTTGTACAAAACAAAGCTGGGAAGCATGTTTTACTGCTGGCCTAGACTTGAAAGAATCAGGAGGAGCTAGCATAAGAGCAAGTGGAACTTGACATTGGACGCTGTACTATTTGGGCAAAACTATTCACATTCATTTTCTCTGAGAAGTTAAGATCAGTCTGGAAGTTATGGGCAGACCCCAGCCAGGGTGAGGTTAAGTTGCTCAGTGGGAACCAGGAAGAGCCTGGTGCTTCTAGTCAGGTGCAGCAAGCAGTTCCACAGATGGGGCCCCGTGCTGAAATCTCAGATGACCTCAGCTTTTCTATCAGGGAAGGCTGCCTTTCTGGCATGCTCTGTATAGAAGGGAGTGCAAGCCTCAGGAGGTCATTTTGATGCTGAAAAGAGCATTCAGGCTTCTTGTATCATTGTCAGACATTTCACATTATTGAAACACAGTTCTTTGGAGCTGCTCATGTGCTGGCCACATACAAATTTAGAGAGAATATAGTACAATCTAATACTCCAATGATGTACACTGTAGTTCTGTAGAATAGAGGGCTTTTATGGGATGTGAATTTTGTAGTTTTTGGTGTTGTGGTATTATTTTAGGAATGTACATGAAGCCCAGACATATTTTTAGCATCTCACATATGTATTGAGGAAAACCTTTATTTTTACTCCTCTGATTCTTAAATGTTTTATGTAAACAACACTTAAAAGCAGGTTAAAAAAAAAAGGGTGGAGAAATCACCTGTAACCCGAAACCTTTATGTTTTTCACAATTATATCTTCTACACCTTGGGTATATACTTACCTAAAATGATAATTATAAACATATACATATAACTTATATGTTATTTTCTCGCTTCAAATTGTAGCTAAAAATGTCTTCATGTACAGCTAGAGTTGCATGATAAGTGTATTGGATGGTGAATTTGGATCTCCCAAGCTGAACTTTTAACAGTGAATAATAATATACTTTAATGATGGAAATGCCTTTATGCTCTGGATCCATTCTTGTGGGAAGTGCGGCAGTGAAGATGAGCAGTTACTAGCGGCCATAGTGGTAGACTTCTTAGCACTATGGATAGAATCCTGCTATGATATCTAATGAAAGCACTCCTGTGGTGTGGTTTGGATATTGTTCTTGGTTGTAAGACTGCTGAGTCTGACTTTCTGGTCCTATGGGAGACCCCATGAGCCATCCTAAAGCTTGCTCTTTTGTTGTTGAAACTAGATTGAGTTGTTTGCAACTAGACTCTTGTACACTGGAGATCTGGTTCTTGAAAGTCATTTGTTTTGTCATTTGGAGACAGTGACTAAGAACCTAGACCCTAAGACCAAACTGCCTTTGCTCACAGTCTAGTAATATTTATTTTGGTAAGAGATATACCACTCCCCCTCAGTTTTTTAAATAACAACATTTTTTTTCTTTATTTGAAAGGAAGAGTTACTGAGAAAGCAGGAGAGAGAGAGAGAGAGAGGGAGAAAGCAAGAGAGAATGCTGTGGCTAGCCAACAGCCAGGGCTGGACCAGCCCAAAGCCAGGAACCTGGAACTCCATCCCAGTCTCTGACATGGGTATCAGGGGCCCAAGCAGTAGGACTATCTTCTGCTGGTTTCCCAGATGCATTAGCAGGAAGCTGGATTGGAAGTAGAGCAGCTAAGACTTTAACTGATATGGGACACTTAATCTGCTGCACCAAAACACCAGCCCACTGCATCACATTGTTATAGTGATGATGATTAAGTTATTGTTACCTGATAATGTACCATCAGCATTACCGTCTTCATTGTCATGAGCACCGTGCCAGTGGATTATTTATTTATTAAGTACCTGTTCTTTGAGTTCAACAGAGATAGGAAAAAGTTACAAATATGATGTTCTAGCAAAAGTTAATATATAGCAACACTTAAGTTGTTTGATACATGGTCTTGGTGACTGAACTCTTTCTCTGCTCATTTTCTGGTTTCTCTTAAAACACATGGAGAATTAGGGCAGGCATTTACAACCATCTAAGATTGGTTTTATTGGAGTGAATGACGTTAAGTGCTGAGATTAACTGCCAAAAGGATTTGATTGTGACTCAAGAATAAAAGGCTGTGGTAAGATTTAAAATTTTGTATTTTTTAAAGAGAAGAGCTAATGCATCTTAAGGCATTCCATTTGTTGTTTTAACATTGCCAGCATTTATTATTAAAGTGAGTGGTTATAGAATAATTATAGTCCATATCATGATGAAGGTGGTGTTTTTAGAGAAGACTGAAAATGTACAGTTTTTTCAAACAAATGTAGTAGAAAAAACATGGCAGCTACTGAGGCTTCATATAGTTTGCCTGACCTCCTAAGAGCACTGGTGAGGTGATTTAAAGACCCTACGTATTCAGGGAGGTACTTTTATGCTAATTACTTAATTTCCTTGTTATATTCCTGTTTTTTAAAGATTTACTTATTTATTTGAAAGTCAGAGTTACACAGAGAGAGGAGAGGCAGAGAGAGAGAGGTCTTCCACCCACTGGTTCACTCCCCAGTTGGTCGCAACGGCCAGAGCTGTGCCCGTCTGAAGCCAGGAACCAGGAGCTTCTTCCAGGTCTCCCATGCGGGTGCAGGGGCCCAAGGACTTGGGCCATCTTCCCAGGCCATAAGAGAGAGCTGCAGTGGAAGAGGAGCAGCCAGTACTAGAACTGGCGCCCATATGGGATGCTGGCGCTTCAGGCCAGGGCATTAACCTGCTGTGCCATAGCGCCAGCCCCTATCCTTGTTATATTCCTAAATGAAAAGCATGAGCTTGGTAGTGAGGGTTAGGTTGGGAATAGAGAGTAGAAGTCAGAGAAAGAGTATAAAGTTATTAATGTATTTGATGTAAAAGCAGTAAATATGATAGTTAAATGTATGAGCTTAATAAATTATAACAATTATTGAAGAATCTCTGATGATTTTCACTGATTTTCTATAAGGTCTCTGCACCCCTTATTAAGAAAGAGTAGAAAGGTAGAAAACATTTTTGAACAGAAAAGCAATAAGGAGATATTTAAATGGTTTTAAACTTTATTCTAAACTATTTTCCTCTGTGAAAAGGTTATAAAGGAATTGTGTTTACTAGTCATAGGCTAGTAGTATAGCAGTCATAGAATTAAACTTAACCTCTAGACATTGCCTAACTATGATGGTATAGAATCGGTAGAATAACTGGTGTTCTAGGAGTATTTCATAAACTGAGACATTCCCTGATAAGAAAGAACCATATAAATCTTTTTCTGTATCAGAAAAATCTGAAATTTAGAGAAAAGAAAATTGGTTTTCTTGGAATAAAATGATGTTGCTTCATGACATTCATGTAGTCAGGCATCCCTTGGTGTCTATGGGAAATTGGTACCCACTACAGATACCAAAATCCAAGGATGTTCAAGTCCCTCAAACAAAATGGCAAATTATTTGCATATAGTGTCTACATATCCTCTGTATGCTGCAAATCATGTAGATTACTTACAATACCTAACACAGTATAAATAGTTATTATCTTGTACTGTTATGGAATAATGATGAGGGAAAAAAAGGTCTGCACAGGTTCAGTGCAGTGTAACCCCCCCACCAAAGTCCCAAGTGCTTTCAGTCCAATTTGTTGAATCCATGGATCCAGAAGGCTAACTATGTATGTAATTAAGCTAAACAGGCACTAATATAGCTTACTGTGGAAGTTTTAGAATCTACTTTGTGAGAGGAGAGCCTAGATTACCCCAGATCTTGAAGAATTTAATAACTAGCTGGGAATGTTGGAGGAACAAGTGACTAATCAACTTTCAACGTGTTGTGTAAGAATGCCCAGTGTCTCAGTCTGCTCAGGTTGCCCTAACAAACTGCCACAGACTGGGTGGTTTAAGCAACAGAAATTCATTTTTCTCCTAAGTTCTAGAGTCTGGGAGTTGA
This sequence comes from Oryctolagus cuniculus, assembly GCF_964237555.1. Classification (NCBI taxonomy): domain Eukaryota; kingdom Metazoa; phylum Chordata; class Mammalia; order Lagomorpha; family Leporidae; genus Oryctolagus; species Oryctolagus cuniculus. The sequence continues at coordinate 59,614,191 of NC_091443.1, forward strand.
AATCAGAGGGTGCATTTCCTGGCTTGCCGATGACTGCCTCACAGAGCCTCTCCTCAGCAGTGCCTGCAGATCTCACCTCTCTGTTGCTCATCTTGGAAGGCCCCTTATCCCATCATGAGGGCCTACCCTCTTGACCTCATCTGACTTTTTTTTTTTTTTTTTTTTAAAGATCCATCCATTTAATATGAAAGGCCAATCCCAGAGAGAGAGATCTTCCATCTGCTTGTTCACCCCCCAGATGGCCACAGTGTCTGGGAGGGGCCAGGCCAAAGCCAGGAGCCAGGACTGGGCCATCTTCATTTGCTTTCCCAGGCACACTAGCAGGGAGCTGGATCAGAAGTGGAGCAGCCAGAACTGGAACCGGTGCCCACGTGGGGTGCCAGCATTGCAGGCGGCAGCTTTACCTGCTATGCCATAACACTGGCCCTACCTCTGATCCTGTTTCCCAAATACTGTCACACTGGGGATTAGGACTTCTGCATATGAATTTTGAAGGGAGATACACTGAGTTCGTAATACCTATTAATGTTTCAGGGTGATGTGAGGATCACTGTGCCAGGTGAACTGTTATCAGGGTGCTGCTAATGTTATTTTGTAGAATTGTTGTAATTGGTTTAAATTTTTTTCCTTAAGTTTTATATTTATTTACTGGGTTATTTGCCCACCTTTTATACCAGTTTAAGTATTTTTTTTGTCATTCTAATCTGTAAATTTAATTCAGATGAACTCTGCAAAAGATAGCATGTATGTTTTTATAAATATGTATTTTATTTAAGTGTATTTCTATCAGAATAGTTATAAACTTATATTAAAATTAAAATATAGTAGTTATATTAAAAATCATGTGCATTAAATGTTTTATATAAATACATATAATTTTTCTTGGTATCAGACTACCATTAGTTCATGGAAAAATGGCTATTATAAATGTTTTGAAAAACATCCATTTTTTCCAATTTGTATTAAAATGTGTTGAAACTGAGTCACTAGTATGACAGTATTAGAAGGCGAGGCCTTTAGCAGATGACTAAGACATGCAGAGTAGAGCCCTCATGGATGAATTAGGACTCTCACAAATGGCTGGAGGGAGTGCATTCATGACCACCTTGCCCTTCCTCTATGTGAAGACAGAGTGTTCTTCCCCTTGGGAGAATGTAGCAACAAGGAAGGATCTTGGAAGCAGAGATCAACCCTCACCAGACATAGATCATGCCAATGCCTTGACTTTGAACTTCCCAGTCTCAGCGACACTGAAACAGCACACCTATGATCATATAAATTACCCAGTTGCTGGTATTGGTTATAGCAACACAAATGGCCTGAGACATCTTCTAAAATTCCCCTTTGCTTTTCTTTTGTCAGTTCCTTCCCCAGCACTAGAACCTAAGAACTGCTGACCTGCTTTCTGTTGCTGTAGTTTTCATTTTATAGAATGCCATAAAAATGGAATCATACAATATATAGACTTTTGAGTGTTGCTGCTGGTGCTGTTTCTGCTGCTGCTTCTTTTAGTGTAGCACATTTGAGATTTATCCATGTTAGAGCATGCATTATTGCAGAGTAGAAGTCTTTTTTATGGATTTATCATTTATATTTAAGGACCTAGTGTTTTTTTAAATTAAACATCTGAGTTAAGTCTGGTGTCAGAAAATAAGGTAATTTCGGGGAGATAGAGATTTTAGCAACAAAATAGTTGTGTTGTTAGACTGAGGTGATTTTTTTTCCCTCTGTGGGAGGAAGTGGTACCTTATAATTAGTCGTGAATGAAAGGAGTTAATTATTTTCTTCCATCTTTTCACCCTGTAGGCTGACTACCTTATATGCCTGGAAGTCTTAATAAACAGTTTAATCACTCTACCTATTGACCTGGAGTGGAATTGCTACATTAGGCCCATGCAGAAATGCCCAATGATTACAAATCTTTATTGTTAGGACCTGGGTACAGCTCTCTGATAAATTGCACTTAAGAGTTTTAGAGTTATAAGCAAGAGAGAAATTAAACACACCTAACTCTTAAACAATTGTAGGACTGATGATGTCACAGAACTTTGAAAATGAATATGGGTTCAAAGAAGTTATGAATCTATTTACAAATGGTGAAACATATCTAAACTATTCAGTGATTTTTTTTTCTAATTAGATTTTAAGTAATTTAAGAATTAAAGACAATATTCCCAGTTGGTATTTTCTTGACAACTTTTGATGCTCCTTACTCTTTAATAAATGTTTTTGGAGTACATAAAGATACTTACTGGAAATTTGTAAGAGAAAACTGTATTTCTGGGGGAAAAAAAGCACTAATATTCTGAAGGACTGAAAAAAGTGTCCTAAATTAGGAAGAATGTATAACTTGGAAAAACAGTCACCTTCCATATTGTAAGATCACATTTAAAATTTTGTGAAAAACTGAAAGTGTAATAGAGAAAAAAAGTTCATAATGTTGATTTCCCATTCAATTTTTAAAGAATAGCTTTATTGAGATATACCATAAGTTTCATCATTTATCATTTTTTAAAAGTGTACAATTCAGTGTTTTTTTTTGTTGTTGTTGTTTTTTTTTTTTTTTGTATGTTCATTGTATGGCCGTCACTACTACCTAATTTCAGAACATGGCACCGGCTTAATTCATTTCGACTAAATAGAAAGATAGTAGAGGTTGACTTTTATTTTTGGGTTCTTATTTTTTTGAATGTGCTCAGTTATAAATATCTACCTTCACATCATAGGAATATTCATGATTTACAATATAAGATCCTTTGTTCTATAGAATAGACTATTCTAACAAAGTTGGCTATAAATCAAGTCCACTACCTTACTAATTTACATTATATGATAGGAGATGTTTCTTTATGAAAACTTTGAGGCCGGCGCCGCGGCTCAATAGGCTAATCCTCCTCCTGAGGCGCCAGCACCCCGGGTTCTAGTCCCGGTCGGGGCACCGGATTCTGTCCGGTTGCCCCTCTTCCAGGCCAGCTCTCTGCTGTGGCCAGGGAGTGCAGTGGAGGATGGCCCAAGTGCTTGGGCCCTGCACCCGCGTGGGAGACCAGGAGAAGCACCTGGCTCCTGGCTTCGGATCGGCGTCGGCCGCAGTGGCCATTGGAGGATGAACCAACGGTAAAAGGAAGACCTTTCTTTCTGTCTCTCTCTCTCACTGTCCACTCTGCCTGTAAAGAAAAAAAAAAAAACTTTAGGAATTATAAAAACCATGGTTTCTGAAATTATTTCTCCATAAAATCTTCAGTTATACTCGATTTGTAATGAAACAGCAAATTCTGATCTTACCAATTTGAAATTTTTGGCAGTTCATCCCATAAGTCAAGAGATGTCAGCATTTTGCTCCATAATAGCTCAGGTTATTAGTAAATGAGAAGAACTTGCTAGATCAAGTGACTAAATTAGGAGAAGAGACTTTGTTTTTGTGATAAGCAGTGGGAACTTGTAGGCTTTGGACTACTAGTGTTATAACTTACATTCTAATATCTACTCATTTATTTGTATTTATGGCTTAATTTATATGCATTGGTCATAAATACATTATGATTACTGAATCCATGAAACTGCACTAAAAATATATGGTGTTCCTACTCTGTCAAAATGACATAACGAAGTATTTCTGCTGTAAGTCTTGCTTGGAACACTATTTATTTTTTCCTTGATTTACCTGTACCTGTTGCAAAGTAAATGCTTTATGAGACCCTGGCCAAATCATTTCATCTCTGTGGCCTTTACTTTTGTCATTTCTAAAAGGAAAGTATTGGGCTTAATCTAAAAATTCTATGCCGTTGCCTATTTGGAAATACTCTTTTTCACTAAAATAACTTGATTTTGTAATAGTGATAGCATGTCATTTAGGAATATCCTGAGCCCAATTATTGCTCTAAGTAGAATAATGAAAGAATATTCTAGACTATAGAAAGAACACAGGAATTTAACTCCTTGGGTATTGATAGGGGTAGTTGTGCGAGGTTGGAAAGAAGTGGCTTAGACCAGATTGAGAAAGTCCTTAAGTGCTTTGCTAGAGTTTGATTGTCATTCTCCAGCAATAGATACCACCCAGGGACTTTTAAGCATAGAGGGTACCATAACCAGGTGTGCCTTTTAGAAAGGACAGTGAATTAGAGGTAGTAACAGGTATAGAGACAGTGAGGGAAGTGAATCAGGAAGTTGTTGAAGCAGTATTGGTAGAGGATACAAATATGAAAAAGCTTTTGGTGGTGGTATCAATAAGGTTTGGTGCCTGGTTACATGCTTCAGGTGTGAGGGACAGGGGGAAAAAATGAAAAATGACCCTGGGATTTCCAGCTCCAGCTTCTGTATTTATTTATTTTTTAAGATTTATTTATTATTTATTGGAAAGGCAAAGTTACAGAGAGGCAGAGAGGGAGAGAGAGATCTTCCATCTGCTGGTACACTCCCCAGATGGCCACAAAGGCCGGAGCTGCGCCTATCTGAAGCCAGGAACCAGGAGCTTCTTCTGGGTCTCCCACGCGGGTGCAGGGGCCCAAGGACTTGGGCCATCTTCCACTGCTTTTCCAGGCCACAGCAGAGAGCTGGGTCGGAAGTGGAGCAGCCAGGACTCGAACCGGTTCCATATAGGATGCCGGCACTGCAAGCAGTGGCTTTACCTGCTATGCCACAGCGCTGGCCCTCTGGCTTCTGTATTAAAGGAAATCATTGCTTTAAGGGAGGTAGGGGGTATGAAAGCATGTTTGTTGGAAGGGGTGGTGGTTTGAAGATACTTGTGGCCAAATAGGTGGAATGTTCGCATTGGTGGCTGTAAATTAAGACTGGGTCTCAGAGTAGAGGCAGAGTCTGGCGAGTCTCTGAGATTTTTTTCACTGTCTTCTTCCAGCTCCCATCCTCATACAAGTGAGCACAAAGGACCTTCAAAAAGATCATGGAAAATATGTGTTGTGGAAAAGTTATGCAGGATTTAGAATTGCTCTTCCACCAAAATAAACTTTTTAAATTCCATTTTCCATAAACTTTGTTGAATTCCCTTGTGTATATTTCTATATATGTGTATATCCAAGCATATATGGGAGTTAGGGAAGTAGTTGTTGGGAACACAGCACCCTAGTGATCACATAAGACAAAAAGAGAAGGTTGAAGAGACCTGTGGGAAGCCCAGCAAAGAGTTAGGATAAGCAGCCTGTGAAACAGAGAAAGATAGGTGGTTAGCAAAATAGGAGAGTAAATGGAAATTATGAGCCTGGAATCCAGAGGAGGAGGAAATTGAAGAAACTTCAGTTGAGGGGAGAGGGCAGAGGCCAGATTGCCACGAGTGAGGCTGAAGAGGATTTACTGACCCAAAGGCGTTATAGTCAGAAAAACAGTAATGGACAAATTTTGAAAGGTAGGCAGGTTGTGATTTAGGAAACATACTTCAGAGTAAGTGAAGAGGATCCAGAAGAGAGGAAATGTTAGAAGAAAGTTGAATTTTAGTAAATAAGGGAAAGATTATAACTATCTTCACATACAGGCTATAGTTATCAGGCTGTTATCTATCTCTCCATCCCTCCCCTCCTCCTTCCCTCCCACCCCTCTCTCTTGTGCGATCATAATCAAATTACTATAAACTTAATTTAAAGACTTCTCATAATGTAGTTTAATCTGATTTATTAAAGAAAGAAATCAGATGAATTTGTTGGAGGAAGGAAGAATTGAAATTTAAAAGAATGATAAACATTTCTTACAAATCTATTATTTATATAATGTGTTGAACTTTTTGGAATTATTTATAGAAAAAATGACCAGAAGTCTGATCTTATAAATGAAATTAAGTGTCTGTCATCCAGGGATCTTATTCCTTATCTGATTCATGTTACGGCTTTTTCTAAAAAGTTAATACTTAAATTTACTTAGAAAGGAAAGAAGTATGGGTGAGTAGGGTGGGACTTAAAACAGAAGAGAATCTTAAAAATCAACTCATCCAAATCCTTTCTCAATTCTTTCCTTCTTTCTCTTTTGCCTGCCTATTTAGTTTTATTGTGAAATATAGCAGTTAATATAAAATAGTCGAGAACAATATAAGAACTCTTTGAATACACTTGTTTGTATTTGCTTCTGATGCTTTTATAGAGATAAGATGTTCTAACACTGTTCTTTTTTTAAAAAATTTTTAACCTAATATTATGGGTATGTCTGAATGTTCTTCCTTCCTCTCCCCCTCTTCTACGCCTGGGGTAACTGTTGTCTTGAGTTTAGTGCTTATCAACTGCATGTATTTCTTTTTAGTATACCCATATACATCCAAGGGAAATAGGTAATTTTATTTTACTGTTTTTTATTTTCTGCAGACTGTATCAATGTAGATATAATGCTATAACCTTTCTTTTGGGTAAATACTGAATTTTTGAAATTTATGCAAGTTGCTCTCTGGTAGACAAAGTTCCCAAATTCATTATTGCTTCTCAGAATTTAAGTATTCTGTCTTCACCTTTTTTGATTTTAATATATATTTTTCACATTCTACTGGGATATTTGCTTGTGAATTTGGTTTTCATTAAAATTATATATTAGTGTGTGGAGAATTGACAGTTTTATTTATACTTTGCTTCCACCCATGATACTTATAAAATATCTTTCCATTTAATCAAGAAATCTTCGGTAATGTTTTGTAACTTTCTTGAAAAGTTTTATGTATCTTTTAAAAATATGCTGTTAAGTGCAGCCAGTTCTTATGAGGCTTCAGCTTAACATTTTTTGACTCTCCTGTGCTTTGAAAGGGATAGGCTCTCAGTAGACCCCTTACTTCCCAGTTTGAATCTTCATCTTTTCCCAGCTAGCAGTGCGCAGTGCCTAACATGCTCGTGATGCTGGGCACCGGCAGTGCGTGCAGCTCCCTGGCACCCACGTGATCACGAGGGGCCTCAGCCGATGCCCTGCAGCATGCCATGTTGCTAAGCCATGGTGTTTTGGGAGTACGGCATATTAAGTATATTGTTGACTTAGAATATTTTTAATGTGAGATGAGCTTATCAGATATAACCCCATTGTAAGTAGAGGGGCATCTGTACTTTGTGGTTTTTGTTACTGTGAATGATATCTATTTCTCTATCTCATTTGCTAATGGAATTTTACTGGTTTATAAGAATTCTTATGTTTTATATTAATCTAAATCTTGTTACTTTCTAGAAATCTCTTACTTGTTTTGCAGTTTGTAGAATCTCTTATTTTTATGTCGAAAGCCATCTCATGTAAATAAGGACAGTTCGTGTTTTTTTCCTTTTTTGATTTTCTTACTTCTTTTCCTGTTCTATTTTGGTGGTTAGGCTCTGTAGTTTACTAGAATCTCCTGCAATAAAATCAGCTCATTTCTCTTTTTTTTCCTAATATCCAATTAATGGTATAAATTTCCCACCCTTTTTGATGTGTACTACTATCATTGTTCCACTTTGTGTGATTTTGTTATTTTCATTGTGACTTCCTCTTTAATCTGTGAATTACTTAGGAATGCATTTTTAATTTCTGAAAACTTAGTTTTTTCTTAACTCATGAAATTCCAGTCTAAATATTCTTTGATCAGATTAGACAAGTCTGCTGAGCAAAATGTGGTATCTTTGTAAGGCTGGAGAACAGGGCCAGTGGTGTGGCACAGTGGATTAAGCCACTGCTTGGGACTTGCATCCTATATCAGTGTTGGTTCTAGTTTTGGCTGCTCTGCTTCCCATGTATCTTCCTGCTAATGTACCTGGGAAGGCAATGGAAGATGAGTCAAATTCCTGGACCCCTGCCATGTGAGAGACCAGGAATTAACGGGGAATTAATGGGTGGATGGCTGGTTTCTCTGACTCTGCCTTTCAAATAAATACATATTTTCAAGCCTGTAGCAAGAGTACTTAGGTTGATGTCTTGGCTCTGACTCTGAGTTCCAGCTTCCTGCTAATGGGTACCGTGGAGGTAGCGATTGATGGCTCAAGTAGTTGAGTTCCCACCATCCTTGGTGAAATCTGGATTGCATCTCCAGTTCTTGTTTTCTGTCTGTTCCAACCCTGACTATTATGGACATTTGGGAGTGAAACAGTAAATAGGAGCTTTCCCTTTATACCTCTCTGCCTCTCAAATAGTAAGTAAAACAAAAAGTACAGCAACCAGTATTAAATGGATTTATCTCAATATATGAATTTAACAGCAAATTAGACATTACTGAAAAGAGAATTAGTGCACTGGAAGATAGATCACAAGAAAATATCCAGAATATAACATAATAGAAGAAAAGGATGATGTGTTTAAAGAAAGATTAAGAGACAGAAGATATAACAGGGGGTCCTAGCATAGATTTATTGGCAGTCAGGAGGAGGAAAGAGTATGAAAGCAATGTTTGATGAAATCGTGGTTGAGCATACCCCAAAATAATGAAAGATATCCAGTCACGTACTTAAGTATGACAAATTCCAAGCAGAATTTTCTGGTTAAAACTGAAAACCAGAGATAAAAAGGAAACCTTGAAATCAGGTAGAGGAGTAAGACAGGCAGATTGTGGCTTAAAAGAGCCACAATTTGTTAATAGTTATCATCTACAAATTTGCATTGATAGCGTATTTAAAGAAAGTGATTCCAGATGGAAGAGTAGAGAAGGAAGGAAGAACAGTAGTACATATATGGGTAAATCTGAGTGAACCAAGACTCAATAGGACAATAATAATGTCTTGTAAGATTTAAGATATTGCAGAATTAAAATAACATTAACAATATTCTGTATGTTAACATGCATGTCAATAATATTTTATATGCCAATCTGTAAATAATATTGTAGTGTTTTCCTATTTTTCAGGCAGCATTTAATCACCAATTAACAATAAATATTGATAAATTGAGGCATGAAGTTATCTAGGATAGTCATTAATAGAATACTTAAATTGTATAACTTCTAATTTACAAGAGGAAAAATAGTAAATCAATTGAGAAAATATGAGACGGGAGAAAAGATGTATGCATAATGGGTAAAACAAATATTATTTACCTTTTTTTTAAATATTTATTTTATTTATTTGAAAGGCAGAGTTATAGAGAGAGGTAGAGACAGAGAGGTAGAGACATCACTCCCCAGATGGCCGCAACGGCCAGAGCTGCACCGCTCCGAAGCCAGGAACCAGGAGCTTCTTCCAGGTCTCTCACGCAGGTGCAGGGGCCCAAAGACTTGGGCCATTTTGTACTGCTATCCCAAGCCATAGCAGAGAGCTGGATCGGAAGAGGAGCAGCTGGGACTAGAACCTGCGCCCATATGGGATGCTGGCGCTTCAGGCCGGGGCTTTAACCTGCTGCGGAACAGCGCCGGCCCTGTGATTGACTCTTGTGTCTGGGGGATGCTGGCAGTTGACTGAAGTGGTTACATCATTTTATGTTTGTTAATAATTCATTAGTCAATATATTTGTTCCATGTGAGGATTTATATTTCATTCAGAATAAAAAAAAATTTAAAAGAATATTTAATAGCTTGGAGAAAATTAAGTATATTATATAATGAAGACATGTTACAAAAAAGTATGTTTAAAGCATCACATTTTTAAATATTTATATGTGTATTATAGATACATACCCACTCAAACACATCAGACACAGAGTAAAAACACTGGAAGGTTATAGACTGAATCAATATTGATGTGAACATTTGAACATTTGGATTTTATAAAATATATGCACTATTTTATAACTAAGAAACTCACTGAATATTGTTTTATAAAATTATCACCTGTAGAGGGTCTTGGCCTTTAGACAGGAAACTGTGATTGAGCTATTTATTTATACCTGCCTTGTTTAAGGAAGGATTTAAAGCTGATTCACTGGAAATAAATAGCATTTGAACCAAAGTCACATATGCGATCAGATAGAGACACCTCAAGCAGTTGTGGTAGTTAAAATACACCATAACTGCAGGGAGAATAATGGAGATTAACCAACACTCTTTTAATCCTTGACTATTTCCTGTAGTCAGTAGCTTTTTTATCTTTCAATACAAAAAGAAATAGGTTTTTTTTTATGTAGGTAATTAAAGGAAAACTGCAATTTGACTTTTTTTAAAAGAGAGAATGTTGTCTAAAGCCATGGAATTTGCTCAAAACACTTGACCTCTTGTGGCTTCAATTTTCTATCAAAAAAGCACCCGTGTCCCACCTTTCAGGGATAATACCATACATGAGTTACAGAACTTAATTCTAGGAATGGATAGGAAAGACGTTAGCATTGGGATTAAGAGTTTGGGTTCTGGACCTGAATCTGGATTTTTGTATTTTCAGGTCAGCCATTTATCTGGCTATTTAATCGTGTATTCTGTTTCTCTTCCTTTATATCCCCATCTTTAAAATAAGGACAGTCACACAGTAGAGTGTGGTTAGAGGCACCGAGTTCTTCAGAGTTACGGCTTTAAGGTTATGTGACTGTTCTCCCACCCATTTTTTCCTTCTGATAATCCCTTCATAGGCTTAAAACATTGGAAGAAAGTACAGTGATCTACCTTGGAGGCAATGTCTTGGTTGCACTAAAACTACTTTTCTGTTCTTTTGGTTTGGCAAATGTTCACAACAAATGCCATAAGATCAGCATGTCCAGGAACAGATAGTTGGCTGGCAAACTACTTAGGAAGCTTCATTTACTTCTCTACAATTCTGCGTAGTCACAAAACGAAGACATTTTGGACTCCTGTCAGTTTTTTGTTGTTACCATGTGAGTAATTTTCTCTTTTTAGTTCCAGCTAGTTTTTACCCTGATGTAAGCTGGCATCTTTTCATTAGCCCTCTTGACACAGAAACTAGGTTACTTCATGTGCTCTGTCCATGGTTTTGCCTGGGCAGAATTCTAAGCAGTATAAAGACATCTTTCTGGCTAACAACATTATTACCACATACTCAGTTCATGTAGCACTCTCAACTCCTGACTGGCTTCTCACTTTGAACCACTTATTCTTAAACTTGGGTCTTCAGCCTTCTCATGGTCTTCCTATTCAGGACATCTACAATTATGTTTTATTAGCAGTTTTGTCTCATCTCATTAGTCATTGGCCCTTGATTTGTGTATTCCATACACGTTTATTCCCATCACAATTTTGAAAAATTGGCAGTGACATTTTGTGTACCATTAAATGTTTAATAACACGAATGCATTTTGCTGTATAATGAAGAGGGGTCTGTTTATTACATCTAAATATCTAACGTGTAGTTTTTTAAGTAATTTAGAAAGATTTGCGTGTTATTTTGCTAATTTTTTTCCCCAAATGATTGTTGTCAGCAACCTTACCAGGATATCTGATTTGCATGTTAAGCTCAGGCTTTCAAAGGTAATTTCCAATTTTAAACAGAGATTAAAAATTAGACTGTAATGATGTTATGATTATATTCAATAATTTCTCAGTACTTTTGACTTACTGAAATAGCCCTTTAATAATGTGCTTTTTTGGTGACCACTTACGGTATTTTTAAAAATCTACTCTTATAATTTGGTACAATGGAATGGATTAGAAACCAAGTCTATGATGGGACCTAGAAGATGACACACTATGACAGTGAGTAAACAAATGTGGTTTCATTTTCATCTCACACTTCTCAAATTCTTTGTGATGTGCTTAACAATTTTCATTCATGAATAGAAAATTTGAATTACTCATAGTGCTTTGGCATACTGTAAAAGCCAAATTATTTAAGATATAATTCATTCGATAGCACTAAATGGGAAAATACATCAGAAATCATTCTTTTCAAGATATGATAAGGAGGCTGTATCTAGAGAGCACAGTCAGAAAGTAGCATTGGAGTATTGGTGGCTTTATAGAGGGAGAAAATTGATTCCGTTTCTAAATGTTAATAATTGAAAGAGGGAAATTCCTACTTGGGAAGAAGGTTTTCCAGGTCGCTTCATTACCAGGTGTTTGACACAGTGTGGACTTTCAGATGAATAAGACTTACAGCAGTCTTCGGGAATGACACACTCCAAGGACCTCTGCTTCCTGCTGTGAAAGCTTCTATTTTCCAAGCACACCAGTGTCAGTGGTGATGTTGCAGTGTTTGCTGTGCTGCTTCCAGTAGACCCAAGTTTTTCCCTCTGAATGTAGCGTGGCTAAAGAAGAGGATGCCTGTCTACTAGCCAAATAAATTTCAGAATGTTGTCAACGAATGAACTGCATGTCCTCTACTGTTCATGAAACTGAACTCTTACCATTTCCTAATGGAAATAAGCTCTGCTTTCATGTGGTTCCCTTTAACACCATTGCATGCTACAGATATGATTTACAGTCACTCTAAAGCTTAAAAAATCCAAATAATATGATCGTTGCTTTGAGACCATCCATATTTCCCCCTTTCCCTTTTTCTCTCTCCTTGACCTAGCAGCAGGAAGCCTTTGTTTGAGGTGTTCATCTGGAACAACTTTTCCACACTTGTTTTCATGTTCTGTTAGATTACAGGGCAGCAGGCCTACCTTTGAAGCTCCTTTCTCTTTTGTTTCTTTGCTGTGCACTCCAGTAATTAACTTTGTCCTTCTTTTATTTGTTCCAGTCAATCGCAGGCCACTCTGCTGAGCATCTTCTCCCAGGAGTACCAGGTTAGAAGTTTTCTCCTTTGTGAGGGTTGACAGGTGCCTAATTGAATGATGAATGTCCCTTTATTTCTTTGTAATTGAACTGCCAGCTCTCTGATTGGGTTGGAGGATGTTCTCCTTTCCACATCAAGCACCGCCTGCGTCTCAGTGGAGGCCTGCCAAGCCTACCCATCCATCTGTCTAATAACATCTAGCCTTTGCTTATTTGGTGGACCTGTAATAAATTATGCTAAACCATTATTATTCTGACAATAATAATTTCCCTGTGTTGCGTGGTTCCATGTGCTAAATGTTTGCTGACTTGCACTGTCAGTGCCGCTTTCCATTGCTGACAGAGATGATGATAAATGACCAATGCTGGAGTGGCAGAAGGCAAGAGAGGCAGAAAATGGAGTCATTTATCATGAGATGACAGGTGTCAGTCAAGTGGCAAGTCTCTATGGAATTACTTTGTGTAGTTTTCAAATAAGTTGTTTTTAAGCAATGTTCTTCCTGGTTAAAAATGGCAATTGGATTGTAAAACTAGAGTGCAGGGGACTTAGATGGAATTGAATCGAGGGAAAATTGATACAAAGGTTGAAAGAAGGAACAAGTTTTTCTTTGCCCTCTGCAGCCCTAAGCAAACTTATTTAGATTCAATTACTATGACCCTGTTGGCTTTTACATATATACTGTACCTTGTGGTACAGTCAGAAGACATCCTAGCCAGGCAATAGAGATTAAAATGCATAGCTTCATAGAGTAGAAGGAAAGAAAGTCTGATCACCAAAATCCCTAAGCTGTTACTCAGTTTGCTGTACATGTTAGTCATTGGGACCAAGAAATGTCATTCTTGTTCTTGAACCTGATTTTTGTTTTGTTTTGTTTCAGAAACATATTAAAAGAACACATGCCAAACATCATACTTTGGAAGCAATTGAAAGTTATTACCAGAGGTATGACCTGCCTGCCCCACTAGAGGGTATCATAGTACCTATTAATTGTAATAATAATTATGGGTAAATTAGATGATTCAACCAATTTTTATATCATATAGCAAGAATTTTGTATTAAGTGTATTTTTTTAAAAACTGTGAGTATGTTTTGGAATGAGTTTCCAAATGCTTTGTTTTGTAAGTTAAAAAAAATGACAAGTCTCTCTTGACTTGTATGTGTGTACACGTACTATGTGAGATGCAGTCACAGGATATGAAGTCCTAGTTGGCTTCTTGAAACTTATTATAAGTGCATTTCTCATGAAATGCATATTTTCATATGTCTATGTCATATGTCCACATGCCCGTCATCTTCTCATGCCAGTTTTCTCATGAACTTCTTAAGGTACTATTGTATGTGAAGATTTTCAAACCAATTTCCATCTATTTGTTATTTAGATCAGCAAGTTGATAAATTAAGACTAAATTTTGATATAGTTATGTTTTATATCATAGATACTAGATTTACCACTTTAGAAATGAAAAAAGCAAGTAAGGACATGGATTTATAATGTGTATCTGTTACACTTTAAAGTGGGGTGCTGCATTTGAAACAAAATTTTGGGTATTAATAGGATAGTGTTCAGGTAATATTTTTTATTTCAGCCTATTTGTAAATAATTTTCAACCTCTCATTCTAAAATAGTCTTTAAAACCACTTTGATTTGTTTTCAATACTGAAATCTGTATTGGTGTTGTAAAATGACTGATTATAATGTTAAGTGGTAATGTTTTACATTGAAAGTTGTTGGTTGGTTTCTTAAATATTTCAAGGGCACTCCTAAATTATTATACTTAAGATTGACAGATCAACCTTTTTTTGTGAGAATGACAACACCAATTTTAGTTGAATGATTTTTATTCTTAGAATTTTTATGAATGAAATAAAGGTTTTGATGCAATATTGGTGTCATATTTCTGTAGAATAATTTTTTAAAAAAATTGAAAAGTGGATATTGAACAGAAACGTTATTGAGGTTAGATTCTTTTTAATGAATTACTCGTTGTGCTATATATGTTGAAATATTTATTTAGTATAGTTACCTGTTAACAATACAGGCAGACACAAAACATACACACACACATACACATATACACTTATCTAGGACCTTTCTTCTCTAAACTAGTCCTTGTAAAATTTGAATTGATTTATTCAAAAGTCATAACCTCCTTGGTGAAATTAACATTTAAATTAAAGTCATAACCTAAATCATACATATAAAATTAAGCATGATCCATGAAGTGCTGTGAAGCCTACAACTGCTTTGGTATCTACACCTTCCCAAGAAAGGACGCAAAGTTATTTACCTGTTAAAAAGCATATTCCTGTTTATAAACATTATACTTCTAGGCTTTCATATAAAAATATGGTACTATGCCCAGGTTTTAAACCCTCATAACGTAAGTGGAGGAAAATAGAGCATTTTAGAAGACAGCATACCCTTTTCCTATAAATGTGGAGATCTGCTAACAGATGATGGGGTTGCCCTCTGATACACTCTTGCCTCACTGTAAAAAGCTTGCTTTAATTAGATGATTTCTAAGTGCTGCTTTCGAAAGTCTTAGCTATATTTAAAACAATAGTTAATGAACTACACATATACTTCTGTTGCATTATATGGGTAGTTTAGGCCAGAAATAAAAGTCTTTAACTCTCTCTGATTACTCAGTGATGAACACTGAGAGGGATAATAATGAGAATTTAGAAATATATTTGGAGTTCTCTAAATTTATTTAAATGTGAAGGTCTCTATTATTTCAAGGAGTTAACAGCATTTGAAACAGAAACAGGAAGTTAGGCTGTAATGGACAGACTCAGAAGAAAGTGATCTGACAAGTTTCTTTCTTTACCAACCTGCTCCCTGACTTTCTGTTTTGCCCTTTGCACTCAGGGGATGGGCCGGGCTATGACCTTTAGGTGGGTTGAGCTCACTAGAATCTTGTTTTAAGGGTGCAGGTCTAATGTCCCTGTTTTGGCCAAAGTACAGTGGCCTTAAAAGGTTTTTGTTTTCTAGCTGAATAGAATAAAGGCAAATTGTGTAATATCAAAACATATTTAAGAATTTTGAAAATGTTAATGGTAATTTATTTACTTTTTTTTTTCTTTATAAAATATCCCCCAATTGTGAAAATTAAGCATGTTTGTGATGGCTCAAAAAAGAAGTGAGTGATTTTCCATGATTGCATTGATCAGAGATAACTACTGGTATTTTTCATTCTAGTTTTTTGTCAACTTCTTTTTATATAGATAAGGTCATACCATATGTACAATTGTGAATCCTGATTTTTAATCTTAGAAAGATGCATATGATGTAATTTGCAAAAAGCTTTTTGTAGACATTGATCATCTTACTTCATCATATGAAAATATGATAATATATTGAGTCATTCCTCTTTGAATGTACATATTTTCAAAAGTCTGATATTATAAATAATACTGTGTTATAAGAGTCTGCATTTTGGATTAGTCACTTGATCTTTCTATACATACAGGTATTGGCACAAACAATGTGGACATTGAAAATTTTATTCATGTTGCCAAAGTACTATCCAGAAATGTGGAATTGGCTATATTTCTAATAATTGTGTGAGAGAATTCCTGTGTTTCTAGATTCTTGCTAGCTTTTGAAATGATAAGAATTCAGTCTTCTGAAGGTGAGCCTATCAAGGTTAACTGAAACACGGTATCCAGATAGCATGCAAAAAATGTTTTCTTAGGCATTTGAGCCATTGAGGATATTTCCCCAGTTCTCCATGTTGTATATTTATAGTTAGCACAGATGTTCATTTTGAAACTTTCTGTATTCTTTGACACTGTACTAATGTCATTTTATTTCCAGGATTTCCAGATAAGAAATATTCTTTTTTTTTTTAGAGATTTATTTATTTATTTGAAAGAGTTACACAGAGAAAGAAGGAAAGGCAGAGAGAGCGAGGTCTTCCATCCACTGGTTCACTCCCCAGTTGGCCACAATGGCCGGAGCTGTGCCACTCTGAAGCTGAGCCAGGAGCTACTTCCAGGTCTCCCATGCAGGTGCAGGGGCCCAAGGACTTGGGCCATCTTCTGCTTTCCCAGACCCTAGCAGAGAGCTGGATTGGAAGTAGAGCAGCTGGGACTCGAACTGGTGCCCATATGGGATGCTGGCACTGCAGACAGCAGCTTTTACCTGCTATACCACAGCACTGGCCCCAAGAAATATTCTTGATAAAATTTATTTAGGTTCACCTAAACTGATGCTCATACGCGTATGTGCATATACAAACAGCTAGTCAGATTTGAAGTCCCCATCAATAGCAAAGTTTAGAAATACCATCTCCCATTTCCTCCCTTCTGCCAACATGCTGGCTGAGGGACTACTTTTAGTAACTTTAGAGTCCTATCAATTGAATGTCATGCCCACATCAACGTGGATACAGTTTTATTTCAAGTATGATATTGATAGTACATAATAAAGATAGTTTCTGAAAATTTTAGCCATTCCTTTGTTTAATTAGTTCCAATTACTTTGCACTCACTTTGTGCTTTCTTCTATGCTGTAATAAATTGTATGAATGTGAACAAGACACTGAACTTGCCCTTAACTACTCTGTTTAGTGGGAGAATAGCTGTGTACATGATCTGCAAAATGCAGTGAGCCAAGTATTAATAGGGATGTATAGAGTGTTGGGGGTTCCAGAAGTTCCTGATTTTGGGTGTCCAGGGCAACCTGAATACATGCAGCTTAGAAATAGAAAGTTACTTTTACTAGTTAGTTAGGAAGGCATGGGAATTCCAACCTGAGAGAGAACAGTCAGTGGCAGAGTTCTGGATATGCTTGGGCCAGAGCATGGAGATCACATGAAGGGCAAGGTGAACCTGGAAAAGCAGGCACGTGCTCTGACGGTTTTGTTCAAAGAAATATGACTTTTGGTTTGGTTTGATAAGGCAGTGTGGATGCAGTGGTAGAGTTTAAGTGAGGAGCAGTCCTGTCATGTCTTCATGTTGGGAAGATAATCCTTTGGCAGTGTGAAAGGATGGCGGTCAATTGAGCACCTGGAAGCAGGAGAGTCCATAAGCCAGCTCTTAGTGTAAGTCAGAGGAGAGACTCTACTGTTATTGGCAATGGGGATGGGTTCCAGAGAGTTTTAGAGGTGAAGTCAGCAAAGGTGGTGTTCAGGTGGAAGCTTGCACAGAGGTGTAGGTTTTTGAAGTTTGATGATCAGTGGATTCTGAAAATATTAAAGATCAAAGAACTTTGCCTTATATTTGAAACTGAATACATACTGTTTTCATTTTAGATGCTAATGAATAATGCTTTTCACATTTAAAGCACATCATAAAGTGGGCCTTCTCTGAGACTTTTAAAGATGACTTCATTCACAGGATATACATTTATTATTAGTCTTCCTGTGACAAAGCTAGAGGATAACTTAGAGCTTCTATGAAAAATAGTGGATTTTTTGTTTTTATTTTCAGTTTGTTGTTTTAAAAAATTTTTTTAAAGATTTATTTATTTATTTGAAAGGCAGAGATACAGAGAGAGAGGGAGAGATCTTCCATTTGCTGGTTCACTCCCCAAATGGCCACAGCAGCCGGGGTGCAGTGATTACAGAAAATGTTCAGAAAACACATTCAGACATTTCCTTCTCTGTTCCCCTTCTCTGCGTCCTCACAACATCTTATGCAAACCAAGAGTGCTGCAGTTCATACACTGTGTTATGGCACCTGGCTCCCGTCTTCTGTTCAGCTCCAGTCATTGTGGATGTTTGGGAAATGTCTTTCTCTATGCCTATTCTCTCACTCCAGCCACCAACTCCTCTCCTCTCCCCGCCTTCGCACTTCTCAATTAAATTACATTTTCTTTTAATTTAGTGGATAAATGAATAACTAGAAAGTTAGCTAGAAATATCCTCATATTGGTATAGGCTTAAAAACCCTGATCCAGAATTGGAATTCTCAGTAAATACTATGCAGTGGTGATGCTTATAAACACATGATTCATTGGTCTGGCATGATGGTACTGATTGTTTGTTCCTTGAGGAAGTTGACCTAAGGGTTTTAATTGACCTATTTCCCAGGGTCCTGTCTCTGAACCATACTTGCCTTGTTTTATTTATTGTTTAATTAATTAATTCAAGAGAGAGGAGGAGAGGGAAGGAAGAGAGAGAGAGAGAGACATCTTCCATCTCCTGGTTCAGTCCCCAAATGTTCACAATGGCAGAGCTGGGCCAGGCCGAAGCCAGAAGCTTCATCCAGGTCTCCCACATAGGTGCTGGGGCCCAATCGCTTGGGTCGTCTTCTGCTGCTTTCTCAGGTACATCAGCACCATTGGAAGTGGAACAGCCAGAACTCAAACTGGTGCCCATATAAGGTGCCATTGCTGCAGGTGGAGGGTTTACCTGCTATGCCACAGTGCTGGCCCCTATTGCCTCTTATGTCCTTGTCCTGATTTTCCAGTTGATTTTCTAAATAAAACACTTAATCAAGGAGGGCCCCAGTATGCAGAACCTGTACTTGTTAGACCTATTTTTTCAAGTTACAGTCCCTCTGGATATCTCCCCACTTTAAATAATTTGCTTTCATCCCACTTTTCTTATAAGAAAACTACATATCTTTGTAAGTATACTTGTAAATTAATATCATTTAGTATCTACTGACACTTTTATGAAAGAACTCACCTATTGATTTTGCTTTCTAATGTTAAGCAAATATCCTGAATTTATTCATTTAAACAATATACTACAAAGAAAATGTCCATAACTAAATCTATTCTCTTGTTCAGTGTAGCTTTTAAAATTTATTTAATTGTTTATTTATTAAGGAAAAAAATGTATGTGTTGTATACTAACATACTATGAACCAAGATCCGTGCCAGGCATAATAAATTGAGCAAAATCCAATTCCATGGCCCTTATGAGGCTTTCCACATTACAGTGGAGGATTGGCTGGAGATAGACAAGTATAATTGTCTCTCCTTAACTAAGGTTTTGCTTTCCGTGATTCTGGTTACCTATTGTCACCCAGCATCATCATGATTTGATGATCTTCCTTCTGACACTTCCTCAGAAGGTCAGTGATTGCTTAACACTACATCATAATGCCTTCATGTCATCTCATCGTGTAGGCAATTATATCTCCTTACAGCGTCATCATCATCATAAGAAAGGGTAAGTATGTTACAGTAAAATACTTAGAGAAACCACATTCAGAAATTTTATTATCACAGTGTGTTGCCATGATTGTTTTATTTTATGATTAGTTATTATTGTTCATCTTTTACTCTGCCCCACTTAGAAATTCAAATTCACCATGGGTGTGTATGTTTAATAAAGAACAGTACATATGGGGTTCATTAGTATCCACAGTTTCAGGCATCCACATGAGTCTAAGAATGTATCCCTGGTTGGTAAGGTGAGGACTACTATAATGAGCAGTTGCATTATGTTGTGTTACAAGATAAAGAGGTGTACTGAGTTCTCCTCAGTTGCACATGAGGGCCACTCAGTATACTGTCGGATGGTGATGGACTGAGGAAGGTGACAGCTGAGCTGTGAGTTGGGCAGGTGGAAGGTAGGAATGGGGTACAGTGAGTAAAGATGAGACCAGTAGAGTAGGTAGGAACCAGATAACAGAGCTTTGCAGGAGCTGTTAAGTGCTTATGATTTAATCTTGAGGTTTAATGTGGGGTCCTTGAAACATCGTAGGGAGGCCAGTGACACATTCAAAAACTTAAAATCATCCTAACTTCCATGTCTCAGATGGATTTGGAGAGTTTTGTTTGTTTCAGTGGAGTTAGGGGCTGACAGGAGCTGGGAGCTACTACAGGAATCCAGGCAAGGTAAGGTGATGGCTTGTGTTCCCTAGGAAAGGCATGCTGACTCACTGACGACAAGTCTGTTCCGTTTATTTCTTTTTATGGGATCAGCCAGCCCTATGAAGCGGAGATAAAAAAAAGGTGAGATAGGTGCCTGGATACGGTTTCCAAACTAATGAGTTGACTTACTTGTTTTTCATGCCATGGGTTGTCTGTGGTGTAGGCAAACCAGAGTCATATGGATAGTTCTTTTGCAGTCATGTCTGCATTCACTTTACGTGTTAGGTGAAAGCAAGAGAGATGGTATATTCCTTCCCCCCTGCTCCCCAGTTCAGTTAGTTAGCTGCCAGTGGCTTTGAGGAAAGTTGTTTTTGTTACCTTTTTCCCTTCAGTGCTTTCCTATGACAGTAGCATACTTTAACTTGAGTTGAGCGTGGCATTTACCCAGGAGAAACGTGTACACACAGGGGATGCTGACAAGCCTACGCTGGCCTTTTCTTGTCACTGTGTTACCACTTGGCTTTGTCTTGTCTAGGTATCTGAATGGAGTGCTGAAAAATGGAGCTGCCCCAGTGCTCCTGGAGTTAGCCAATGAGGTAATGTTATTGTTTGTGATTTTATTGAAACCTGCATAAAACCTAAGGGGCCTATCCAGAGTAGCTTGGCTTCAAATTGTAATTAACCTTAAAAACAGAAAAGATTTTGAGGCGTATTAGACATCTAAATTGCTCCCTGGTCTCTTTGTACTTTTAATAATTGGATGAGGAACTTTATGTATTAATAAATCAGTTGACATAATTAGTCTGCTTCCTTTAAGGGAAGTGTATAAACAGCTTCTTGGTTTTTTATTTTGCAAAAAATTTCAACCAAACAGCTCAGGACATGCTCTTCTTAGGATATGTTGTCTTAATTTAGTGTGAGAAATACCTGTGTCAAGTAAAGAGATCTTTACACAGATGCCAAAGAAATGTATGCTAATTATTATAAAAGTGAGGAAGAAAATTGTATACTTAGAGATGTAGCATTTACTGAATTC